>NW_028227262.1:37442500-38175000 GCF_978045245.1 Mus caroli | reverse complement strand
TGAGCATTATCACCTGCATAGTTATCCAAGAAGCTGAGCTAAGGAGGGTCCTCAGATTGGAAAGATAAGAAAGATCCTTCAAACTATTCAGTATAGTTTGTAATAAGACATAAAAGAGAGTCTTTGTTTGGAACTCCTTTTGATAAAGACCCTTTTTCTCAGCTTTGTGTACTATAAAATCAACCAAATGTTACAAACCTACCTTGCATCTACCTGAAGGACAAGGAGCTGGAAGGACAGAGATCAGAATGGTAATGGAAGAGTTGGAAATGGATGTAATCAAGATACCTTGCATAAGTTTGTAAAATTTTCAAGGTGGTATTTTGGAAAACATCCCCCAAACAAGAAGGAATAGAAGAGATGCCTCATGTAACCATCAAGTCCTAAGCTGTATGTTTCTACAAAGATGAACTGAGGAAAAAGCAAATCCACAAATTCAGTTTGTCAACTCCCCAAGCTCATGTAGAACTACAATGACTTAGAGGTTTATAGAGGCTGCTCTCAGCTTCTAGTGACTGCCTGGAGCCTTAACCACTGCCCCCTCATTCTACAGCAGCCTGCTCCATGTGCACTCTGACCTTGCTCTCTGCTATATTAGGGGACTCTTGGGAGAGGAGAGATCTGTGGAGTATATATACCACATCCCTGAGCAGTTCAGAGTTAATAATTTCCTTATTAAACCTATGAACCCTTCATGTTTTTGAATTCTGCTTCCCCCACCCCTTTCTAAGTTAGTTTCTAGGCAACCGATAAGCACTGAATTACATTAAGCTCTTTATTTCAAGGCTGTGTTTCAGGATTTTGCTTCATACTTTGCTGGTTCATTTATAGAGACTGCAGCATAAAATTCATAATTCTGTTTAATCTTCAGTTGTGGAATGATTCAGTTGTATTGCACAGTACTTGTCTCTCTGTTTCATGCTTAAATCTCCCCAATGCTATGGCACTGATTTATATGTAGATGATGCCAAAGGCTGTGAACTCTAATCTGGAAATACAGCAGCAGAATGTTGATGATTTTCAATTTTAGGTGATCATTAAGTATCTTGGGGTTAGTCTATCAGGAAATTAAAATTACCAGCACCTCCTTATTTTGGGTAAGTACCATGTCCACACCTGATTCTTAATACAAAATAGAAGAGCTTAACAGTTTGGGAATAGTCTAAAATGTGATAAGATTGTTTTTGTTTGCTTTAACAAATTAAGCTTTTTGACTTGAAAGAGAGGCTCCTGGAAGTATTTTGTAGTATTTGGATGTTAAGAAATCAGGAACCCATAAGAAAGGATAAGGACTAATGGCCTAGAAGCATTTGAAGAACTGTTCCAAGTCTTAGTCATCAGAGAAATGCAGAGAAAAAATGACACTGAGATTTCACCTCACTCTAGTCAGAATGGTTGAGATAAAAAAAAAAACTCAAGTGACAATAAATACTGGTGAGGATGTGGAGAAACAGGGACACTCCTCCATTGCTGATGGGATTGAAAGCTGGTACAAGCACTCTGGAAATCAACCTGGCACTTTCTCAGAAAATTAGAGATAGATCTACCTGAAGACCCAGGTATATCACTCATGGGAATATACCCAAAATATGCCCCACCATACCACAGGGGTACATGTTGCAATATGTTCATAGCAGCCTTATTTGTAATAGCCAGAAGCTGGAAACAGCCCAGATGTCCCTAAACTGAAAAACTGATATAGAAAATGTCATTCACTTACACAATGAAATACTTACTATTTCATGAATTTTGTTAGGAATCATGAATTTTGTAGGTAAATGGATGAAATTAGGAAATATCATCCTGAGTGAGGAAACTCAGACCCCAAAAGACATACATAGTATGTACTCACTGATTAGTGGATATTTGCCAAAAAGGTCAGGATATGTAGGACACAGCCCACAGACCTTGAAAAGTGTAACAAGTAGAAAGACCCAAGTGAGGATGTCTCAATTCCAGTTAGAAGGGGGGGAAGGAAATAAGCAGGGGAAGCAGAAAGAAGGAGGGACCTGAGTGGAAGAGGGGAAGGGGAGGGGAAAGAGGGAGCAGGATGAGGTATGGGGGGATAGGGAAAGTAGAGAAGCTGAGAGGGTCAAGAGAAAGAATGGAGATAAGCAGCATCAGGGGGTAAGGTGGGGAGGGATCTCCTAGAATGTACCAGAGACACAGGAGATGAGAGAATCTAAGGACTCAATGGAGGTAACCTTAAGCCAAAATGTTCAGTATTAGAGAAAGGAAACTCAAAGAGCCCACCTCAAGTAGACAGACATTGCCTCAAGTGGAGGGACGGGGTTATTAACCCAGAGTCAAAATTTCTAACCTAGAATTATTCCTGCCTAAAAGAACTGCATGGACAAAAATGGAGAAGAGACTGAAGGAAAGGTAGTCCAATAACCAGCCCAACTTGGGATCCATCTCATGGGGGAGCACCAACGCCTGACAATATTACCAATGCTAAGATGTTCTGATAGATGAGAGCCTGGCATGGCTGTCTCCTGAGAGGCCCTACTAGCAGCTGAATGAGATGGAAGCAGAGAATTACACTCAACCACTGACTTGAAGTCTCAGACCCTTATGGTTGAATTAGGGAAGAGACTGAAGAAGAAGAAGGAGAGAGTAACCCACAGGAAGACCAGCAGGCTCAACTTACCATGACCCAAGGGAGCTCCCAGAGAATGAGCTACCAACCAGGAGCATACACTGCCTAGTCTGAGGCCTCTGGCACAAACATAGTAGAGGTCTACCTGGTCAGGCTTTAGTGGGAGAAGATGTGCTTAGTGCTTAAGAGACTTGAGGCCCTGGGGAATTGAGAGACCTAGTGGGAGGGGGACAGGGAGGGGGAGGCAATGACAGTAATGTAAATAAATACAATAATAAAAATTGAAATAAAAATGTATACACTCAGCAGAGGTCTTTTTTCATTTTCAATGCCGACTACAGAATATTTGAAAACATTGTTTCAGAACTCTATCTCTCTCCACCTCACTTCTCTATCTCCTTTCTCTCTCTCCTCTTTCTGTCTTTGTGTGTGTGTGAGAGAGAGAAGGGGGGAGGGAAAGAGAGAGGGAGAGGGAGAGGGAGAGGGAGAGGGAGAGGGAGAGGGAGAGGGAGAGGGAGAGGGAGAGGGAGAGGGAGAGGGAGAGGGAGAGAGAGAGAGAGAGAGAGAGAGAGAGAGAGAGAGAGAGATTGTATTTATGTGAGGAATGCAGAGATATAGACAGAAAGAGAAAGAAAATTAGAGCGACATGAATAAAAGACAGAGAGACCGAGGTGGGAACATAAAGCACTCTGTTATATCAGAGCTCATCATACATTTACTTCCATATCCCTGAGAAAAAGCACAAGAAAAAAAATAACACCTTAGTGTTCATCTCCTGTCCAGTTATTTGAAACACAAAGGAATGTCCAATTGCAGAACCAAATAAATTCTCATCAAAATTAAAACCTGGTGAAACCTTATCTCCTTTATCTGCTTAGTTCTGTGTAAGGAGCCAGCATCTATGGTTGTATGTTTAAGCCCATTAATCACATCGGTACCTAGAAGGGAGTCCAGTTTCCACCATGTCATAGAGAACAAGCTGTCACTGGGTCCAATTGGTACTTATGAAGATTGTCACTGGATTTGCTTCATTAGGGTGTGGGCAGCAGAATGAAGCCTGCCATTCCTAGGTGTGCTCCACACACTTAACCTGTATGCTCTCACAACTCTCTCATCAATCTCTCTGCCAAAGGAATGTCAGGAGTTACTTCATGATCATGGGTAGTCAGATGTTTTGGAAGAATTAGGTATCACTGACCACACACATTCTTCCAACCTCTGAGAATTTGGGCAGATCAGCTGCAGAAGCTATCATTACCTTAACTGATGAACCTGTCTCATATAAACCATTAGCATAGACTGACATCAGCCTGAAGAACAGAACTATAGCACTCCTGACTGATTATTGTGTGCTACCCCTTGTAGAACCCAAAGATTCAATAATAGACAAAATATGAATAGATTTTTTTTGTCTCAGGATAAAAGCAGTTCTAGCATAAATTATTGTAATCCACTAACTATATAAAAAATGTCAAAAAGAAACTCAGTTCTTGTGGAATATGCACTATCATAAATTATAAATTACACTAGGATAGAAAAAGTGGTTGTATGTGTTGTTTCCAAATGTTATTATGGACTGAAATTAATCTTGATGTCATAGTTAAACACAGGGAACTGAGGATAGCCCAGGCAAGCTGACTTTGTGCTTAAATATTTCTTAAGGCACTAGCATCTTTCTTTCTTTCTTTCTTTCTTTCTTTCTTTCTTTCTTTCTTTCTTTCTTTCTTTCTTTCTTTCTTTCTTTCTTTCTTTCTTTCTTCCTTCCTTCCTTCCTTCCTTCCTTCCTTCCTTCCTCCCTTCCTTTATTTTTCTTTATTTTCTTTATACTATAATGACACTTGGAAACATTTTATTTGACCTTCCCTTTTATAGATGAGAAAAAACATCTTTAACAAACTTCTAGTACCATCCTTTGAAATAGTCAAAAATATTTAGTTGTGTGCCAACAACTGTGCTAACAACAATTTTAACAACTATAACTTGTGAAATCCAAGATCTAATAAATCCGCCACATGTTTTGAAATGAATCCACCATAACCACAAAGAATACCTAGGTTAATTTTCTATTTCAGAGGGTCAGGAATATGCCTACAATAATTATTTCCCACATCTTGTGAACCTATCTTCTGAGGATTATACTTATATTAAATTTCCTTATAGTTTTAATACATTAGCACAGCTGCAAAATTACTGCACTTTGGTGGAGGCTGGAGAGATGGTTTATTAATGCCCTGGTAGAGGACTAGAATTTGATTTTTAGCACAATATTTGCTAAAAATTTAGCACTATTTGCCTACTATTGTACTATGTGTACATACACATGTATATTCATAAATAAAATCAAACAGTTAAAAATAGCTCTTCAGTCACATTTTCTATGTACAAATACATTGATTAATAATAAAATATATTTTCTATGATGTTACTCAACTCTACATTTATAGTGGTTGCTTGTTTCCTCCTTTGTGAGATGACTTAGACCTTTCTAATATACTGCATAAATATAAAAGAGCCTAATACACTGATTATAATTCAATTTATCCATCTCACTGTAAGTGCAATTCGGTCAGACTGCTGTCAAAACTTCAGTCCTCAAAATTCTTATATCTATTTCTTGTCTACATATGTGAAGATATCCATCTTCCAGTTTATGCAGCTTAACATTGGGGTATATCAGGAATCTACACATACATCTGATAACTTCAGGATGGTGGACTGACAGATTGCAGCTGACCCACATAAAAGCCTGAGTTGTCTGATTGATTACATTCTCACTGATTTTTATTTCATATTCACTGGCCTATACTAATGCTAAATGGAAAGAGTGAGTAGGGAAAACACAAGTATGGCATCTTCCCTGGAGGTTAAGTACTTACTTCCACCTGTTTACCTGTTTAGCTGTTAGTAACATGGGTAAGATGGTGGGTTGACTTCTTTGCATTGGTAATATTGTTTATATTGAATTACATCTGGCTTTGTAACCTTAAACATTCTTATTTTAAGCACTAAGTACCTTGCTATTGTTTTATTATAGATTCAGTTTGGAATCTTCCATTGACCCTCCTGAATAGTATTTTTATTTGCATTTTTTATTTCCTATGGGAAAATTGTGTTCCTATTGGTACTTATCTTCTCTGTATTTTACACTATATCATTTCTTCCTTGCTCTCCCAAGAAGCAGGCGAGCAGACATGGCATCTCTTCATTTCTCCAAGTTGTGTCCAGTGTTTGTGGCGATTAATGTCCCTAACAGGGGCTCAGTAAGTGATGATGAATATGAAAAGAAGGAAGAAGAAAGAAAGTGGGCTTCAGGGGTGGAAAAAAGTAGAAAAGAGAGGTATTTGTCTAGAATAAAGTTTTTAAAAGGCATCCACATAATAGAGAATGTTGTTAGTTGTGTATGGAAGGTATCAATGAGAATATACATGTGCCTGGATATTATAAGAAGTCCACAATGCATCCAAAATACATCCTATCTTTAAAGGTTAGCAACAAACAGGACATGCACACAGTGATACATACTAGAAGCAAGAAGGGAAAACTGAGAGCCAGGGGTGTTTGTGACCAACATTTTAATTTTCTGTACCTCTGTGTCAAGCTGTATGTTCATGAATTTCCCCAACTGTCTGACTCATGTACAATTCACAGGAAGACTCTGAGTGAAAAGTGACCCTGGGTATTAGTAGGCATGGGAACAGGAGTGAGCCTGTGTTTATTAACTCCTGTTGTCAAAGAAAAAAGAGAAAACCATGAGAGAGAGAGAGACACACACACACAGAGAGAGAGAGAGAGAGACAGAGACAGAGACAGAGAGACAGAGAGAGAGACAGAGAGAGACAGAGAGAGAGAGACAGAGAGAGAGAGAGAATTCACCATTCAATATTCTACTCTAATATATTAAGAGAAAATTAGATAACATCTGAAGTTTAATGGGAACAACCCACTTGGAGTAACCATGAGAAAATAGTTAATCTCATCATGTTCTTCAAAGTTACATGCATCTATCAATATTGCATAGTAGGTACAAAATATCCATACTGACAAGAATCCATACAAATATGTAGTGAGATAAGGTTAAAAGTGCTCTCTAAGAAATAGAGACAAATTAGAACATGCAGCTAACCCCAAGCTGAGGGACATGGGTGAATTGCAAGAAATGATCTGTGTGTTATCAGTAAAATTCATATGTGCTTAAAAAGCAGCACGAGTAGCAAGATGCAATAGAAATGCCATGTGACACTTCAGGGTTATAAACAAGGAAAATTTTAAACATTTGAAATGTCAAAGCTATATGTTATTCTTTCTGGTAGTAAGAGTTTCTAATAATTACAACTAAGAGCAGACCCTTTTCCTTGAAAAAGGTGACATCAGTTTTACCATGTTAGCTGATATGGGAAATTACTCCTCTTACTGACACCCTAGTAAGAATATAAAGTGAGAAAAGGAGGGCAGTTCCTGTGTCCTATCAATAGCAAATTCCTTTTCTAAAGTCATTGCAAAGGAAATAGTGAAATAGAGCAACCCAGGAAGTCCAGGAAAATTATACAGGAGAGTAGCCAGTAGATTGCAAAACATATCTGAGCAAACACACAAAAATGACTTTGATGTGATGACGATGACACCTAAATGGAGCAGAGAAAGTGGGGCAGAGAGCTGCCTCTCATCTGTGAGAGCACATAGAGGGGAGAGTTTCACTGGGTAATTTTGCTTGGTTGTGAACTTAGTAACTCCCTCCCTTTTCTTCCATTTAAAAGAATTGCAAAATTACCCTTGGTAGAAGAGCTATATCCTCTTCCTCTTCTTAGCTGAGTCAGCATTCCTCAGCACTTATGGATCAAATTCCAAGGACTACAATATCACAGGCAGACTCATTTTGTTACCTTAGAAAATGCATTGAGCTTTCTATTTCTCTGACCTTATCATCATCATGATGTAGAGGTCAGAGATAGGTTATGTCTCAGCAACAAATAGATTTAAAAGCCTAATGGCATCAAAAGGCTGAGCTATGACTGTGCTAAGCAATGCCTTGCTCTGTGACCTTTAGTACATACAATTTCCCCCATTGGTATAAGGAGAAAAACTATCCTGACCCAACTGGAGTCTTCCCAAAAATTAGAACAATGAGTTCAATAACCATAGTCATTCAGGGTAGGGGGGAAACTATAAGAAAGAGAAAGCCAGTCTAGGAAAAGCCCAGTGAAACTCCTGTTATATGCTAGGCTAAGAATTTGGCAATCCTGGGGTAAATACTTCAAGCCAAGATTTTCAGAACTAACAGAGAAATCCCTTGTCATCATCATTGTACAGTGGTCATAAGTTAAGGCTGTATACTTAGCCCATCAGAGTTCCAACACAGTATGTCTATTTACGTGCTTTATGGCTTTAGGGAATGATATCACCCCTGTTTCGAATTTTATTTTTTACATTAGCTTTATCTCATAGAATCTTTGAATAGTCTTTTTAGATTAGATTTTAAAATTGTATTTCATTTTGAATTTTGTGCATATGAGGGCAGAGTATGTACAAGTGTTCACAGAGACATTAGATCCGGAAGTTTTGGAGTTATTGGTGATTGTGAATATATATATGTGTGTGTGTGTGTGTGTGTGTGTGTGTGTGTGTGAGTGTGTGTATGTATGTATGAATGTATGTATGTATGTATGTATAAGTGTCCTTGTCTCTCTATTACTTGTGTATGGGGCCTGTGCAGTTTAAAAGATGGAATTAGAACTCATAGAGCTTTAATTACAGCAGGTTATAAACTGTTCCACGTGGACACTAGTAACTGAACTCAGGTCTTCTGAGAGTATGGCAAGTGCTTTATACTACTGAGACATCTTCCCAGCCCTTTATGTATTATCAAATAAAAAAATGCAAGAGCTTCTTGATGTGTTTAGGAATTAGTAACCCATCAATTGATATACTGCTTTATTATCATTATTATTATCTTTGTCATTATTATTTTCATTGTAACATATATAAGGAGATTGAAAAGAAAACTTCCCAACACTATAATAAATATTAAAATTAAAAGGCATGTCTATAATAAATTATAAAGTTCTAGTTCTTGCTTCCTAGTTTTTGGGGACTTTTCATATTTTGTGGGCTTTTTCAATATTCTTATATTCCAAGGTTTCTATCTCTTGTGTTCCCAGGAAATGTCAGTGAAGTTTTGGGGGAAGAGTTTCCTCATGATTTATATAAAGGTCTTGTAATGGGGATTCATAGCATATTCCCTCTTTTTTACTAACAAAAACTTAGGAAACTATATGAAAACACTGCATGTATTTCAATGTGTAATTTAAGCATCTATCCTTAATGTGGTTCTATCTTTACCTATAAGTGAGTTGAGTCACTGGCTAGAGCAATTGCATCAATAATATTTTTCAAATTACAAAACTGTAAGGGCTGCAGATATGGCTCAGACATTATGAACACACCTCCCCTCTTTTGCACAGACCTCAGTTCTGTCCCCAATACCCACACACTGACTCATGGCCATC
Organism: Mus caroli; assembly: GCF_978045245.1. Lineage (NCBI taxonomy): Eukaryota > Metazoa > Chordata > Mammalia > Rodentia > Muridae > Mus > Mus caroli. The sequence continues at coordinate 38,165,898 of NW_028227262.1, read as the reverse complement.
TGTAACTTCAGTTCTTGGAAGTACAGTGCCCACTGCCCTCTTTGTTATTTCACAGACACAATGAACATGACATGTGATACAGATACATATATTCAGGGAAAACACTCATACATATAAAATAAAAATACAAAAAATCTTGAGAAAAAGAAAGAGAGATAGGAAAGATCGGGGAAGGAGAGACAAAGAAGCTACTCCTAATTTTAAGTGACTGGGCTTGTGTCTATACCATACAACAGCCTGAGTCAGAGCTGCTGAGCCTCTTTTGAGACAGTGCAATGACTAGGTGGCAGTTCTGAGGGCTCTTGGCAACAAATTCAGTCAAAATAGGGCCTCTCATCTTTTCATCTGATTATTTATACTTCTTTGCATCATGGTGGTCTCATAGAAATCAGACTTCTTCTTCTTCTTCTTCTTCTTCTTCTTCTTCTTCTTCTTCTTCTTCTTCTTCTTCTTCTTCTTCTTCTTCTTCTTCATTCCTCAGAGAGACCTGAAATAACCAGACAGAAACTGTGGCCTGAGCCACCTGTCTTCAAAAGACACATAGCATCATCTCTGTCATGGTCTTAAGTCAGCACAGATTCAGGAAGAGCAGCAAAGACCATCTCTCACTAGAGAGTTAAGAAGGACCTCAGGTTAAAAGTACAGCATGTCACTCTCTTTTAAACAGGTGTTCTCATAAAAATGTCATTCTTACCTTATCTGCTATAATATCCCTACTAAGTAAACACTTGTCCACTGAATGAATCAATTCAATGGATAAAAACAAATGAGTAAATCAATATCATTATCCTAATCTCTGCCTTTTCTCACATTGATTTGTGGTATCCAGATTGGCTCCTGGCTTGATTGTTTTTCTTTTACTTTTTAATCTGGGCATTTACTTTTGTGTACTTACAGTGAATATCAGTTTTAAACTCCTCTGGGGACTAGGGAAATGATTACAAAGGAAGATTTGCAATGCTTTTGAGAGTAGTAATTTAAATAAATGAGGTGGAATTTGATTGTAGAGACTTATCAAGTCATCAAAGAATATTATAAGAGAGGAAAATAGTTCTAAAAGAAGGAAATAATTGAAGATGAACCAGTGTAGTTGGGATAAAGGACGGAATAAAATGACAAGTGATCATGAAGCTTCTAGGGGAACAGCAGCCAAAAGGAACATCAGCAGAAGGATGTTTAATTAATGAATACTAGCCAAAGAGGGTGCTCTGAAAAGATTAGAGATAGCAATTGAGGCTGTGCCTCCTGGGAGATACTGGATGACTGAAGTGCTTCTGTGTGTGATGTGATTAAAATAATCAGCAAGGATGTTGAACATCAAGTCATGAATTTAAAATATTCAATGTCCCCATGTCATACAGTAGAGAACATCTAGCTATCAGTTCTGATTCATCTCAGAGTGGTCAGGGAAGAGACCCCAGGAGAATGGCTCTTTTTCGTCAGTTATTCATTGTCATGAGGATATCCATGCCCAATTGTGACTTTAGCTGTGTCTTTATTACAATTAAATGTATCAGAAACACCACTAGAGCTTGCACAATAATGATAGGTCACATGTTATATTGTACTCCTTTAAATATGTTTTAAAATATGTTTATTACATTTATTTATTGGGGGTGTATGGAGGGATCAGAGGTTAGTTTGCTACAATCTGTTCTCTCCTTCTACCACCTGAGTCCTAGAGATAGAATTCAGGTTATAAGGCTTGAGAGGAAGGGAATTTACCTGTTAAACCATCTTCCTAGCAAGTATGTTTATTTATCTATTTACTTATACCCTTAACTGCTTGCTGACTTTTGAGACAGGCATTCACTATATAGATGTGGGTAGCCTGGAATGCACTATGTAGAGCTGTATAGTCTAGAACTAACAGAGATCTACTTACCTTGGCTTCCCCAGTACTGGGCAAGAAGACTGTGCCAGCCCAATCAGCTCCCCGAATTTTTAAATATAAGAAACAAATAAAATGTTGGATTTTTTTTCAATCTTAGTAACTGGAAGCATGTCCATGAAGCCCCCGAAAAGGAAAGAGGATACTAAAACTGATCATATTATTCTTGCTTTTTGTAACCAGAGAAAGTATTTTCTTAGAATCTTCTGGAATTATTCATATTTATCAGACTAAAAACTTAAAAGTAGAGATTTGACTTTCATTATTTTCTGATCATCCTTTTTTACTTTGTATGAAGAGTCACATGTGCAACATTTAGCTGTTGATTCTGAGTTCCACAGTGAACTCCAGCATAGTCAGTCATCGCTGTACCATCTGACTGATTCCTTCTGCAGCTGTCACTGAGAATGGCCGATAACTGCATCTTAGTCTTTTTCTTAGTTCACTGGACCACAATAAACTAATGATATAGACGGCTGCATATGAAAATTTTGCTTACTGAGATGGAATTATCCTCCTTTGTACATTGTAGTATAGAATTTGGTGAATTGTAATATTAATGCTGCTTGTAGGAAAATACTGACAACAGTCTTGCTTTAGCTTCAGATTTGCTATAACTAATTCAAATAGAATATGTCCCATATACAAAGGCTCAGTAGTCAATCATCTTATGTCTTCTGAATCATGTTAAAATTGATGTCACCTGCTAAGTCAAAAACTGACTTATGCTCTGGTAAGAACATAAACATTTTAATGGTGAAGGGAATACTTGACTTGCCTAGTGTCCTTTGGATTTTCACACTGAGACATCTAAAGTCAGATGAGTATGGCTTGGATTCTCAGTCTGATGGTAGGCTGTAATCATCCACATCTGTATTGTTCAGACTCTGGAAGAGCCTCTCAGAAGACATCCATATCAGTCTCCTGTCAGCAAGCACTTCTTGCCATCAGCAATAGTGTCTGGATTTGGTGGCTGTGTATGGGATGGATTCCCAGATTGGGCCATCTCTGGATGGCCTTTCCTTCAGTGTCTGCTCCACTCTTTATCCCTGTATTTTCATTAGACAGGAGCATTTCTGGAATAAAAATTTTACGATGGGTGGGTGGACCTGTCCCTCAATCAGGGGACATGCCTAACCTCTGAATATGGTCTCTACAGGTTTTCTCTCCCCTATGTTGGGTATTTCAGCTAATGTCATGGCCACTGGGTCCTGGGAGTCTCTTGCTTTCCTGGCATCTGGAACTCTGTGGTGACTACCCATAGGCTCCCATCACCCCATTACTACACACTTCTGTTAAATTTCCTGACCCTCTGTACATCTTTCCCTTCTCCTCTCATACCTTATCCTGTTCCACTTGTATCCCATCCCCCTCATCTCTTCCACCCAATTTCTCATACCCTCTAAATCCCATTTTTTATTTTCTTGCTCTTCTAAGCAGTACTGAAGCATCCATACTTTGATCTTCTTTCTTCTTGAGCTTCATATGGTCTGTGAGTTGTATCGTGGGTATTCCAAGCTTCTTTTTGGCTAATATTCAATTATCAGTCAGTACATACCATGTGTGTTCTTTTGTGACTGGTTTACCTCCTTAATGATATTTTCTAGTTCCATCCATTTGTCTAAGAATTTCATGAAATCATTGTTTTTAATAGCTGAGTAGTACTTCATTGTATAAATGTACCACATTTTCTGTATCTATTTCTCTGTTGAGGGACATCTGGGTTCTTTCCAGCTTCTGCTATTATAAATAGGGCTGCTATGAACATAGTGGAACATGTGTCCTTGTTATATGTTGGAGCATCTTTTGGGTATATGCCCAGGAGTGGTATAGCTGGGTCCTTGGGTCGTACAATGTCCAATTTTCTGAAGAATTGCTAGACCAGTTTGTAGAAGGGTTTTACTAGCTTTCTATCCCACAAGCAATGGAGGACTGTTCCTCTTTGTCTATATCCTTGCCAGCCTCTGTTGTCACCTAAGTATTTGATTTTAGCCATTATTACTGTGTGAGTAATAATGTCAGGTGTGAGGTAATAATGGTGTGAGGTAAACTGTCAGGGTCATATTTATTTGCATTTCCCTGATGACTTGGTGCAGAGACAGACAAGTAAATCAAGGGAATAGAATTGAAGTCCCAGAAATGAACACACACACCTATGTTCACCTGATCTTTCACAAAGAAACTAAAACCATCCAGTGGGAAAAAGTCAGCATATTCAACAAATGGTGCTGCAGGCTTAAGTGGCAGTCAGCCTTTAGACGAATTCAAATTGACCCATTTTTATTTCTTTGTACAAAGCTCAAGTCGAGGTGGATCAAAGACCTACACAAACCAGAAACACTGTCATCTATAGAACAGAAAGTAGGAAAGAACATCAAACACATTGGCACATGGGAAAATTTCCTGAACAGAACACTAATAGCCCAGGTTCTAAGATCCACTGTAGACAAATGGGATCTCATAAATTTGAAAAGCTTCTGTTATGCAGAGGATACCATCATCTGGACAAAAAGATAACCTACAGATTGGGAAATGATCTTTACAAATCCTCTATCAGACTGAGCACTAATTTCCAATATATATCAAGAACTCAAGAAGTTAGACTCCAGAGAATGAAATACCCCTATTAAAAATAGGGTATAGAGCTAAAGAAATATTTCTCAACTGATGAAATTTGAATGGTTGAGAAGCACCTAAGAACTCCTTAATGTAAGAAGCATGTGTCATTTGTTGCGGCTTGCCCTGCCCCTAAAGCCCTGGGACCATATCCAGAGCTGTGCATACAGTAGAACCTTCATTAGTTTTCAGTAAATGGTTAGGAGTTTGCATTGAGTTAGAGCAACATTGGGTTGTCCTTTATCCTGAAATGCAGGTCATTGATTTCATGGCAATTCAGACGCATCAGTCTCCTCTGTGAGTGTGTGTATGCATGTGTGTGTACCCGTATGTGCTCACATGTTGCTTTATGTTCATTTGTGCATGTGTTTGTAGAAGCTAAAACGAACAAACAAACAAACAAACAAAACACTTAGGTGTCATACTTTAGATTTTTTTTTAATATTTTGAGATAGGATTTCTCCTCTGCCCGATGTTTCATAGAATAGGTTAGAGTAATCTGCCTGTGAAGTCCAGGGATCTTTCTGTCTCCATCTCTCCATCTCTGAGAATATAGCGTATATTTTATATTTTTAACTTGGTCCCTGGAATCAAATTCATATCCTCATGCTTTTGCAGCAATAGTTTTATCTACTGAGTCATCTCTTCAGTATCTTGAGGATCCTCAACTCTTTGAGGTGTCTTACATGCTACAACACATTCCAGAGAGTCCTATGGTACAAAGGTATTTCTATACAATATAGCAAAAATAATTATGGATAAAATCTATCGAACCCTCTTCTCTTTTAGAATATAGCTGAAATACCCAGAATATGGATGAAAATGTTAGAACAATTCAGGTTGCCAGTAAAACAGAAGAAAAAAAAGATTATATATTGATGGTTTTCTTCCCACCCTCTTAGGCATTGCCTATAATACCTGCCATAGCACTTTACCCAGGGAAACTCATCAAGAATGAAGAGCAATAAAAATAAATGGTATTTTGCACTCTGTCATATTTGATGTTTGAAGGCACATTAAGGGTCATATGGGAAGTGATGGATGTAGAACTGTCTAGCCTTTTGGATTTGGCTTGATCTAAGCAATAGTATTTCTGACTTGACCATTTCCTTTAATTGTTGGAATCCTAGTTTCTACCATTAGAAAATATCACAACTGTATTTGCTAAAATAGTGATATGCTTGTATTAAGTGAAAATATCTGTAGACCTTCCTGCAAGGAAAAGATTTACAAGCAGAGATAAAGTTAAATTTAATCTTCCCAAATACTTGCATACCACCCCAGATCTCCCTATACATGAGTGTTGGAGTGTTTTATTGCAATGCTTTAAACTCCTCTATGGCTGTAAAGAATATCTCAATGAGACCCAGCTTTCATAAAAGCTCAACAATAGCATCCAAATCACAGGCTCTTGTTTCCTATAATGTGATCTTACTTGTTCTAAGCAGCATTTAATAGAAATGCACCATCGTATTTGGTACCTCTCCGGACTTCCTAAAAGAGCACTTTAAAAATATCTCTTTTCTCAATCTCCATAACACCAGAAAAGGTGAGGCTCTCACAAGCTTAACAGGAGAAATAGATCAGAAGCTTATTTTTTCATTTTTGTCTAAATAAAGAACTTATTTTCATGGTGCCTGGTCTGTCTGACCTAAATTGCAGTAATTCAGTATGTGTGAAATTACCTTTTCTAGGACAAGAAGATCATAGCAAAAAGAGAGAGAGAAATAGCAAGAGGAAGAAGAAAAGAATACACAATGTAGGCAAGGGTTCAGACATCCAGAAAAAGTGCCTGAGACTAACAAGACACTAACTAGTTATGACAGAGCAAAGCTAGTAATGGAAACCAATAGCAAGAACTAGCAATTATCTCCAGTATGCTTTCACGTTGAAAGGGGTCAGAAGGTCTTTTGAGAGCTAAAATAAAATGATGGTAAAGGTAAAGAATGGGAACTAATTGAGATCTCTATTTCTGGAACTTCTTTTTATTAAACTATTTTTTTATCACTTTTCATCTCATGATGCTGGTCTAGCAGATTTATTTTTGTAATTGAATGGACTGTTATTTACTAGCAGACATAGAGGTAGCAGGAAAAGATACACATTCAGTAAGATAGCTTAAAGTTTATGAATTATTAGTAAGAACTGATGAATGGGATCATTGCTTCTTTTTCTACAGGTTCACAATATGAGCATCAGATAAGAAAAAGTCAGTTACCAGTAATTCATGACCATCCTTTCCTGCTTCTGCTCTGCTTTTCTTCCTCCACCTTCTCTTCCCTCTTCATCTATTCACTTCTATTTCCTTACTCCCTTCCCCCTTTCCTTCCTCTGCCTTCTTTTGGCTCCTCCTCTTCCTCCTCCTCTTCCCTCCTCTCTGTTCTTTCCTTTTTTTTTAAATCAGACATTTTTGAAAATGACTAAATGACCAGTCACATGGCTCAACAGAGCAAGGCACTTGATAACTTCATGAATTCAATCCACAGGACTGCTACTGTAGAGGGAAAGAATGTAAGCTGCCATCTGATGTTCACATGTGTGTCTCACACACACACACACACACACACACACACTCACACACACTAAAAAATGTAATGAACTTTGAAAGTTTCTGTCACTAAAAATAGTGTTTTCATAGTGATGTGGTCTGGATTTGAGCAATGTGAGTTACAGTCATAATATTATCCCTCTTCAGTATTACACTGTGGGTTGCATTTGTAAACTGGAGTTTTCTGTGTGGGAGAAGCCAGTGGGTTATCAGAGTTCCACATGTGAGTTTGAGAGGATAATCATGACTACACCCAGCATCCAGAAGAATATCTACACAGTATGAAAAATCCTCTAAAGGGGCATAGGAGATCAAAACAGATATGTTGGCTACTGCTGTTAACCAAATTTAGTATAATGATAAAAAATAAAGAGCATATAATAGTTTGAGTCTTTTTTTAAACACCTCACAGACTGTATCTATTTGATCTTATAGAATGAGATATTTTAATTATTTTTTATTTTTTGTAATAGCTGTAAAGTAGTAGTTTACAGTTTAAGCTTTATATAGAAAGAAATATGAAGAAAGGAATAGAAAAAATATGTAATCAATTTACTAATATGCTCTCTGTAACAGAATAAGATGATTCTGAGGTTCTAACAAATATCCATAACTGTCAGTAGCTCAGAACATTAATACCATTCCCTTACCATGTGTCCAGCTTCTGTCAACCACAGTATGTCCTTTCTAGTTTCTTTAGAGGCATAGGATATTAATTCCTTACCTTTTGGAAGATGTGAGAAAATCTGAAGACTTGTGCTTTAGCCATTCATTAAGATTCTATATTGCCTAGTTCAGCAGTGGTGGCACACACCTTAAATTCCAGCATTCAGAAGCCAGAGGCAGGATCTCTGTGATTTTGAGACCAGTCTGGACTATGGCATATGTTCCAGAAACTACGGGCTAAATAGAGAAACCGTCTCTCCAAATCAAACAAAAACAAAAACAATAAAACAAAACAAAACAAGAATCCATTTACATGTTATGTGTCTGAGCAAGTTATCTGGGATCCCAGGATGTGGTCCAGCCACAAACCATCACAGTTACAATTCTACCCCACATTCAGAAGGAACAGAGTTAGCGCCGAGAAGCATGCAAACAGCAACAATAACTACCTCAGCCACAATCTCTCTTCTGAGTTAACTATGTTACTCAATACTGCGCATGGTGATGACCTTATGAAATCCCCTACTATTTTTTTTTATAACAAACACTGCTGAATCACCAGAAGTTTCAGAAACTAACACTGTTACTCAAAAATTTAGAGAATCACTTACCCATACTTTCATTTGATAGAATAGAGGAGGAAAATGAAACCTAGTTATATACAGCTGTTTTACTCCATAAATGGTGTTAATGTCCACGGTGATTCTCAGTCAGTGTCTTTTTGGTTATAATCGCATGGTGTCCATTAGTTTCCTGTAGCAATAACTGTACATCTGTGAGGATTTTCAAGAGGAATTTGCATCATTTCTATATTAACAAAACAGAATTTTTGAACATTAATTTTCAATAATGTACTAAATATGTTTGTATTCAAATACAAACTCTATAATAAAAGTAAATGGAATAGACATATTTTATTATCACTGATTCTGCCAGCACCAAGAATAATATCTTGCACATTGAAGGTATCCCAATTTTATTTTTGTGTTAGAATGATTGAATAGTGATGGCTCAGAGTGGTTGCTATTCTTGCAGAAAACATGGGCCTGGTTCCAAGTACCCAAACTGTTTGGCTCCCGGCTATTTGAATTGGCAGCTCCTATAGGGTCTGGAACTTTCTTCAGTCCTCTATGAGTATCTACATACATGTGTGCACACTCACACAAAAATACACATACATAAATGTCTTCATTTCTTTGGCTTTTGCCTGCCTATTCATTTATCCTGCTATGCAATGAGCTCAAGAGAGTTCTATTTGATTCATTCATGTAGAATGTGATCCCTAGTAAAAGTTCAGGAAGTGACACATACTTAAATTTTGTGATGAATGAAAAAAATTAAAAGAACTATAAAATACCATTAATTTGTGCTAAATGTGAGGACCACAAGGGAAATCTGCATTATATGAAAGTCTAATTTATAATATGCTTTTCAAATGAAGTTATTTTAGTTCCTATGAATTATAACAAAGCTAAGTATGTCACTGCAAAGATTCACTTTCCTGAATTGGATAGGTTATATGTAGAAACTTACAAGCCCATTTTTAAATGGGGTGAAGTATTCAATGATCATATAATATATCTGCTTATCAAGTTCTGGTAGACCTGATTTAAGTACTATTTTATATGCATGTAAAACATGTAGAAGATTAACCAGTTTATATGCAAAATATGCAGGTTGACTTGATTTTAGTTTATTGAATACTAACATTTACCTTTGAACAGCTTCATTCATATCTAAGTTTAACATTCTTCAGCATGGATTGCAATTACCTTTACAATGAACATCTTAGCATTTTTTATATTTTTTCCATTTTTTATTAGGTATTTAGCTCATTTACATTTCCAGTGCTATACCAAAAGACCCCCATACCCCCCCACTCCCCTACCCACCCACTCCCCATTTTTGGCCCTGGCGTTCCCCTGTACAGGAGTATATAAAGTTTGCAAGTCCAATGGGCCTCTCTTTCAAGTGATGACCTATTAGGTCATCTATTGATACATATGCAGCTAGAGACAAGAGCTCTGGGGTACGGTACTGGTTAGTTCATATTGTTGTTCCACCTATAGGGTTGCAGTTCCCTTTAGTTCCTTGGGTGCTTTCTCTAGCTCCTCCATTGGGGGCCCTGTGATCCATTCCATAGCTGACTGTGAGCAAAACTTCTGTGTTTGCTAGGCCCTGGCATAGTCTCACAAGAGATAGCTATATCTGGGTCCTTTCAGCAAAATCTTGCTAGTGTATGCAATGGTGTCAGCGTTTGGAAGCTGGTCATGGGATGGATCTCTGAATATGGCAATCACTAGATGGTCCATCCTTTGTCACACTTCCAAATTTTGTCTCTGGAATTCCTTCCATGGGTGTTTTGTTCCCTATTCTAAGAAGGGGCAAAGTGTCCACACTTTGGTCTTAGTTCTCTTGAGTTTAATGTGTTTAGCAAATTGTATCTTATATCTTGGGTATCATAAGTTTCTGGGCTAATATCCACTTATCAGTGAGTACATATTGTGAGAGTTCCTTTGTGATTGGGTTACCTCACTCAGGATGATGCCCTCCAGGCCCATTCATTTGCCCAGGAATTTCATAAATTCATTCTTTTTAATAGCTAAGTAGTACTCCATTGTGTAAATGTACCACATTTTCTGTATCCATTCCTCTGTTGAGGAACATCTGGGTTCTTTCCAGCTTCTGGCTATTATAAATAAGGCTGCTATGAACATAGTGGAGCATGTGTCCTTCTTACCGGTTGGGACATCTTCTGGATATATGCCCAGGAGAGGTATTGCTGGATTCTCCGGTAGTACTATGTGCAATTTTCTGAGGAACCACCAGACTGATTTCCAGAGTGGTTGTACAAGCTTGCAATCCCACCAACAATGGAGGAGCATTCCTCTTTCTCCCCATCCTCACCAGCATCTGCTGTCACCTGAATTTTTCATCTTAGCCGTTCTGACTGGTGTAAAGTGGAATCTCAGGGTTGTTTTGATTTGCATTTCCCTGATGATTAAGGATGTTGAACATTTTTTCAGGTGCTTCTCTGCCATTCGGTATTCCTCGGGTGAGAATTCATTGTTCAGTTATGAGCCCCAATTTTTAATGGGGTTATTTGATTTTATGGAGTCCACCTTCTTGAGTTCTTTATATATATTGGATACTAGTCCCCTATCCAATTTGGGATAGGTAAAGAACCTTTCCCAATCTGTTGGTAGTCTTTTTGTCTTATTGACAGTGTCTTTATGCAGAAGCTGTTTGCAGAAGCTTTGCAATTTTATGAGGTCCCATTTATCGATTCTCGATCTTAGAGCACAAGCCATTGCTGTTCTATTCAGGAATTTTTCCCCTGTACCCATATCTTCAAGGCTTTTCCCTACTTTCTCCTCTATAAGTTTCAGTGTCTCTGGTTTTATGTGGAGTTCCTTAATCCACTTAGATTTGACCTTAGTAAAAGGAGATAGTAATGGATCAATTCGCAATCTTCTACATGATAACAGCCAGTTGTGCCAGAACCATTTGTTGAAAATGCTGTCTTTCTTCCACTGGATGGTTTTAGCTCCCTTGTCAAAGATCAAGTGGCCATAGGTGTGTGGGTTCATCTCTGGGTCTTCAATTCTGTTCCATTGGTCTACTTGTATGTCACTATCCCAGTACCATGCAGTTTTTATCACAATTGCTCTGTAGTAGAGCTTTAGGTCGGGCATGGTGATTCCACTAGAGGTTCTTTTATCCATGAAAAGAGTTTTTGCTAGCCTAGGTTTTTTGTTATTCCAGATGAATCTGCCGATTGCCCTTTCTAATTCGTTGAAGAATTGAGTTGGAATTTTGATGGGCATTGCATTGAATCTGTAGATTGCTTTTGGCAACATAGCCATTTTTAGTATATTGATCCTGCCAATCCATAAGCATGGGAGATCTTTCCATCTTCTGAGAGCTTCTTTAATTTATTTCTTCAGAGACATGAAGTTCTTGTCATACAGATCTTTCACCTCCTTAGTTAGAGTCACGCCTAGCTATTTTATATTATTTGTGGCTATTGAGAAGGGTTTTGTTTCCCTAATTTCTTTCTCAGCCTGTTTGTCCTTTGTGTAGAGAAAGGCCATTGACTTGTTTGAGTTAATGTTATATCCAGCTACTTCACTGAAGCTGTTTATCAGGCTTAGCAGTTCTCTGGTGGAATTTTTAGGGTCATGTATATATACTATCATATCATCTGCAAAAAGTGTTATTTTGACTTCTTCCTTTCCAATTTGCATCCCCTTGATCTTGATTTGTTCTCTAATTGCTCTGGCTAGGACTTCAAGTACAATGTTGAATAGGTAGGGAGAGAGTGGACAGTCTTGTCTAGTCCCTGATTTTAGTGGAATTGCTTCAAGCTTCTCTCCATTTACTTTGATGCTGGATACTGGTTTGTTGTAGATTGCTTTTATCATGTTTAGGTATGGGCCTTGAATTCCTGATCTTTCCAAGGCTTTTATCATGAATGGGTGTTGGATTTTGTCAAATGTTTCTCAGCATCTAATGAGATGATCATGTGGTTTTTGTCTTTGAGTTTGTTTATATACTGGATTACATTGATGGATTTCTGTATATTGAACCATCCCTGCATCCCTGGGATGAAACCTTCTTGATCAGGATGGATGGTTGTTTTGATGTGTTCTTGGATTCGGTTAGCAAGAACTTTATTGAGGATTTTTGCATCAATATTCATAAGGAATATTGGTCTGAAGTTCTCTATCTTTGTGGGGTCTTTCTGTGGTTTAGGTATCAGAGTAATTGTGGCTTCATAGAATGATTTGGGTAGAGTACTTTCTGTTTCTGTTTTGTGGAATAGTTTGTGAAGAACTGGGATTAAATCTTCTTTGAAGGTCTGATAGAACTCTGCACTAAACCCATCTGGTCCTAGGATTTTTTTGGTTGGGAGACTATTAATGACTGCTTCTATTTCTTTGGGGGATATAGGGCTGTTTAGATCATTAACCTGATATTGACTCAACTTTGGTACCTGGTATCTGTCTAGTAACTTATCCATTTCATCCAGGTTCTCCAGTTTTGTTGAGTATAGACTTTTGTAGAAGGATCTGATGGTGTTTTGGATTTCTTCAGGATTTGTTGTTATGTCTCCCTTTTCATTTCTGATTTTGTTAATTAGAATGCTTTCCCTGTGCCCTCTAGTGAGTCTGACTAAGGGTTTGTCTATCTTGTTGATTTTCTCAAAGAACCAGCTCCTCAATTGGTTGATGCTTTGAATAGTTCTTCTTGTTTCCACTTGGTTGATTTCGCCCCTGAGTTTGATTATTTCCTGCAGTCTACTCGTCTTGGGTGAATTTGCTTCTTTTGTTCTAGAGCTTTTAGGTGTGTTGTCAAACTGCTAATGTGTGCCCTCTCTAGTTTCTTTTTGGTGGCACTCAGAGCTATGAATTTTCCTCATAGAAATGCTTTCATTGTGTCCCATAAGTTTGGGTATGTTGTGGCTTCATTTTCATTGAACTCTAAGAAGTCCTTAATTTCTTTCTTTATTCCTTCCTTGACCAAGGTATCATTGAGAAGAGTGTTGTTCAGTTTCCACGTGAATGTTGGCATTTTATTATTTATTTTGTTATAGAAGATCAGCCTTAGTCAATGGTGATCTGATAGGATACATGGGACAATTTCAATATTTTTGTATCTGTTGAGGCCTGTTTTGTGACCTATTATGTGGTCAATTTTGGAGAAGGTACCATGAGGTGTTGAGAAAAAGGTATATCCTTTTGTTTTAGCATAAAATGTTCTGTAGATATCTGTCAGATCCATTTGTTTCATAACTTTTGTTAGTTTCACTGTGTCCCTGTTTAGTTTCTGTTTCCATGATCTGTCCATTGGTGAAAGTGGTGTGTTGAAGTCTCCCACTATTATTGTATGAGGTGCAATGTGTGCTTTGAGATTTACTAAAGTTTCCTTAATGAATGTGGCTGCCCTTGTATTAGGAGCATAGATATTCAGAATTGATAGTTCCTCTTGGAGGATTTTACCTTTGATGAGAATGAAGTGCCCCTCCTTGTCTTTTTTGATGACTTTGGGTTGGAAGTCAATCTTATCAGATATTAGAATGGCTACTCCAGCTTGTTTCTTCCTACCATTTGCTTGGAAAATTGTTTTCCAGACTTTCATTCTGAGGTAGTGTCTATCTTTTTCTCTGAGATGAGTTTCCTGTAAGCAGCAAAATATTGGGTCTTGTTTGTGTAGCCAGTTTGTTAGTCTATATTTTTTATTGGGAAGTTGAGACCATTGATATTGAGAGATATTAAGGAAAAGTAATTTTTGGTTCCTGTTATTTTTGTTGCTAAAGTTGGCATTCTGTTCTTGTGGCTGTCTTCTTTTAGGTTTGTTGAGGGATTACCTTCTTGTTTTTTCTAGGGCGAGGTTCTGTCCTTGTATTGGTTTTTTGCTGTTATTATCCTTTGAAGGGCTGGATTCGTGGAAATGTAATGTGTGAATTTGGTTTTCTCGTGGAATACTTTGGTTTCTCCATCTATGGTAATTGAGAGTTTGGATGGGTATAGTAGCCTTGGCTGGAATTTGTGTTCTCTTAGTGTCTGTATAACATCTGTCCAGGCTCTTCTGGCTTTCATAGTCTCTGGTGAAAAATCTGGTGTAATTCTGATACGCCTACCTTTATATGTTACTTGACCTTTTTCCCTTACTGCTTTTAGTATTCTATCTTTATTCAGTGCATTTGTTGTCCTGATTATTATGTGTCGGGAGGAATTTCTTTTCTGGTCCAGTCTATTTGGAGTTCTGTAGGCTTCTTGTATGTTCATGGGCATCTCTTTCTTTAGATTTGGGAAGTTTTCTTCTATAATTTTGTTGAAGATGTTTGCTGGTCCTTTGAGTTGAAAATCTTCATTCTCATCCACTCCTATTATCCGTAGGTTTGGTCTTCTCATTGTGTCCTGTATTTCTTGGATGTTTTGAGTTAGGATCTTTTTGCATTTTACATTTTCCTTGATTGTTGTGCCGATGTTCTCTATGGAATCTTCTGCACCAGAGATTCTCTCTTCCATCTCTTGTATTCTGTTACTGATTCTCACATCTATGGTTCCAGATTTCTTTCCTAGGGTTTCTATCTCCAGTGTTGCCTCACTTTGAGTTTTATTTATTGTGTCTACTTCCCTTTTTAGGTCTAGTATGGTTTTGCTTATTTCCATCACCTCTTTTGATGTGTTTTCCTGTTTTTCTGTAAGGACTTCTACCTGTTTGGTTGCGTTTTCCTGTTTTGCTTTAAGGACTTGTAACTCATTAGCAGTGTTCTCCTGTATTTCTTTAAGTGAGTTATTAAGGTTCTTCTTGTTGTCCTCTACCATCATAATGAGATATGCTTTTAAATCCAGGTCTAGCTTTTCGGGTGTGCTGGGGTGCCCTGGACTGGGTGAAGTGGGAGTGCTGGGTTCTGATGATGGTGAGTGGTCTTGGTTCCTGTTACTAAGTTTCTTAAGTTTACCTTTCACCATCTGGTAATCTCTGGAATTGGTTGTTATAGTTGACTCTGTTTAGAGATTGTTCTTCTGGTGATTCTGTTATCTTCTATCAGCAGACCTGGGAGACAGGCACTCTCCTCTGAGTTTCAGTGGTCAGAGCACTCTCTGCTGGCAAGCTCTCCTCTAACAGGGAAGGTACACAGATATTTTGAGTTTGGACCTCCTCCTGGCCGAAGAAGAAGGCCCAAAACAGAACCTTTCCCAGAAGCTGTGTTGCTTTGGCAGGTCACAGAAGCTGTCAGCTTCTGTGGTGCACATTCTCACCTGTGCAGACTAATTTCCTAAGTTCTGGGGATTCCCGGAACCAAGATAGCACCTGCTGCTCCTGAGGCAGAGGGCTCCCGGGCAGGGCAGACACCTGTCCTCTGGCCTAGAGGGTGGTAGGATGTCTGTGGCCCAAAAAGGGTGCTGCCTCAGAGGCTCTGTGGCTCCCGCCTGTCCCAGAAGCTGTCCACTTCTGTGGTGCACCCTCTCACCTGTGCAGACTAAGTTCCTAATTTTGGCGGAGTCCTGAAACCAAGATGGCACCCGCTGTTCCTGAGGCAGAGGGCTTCTGAGCCAGGCAGACATCTGTCCTCTGGCTGGGAGCGTGGCCAAATGTCTGTGGCCAGAAAAGGTTGCTGCCTCTGTGGCTCTGTGGCTCCTGCCTCACATCTTAGCTTTAAATTACATAAACTGCCATTTCAATTTTTCAGAATAAACATTCAGAATCTAAGTGTAAAGGTTCAAGAGTTGAGTTGACCCAAACATAAAAGATTATGAGAGAAGTGACACTCTAATGTAAACAATCCATTAATTCCTCTTCTGGTAGTTAAGTTTCTCAGCATTACTTTGATATTCAACAGACTTGATTTGAACCTTCTGATTTTCTTGATAATCATCATCCTCTTTGATGTTTGTGTTGGCTTAGTGTAATAGAGTGCTGAGATTTATGTATTGAAAGGCTAAAGAGAAGAGGATTATTTGATACTTTTATTTCCCAGTTGAAGATTGTTAAATGTGGGTGGGAAGATGGCTCAGGAACTAAGAGAGCTTGCTGATGTTCTAGAAAACCTAGTTCAGTTCTCAGAACCCACATTAGGCTGCTCGTAACCTCCTGTAACTCTGGTCCCAAGGAATCTGATGCTCTCTCTGAGCCTAACCACAGGTGTGCAACATTATACATACATTCACACACATATAAAATTGATGTTTAAAAAAAAAGTAACCATTCAAAGAATCCAATAAAAAACTGGTGTTGTAGCTCTGTGAAAAACTTTTGTCTAATGTGAGCGAAGTCCTAGGTTTTCAATAGTCACTGATGATGATGGTGGTGGTGATGATTATAATTAGTAATAAATTATAATAATAAATAATTGATGGAGCCTCAAGATCAGCAGGTAAAAGCACTTTCTGCCTTTGCAGAAGATGGTGTTCAGTTTGCAACTCTAACTCCAGATGGCTCACAACTCCTTGTAACTCCAACTCCAAAGGATCTAATGTCCTCTCTGGCTTCCATGGGCACTTAAACTCACTCATATACCAAGAGACAAACTCATGTTTATACATATTAGTTTAAAAATTAGATAGATAAATTTTATAAATAATAAAAAATAATTATCCACTGACTTTAGCATCTGTGGGATCATAACAAAGTCATTGTTAACATACATGAGCAAAATATGACAAAAGCCTGCTTCTTTTCCACTTACTAAGAAGAAGACCCAACATTCTGACATCCTAGATAAGCAAATTCTGTATTCTAGTAATGAGCAAGGGGAATTATTTCTCCTTGTCCCGAAGACTTCTTAAGGCAGTTCAAGGCAATGCAGAAGTGAACATTATAAAAGCATCAACATCCCCATTTAACTTCCTTTCTTATGTTACCTCTCCACAGTTCTCTTCTGTGCCATATTTGCAATTAGTTACACCAATTTTAACTTTCTTTCCCCTTTGGACTCCCTTCTTCTGCCTACAAGATGCAATAACAACAACAACAACATACCTACACATGCACATGCATGTGCACATACACGTTTACTATTGGTATTATTTTTACAGTGTATGTACTTCATTATTCCAATAAGGATTCTCTACATGAGTACATAAGAGACATCTCATTTTATAAAGAAAGAGAGACTATTTCTCACAAGTAATTTTTTTCCATTTTAACTTATTTAGAAATCCAAACTCTGATCCGTATCAAAATTTGTCGCATACTTGAATTAATTCATTCAGTCCACAAATACTTAATGAGTGACAAAAATTTGTCAGTTATTTTCCAAGCCATTAACTTCAAAGTCAATACTGTCTTTCAAATTTATTGCGTTTTGTTTTTGTTTTTTACTTTAAAAAAAGAAAAAGAAAGAAAGAAATTAAGAAGCTGTTCTTAATCAACATTTACTGTGCTTGCTGCCTACTGTAAGAATTATAAAGTATGCTAACGGTACTAAAAAAAAAAAAAGACAGTTCTCTTGGATCTATATAAACATTAGGAAAATAAAAACTGTGCTTGCCCTGACATGGTGAATTATATTCATAGTCACTACTTTGAAGGTAGTGGCCAGATATTCAGACCTTTTCCTTTAGAATAAAACCAGCTGAGTGAAAGTTTGTCTAAGTGTGCACTTTAGACAATTCACTTCTATTGTGACTTCTGAATCTTCTTCTGATATCTCACAGAGTAACTGTGTATACAACATTAAAACAAAAGTTATTTTTGGATATCTCTGAAGACAAAAGTTGGTATATTTGCTATCTAAGCATTATCTTTTTTTTTCCTGTGTGTACCTATTTGTCTGGATTTATTGAAATATAATTGACACATAAAATTCACATATAGGGACTAAAGAGGGCTCAGTAGTTAAGAGCACTGGCTGTTCTTCCAACAGACCCATATTCAGTTCATAAACACCCACAGGATGAATAACAACTACCTAGACTCCAGCTCCAAATAATCCAATATCCTCTTTGGCTTCTGCATGTACCACAGGTACATGGTGTCTTTATACTTATGCAGACAAAATAAAAATAAATATTAAGACTCACATAAGCTCAAGAATGATTTATTACTCATCTACACCCTGAAATTATTACTAAGATTAAAAGGACTAACGCCATTTATTCCATATAAATTCTGCATAAAACATTCTGCATAAAACAGGCAAGGATGGTTATAAGCTACTCAGTCAATTTCAAGTAAAGAGCACAGTACTGTTAATTACAGTTACTGGCAGTACCTTTGCATATTCTTTTCCCCCTTTTACCAATGTGATATTCTTTTCCTTGTAGGAGAATAACTTCTTCCTTCAGTATTCAAAGAAACATGCACTCATCCAGGAAACAGAGTTATTTTAACTCAGTTCATGGTGCACATGACTGCTAATAAATGATTTTCTTCGAGAAGATATTTATCAGGTAAAGTAAAGGGGCCTTTCTAAAACTGCATAGACAGGGCCAAGGAAGTGATTCAGTGGTAAGAGCACTGACTTCCTTTTCAGAAGACTCAAGTTCAGTTCTGAGCAACCAACTCAATGGAGGATCATAACCACCTGTAAATCTAATTATATGGGAACGAACAGCCCCGTCTAGCCTCTATGGGCACTCTATCCTCATGATGCACATACATACATTCAGGCAAAACACTCATCCAAACAAAACCTAAAATGCACTGCCTATAAATGTGCTCTTTCAAAATAATGTACATAAAATCATTTAGGCACTTTTCTTGCAGTGAGAGAGGAATTTTGAGGGTTATCTATAACCATAAGGTTCTTAACATAAAACATGAATGTGAATGGCTGGAGCAATATCTCTGCAGTTGAGAGCAGATATTTCCCCTAGGTTAGCCCAAGCAACCATGTTGTCTCACAGGGATCTATAACTACAACTCCAAGGGTATAAAATTCTACTGTTTTACATAGACATTTTTTACCTATTTGTTTAAAACTGAACACAAACATGCATACACATAACTAGAAGTAATTAAAATATTTTCAATATACTTAGATTTATATTAATATTTTGATCTAGTCTTGCCATTGCCTTTGGCTACCACAGTACTCAAGCTCCAACTTTATCATTTAGGATAGTAGCTGAGTTTTGGTAAATAATTGATTTTTTTTCCATTCTTAATAAGAAATCACCTACAGGGAATTTTCTTTCTCTTTGGACCAAATAGAAGCAAGCATACTAATATCTTTCCAAATCATGACTGAACCGTGAATGAAAAATCAGAATTTTGCTTGTGTTGAGCACTCCATTTCATTCTATTCTCAGGGTCATATAGCATAATGTCTGGATCTCTCCCATTTCAACTCCAGCCAAGAGATAATTGCTGAAACTTGCCTAGACTTGCAGTACATATTGCCTTCCTACTGGGAATGACACTCAGAGAGCAAGTTAATTCCTGGGTTTTGATGTAATGTCTTTATTAAGCTCTTTGCTTGACATTGATGATTTCTTACTCTTTCCAATTTGGTGCATAAGATACATGACAGAACTTATTAGAATCCCTCTGTAGTGATAGTTTCAGACTGTGGGGCATATGAAGTGGTTCCTGCAAAGGACATGTGTATCTTATGTGTCTCAATTGAGTTGGTGCTGCATAATAATATTTTAGTGTATTGCTAACAGCAAATTCTAGAGTGTGCCATTCACCACACCTGAAACAGCATGAGCTTATGTGGACCAATTTTAACAAGAGTTTTGGAAATTTTTCTCTTAATTGGAAAATAAGTTAAAAGTGCACTGAAAAAAAATGAGAGTCTTGGGTTGTAGAGATGGTGAAGCAGTTAGGAGCACTTACTGCTCTTGAAGAGGTCCCCAGTTCAGTTCCAAGCATCCATGATGTGTGGTGATGCACAACCACTAGTAACACCATATTAATCTTCAGGGGATCTAGTATGCTCTCCTGTCCATCAGAGAGAGAGAGAGAGAGAGAGAGAGAGAGAGAGAGAGCGAGAGAGAGAGAGAGAGAGAGAGAGAGAGAGAGAGGAAAATAAATCTCTTTCAGTTGGACAGATAATATCATGGAAAAGTGTCTTTATCATCAATAGTTATAGCCACTTCACTTGTATTTTAGGATACTCTAACCTAACCAAACATAGTAAAAGTAGTCCACAGACTGGTCAAGGTCCAGAGGTGTTATGTATAATTGCAGTTAATGAATAAATAGGATTTTCAAAGCAGATTTTGTTGTACAATCACTTACAGTGATAATAAAATAAACATACAATATTTGAATGCTTGAAGTTTTTTTTTTTAATTTATGGTTTGATAGTTCTTGGAGTATTACTGCTTTCCTTATAAACAGGTTGAAGTCTATAATTCACTTCCGTGGATGTCATGTTTTAAATGAACATCTATGAACTCATAACAGCCCCTCCTCCCATGGAAACCCATATGTTCCTCAGAGATAAAAGCCACTCCCCATTTTTGGACTTGTAACATATCTGTGAAATATCTCTTTCTGGGAGATTTAAATTTAATCTGCCCCCAAATGGAATGATGGTAACAGATTAAAGAATAGCTCACTTAATCTCATCTGATGAGCAAAATGAGTTCATGGCGGCTTGTTTACAGAAATATTCATAACCATGGACAACTGAATTTTGAAGCCTATCACCTGTCTACTTTCAGGGCTCTTGCCTTACCTGAGTGACTCTATGGAAAAATTCATATAAACCTGGTTCTAGAGTGCTGTCTCAGCATTCATGCATTAGTTTACATGAAACAAAAATAGGGTTGGGAGGAATTCTTTTTAAGTGTATATCTAATAATTGCTCTTAGCAAAGAGTCCTTTGATGTCAGCAAACACTGTTCAACCATGGGAAGGATGGCTCATACTACTGTAAACTGGAGTTTGGCACAGCTGTTACATCATGACACAAGAGGGGTTGCACTGGAAAATGTCAAGTACAGGACCCACCAGGTAGTGGTTTTTATTATTCTAGGAAACAGGAATCTGTGCTGCAGGACAATAAAGTTTGCAAAATGAAAATAGAAAATAGGGTTTTATGTTTGTTTGTTTGTTTGTTTTTTACTTGTAAGAGTCACAGAAGATTAGATCACTGCTAGAAACATAGAACATATGAAGAAGGTAAACAGAAGCAGCCATTATGAAAATATCAGTAAGACAAAGTGGTCAGGGCCCATAGCCAGTGACTGGGAGGAACCAAAAATCTGGGATTTAGGCCAGGCTTAGGTCTTGAAGTAACTGTGTCTTGTTAGTTGTGCAAAGATTTTTTTTTCTTTTTCTCTCTCTCTCTCTTTCTTTCTTTCTTTCTTTCTTTCTTTCTTTCTTTCTTTCTTTCTTTCTTTCTTTTTTTGTGGTGGTTGGGGCAACATACCAAGTCTTCTCAGGGCTATTATATGCTGATTGTGTCCTGGCTCTCCAAAAATCATTCAGTGTCTTCTCTTCTCTCTTTTTTTTAATATTTATTTATTTGTTATTTTTAGATATATTCTTTATTTACATTTCAAATGTTATCACCTTTCCTAATTTCCCCTCCAAAAACCCCCTATCCCCTTTCCTCTCCCCCTGTTCCCCAACACACCCACTCCCATTCCTGGTCCTGGCATTCCCCTATACTGGGGCATAGAGCCTTCACAGGATCAAGGGCCTCTCCTCCCATTGATGACCAACTAGGCCATCCTCTGCTACAAATATAGCTAGAGCCACAAGTTCCACCATGTATTTTCTTTGATTGGTGATATAGGGCCAAGGAGTTCTAGGAGTACTGTTAGTTCATATTGATGTTCCTACGATGGGGCTTCAGACCCTTTCAGCTCCCTGGGTACTTTCTCTTGCTCCTTCATTGGGGACCTTGTGCTCTGTCAAATGGATAACTATGAACATCCACTTATGTATTTGCCAGACACTGGTAGAGCCTCACAGGAGACAGCTATATCAGGTTCCTGTCAGAAGTCTCTTGCTGACATTTGCCTAGTGCCTGGGATTGGTGGTTGTTTATGGGATAGATCCCCAAGTGGCACAGTCTCTGGATGGTCATTCCTGCAGGCTATGCACCAAACTTTTTCTCTGTAATTCCTTCCATGGATATTTTGTTCCCCATTCTAAGAAGAAACGAAGAACCCACACTTTTGTCTTCCTTCTTCTTGAGCTTCATGTGATTTGCAAATAGTATCTTGGGTATTCTAAGTGTCTGGGCTTATATTCACTTATCAGTGAGTGCATATCATGTGTGTTCTTTTGTGACTGGGTTACCTCGCTCAGGATGATATCCTCCAGATACATCCATTTGCCTAAGAATTTTGTAAATTCATTATTTTTAATAGCTAAGTAGTACTCCATTGTGTAAATGTACCACATTTTCTGTATCCATTCTTCTGTTGAGGGACATCTCAGTTCATTCCAGCTTCTGGCTATTATAAATAAGGCTGCTATGAACATAGTGGAGCATGTATCCTACTTACCGGTTGGAACATCTTCTGGATATATGCCAAGGAGAGGTATTGCTGGATCTTCCAGTAGTACTATGTCCAATTTTCTGAGGAACCACCAGGCTGATTTCCAGAGCATTTGTATCAGCTTGCAATCCCACCAACAATGGAGGAGTGTCCCTCTTTCTCCACATCCTCACCAGTATCAGCTGTCACCTGAACTTTTGATCTTAGCCATTCTGATTGGTGTGAAGTGGAATCTCAGGGTTGTTTTGATTTGCATTTCCCTAATTACTAAGGATGTTGAACACTTTGTCAGGTGCTTCTAAGCCATTAGGTATTCCTAAGTTGAGAATTCTTTGTTTAGCTTTGTGTCCCATTTTTATAATAGGGTTATTTGATTTTCTGGAGTCCAATGTCTGGAGTTCTTTATATATGTTGGATATTAGTCCCCTATAGGATTTAGGATTGGAAGAGATCCTTTCCCAATCTCTTGGTGGCCTTTTTGTCTTATGGACAGTCTCTTTTGCCTTACAGAAGCTATACAATTGTATGAGGTCCCATTTGTCCATTCGAGATCTTAGAGCAAAAGCCATTGTGGTTCTGTTTAGGAAATGTTTCCCCTGTGCCCATATATTCAAGGCTTTTCCCCACTTTTTCCTCTATAAGTTTCAGTGTCACTGGTTTTATGTGGAGTTCCTTGATCCACTTAGACTTGAACTTCATACAAGGAGATAAGAATGGATCAATTCCCATTCTTCTACATGATAACTGCCAGTTATGCCAGCACCATTTCTTGAAAATGCTGTCTTTTTTCCACTGCATGGATTTAGCTCCCTTGTCAAAGATCAATTTACCATAGGTGTGTGTGTTTATTTCTGGACCTTCAATTATATTCCATTGGTCTATCTGTCTGTCACTATACCAGTACCATTCAGTTTTTATCACAAATTCTCTGTACTACAGCTTGAGGTCAAGCATGGTGATTCCACCAGAGGTTCTTTTATTGTTGAGAATAGTTTTTGCTATCCTAGGATTTTTGTTATTCCAGATGAATTTGCAAATTTCCCTTTCTAACTCAGTGAAGAATTGAGTTGGAATTTTCATGGGGATTGCATTGAATCTGTAGATTGCTTTCAGCAAGACAGCCATTTTTACTGTATTAATCCTGCCAATCCACTAGACAAGGCTGCCCACTTTCTCCCTACCTATTCAATAAAGTACTTGAAGTCCTAGCCAGAGCAATTCAACAACAAAAGGAGATCAAGGGGATACAAATTGGAAAGGAAGAAGTCAAAATATCACTTTTTGCAGATGATATGATAATATATATAAGTGACCCAAAAATTCCACCAGAGAACTCCTAAACCTGATAATCAGCTTCAATGAATTAGCAGGATATAAAATTATCTCAACCAAATCTGTGGCCTCTCTCTACACAAAGGATGAACAGGCTGAGAAAGAAATTAGGGAAGCAACACCCTTCACAATAGTCACAAGTGATATAAAATTCCTTGATGTGACTCTAACTAAGGAAGTGAGCATTCTGTATGATACCGTGGTGGCACACGCCTTTAATCCCAGCACTTGGGAGGCAGAGGCAGGCGGATTTCTGAGTTCGAGGCCAGCCTGGTCTACAAAGTGAGTTCCAGGACAGCCAGGGCTACACAGAGAAACCCTGTCTCGAGAAAAAAAAAAAAAAACAAAAAAACAAAAAACAAAACAAAACAAAAAAAACTTCTAGTGTCTGAAGAAAGAAATTGAAGAAGATCTCAGTGTCTTTTCTTTTGTTGACTATACTCAGCAGGAGTCTGCACTAATCTTTGTTAATTCGAGGCTCTAAATCCTTTTTGAATACATAGTTTCCACTAATAATGTCTCCTTCCTGTCTGTGTATCTCTGTGTCCCTATCTCTATATCTCTGACTCTCTCCCTCTTATTGCCCAAGCTTTTCCCTTCTCCTCCCCTCCCCTCACTCCTACTCTCCTTTCCTCCCCAGCCCTCACTCCTTTTCTCCTCTCCTCTGTTCTCCTTTGCTCTCTCTCCTCTGTTTTCTTCTATTTCCTTTCCAATTATCTTCCAAGTATCACTTGACTTGTCTTTTGCTTAGAAATATCTTCCATGTTCACTTCAACCAACAGGTTTTCTAAGCTTGGCTCTCTGATGTCACTTGTAAAATTATGATACTTTCTAGTAAGTCATAGAAAACAAAGAACCTAGGTTGTATTTATAATGTGCTTTGCTCTATGTTCTCACTACAATGCAGGGTTCAGGAGAATCAGATTAGTTTACATAAGCTCATGGGTAAATCAGTAATACAGAGAATCTGAATCCACATTTTCTAAGTAACTAGGGAATTGTTCAATATAATAGTGAAGAAAACAAAGTCATTTCAACATGTATTTCTATACTATTTTCAGAACTTTCTAGGAGACCATGGTGAGCTAGGAAATTTAGTGAAATGTGACTTTCTTACAGAATTAGTTCCAGGGAGGAAATATGGTCTTTCTCTAAAGGTGGGATTCTTAAACTTTTACCACTGGTAACACTTTTAACCAATTGTCATGTGACACATTATATAAAACAGCCTTAACTCTAAGCCATGGATTCAGGTAGTGCTCTTTGTCATTGTGAAACAGGATACACAGTGCAAAGTGCACATGCCATGTGTTCAGAGTCAAAGCAGCAGGAAGGTTCCAGAATCCAGCTTGGGTAAACAATATCAGAAATGGCTGAGGTTCATTATGTGTTTGATTTCGAATTGGTTGACTGTTGCACTTTCAGAAACCTTCCATTGTTGCCAAACTTTTCACAGGCCTACATTCAGTTATAAGTGTTTGTAAGGTTTTGGAACCCACCATATCTTAAGAATTTGGGATCTTTTTCTGTATGTGGCCAACACAAAATGGACTCCAAGTTTCTTAGGTACTTTTTGTTTTGTTTGGTCTTTATTTGCTATTATTTTTGTTGGTAATGTTAGTTGTTTTGTTATTTATTAGAAAGATAGTGAAAGAAGGAAGAAACATGAAGTTGGGATGGTAGTAAAGTACCTGGCTTAGTTAGGGTTTTTGTTTCTTCAAAGAGACACAGTGAGCGTGCCAGCTCTCATGAAGGAAAGCATTTAACTGGGGCTAGCTTATCGTTCTCAGGGTCAGTTTATCATAATCACAATGGAACTCATGGCAGCATGCAGGGAGACATGGTGTTGAAGGAGCTGAGAGTTCTACATCAGGATTCTCAGAAAGTAGGAAGAGAGAATGACATTGGACCTGGCTTACCTTCTGAAATCTCCAACCACACTCCCACTGACACACTTCCACCAACAAGGTCATGCCTAGTCCAACAAGACCACACCTCAAAGAGTGCCTGCATCTCTGTAAGCCTATGAGGACAATTTTCATTCAAACAACCACATTCTACTCACTGCACCCCATAGGCTTGTAGCCATGCCCTAATGCGAGATGCATGTACTCTAACTTCAAAAGTCCCCATAGTGTATCATAGCATCAGCACTGTTTAAAATGCAAACTTCAGCTTCTTCTGAGACTTATGACAATCTCTTAAATGTAATCCCCTATGAAATTAAAATTGAAAAGCATATCACACGATTTCAATATATATATGAATACACACACACACACACACACACACACACATATATATATATATATATATATATATATATATATATGCCATCATTTCAAAATTGAGTACAAGAAGCATAGTGAAGAAATTCTCATCCAAAGTGTCTTAGTTAGGGTTTCACTGCTGTGAACAGACACCATTACCAGGGCAAGTCTTATAAAAACATTTAATTGGGGCTGGCTTACAGGTTCAGAGGTCTAAATTTAGCTGGGTAGCATCATGCCCCAAGGTCCGACTCCCTTAATCTGTTATCTCCTAGAACACAAGATTTTGCTCCATTTCACTTCCTGGTACCCCTTTAATACTCGAACCATATATTTTATATTTTTCCTTTCTAATCTTACTATGCTTGTTCAAACTTCTCTTCATAAGACTTAACTAGAGAACAAAGTCTCTGCTGGGCTTTTTTGAAACTTCCTTTATCAATGCAATTAATCTGAGTCTCTTCACCTTAGCCTCAGGCAAACTTTTCAGACAAGGGCAAAAAGTAGCCACATTCTTCACCAAAATACCACAAAACAGTCTTTATGCCACATTCTGAAATTCTCCTTGAAATCTCTTGAGCCAGGTCAACATAGTTCAAAGTATTCCCAGCAACAAAGTCTTCCATATTCCTACTAGGATGACCCATTAAGCCTCATTTAAAGCATTTCACTGCTTTCCAAATCTAAAGTCCCAAAATCCACATTCTTTCAAATAAAAGCATAGTCAGGCATATCAGATCAAAACCCTACTCCTGGTATCAACTTCTGTCTTAGTTGGGGTTTTACTGCTGTGAACAGACACCATGACCAAGGCAAATCTTGTAAAAAACAAAGCAAAACAAAACAAAACAAAAACATTTAATTGGGACTGACTTACAAGTTCAGTTCATTATCATCAAGACGGGAGCATAGCAGTATCCAGGCAGGCATGGTGCAGGAGGAGCTGAGAGTTCTATATCTTCATACAAAGGCTGCTAGTGGAAGACTGACTTCCAGGAACCTAGGGTGAGAGTATTAAGCCCACACCCACAATGACACATCTACCCCAACCAGGTAACACCTATTCCAACAAGGCCACACCTTCAAATGGTGCCACTCCCTGGTGTAAGAATATACAAACCATCACACAAAGCAAGACAGAAAACCATCTGGGCAAACTCCAGAATCTGCTTCTTCATGTCTTATGTCAAAGCACTCTTCAGATCTCTAATTGTTTTCAGCTTTGTTGACTGCAACACACTTCTTTCTTGTGGGCTCATTTCACTCTCTGTTAGCAGATTTCTTCAGGAAGTATCCCATAACTCTGATATTTTTAACATCTTAGCATATCTAAGGAAATCCAGGATTCATCTTCACTGGATCATGACATAGCCTATCTAGGCCTCTATGCAGAGACACTTCCTGCATATGCCTGGTATTAGCTGTTTTCCTATGTTGAGGAGGAAGATCCCATAACCTCTTTCTTCTATATTGGACTTTAAAACCAGAACAATGTGACCAAACCTACAAAGTTCTGCTGTGTTCTGGGGGTGGGACATGGCTTCCACACTCAATTTTATTTTCAACAGTTTTCTATTTTTGAACCTTGGCTGTCCCAGAACTCACTTTGTAGACCAGGCTGACTTAAAATTTAGAGATTCACCTGCCTCTACCTCCAAAGTGCTGGGATACAAGGTGTGTATCACCTCACACAAAGCCCTAAGCTTTTCTTTAATTCTTTTTGACAAGTTGGAAATTTAGATAGGCAGAACCTTGAAATGAGGCTACCACTCTCTTTATTCATTTAATGTCAGGTTTTTATTTAATATGATTATCTTCTTGAACACAGGATGCAGCACCGTTCCAATTCCTACTGCCCCATTTCTTATTACACTATGTTCTATATTTTCCTTGCTCAGCTTACTCATTTTCAACAATTTATTATTTGTCTTTTAATTTAATGTTTTTCTTTAAGTGAAGTGAGAAGTAACATAGATTTTGAAACAATTAAAGATTATAATCTTCATAGGTTTTTTAATTTTCTCTATATATTTTTAATATTTTTATCTATGTAGTTAAAAGGTTTTTTCCCCACCTTCCTTTATTAGTATTTTGAAACCATAAACAGTTTTCATAGAAACTCTTTCTTTAACAGGTTCATAGCCTATTAGATTTTATAAATAATGAAAGAAGTAATAAAATGTATTCTTGTATATATATATATATATATATATATATATATATATATATATATATATAAACAAAACAGATTCAGGAAGAGGAGCCAATGATTCTTGTTGAATAAACACCTTGTTTAGTGCTTGGAGAGAATTAAGAATACTGGATCCTAATCCTTGGGCCATCCTTAGGCAATGAATATAAAGTCAGGTTTTGTGATAAAGTTTGAGTTTCTGACTTAATTTGAAAGGCTACTTAGATGAAAACCAAGAAAAATAAAACCCAAATGAACATTAAACTATTTTTAAACATTTTTCTATGATATTATCTGCCACACTTATACATGTTCTTCTCCCATTGTCTTTTGCCTTAGCATACTCAAAGTTCTTCTGGAGTTTACAGACCAAATGATCAGTTACACATTAGCAAGTCAAATTTAAAAAGAACGCCTTAAACACAATAAGGCACAATAAGGCCCTAAAGAGCACATGACAAACACTCAACTATACTTCTACATATTAAATTTCATTAGGAAATAAATAAAAACATATGAATTCAACCTACTAGAACTTACCCTTTTCTCATATATATTCATGCCAATTTTCCTTCCAAAATTTTATTACATAATTTAAATTGAAAATATCGGAACACTGGGTGCCTTTATCATTGCTTGTTGATCTATGAGTGTTCGAAAGTTACATATTTCTTTTGTTAGGTTCTTTAATCCTACTTAAGAAGATAATTGTAAATCTTCCAGGGCCTCATAAAAATTCCCTTTATAAATGTGTCTCTAAGATAGCCTGGTGATCACACCAGGAAGCAGCCCAGGGCTTTTTAAGTTGTTTTTCACATGTCATGTGGCTGGTTCCTATCCTCTCAGTCAGTACTAACAATAAGTAGAATTTTAAAGTGTGGACACTTTGCCCCTTCTTAGAATTGGGAACAAAACACCCATGGAAGGAGTTACAGAGACAAAGTTTGGAGCTGTGACGAAAAGATGGACCACCTAGAGACTGCCATAGCCATGGATCCATCCCATAATCAGCTTCCAAACGCTGACACCATTGCATACACTAGCAAGATTTTGCTGAAAGGACCCAGATAGAGCTGTCTCTTGTGAGACTATGCCGGGGCCTAGCAAACACAGAAGTGAATGTTCACAGTCAGCTATTGGATGGATCACATGGGCCCCCAATGGAGGAGCTAGAGAAAGTACCCAAGGAACTAAAGGGATCTGCAACCCTATAGGTGGAACAACATTATGAACTAACCAATGCCCTGGAGCTCTTGACTCTAGCTGCATATGTATCAAAAGATGGCCTAGTCAGCCACCAGTGGAAAGAGAGGCTCATTGGACTTGCAAACTTCATATGCCCCAGCACAGGGGAACGCCAGGGCCAAAAAGTGGGAGTGGGTGGGTAGGGGAGTGGGGGGTGGAGGGTATGGGGGACTTTTGGGATAGCACTGGAAATGTAAATGAGGAAAATACCTAATAAAAATATGGAAATGTAAATGAGGAAAATACCTAATAAATATATATATATATAAAAATAGAATTTTATTTCTAATCCCACCATTTCAGACCAGGATTTGGCCAGCATTACATTCTCTCTAACTTTACTTGCTGATTTCGATATTTACCTCGAGGCATAAAATGATAGGCTTAGTTGGTGAGAGCATGTAGTCCTCTTGCAGAGGTCATGAGTTTGTTTCCTTGGCAACCATTTCAAATGAGGTGACATCCTATTCTGATCTCTGTATGAATCCATACACATATCACTCACACACACACAGACACACACACACATACACACATTACTTTTTTTATAAATTCATATGTATATTATAGAGATGTAATTAGGATGAAGAATTAAAGGCACCATATTTGGAGCAGACCTTGGGTGCTAGGTTTGCAAATACCCAGTCCCAGAACATCCAGAAAACACTCAACTCTCAGGTGCTCTAACAAACCCAGAATCACAGGATCTCAAGACCTTGGTCGCACCAGGATTTCAGGATCCCAGAGGCAGCTTGACTCCCAGGAGCTCTGCAACACCTCAAGATCACAGGATCCCAGAATCACAGGATCACAGAGACATCTAGACTCTGAGGAGCTCTGACAACAATGAGGATCACAAGAGGGACAGACTCCAGTCAGACACAGCAAGGGCATGTACCTGTACAGATAACCAAAAGTCTAGAGGCAATAGAAAACAAGATTACCTGGCATCATCAGAACCCAGTTCTCCTACCATAGCAGGTCCTGAATATACCATCACATGGAAAAAACACGATTCAGATCTAAAATCACTTCTCATGATGATGATAGAGGACTTTAAGAAGGACGTAACTATTTCTCTTTAAAAAAAAATACAGAAGATCACAGGTAAACAGGTAGAAGCCCTTAAAAAGGAAACACAAAATCCCTTAAAGAATTACAGAAAATACAACCAAACAGGTAAAGGAGTTGAACAAAACCATCCAGGATCTAAAAATGGAAATAGAAATAATAAAGAAATCACAAAGATAGACAACCCTGGAGATAGAAAACCTAGAAAAGAGATCAGGAATCATAGATGAAAGTGTCACCAACAAAATACAAGAGACAGAAAAGAGTATCTCAGGTGCAGAAAATATCATAGAAAATACTGAAAAACCAGTCAAAGAAAATGCAAAAAGCTCCTAACACAAAACATCCAGGAAAACCAGGACACAATGAGAAAATGAAACTTAGTGATAATAGGTATAGAAGAGAGCAAAGATTTCCAAATTAAGGGCCAGCAAATATCTTAAAACAAATTTTAGAAGAAAACTTCCCTAACCAAAAGAAAGAGATGCCCATGAACATACATGAAGCCTACAGAACTCCAAAAAGAAGTTTCTCACATCACATAATAATCAAAATACAAAATTCACAAAACTAAGGAAGAATATTAAAAGCAGTAAGAGAAAAAGGTCAAGTAACATATAAAGACAGACCTATCACACTTACACCAGACTTCTCACCAGAGTATAAAAGCCAGAGGATCCTGAGCAGAAGTCATGCACACCCTAAGAGAACACAAATGCTAGCCAAGGCTACTCTACCTAGGAAAACACTCAATTAGAAGATTGAGAAACCAAGATATTCCATGACAAAATGAAATTTACAAAATATCTTTCCACAAATCCAGACCTACAATGATAATAGATGAAAAACTCCAACACAAGGAGGAAAACTACACCCTAGAAAAAGCAAGAAAGTAATCTTTTAATAAACCCAAAAGAAGATAGCCACAGAAACATAATTACACCTCTGGCAACAAAAATAATAGGAAGCAACAATCACTTTTCCTTAATAGCTCTTAACACCAATAGACTCAATTCCTCAATAAAAAGACATAGACTAAAAGACTGGATAAGTAAACAGGATGCAGCATTTTCCTGCATACAGGAAATGCACCTCAGTGGCAAAGACAGATAACACCCAGAGTAAAAGGCTGGAAAAAAATCCAAGCAAACTGTCCGAAGAAACTAGCTGGAGTAGCCATTCTAATATTGAATAAATTCTATTTTCAACCAAAAGTTATCAAAGAGATAAGGAAAAACACTTCATACTCATCAAAGGAAAAATCTAGGAAGATGAACTCTCAATTCTGAAAAATCTATGCTACAAATGCAAGGGCACACACATTCATAAAAGAAGCTTTACAAAAGCTCAAAGCACACATTGCACCTCATACAATAATTGTGGGAGACTACAATACCCCACTCTCATCAATGGACATATGATGGAAACAGAAACTAAACTAAGGCATGGTGAAAGTAGCAGAAGTTATGAACCAAATGGATTTAACAGATATTTATAGAACATTTTGTCATAAAACAAAAGAATATGCCTTCTTCTAAGCACCTCCTGATACCTTCCCCAAAACCGACTGTATACAGGCCTCAATAGACGTAAGAAGATTGAAATAACCCCATGTATTCTATCAGATCATCACAGAAAAAGGATGGCAAGATAGATAAACCTTCAGCCAGACTAAACAGAGGTCACAAAGGCAGTATCCAAATTAATAAAATCAGAAATGAAAAGGAAGAAATAACAATTGAAACTGAGGAAGTTAAAAAAAATCATCAGATTCTACTACAAAAGCTTATACTCAACAAAACTGGAAAATTTGGAGGAAATGGACAATTTTCTAGGCAGCTATCAGGTACCAAAGTTAACCAGAATAAAATAAACAATCTAAATACTTCCATAACCCCTAAAGAAATAGAAACAGTCATTAAAAGTCTGCCCCCCCCCCCAAATGCTCAGGACCAGATAGTTTTAGTGCAGAATTCTATCAAATCTTCAAAAACATAATACCAATATCCCTTAATCTATTCTATAAAATAGAAACACAAGGAACACCACCCAATTGTTCTATGAAGCCACAATTACTGTGATATCTAAACCACACAAAGACCCAATAAAGAATGAACTTCAGACCAATTTATGAACATCAATGCAAAAATGCTCAATAAAATTCTTGCAAGCCAAATCCAAGAACACATCAAAAGGATAATTTAATTTACCATAGTCAAGTAGGCTTCATCCCAGGGATGCAGGGATGGTTCAGTATAAGGAAATCCATCAACATAATCTACTATATAAGCAAACTAAAAGGAAAAAAATCTCATGTTCATTTCATTGGATACTGAAAAAACATTTGACAAAATTCAACATCACTCCTTGTTAAAAGTCTTGGAAAGATCAGAAATTCAAGGCCCATACCAAAACATAGTAAAAACCTTAAAAACCAAAACAGGAGCTAACATCAAACTAAATGGAGAGAAACTTGAAGCAAACCTACTAAAATCAGGAACTAGACAAGGCTGCCTACTCTCTCCCTATCTATTCAATATAGTACCTGAAGTTCTAGTTAGGGCAATTAGACAACAAAATGAGATTAAAAGGATACAAATTGCAAAGGAATAAGCCAAAATATCACTATTTGCAACTGATATAATAGTATAATTAAGGGAACACAAAAAACCCATCCTTAGAATCCCTACAGCTGATAAACAACTTCAGTAAAGTCTCTGGACATAATATTAACCCAAACAAATTAGTGGCCTTCCTCTACTTGAAGGATAAACAAAGATCAAGTGACCATAGGTGTGTTGGTTCATTTCTGGGTCTTCAATTCTATTCCATTGATCTACCTGTCTGTCATTGTACAATTACCATGCTGTTTTCTCATAATTGCTCTGTAGTACAGCTTGAGGTCAGGCATAATGATTTCCACCAGAGGTTCTTTTATTGTTGAGAATAGATTTTACTATCCTAGGTTTTTTGTTATTCCAGATGAATTTGCAGATTGCCCTTTCTAACTCTGTGAAAAATTGATGGAATTTTGATGGGGATTACACTGAATCTGTAGATTGCTTTTGCCAAGTCCAATTTATTTATTTATTTATTTATTTATTTAATTATTTTTGCTTTTGACAATATTAATCCTGCCAATCCATGAGCATGGGCGGCCTTTTCATCTTCTGAGATCTTCTTCAATTTCATTCTTCAGAGACTTGAAGTTCTTTTTTTTTTTTTTTTTAGTATTTAAAATTTTTTATTAGATATTCTCTTCATTTTCATTTCAAATGAACTTTCATTGAAAAATTCTACTACGTATAAACTGATCACCATTCCTGGGTACATACTTTCTTAGTCAAAATTGTCTTTTTGGTTTTTTTTTTTAATATTTTTTTTTATTACGTATTTTCCTCAATTACATTTCCAATGCTATCCCAAAAGTCCCCCATACCCTCCCCCCCCACTCCACTACCTACCCACCCATTCCCACTTTTTGGCCCTGGCATTCCCCTGTACTAGGGCATATAAAGTTTGCGTGTCCAGTGGGCCTCTCATTCCAGTGATGGCTGACTAGGCCATCTTTTGATACATATGCAGCTAGAGTCAAGAGCTCCAGGGTACTGGTTAGTTCATAATGTTGTTGCACCTACAGGGTTGCAGATCTCTTTAGCTCCTTGGGTACTTTCTCTAGCTCCTTCATTGGGTACCCTGTGTTCCATCCAATAGATGACTATGAGCATCCTCTTCTTTCTCAGCCTGTTTATCCTTTGTGTATAGAAAGGCCACTGATTTGTTTGAGTTAATTTTATATCCAGCTACTTCACTGAAGTTCTTTACCAGGTTTAAGAGTTCTCTGACAGGAGCCTGATATAAGTGTCTCTCCTGAGAAGCTTTGCCAGTACCTGGCAAATACAGAAGTGGATGCTCACAGTCACCCATTGGACAGAGCACAGGGTCCCCAAAGAAGGAACTAGAAAAAGTGCCCAAGGAGGTGACAGGTTTGCATCCCCATAGTAGGAACAACAGTATGAACTAACCAGTAACCAGCACCACCCCCCACCTCTGCCCCAGAGCTTTCTGGGACTAAACCACAAATCAAAGAAAACACATGGTGGGACTGGTGGCTCTAGCTGCATATGTAGCAGAGGATGGCCTAGTCAGGGTAGGAGAGACCCTTGGTCCTGTGAAGGTTGTATGTCCCAGTATAGGGGAATGCCAGGGCCAGGAATCAGGAGTAGGTGGGTTGCGGAGAAGGGGGGGGGAGGAGGCAATAGAGGATTGTTGGAGGGGAAACTAGGAAAGGGGATAAAATTTGAAATGTAAATAAAGATAATATCTATTTTTTAAAAAAAGGATAAACAGGCTGAGAATGAAATTAGGGAAATAACACCCTTCAAAATATTCACAAATAATATAAAATACCTTGGTGTGACTAAAACCAAGCAAATGAAAGATCTGTATGACTAGAACTTCAAGTCTCTGAAGAAAGAAGTTGAAGATCTCAGAAGATGGAAAGATCTCCCATGTTCATGGATTGGCAGGGTTAATATAGTAAAAATGGCCATCTTGCCAAAAGCAATCTACTTTCAATACAATCCTCATGAAAATTCCAACTCAATTTTTTATAAAGTTAGAGCAATTTGCAAATTCATTTAGAATAACGAAACACTCAGGCTAGAAAACTTCGGGGTGGGGGGAGAAATCACCATCCCTGGCCTCAAGCTGTATTATAGAGCAATAGTGATAAAACAATAAAAATAACAACAACAAACAGAAACAAAACCAAAACCAAAAAAAACAGCTGTATGGTATTTGTACAGAGACAAGCAGGAAGATCACTGGAATAGAATTGAAGAACCAGAAATGAATCCACATACCTGTGGACACTTGATCTTTGACAAAGGAGCTAAAACCATCCAGTGGAAAAAAAAGCATTTTCAACAAATGGTGCTGGTTCAACTGATGGTCAAAATGTTGAAGAATCTAAATGGATCCATTCATATCTCCTTGTACAGAGCTCAAGTCCAAGTGGATCAAGGACCTTCACATAAAATCAGATACAGTGAAATTAATAGAGGAGAAAGTGGGGAAGATCCTCGAACACATAGGCACAGGGGAAATTTTCCTGAAATGAATACCAATGACTTATGTTCTAAGATTAAGCATTGATAAAAGGGATCTCTTAACGTTGCAAAACTTTTGTAAGGCAAGGGACACTGTCATTGGGACAAAGAGATTGGGAAAAGATTTTTACCAATACTACATCCAATAGAAGGCTAATATCCACATGAAGCTCAAGAAGAGGGAAGACCAAAGTGTGGATATTAACCCAAACTTTCCATATATCCAAGACACTATTCATAGACCATATGAAGCTAAAGTGGACTGAATACCAAAGTGTGGATAGTTTAGTCCTTCTTAGAAGAAGGACCAAAATATCCATGGGAGGAGATACAGAGACAAAGTTTGGAGCAGAGACTGAAGGGAAGACCATCCAGAGACTGCCCCACCTGGGGAATCCATCCCATATATAGTTACCAAACCAAGACACTATTATGAATGCTAACAAGAGCTTGCCAACAAGAGCCTGATATAGTTCTCTCCTGAGAGGCTCTGCCAATACCTGACAAATACAGAAGTGGATGCTCACAGTAATCCATTGGACTGAGCACAGTGTCCCCAATTGGGGAGCTAGAAAAAGGACCCAATGAGCTGAAGAGCTTTGCAGTACCATAGGAGGAACAACAATGTGAACCAACCAGTACTCCCAAAGCCCCCAGGGACTAAACCATCAACTAAAGAGTACACATGGAGGGACTAATGGTCACATATGTTGCAGAGGATGGTCTTGCTGGACATCAATGGGAGGAGAGGCCCTTGGTCCTGTGAAGGCTCAATACCCACTGTAGGAAAATGCCAGGACTGGGAAGCAGAGGGGGTGGCTGGGTGGGTGAGAAGGGAAGGGGGATGAGATATGTGGATTTCGGGTGGAAACCAGGAAAGGGAATAACATTTGAATTGTAAATAAAGAAAATAACTAATAAAAAAGAATTAAAATATAAAAGTATACAAATAGTAGAAAAGCTGTTCATAGACTATAATGTATTGCTTGAAAGTATAATAGGAAAACATCTATACGGATAATTGAGAATTTCTTCTCATTATAGAAATATAGAACCGTTATCATCTTCAAAATTATGAACAAGCAAAAATATTATTATAGAAATACTGTTAAGACCCTTATAGGCAGACTCTGCTGAACCTCATCTCTTACAAGAAAATAGGGTACAGTGCTAAACAGAATTCTCAACTCGGGAATATCGAATGGCCAAGAAAGATCTAGCTGAAAGAGTCAGATGCAGATATTTGCATCCAACCAATGGACAGAAGCATCTGACACCTATTGTTGAATTAGGGAAGGCTGAAAGAATCTGAGGAGAAGAGCAATCCTGTAGGAGGACCAGCAGTCTCAATATTCTGGACCCTGATATCTCTCAAACACTGGACCACCAAACAGGCAGCATAAACCAGCTGATATGAGACCCCCAATATACATATAGTAGAGGATTGCCAGGTCTCTGTTCATTCAGAGATGATGCACCTAACCCTCAAGAGATTGGAGGCCCTAGGGAGTATAGAGGTCAGGTGGGGTGGGGGATGGGGACATCCTCCTGGAGACAGAGTGTTGGGGAGGAAGTATGGGATGTGGAACAGTCAGAGGGTAGACAAGGTGGGGGAAATAAAATATGGTGTATAAACAAACAAACAAACAAACAAATAAATTTTAAAAAAAAGAAAGAAAGAAAAAGGAAATGTTCAACATCCTTAGTCATCTGGGAAATGCAAATCAAAACAACCCTGAGATTCCACCTCACACCAGTCAGAATGGCTAAGATCTGAAGCTCAGATGAGAGCAGATGCTGGTGAGGATGTGGAGAAGGAAGAATACTCCTCCATTGTTGGTGGGATTGCACACAGGTACAGCCAGTCTGGAAATCAGTTTGGCGGTCTCTCAGAAAATTGGACACAGTATAATCTGAGGATCCAGCAATACCACTCCTGGCCATAATCCAAAAGATGCTCCAATGTATAACAAGGACACATGCTCCACTATGTTTATAGCAGCCTCATTTTTAATAGCCAGAAGCTGGTACGATCCCAAATGTCTTTCTACAGACGAATGGATACAGAAAATGTGGTACATTTACACAATGGAGTACTACTCAGCTATTTCAAACAATGACATCAAAAAATTCTTAGGCAAATGGATGGAACTAGAAAATATCATGCTGAGTGAGGTAACCCAATCACAAAAGAACTCACATGGTATGTATTCATTGATAAGTGGATATTAGCACAAAAGCTCAAAATACCCAAGATACAATTCACAGACCAGAAAGAAGCTCAAGAAGAAGGAAGACAAAAGTGTGGGTGCTTCAGTCCTTCTTAGAAGGGGGAACAATATACTCATGGCAGCAAATTAGGAGAGAAATTGTGCAACAGAGACTGAAGAAAAGGCCATTCAGAGACTGCCCCACCTGGGGATCCATCCCATACACAGTCACCAAACCCAGACACTATTTTCAATGTCAAGAATTCCATGCTAACAGGATCCTGATATAGCTGTCACCTTAGAGGCTCTGCCAGAGACTGACAAATAAAGAGGGGGCCAACCATTGGACTGACCATGGGTTCCCCATTGGAGGAGTTAGAAAAAGGACTGAAGGAGCTTAAGGGGTTTGCAACTCCATAGAAAGAACAACAATAACAACCAATCAGACCCCTCCCCCAGAGCTCCCAAGGACTAAACCACAAACCAAACCAAGGAGTACATATGGAGGGATGCATGGGTCCAGCTGAATATGTAGCAGAGAATGGCCTTGTTGGAC
The DNA here is from genome assembly GCF_978045245.1 of Mus caroli. Classification (NCBI taxonomy): domain Eukaryota; kingdom Metazoa; phylum Chordata; class Mammalia; order Rodentia; family Muridae; genus Mus; species Mus caroli. Next base: position 38,127,273 of record NW_028227262.1, on the reverse strand, counting down.
ATCAATAGGAGAGGCCCTTGGTCCTGTGCAGTCTGGATGGGATGACTCAGTGTAGGGGAATACAAGGGTAGGGATACTGAATTTGGTGGTTGGATGGGGAAACACCCTCATAGCAGCAGGGCAGAGGGGATGATATAGGAGGGTCCTAGGGGTTGGGGAACTGGGAAATGAGATAACATTTGAAATGTAAATAAAGAAAATATACAAAAAAAAGGAAAGAAAAGAAAAAAAACTCAGGAGAGCCTTTAAAAAAAACACCATATTTAGCACTAGGGGATATTACTAGCAATGTATCAATGACCAATATTCAAGGTTTCAGGGCACAGTATTAAAGTGGTGAAAAGCAGATGAGAGACATGAACAAATAAAAACAAAGGACTGACTTTCTTGGGCACAGTTTTGTCAGATTCAAATGTATTAATAACTACTGCTTCAAAAGTGTACAGACCAGGGCAGAGTCCTACAGTGAATTCATGTGGCAAAATCATTAAGGAGTTATTTTTACTTCATAGAGTCTTAGAAAATTTCTTTGGCAAATGAGAATAGGAAATATCCATAAAAGTACATATTCAGTCATTTGTTTTATGAAACAGAAAAAAGAACCCAAATGAATGTACTTTAAGATTAATATTTTACAGCAGTCACTTGGGAAGTTTTGATTTTGAATATAAAGAAAAAGGCAAGATATTTCATACTACCCACTGAGGGAACATGGAGGACTCTAATAGCTCAAAGGAAATGTTTATTGATTTGATGAGTGAATCCTTTCTTCCTCTGGAGAGTTTTGATAAAATTTGAAGCACTACAATTTCAATAGGTTTATAGGAGAGAGGAAAATTGTTTTCTTTGTACTGTTTGAGGATCTCAGCTGAAGACTTCATCAAAAACTAGATTAGCCTTTGTGAAAGCTCAGGGAGTAAAGGTGCTTGAGAAACCAGCCTTGTTGCCTAAGTTTGATCCCCAGGGTCAACATGAAGATGGATGGAGAGAACCAACTCCACAAATTGTCATAAGATCTCTTGGTGTGCATGCGAAAACACACACACACACACACACACACACACCCCATATGACACTTTATCATCATCAATTATTAACAAGCAAAGCATTTAAATATTTTCATTTATGTTTTGAGACAAGTAAACATTCTGAAGACCTTGAAGAAATAGCTAAACCTAACACAAGCTGTGATGGAGAAAGCAAAGTCGTGAAAATGTGCTAGGAAGTGGTATGAGGCAAGAGTGATAAAATGGGGGAACCCAAAATGACCTGTTCATTCAAGGACCCATTAACTTTGCAGATAAAGCTGATTCAGTCCCCTGGGTATAGGGAGGATGAGTATAACAGACATGTATTTTGATCCTTTCTGGTAAATATTCCAGAGTTATCCCTGCATCTGCAATTTATAAGTCTCATATTTATTTTATACTGAGACAGTAGACTTTGGATTAGTACATTCTAGAATCTGACAGCCTCCATTTGAAATGATTTCCAGGAGATTTCCTAGTGGGAATTTGAAATGGCAGATAGACCCATGGACTAGCCTCAGTCTGGGGAATAGGTCAATCCACTTATAGAGTTAGGTATAGGATTGATAGAAGGCAGGGTGGGAGGGAGTGTGTGTCTTCTGCAGGCAGGATTATACACAGCTAGAGGAATGATGCAATTAAGAAGCAATGCCATGGAGACAAAAAGGAGCCATAAGAAAAGGGTTAGAGCAAGCTGTTAACTTTGCTTTTGAGTCCTCAGTGCAGTCATAAAGGTCTGCTGGTGTTGAGCTTGAAGGATGCTCATATGCGGATGTGAGAACAGTGAAAACTGGGCAGCATCTGTCCATCTTTAAGTTTAAATGCTTTAGTCCAGGTTCCCTGGCAGATATTTCTCGCAGCACATGTGCCAGTGCCCAGCTGCAGTTTACAATTTTAATCCCATCATATTTTGTCTTGTTATTATCTTCCTTCATTTTTATTTCTTTTTTTTCCCTTGCCCATTTTTATCAGGTTCTCACAGGGTCACCAAAGATGTCAGTAAACTTAGAATCTTCTTCTCTCAGTGTCTCAGTCTGAGATCGCAGACATACCATATGTGGTTGGATATTTTCATTACAGATCTGAGCAGCTAGTTTTTACCTCCCAATGGTACCCAATTAGATTGGTGGAATAATCATGTAAAATATTCCCAGGTTTTGACAGGGTTCAGGGTATATGGAAGAACTGAACAGGCTCCTATACAATTGATACACGTATCTTATGGAGCTTTAAGTGTCATGAGAAAATGAGAACCAAATCAAATAACCCACAGGACATGCTCGATATATCCTGATGAGCCTAATTTTCTCCCTGAAATCATCCCATTTCTATTAAAAATAGATAAAATATAAAATTTTTTTCAGTAAGGTGAATCTACCCTTATCTCATTTGGACCTCACTTGGTTTTCTTACACATGTGTAGTAAGAAGAATAATTGACCATAGCCTCATTCTTCACTTTGTTTCCTCACTAGAACTTGTATTGATTGTTTGAGATTTTCACACAAGCATATAATCTTTTTTATCAAACCTACCCCTACTCCGTCAATGCAAATTCCATCTGCGCTCCCCATCAGCTTGGCTCTCCATTACATGTAGTCTTTTATTATATGGGATGGGAAGGAGAGCCATTTTCCTTTTTGAATGCTCCTGTTCTCAGATATGGCCCTAAACCTATACACATATAGGCAACACTAAGCAGGCTCGGTAGAATTACAAAGATTTCACTGAATGTTTTCATAAGAAACCTCACTCTTGTAAGAGATTTTCAAGGCTATGAGGTCAACCTAGGAAATTGAAATTAAGGGTTGTTTTGTGTTGTGTTGTGTTGTTTTGTTTTGTTTTGTTTTCTGCCCCACCAGTAGGAGTGAGCAATTTCTTTCTATTCTTTCTTTTTTATTAATTATGTTATGTATTTTATGTCTTTACATTCTAAAATCAGTTTCACCTCTGTCCTCTCCTCCCCTCCCCTCCCTCTCACTCCCATCCCTACTTATGGATACTTTTTCTCTTTTTCCTCTTAATAGGTATGTCTCCCAGGAACATCAACTAGCCTTGATGTATCAAGTTGCAGTAAGACTAGGACTCTTCTCCTACTGAGGCTAGATGAGGGAGACCAGTTAAGGGAAAGAGATGCAGAGCCTAGCAGTGTACTCAAAGATAGTCTCTTCTCCCACTGCTTGAAGTCCCATATGAAGATCCAGCTACATAACTTTTACATATGTGCAGAGAGCCTAGGTCTGTAAAATGCATGCTCTCTGGTTGCCAGTTCAGTCTCTGTTAGCCCATATGGGCCAGCTTACTTGATACTCTAGGTTTTCTTGTGGTGTCTTTGACCCCTCTGGCTTTTTCAATCCTTCCTCCCTATCCTCCATAGGACTCCCCAAGCTCATTGGCTGTGGGTTTCTAGCTCTGTTTCCACAGATGCTGGGTGAAGCCTCTCAGACGACAGTTATACTAGACTCCTGTCTACAAGTATAGCAGAATATCATTCGTAGTGTCAGGGTGGGCTCCCTCTCATGCCATGGGTCTCAAGCTGGGCCAGTTATTGGTTATTCATTTTCTCAATTTGTGCTCCGGGTTTTTACCTCTGCATGTCTTATAGGCAGGACAAATTATGTATCAAAAATTTTGTGGCTGGATTGGTGTCCCAATTCCTCCACTGGAACTTTACAGCATATCCCCCTATTGCTAAGAGTCTTTGCTAGGTTCACCTTCATAGATTCCTGATGAGAGGGAGAAGTGGGAGAGACAAACTGGAATGCGGGGAGGGTGATGGTTGGCATCTGTGGGGCAAGCTAGAAACCTAGGAAATGGGACATTTCTATCTCTTCAAATTCTGAAGTACTTTCTAACATTTGTGGGCAAGTTTGTTAGTGTTGCCTGTGCCCTGGACAGCTCTCCAGCAGACCCTACCTGCCCTTGGGGGTTGGGGGTGAGTTGGCACAGAGTCAACAACACAGACTCCAGGGGCAGGTGAGAAGTGCCACATTAAGCTCATCTGAGCTCCTCTACAAGCTCCTTTAATACCCTCTACCCATTCCCCCATTGATCCAAAGAAAGCATCTGTTCTAAACAGCAGTTCCCAATTGTCTGGCATTGTTTGCACCAGCAATCCTTGTTCTCCCAGGCAGTCCTCAATTAGATTCTCATGCAGGAATGCTGGTCTCTCAGGCAGTCCTCAATTAGGTCCTCCTACAGGAAATGCTTCTGCAGCTGCACGGCCCCCTAGCTTTTACATAGAAGTAGCCCTGCTGTATCTGCTACAAGTTGGCCAAAGGATGGCAAATGTGTAGATCAGTTAGCAGGCTAATTTTCTAGGATAACTCGTAGGTACTGGGGTAGTCAAATCAATCTCAGTTGCATAAATGAACGGGCTTGTCAGTATCTGATTATATGAACTCAATTATTAAATATTAAGATAACCAACATTTATTTTGTCTTTTACATGGAAAGTACAATCTTGCTGAATTTCTGCCCAAAATATTAAATTGCTATAAAAATAATAGTTCCTGAAATGTATAAGGATCAGGTAGTTGGAAATGATAAATATTTCATTTCTGTTTGGGTCTACAACCCTATAGGTGGAACATAATGAACTAACCAGTACCCACCGGAGCTTGTGTCTCTAGCTGCATATGTATCAGAAGATGGTCTAGTCGGCCATCAGAGGAAAGTGAGGCCCATTGGTCCTGCAAACTTTATATGCCTCAATATAGGGGAACGCCAGGGCCAAGAAGTGGGAGTCGGGGGGGAGTTGGGGGAGGGTATGGGGGACTTTTGGTCTAGCACTAGAAATGTAAATGAAGAAAATACCTAATAAAAAATAAGAGTAAAAAAACCATAATTTACAAAATAGCAATAAGATATAAATACCTCCAGAGGAAAAATGTCAAGGGCTCCTTAAGTTTATGAACCAAACGTTGAAGAACAAGCCATGTTTTTGTTTTGTTTGTTTTGTTTTACTGGAGATTACACTAATTTTCACATTGCTATGAACAAGATAGAACTTTTAAAGGTTTATTTTTTTTTAGATTACTTTCATGTGTGTATGTGTACATCAGGGCAAGTACCCATGGAGACCAAGAGAGGGCATCAGTCATCCCTGGATCAGGAATGATGGGCATCTATGAGCTGCTAGGAGTCAAATTTGGGTCCTCTGTAAGGGCAAAACACAAACTCTTAGATCTTTAACTCTAGACCAGGAATGTTTTAAACCAAAGATCTTTCATGAACAGTGGTAGTCTAGAAATTTTCACAAATGATTGTCAATGTATGCAAAAAAGAATCATCATGAAATGCAATCCAAAAGATCAAGTTTTAGCATGAACCAGTGGAAGATTTTATGAAAATTCCTGCAGGTATGCACTTTAGTAGGATATGTATTACCCTCTAGGATTCCTGGGCTTCAGAAGGATTGTATAGACAATAAGGACAAGGGCCAATTTCTAGGAACTTAAACTAGTTTCTGAAATGTATACAGCTAACATATATCATTAAATAGTCATGTGAAGGCTAATTATCATTGCTATATCACTGTAGCTTCCTATGCAGCTGAGTGAATGAAATCATTTAATGCGTTTATTGTGGCCCCTTCCACAAGGTGAGAGAACAAATTCTTTTGCACTTTTCTAGGGGTTCTCTGGACCCACTAAATGAGAGTTTAAAGTCAGAAAGATTTTATTTAAAATTGACTTTGGGAAGCTTCTAAGAGAATTAAAATATTTGAATACTTGGTTAGGTAGGATGGCAGATTAGTGTTAAACAGCTGTCATCACTTAACCAAAGTGATAGTGAATTATATTGATTGTAAGTACCAAAGTCACACAGTATAAAAGTAAGACAAAAACCTCTAGTTCCTTTACTATTCAGAAGACTGACGACTTTCTTAATTTATTAGAAAGTTGATAAAGACAACCTGAAAGACAAGTTTAAAATTTCAGATAAAAGTCAGGATCTTAGGTAAAGGTGAATTATTTACAAGTAAATAAAAACCCTTTAAAACAATACAATAAATTCTGAATCTCTTAAAAGAGAGGGAGTAAGATCTAGTTTTGCCTGGGTACACTATTGATCTTGGAACGCAATTTCAAACTTAAATAGATTCATTTAAATTCAGACTCCCTTATGATAACTTTTTCAGAAACATCAAAATTTGTTCTCATTGGAACAACCAACATATTACTTTAGTGTAAAATGATTCTCTCTCTCTCTCTCTCTCTCTCTCTCTCTCTCTCTCTCTCTCTCTCTCTCTCTCTCTAGCTCTTTTCGTCTTCTTTCCCTTCCTCTCTTCCTTGTCTTCCTCCTCTTCCTTCTCCTCTTCCTCCCCTTTCTCACTCTCTTCCTCCACCTCTCATCCTCCTCCTTGTCTCTTCCTCCTCCTCTTTTTCCTCCTCTTCCTTCTCCTTTTCCTCTTCCTTCTCCTCTCTCCCCCTTTCTCCTCCTCCTCCTTCCCTCCCTCCCCTCCTTTGTTTTATACTTTTCTTTTTTGTCTTGTTCAAAATAAGTAAATAAACACAAAGACTAAAAACCAAACCAGGAGAAAGCAACCATCTTTCACATCTTGTTTTATGAGCCACTTGGAGACAAGAGGATCAGGAATTCAAGGTTAGCATCTGCTACAGTTTTGGAGGAGGTTGTGGTCTAGCCTAGGTTTTAATAAACAAGATCAAATAAAAGAAACAAAATAAAAGGAATCACCATAAAAATAACCCAACCAAATAACAGCAAGAAAAGCACATGAGCTTGGATCCATGCATGCTCCGTATTTATTACTTATGTCTTAGTGGCTTTATTTCAAATAGTGATTATGGTTTTTAACCATTAGTCATCTTTCTTTTCTAGAGAAAAATAAGAAAGCAGACAAGCATGAATTGTCTGTCACCAGCATTCTGTTGCAGACTAGCAACTATGCAAATTTTGTGCATATGTAAATCTCGTGTTTTTCTAGACATATGCTTCCTCATAATTCACTTTCTCACATTTATTAACAAGCCTACATATATTTAGGTTCTTTATACTGTCTAAAAGGAAGAAGATAAACCAAATAAGCTTAAGCTTAGTGATTAATATTTTAGTAGTTTATTTTAGAAACAACCCAGACATTCAATAAATATTTAGCATTTAATTTAATTCATTACAACTTAATTTTTCCTTCATTTTATTTTATATGTATATATGCATTACCCATGGAAGCCAGAAGAGGGAGTAATATTCCTTGGCATTAGAGTTATAAATAGTTGTAAGCTTCCAAGGGAATGCTGGAGTCAAATCAGGGTCCTTTAGAAAAGCAGCTATTGTGCTTCAACCAGGGAGTATGCAAGGGATGGACCTAGGCCCTCTATGTATATATGTAACGGTTATGTAGCTTGATCTTTGTGTGGGACTCTTGACTGTGGGAGCAGGGGCAGGCTCTACATGCCTCTGTTGCCTGTTTTTTGGGACCCTTTTCTCCTAGTGAACTGCCTCTTCTAGCCTCATCAGAAGAAGATGGCTAGTCTTACTACAACTTGATATGCCAAAGATGGTTCATGTCTATTGGAAGCCTCCCCTTTTCTGAAAAGAAAAAGAGGACGAGTGAATGGAGGTGGCAGAGGGAAGATGAGGGTAAAGACTTGGAGGAGAGAAGGGAGGGGAAAATTGCTATCTGTAGGTAAAGATAGTTAATTAAAATATAAAATAAAGGCAGTCATTGCTCTTAAACATTGAGCCATCTTTCCAGGCACAGTAGAAGGTGAAAAGTCCAAGCTGCACTGATGGTAGTTTATTATACCACCAAACTAAGCTATTCATTCCCTATGATTTTCTTTTTGATATGTTGACCTTTAACAATAAACTCAAGGAAATTAAACTATATATATATATATATATATTCTTATGATACTCAATCCTGATAAAATAGAATATATTATCTTTAAATTAGTCTGAATTATTCAATGAATTTTATCACAGAGGTACCAGAGTCACAGAAATTTAAAATGAATTTACTGGGCATTCTCGATGTCTAAGGTATTTAGAAATAGTTCAGTTATTCACGTTTATTTAAATGCAGATCATGCCATCCAGATATAGGAAAAGGTCTGCATACAAAATACACATAAGCAAAATATACAGAGAGACGAATAGAACTTACATAATTTTTATTATAAAACCTAGCTATAAGGTAAATATGTATGTACAAATACAAGCACCTCATGAGTAGCTAATATACTGATCTTCATTTTGTCTTATATTTTGGCATATTGAACAAATTAAAACTATCTTCTCAACTCTGGAAACAACTCTTGTTTTAGACTTTTAAATTTTATTCATCTGTATAGGTTTGTGTGTATAATCTGCATGTAAAATTAAATTTAAAAATTATGTGTCCATGCATACAGTGCCCACATATTGCAGAAGATCCCCGGACTAAAGTTACAGAAGGTTGTGAGCAGGTGAATGTCAGTCAGTATTGGACACTGAACTCAGATCTTCAAGAACAGCAAAAGCTCTCAACAACTGAAATGTTGTCCAGCTCCCTAATATACAGATGTTGTTGTTGTTGTTGTTGTTAATTTGTGCATGTGAAAACATGTCCCTGAATTTTTTCCAGCAAGTGCCCATGAAAATATCTGGTGTTCCCAAAGAAGTGCCTCCATCTTCCCTTTGTGTTAATAGAATTGTCTCTTTGTAAGTATATATTGCAGATAAGAGATAAGACTTACATTGGTAAGAAAAAAGATCAATTGTTTTTCTTTAAGGAAGAACTCAATGATATATTTACAGATTATAAGAAATCTGAGACAAGTTATTCTTTTACTTTTCTTTCCTTGGAGGTGAGTATAGTGTATTAAATTGCTTTATTTGAAGTTCAAAATGTATTCATAATATACATTGCATGGAAGATCCATAAATTAGAGGGGATGGATTATAGGATTACAGTTTCAAGATATAAGTGGATTTAGCCGGTATGGTATAATCTGTGCCCTGCAGAGATTGAGAAATAAAGATGTTGAGTTTGAAGCCTGGCTGGGAAATACAAGGAAAACATATCTCAAAAAGTAGTAGACTCTGTAAGGGGTTTAAGAAAGGCTGACCTGATGTTCCCTGGACTTTGTCAATGCTGAGTCCTGGCTGCCGGTGTTTACATGAGTCCCCAGGAGGTCTTTTTCTAGTGTTTGTTCTCAGTTGTATCTCTACCTGTAACTTCTCAGGATAATTGTCTCTCCTTTTCCTCATCCCAGCTGAAAATCCTATCATTTCTTTCTTACCTTCTTTGAATATGATCTTACCATCGATACTAGTAAGATATTTATTTTTAAATGAAATCTCAAAAACAAACAGTAACAACACAGATCTCTTAAGTAAAAAAGTTGAAAATTTCACAGGCACGCATACTGTACTTGTGAACCAAATCTAGAAATGATAAACATTTAGCATTTTGCTAGCGATACAAACATCTCCAGAAAGGAGACAAGAAAATAGCAGCATCTTGCCAAAAGGGGAATCTGCTCTACAGCAAAAGGATTAACACACACACAAAAGCATGAACAGCAACGTGCAGTCTGGGTTCAAATGGGAAACAACTCACACTGCAAAGCAACCGTTTACATATCTCGAGGTTTTAGCCCACCATGGGAATACACAGATGTGCACTGACACCCTGAATTCTCCAGGTGGCAGAAAGCAAATTGTTATAAAGGCAATATCACACAACATGCACTCAGACAAATAGGAAAGTAATTGTTGTCACTGAGGGAGACAGGATCAATAACTCATGAGCATTCAGAACCAAATCCAAGATAGACACAGTCCAAAGAGCTAATTCATACAAGGAATTTTTTTCCTTCCTGAATATCTAAATTGGGAAAAAATAGACTCTCGCCAACCACTTGACTCAGGGTCTATAGAGAGATGCAGGTTACTGAGTTCAGTGGAGGAATTGCCTCTTCCCCTGGCTTTCTCACAAGTTGCATTTGGCAGCTGAAACTTCAGGACGGAATAACCTGGGTTTCCTCCTAGCAGATGGATCCTTCCCTATCCATTACAACTTTCAGGGGCAGGAAGAACCACCTTTCTACCCATATAGATTTTAGACAGAGACCTGAGACAAAGGACAAAGTAAGAAAAGAATACTATGGAAGTTTAAGTAAAATATGTAGCTTGAAATCCTTCAAAAGGAAATGAAGACCCAAAGAATTTGCCAAATCTCAGTGATTTTTATTGTTGCTTCTTTGTTGTTGTTGGGTTTTAATGTGTATTGGTTTGTATGTGAGTATCTGTGAATTGCCGTGTGTGTGTGTGTGTGTGTGTGTGTGTCTATCTGTCTGTCTGCACCCAAGCATGGACATCTAGAGAGGAAGGCATTGAGTGTCCTGCTCTACCTTTTTCTACCTATTCCCTTGAGACAGGACTTCTCATTGAACCATATTCTTCCTTATTTTAGCAAGTTTAGTAGACCTACAAAGCTTGGTAGACCTACAAAGCTCTAGGACACACATATCTCTATCCCCAATTTCCATGACCATGGACTTAGAGAGATGCCTGGCTGTGCCAAGCTCTTACAGGGCACTGATTCAAACTGAAGTATTCATGCTGTAGTGTAAGGTCTCTTACCTACTGAGCCATTTCCCTGCCTCCAAAACATGAGTGCTTTCAAATAAGTGTAAATAAAAAGCAAAAAGCTATGAAAATATGCTATGAACAAAAGATAAGGCAAGATGGTTAAGCTAAAGGAACCCTAACAAGAAACCTAGGCAGAATGATAAATAGGTGGGCAAGCTAGATGAAGGAAGCTGGTAAACACATTCCTCCCAGTCTCTGCATGAATTTCTTCCTCTGACTTACTTCCCTGAATTCCTGCCTTGCTCTTCTTTAGTGATAACCATGGATGTGTAAGAAAAAATAAATAAATCTATGTCTTACTAAGTTATTTTTTATTGGATATATTCTTATTTACATTTCAAATGTTATCTCTTTCCCAGCCCCCTCCCCCCGAAAACCTTTATCCCATCCCCCCTCCCCTTGCTTCAGCAAGGGTGCTCACCTACACATTCCCACCTCCCCACCCTGGCATTCTCCTACACTGGGACATGGAGCCTTCACAGGACCACGAGCCTCTCCCTCCACTGATGCCTGACAAGGCCATTCTCTACTACATATGCTGCAGGAGCCATGGGTCCCTCCGTGTGTACTCTTTTGTATGTGGTGTAGTCCCTGGGAGCTCTAGAACTGAGATGGGGTGGGGTGGGTTGGTTGATATTTTTGGTCTTCCTATGGGGTTGAAAACTCCTTCATCTCCATTAGTCCTTTCTCTAACTCTTCCACTGGAGATCCCATGCTCAGTCCAATTGTTGGCTCGAGCATCTGCCTCTTTGTCAGACTCTCACAGAGCCTCTCAGGAGACAGCTATATCAAGCTCTTGTCAGCAAACATTTCTTGCCATCCACAATAGTGTCTGGGTTTGGTGTCTGTATGTGGGATGAATTCCCAGATGGGGCAGTCTCTGGATAGCCTTTCCTTCAGTCTCTGCTCCACACTCGGCCTCTGTATTTCCTCCATGAGTACTTCGTTCCCCGTCTAAGGACTGAAGCATCCACACTTTGGTCTTCCTTCTTATTGAACTTGATGTGGTCCCTGAATGGTATACTGAGTATTCAGAACTTTAGGGCTACTATTCACTTATCAGTGAGTGCATTCCATGTGTGTTCTTTTGATATTTTCTAGTTCCATCCATTTACCTAAGAATTTCAAGAACTAATAGAAGAGAAAGTGGGGAAGAGCCTCAAACACATGGGCACAGGAGAAAATTTTCTGAAGAGAACACCAATGGCTTTTGCTATAAGATAAACAGTAGACAAATGGGACCTCATAAAATTGCAAATCTTCTGTAAGGCAAAGGGCACTGTCAATCAGACAAATTGCAACCAACAGACTAGGAAAAGATCTTTAGAAACCCTACATCCAATAGAGGGCTAATATCTAATATATAAAAAAAAAAAAAAACTCAAGAAGTTAGACTTCAGAAAATCAAATAACCCTATTAAAATGGGGTACAGAGATAAACAAACAATTCTCAACTTAGGAATATCGAATGGCCTAAAAGTACCTAAAGAAATGTTCAACATCCTTAGTCATCAGGGAAATGCAAATCTAAACAACCCTGAGATTCTACCCGACACCATTCAGAATGGCTAAGATCAAAAACTGAGGTGACAGCAGATGCTGGTGAGGATGTGGAGAAAGAGGAACACTCCTCCATTGTTGGTGTGATTGCAAGCTGGTACAACCACTCTGGAAATCAGTCTGGCGTTTCCTCAGAATATTGGACAACTTAATTCCTGAGGACCCGGCTATACTACTCCTGGGCATATACCCAAAAGATGCCCCAACATATAACAAGGATACATGCTCCACTATGTTCATATCAGCCTTATTTATAGTAGCCAGAAGCTGGAAAGAACCCAGATGTCCTTCAACAGAGGAATGAATACAGAAAATGTGGCATATTTACACAATGGAGTACTACTCAGCAATTAAGAACAATGATCTCAGGAAATTCTTAGTCAATAATTTCTTATGTCAGAGAAGCACAAACTAAGGCACCTCGTGTTTCAAAGAAATCACATTTAGGAAATATCAAATCAACCAACTTTTCACATAACTTAACAGTAAAATAGTATTATCATTACCTAAAATGCCACTTGTGCTAAGAAAGTTTTTCATTTGAGGTAATAGGATGTAATGAGTATCCCTTTGTGGTCATCTCAGAAATATTCCTGCATTAATGGTATCTGAGATCATTTGGTGATTTTATAAAGTTGAACTTAGTGTTTTCTTGCTGTCAAATGCTTGAGGGAAGGAAGAAAATTTTACTTGAATTTGGATCTTCATATACTCTAGGCCAAGTTTGCTATATGCTACTATCTCTGAACCTTTGGTCAAGCATCATCATAGTGGAAAACCATTGGCAAAACAAACCTGGTTTCTTCCCATGGCTGGAAGTAGGGAAAGACAAGAAAATGCCAGCAAGATTTAGCTAAAAGGACCCTGATATATCTGACTCATGTGAGGTTATGCCAGTGCCTAGCAAATACAGAAGTAGATGCTCACAGTCATCTATTGGATGGAACACAGGGCCCCCAATGGAGGAGTTAGAGAAAGTACCCAAGGAGCTGAAGTGGTCTGCAACCCTATAGGTGGGACAACAATATGAACTAACCAGTGCCCCCAGAGCTCATGTCTCTAGCTGCATACGTAGCAGAAGATGGCCTAGTTGGCCATCATTGGGAAGAAAGGCCCCTTGGTCTTGGAAACTTTAAATGCCCCAGTACAGGGTAAAGCCAGGGCCAAGAATTGGAAGTGGGTGGGTAGGGGAGCAGGGCAGGGGGAGGGTACAGGGAACTTTCAGGATAGCATGTGAAATGTAAATACAGAAAAATCTAATAAAAAGAAGAAGAAAAGAGGCAGAAGAAGAAGAAGAAGAAGAAGAAGAAGAAGAAGAAGAAGAAGAAGAAGAAGAAGAAGAAGAAGAAGAAAAGAAGAAGAAGAAGAAGAAGAAGAAGAAGAAGAAAAGAAGAAGAAGAAGAAGAAGAAGAAGAAGAAGAAGAAGAAGAAGAAGAAGAAGAAGAAGAAGAAGAAGAAGAAGAAGAAGAAGAAGCAGCGTCCAGAGATTCAGTAAATGATTCAGAACCATACTGTGTGACCAAATTCCTGAACCTTGCTTCTGCCTCCATTGTCTAATGCCTCTCACTATTTATCATCAAATGTTAAGATCATCAATGAGTTAGATGATAGATGAAATAGTGTACTCAAATTCACTCAGTTTTTTATATTTGAATATTCTTGTTTTAAAAACCAAGATTTCAACATATTAACCTTTGGAGGGGAGCTACTGTATATGGGAAGCAGAACAACTCCGATCTTTATTAAAAAATAGAATGTTGTGAAATTGGACCTTGGCAAGGTAGAGTGTGACTTGCTGATTAAATATTAAAGAGCGAAAGGTTGCTAAACTCAGCAATATGTAAGATAAATTGAGAAAAATGGACTCTGGTGCAACTCAGGAGTAAGGTAACAAAGTCATCAGAAGAATGTCTGTTTGCCTAATTTTCTTCCATCCAGTTGTTTGCTCATATTTCTTTTCCTTTTTTTTTTTACACTTTAGTCTTCTTTATTATATTAAAAGAATATTTTAAAAGAATTATGTACTTCAGTTCATCATATGTAAGAGAAAATAGGTTTCTAGATGAGATTTTTTTTTTTTTTTTTGGTTTTTTGAGACAGGGTTTCTCTGTGTAGCCCAGCTGTCCTGGAACTCACTCTGTAGACCAGGCTGGCCTCGAACTCAGAAATCCGCCTGCCTCTGCCTCCCAAGTGCTGGGATTAAAGGCGTGCGCCACCATGCCCGGCGAGATTTTTTTTGAAGTCATGACTCTACAATAAAATATAGTTGGAAGAAGAACGAGGGTGTTTTCAGTTTCACTGAGTTGTGCTTCTAATTTTAGATTTCTATGCTTCCAAGCTCCCAGGAACTCAGATCTTAAGCCATAGTAGGTCGTACCTACTTGAAATTATAGGTTGAAAAAGCATCAGGAAGAGGACTGAAATCATTACTGACACTTCTCTGTATTGCATGTGTTCAATCCATTCTCTTCCTGTTTGAGTTTACTGTGAATTGTAAAAATAGTAATAAGTGTAATGCGGGAGTTTTTCTCATTTTTCTAGGTTATTAATTTAGATAATCTCCAACAGCATTATGCAAACTTGAGGGCTGAATGTGTTTTGATGATATAGTCCTATGGTCTGGAAGAACTTATTTTAAGAGTATCCAGCTTCAACCTATTAGGTAGATCAGAAAATATCTCCCAGTATAGACAGTGACAAATACTCCAGATTATGCCAAATATCCACTGGAGGGCAATATTGGTCATAGTGGTGAATAACAGATTTAGATGAAGTAGACTCAAACTTGAAGTCAGTGGTATATTGGCCCTTGTGTCTAGTTATTTTTCTAACATTGTAATCAAAACAAGATTCTGAAGAAAATAATAAGATCTTTAAGGAATCTTGCAGTTGTGAGAGCCAGGATTTTCTACAAAAGGTAATCGATGCCCATCACCATGATCTACACTAGAAACTGATGGTTCTATCTAGACACAAGAGACAAATATTTAAATATTTTTTGCCATGCATTTGTAAGGCTACATGCAGAAGTTATCAAGGAAGTATGTTATACTAAACTAAAATATAAACTTTTCTCTTGACTATCTACACCACCTGGAATGTATCCAAATCATGGGTAACTGATTTCATCTCTTTGTAACAATCATTGGCTCTTATCCTTTTGTTTCAACCTGTATTCTTCAGGAGGAGGTAGAAGTGGCATGGATAACAGAATGTTTGACAGAGTCAGTAACAGCATGCTATGTAGCTTTTGTCTTGAACCTGCTACTTTACTACACAAATCCTACAAAGGCTGTAAATGAGAGTGTGTCACACTACAGAAGATATTTGATGGTTACTGTCTATGTTGAGTAAGCACCTGCTATTTACAAAAGAAAATAGGTCCTCCATTCTCACATGATTCTAGCTAGTGCATCAAGCCCTGTGGCTGTTGATGTGCTAAAACATGACTTGATTTACTCAATTCAATTATTTCTTATAGTTCCTTTTGAAAATACTGTTCTGTGGACATTAACAAAGAAAATTCTATTATGTTTGGATATTTTCCCTTTAAAGATGCTCCAAAGCAGGGCTTATTGTGTGTATCTCTCTTATTGAGCAGTACTGAGAGATGAGCCATGGCAGATGAAAAAGCAAAAGATTGTGAAAGACATGTTCTTATATATACTATCATATCATCTGCAAATAGTGATATTTTTACTTCTTCCTTTCCAATTTGTATCCCCTTGATCTCTTTTTGTTGTTGAATTGCTCTGGCTAGGACTTAAAGTACTATATTGAATAGGTAGGGAGAAAGTGGGCAACCTTGTCTACTCCCCGATTTTAGTGGGATTGCTTCGAGTTTCTCTCAATTTAGTTTGATGTTGGCTACTGGTTTGCTATATATTGCTTTTATTATGTTTAGGTATGGGTCTTGAATTCCTGATCTTTCTATGACTTTTATCATGAAGGGGTGTTAGATTTTGTCAAATGCTTTCTCAGCATCTAATGAGATGATCATGTGATTTTTGTCTTTGAGTTTGTTTATATAGTGGATTATGTTGATAGAATCCCATATATTAAACCATCCCTGCATCCCTGGTATGAAGCCTACTTGGTCATGATGGATGATCATTTTGATGTGTTCTTGGATTCAGTTTGCGAGGATTTTATTGGGTATTTTTGCATTGATATTCATAAGGGAAATTGGTCTGAATTTCTCTTTCTTTGTTGGATCTTTGTATGGCTTAGTTATCAGCCACCAAACGCAGACACTATTGCATGTGCCAGCAAGATGTTGCTGAAAGGGCCCTGATATAGTTGTCTTGTGTGAGGCTATGCCAGTGCCTGGAAAATACAGAAGTGGATGCTTACAGTCATCTATTTGATGGAACGCAGGGCCTCCAATGGAAGAGCTAGAGAAAGTACCCAAGGAGCTGAAATGGTCTGCAACCCTATAGGTGGAACAACAATATGAACTAACCAGTACCCCCAGTGCTTATGTCTCTAGATGCATATGTAGCAGAAGATGGCCTAGTTGGCCATCATTGAGAAGAGAGGCTCTTGGTCTTGCAAACTTTATATGCCCAAGTACATGGGAATGCCAGGGCCAAGAAGTAGGAATGGGTGGGTAGGGGAGCAGGGTGGGGAGGAGGGTATAGGGGACTTTTGGGATAGCATTTTAAATGTAAATGAAGAAAATATCTAATAAAAATTGAAAAAAAAAGACATGTTCTTATGTTTTGTTTTGTTTTGTTTTGTTTTGTTTTGTTTTGTTTTGTTTTGAAACATATTCTGGTGTTGCACAAGCTAGCTTTTCTATGGGGGATGGTGACCTTGAACTTCTGATTCATCTCACTCCACAACCCTAGTTCTGAAATTGTATATAGGCACTACCACTTTAGTTTTATTGGTTGGTAGGTATCAAAGCCAAGAATTTATGCATGTTGGGCAAATTCCTTGCCCATTGAGGTATATCCTGAGTCCCTCATAACATACTACTATTACTATTTTTATTATTATTATTATTATTATTATTATTATTTGTATGCCTCAAAAGTTAAGTGACATTGCCCATGGATGTGAATAAAGGACTTTAGATCATTTCCAAATACAGTAATAAGCTATTGTGAGTTTCCTCACATGGATGTCAATAAACAAACTCTGGTATTCTCCAAGAGCAGTGAATATTTTTTTTTATTAGATTTTTTTCATTTACATTTCAAATGCTATCCCAAAATTCCCCTATATCTCCTGCCCTGCTCCCCTATCCACCCACTCCCACTTCTTGGCCCTGGTGTTCCCCTGTACTGAAGGAGCTAGAAAAAGTACCCAAGGAGCTGAAGGGGTCTGCAACTCTATAGGTGGAACAACAATATTAACTAATCAGTGCCCCCAGTGCTAGTGTCTCTAGCTGCATAGATAGCAGTAAGTATACTTAACTGTGGATCCATCTCTGCAGCTTCTAGCTACGGCTTGTCTAACGTCCTTAAACTAAAATTCCTAGAAGCCTTTTGTTGTCATGGATTATTCAGCAACACAAGTCAGCAAAACAATCATACTTTTGTTTCATTTGGCTCACCTAAGAATTCTGCAATGTGTAGTTGAAAGAGATCTACAAATTATAGATATTTGCCTTCTATGGAAGTTGGCAGAAAAGTGTAATATGTGTAGTTGTTTCCAAAAGCCAACAGTTAAAGTAAGGAATAGAAAGTTCTTGAAAGTTCAATGGAAAAAAAGATACACACATGAACAGAGGGTTTATATGTAATCACGGACAACTTTTTCTCTAGGACAAGAGAGGAATCATAGAAAAATGACCTGAGTAGAAATAATGAGAGCTTATTAACAAAGAAGGAAAATATCCAGAATCAAATCAAGGACTTTGTGCTTCAACTCACCTAGTATTTGCAGATCCTAATGATGAACTGCATGCTTCAACATAGCCTTGTAAATCTATGAGATTCTTTTTCATTAAATGTATAGAAATAATCAATCCAGAATGAGAAAGTTCAAATTGATAAAAAGAGAAAGATCTTAGCTTAAAGACCTCCCATTTGGTTTAGAGAGGAGAATAATGGGTAAAGATTTTGCACATAGTAAGAGAACTAGGAAAATGAGACAAACACAGAATGAGGATGGTCATATTTAGAGCTGAAACATAGTTGATGTCACCTTCCCATATCCATGAATCATGTATGATGACACAGAAGTCCAAAGTAAAAGACTTTTACTTAGAAGATCAAAGGATATTTACCCTTTTAAGATTAAGATTTCTGCAACTGTTAAAAAAAAGAGACTCAAGCTAACTTGCTTATTTAAGTAATAAAAAACCAAACAAAAACCAGGCTGTTGGAATGGTTCTCCCGGATAAAGGCATCTACTGTGTAACTTGATGTCCAGAGATTAATACCCAGGACTCACAGGGTGGAAGGAGTTCCAAGTTTCCACAATTCTTTATGTAACATTCACACATTCAAGAAGACACATACATATTCATACTCACAGAGAGAGAGAGAGAGAGAGAGAGAGAGAGAGAGAGAGAGAGAGAGAGAGAGAGAGAGAGAGAGAGAGAGCAGACACAGAGAAGACACAGAGATACAGAGACAGAAAAACAGAGACAGACAGAGGGAGAGACAGAGACACAGAGACAGAAAGAAAAATATGTAAAATATTAAAATAAAACACCTTTTCTGATCGGTATATTCAGGCTCAGCTAGACCCACTTTCTGCCTTTTAGGTCACTTGGTTTTGCATTGGCTTCATCTCATAGGCTGTCTTTCCCTGTTCTAGAAAGTATGGGGTTTGTCACTCTAGGTAGAAACCTAAGAAATCCATGTAGAAATGATCCAAAGCCCGGAATACAGGTGTAAGTGTTAACTCTCTTCCCTAAATCACTCTGTTAAATTGATATGACTGCATTTTTAAAGAAATATTTGGATCTAAGAAGACGTATTTCACCTTTGTACATGGGGAGCACCTGCTGGTAGTTGCTGAGTGGTGTTTACTAACTAAAACATCAAGTTGGATGAAGTTGAGTTCCTCAAAAAAGAAGCTGTGTAGTCAATATCCTTATCATTGTTATTAATATTCCTCTCTCTTCTACATCACCTAGAATGAAAATAGAAATGATTAGGTGATATTAACTGAGGATTAATACTAAATATTAAACAGTAAATATTTTTATAGCCACCATTGAGTTAGGATCAAATTCAAGAGAACACATTAGATTAAGGAATTCTGTGTCCTTGTCTGAAATCTCACCCACAGACTCATATTTTATGTGTGTAGTGTCCAAAGTGTGAGGTTGGTTCTAAAGTATTGATTTTTTTATTTATTTTAAGTATATTAATGTTTATGTCCACAAAGATCAGAAAAGAGCATCAGATCTGGAACAGGAGTTACAGGCAGTTTCGAGTCACTTAATGTGAATGGTGGGAACTGTGTTCCAGTCTTTGGCAAGAGCACTAAGTGTTCTTAACCACTGTGCATCTTCAGCCCCAAGTATAATATTTTATACATGCATATATAATATCTTTATCATATTCACAAACCTTCCTTCCATTACCTCACTATAATTAATACTCCCCCTTTAGGTCTACCTCCATCTTTTAATTTCCAAATTCTACTTATTTATTTTGTTGGGGAGGTAGGTACACATGCCACAGTACACATTTGGAAGTCAGAGAACAACTTGCAGGAGTCAACAATTTTCTCCTTCCACCACATGGTTTCCAGGTGTGAAACTCAAGTCATCAGGTCTGTGGGTAACCACTTTTACCCACGAAGTCATCCTAAGTGGCCCTTATGATGTTACGTCCAGCCCTTTTAAGATGTGGTTTGACTAGCAGACATAACAGATCACCAGGGGCAGGTCTTGGAAGGCTGTTAGCTAAGGTCCACTTCCTGCTAACTTGTGCATTCCAGTCCCCTCTAGGTGAACAAGCTGGCAAAATGAGTTCCTGATTCTGCCACCACAGACTGGAGATGTTCTAATGCCATGCTTTCTGCCACAAAAAACAAAATCCTGTGAAATTGCCAGCCCTAAAAGTTCTGTCCTCCCCTAAGATTTTTCTCTCAGAGAGTTTTGTCATAGCAACAATAGAAACTATGTCTTATGTCTTAGTGAAATTTACTAAGGTCTATATTGCATAAAATTTATCCACATTTTGTAGGGTATTCATTATATACTGCTGACTAATTAGGCAAATAATAATTTTATTACATTATTTATTAGTTTCTCTTAACATTATAGGGATGATTATGAGTATCTTTTTTAGACTGCAGATATTATTTTTAGATTAAATAACTTATCCAGCTAGATATATTATAGATCATACTAAAATAGTGGAAGAATAAAATAGTAATTCAAAATTTCACATATTTACATATATCCATATATCACAATTCAAGTCTCTTATTTTTACTGGTCTCTTTATTATTTATTATTATTTTTATTTTTATTTTAAACTCCAGATTTTACTCCCCTCCTGGTCCACTCTTCATCTGTTCTACATCCCATACCTCCTGCCTACCCCCTGTTTCCATGAGGGTATCTCTACCCCACCCCCACCCCACCAGACCTCTAATTTCCCTTATGATATAGCCCTGTCTTTCCTGGAACTCATGACTGAGACTAACTTGCTGCTTTCACTTCCTCAACCTCTGGATCTACCTGTGAAGAACTGAGATTCAAGGCATGTACAACCATGTCTATCTCTTGACAAAAATGATTAAAGGTGTCCCCTTTTAGTCCAAAAATGTCTTGATTTAGACAATAAGTTATATGATTGCCCTAATATTGCCTTCTACACACACACACACACACACACACACATATATATATATATATATATATGAATGAGTCATTTTTAACTCACATACATTAATTGGTATTCTGTGTGATATTTTTAAAGTAAGTATTTATTTTATGAGTGCTTGTATGTGCCTCAGTATATAGGTATGCACCACACATGTCCAGACCCAATGATCAGAAGGGGGCATTGGCTGTGCCAAAACTGGAGTACCAGGTAACTGTGAGTTGTCGTGTGAATAAGAATAACTGAAGGTAGGTCTTGTGCAAGAGCAGTAAGTACTGTTAACCATCAAGCTACCTATTCAGCAACAAGTATGAAATTTTACACATGCCTATACTTCATATTCATAATATTTAGCCATCCTCCTTGCACCCTCATCCCCTGTAATAGATACAGTCTTCAAGTCTACTTCTCTCCTACAGTTTTACATAGGTTAGTGAATACATGTTGTCTTTTTTTTTTTTTTAGCCTGGAATATTTTGCTTGGTGCAACATCCTCCATATGAAACATTTTTCCTGCTTCTGGTATTACTTCATAGCTCTTTATACCTAGGTAACACTTTCTTGTGGGTACTTACCACCTTTTCTTCATACACTGATGTGTTGATAGGCACCTAGGTTGGTTTTTAGCTACTGTGAATAGCATGATAATAAACACATCTTTGCTTTGTACACTGTCTCCATTTCCTTTGGGAATACTGTCAAGAGTCAGACTGCTAGATCATGTGGTAATTCTATTTTTAGATTTTAGGGGAAGCTTTACACAGTTATCCACAGCGGCCAGACTTACATTTGCTATGTTAAGGAGATTTTGCTGTTATTATTTGTTTCTACGTGCTAGACTGGGGATGTGTGTTTGATTCTTCTCTTTGTATAATAACTGCTCTAACTAGAGTGAGATATCCATCGTTTCAGTTTTGTTTCATGTCCCTCATGAGCAATGGTGTTGAAGAGAATGACTCAGGCATTAACTTGTCATAGGCACCAGTTCTTTTGTGGTGTCTTACTCAGATCTATGGGCCCACTTTAAAAAAGATTGTATTCTTTTATGTATGATGCGTTTTGAGTTCTTTACTTAGTTTGGAAATTAATCCTCTCTTAGATAAAATCTTTGATACGCCAGCGTTCTTGAGTTGTACATAGTCACATTTCATAAATTTTGTTTGTGTAGCTTATACTTTGGGTGGCCAATCCAGAAAATTCATATACCAATATGGTGGCAGTTTTCTCCTATTCTAGTAGTCTCAGAGTGTCAGATATTAAAATGACTGATCCATTCCAAGTTGATGTTGTTTTGCTCTTCTTTATCTGACTATCCAATGTCACTTGCATCATTTCTGGAAGCAGCTGGCTCTTCTGCAGTGTGTATTCTTTGCTTCTTCACTGAGAATCAATTAGTTGAGAAACCTGGGTTTTCTTCAGATACTCTATTCTACTTAATTCAACAGAGTACCTGCATTTTATGCTAAATACCATAACAGTTTTATTACTATATTTATGTAATATGTCTTCACACCAGGTATCATGATGTTTCAAGCTTTGCTTTTTGTGTTTGCAGGTAAATTAATAGAATTGTGTTTTCTGGTTCTTTGAAAAAACTCATTGATATCTTGATGCAACTGTGTTGTATAGACTCTTTCAGGTACCAGAAATATTTTAACTAGTATTTTTTCATATCCATGAACATGGAATATCTCTCCCTATTGTAGAGTTATTTTTCAAAATCTCTAATAAGAGTTTTGTAATTCATACTTGTGAGGTTTTTTTTTTTTTTTTTTACTTCTGTAGTTCAGTTCATCCATATATTTAAATGTACATATTTGTTTTGCTATTGTAAATGCAATTGCTTTCATCATTTCTTTCTCAGCAAATTTATTAATATACAGAAAAATTGTTTTGTGTATTGATTTTGTAGTCTCCTTCAGTGGACTTACTCCTAACCAGCAGTTAGGTGGTTTTAAGTTTTTGTATGGACAGAAACATGCCATCTGCAAAAAAATAATTTGTGTATCTTTCATTCCTCTTGTCTGATTGACCTGAACAAATGTTCTCGTTCTATTCTGAGTAACTTTGGAGAAAATAAACAAATTATTGTACAGAAGCAAAGCTTCCAGCAGCACCATGCCCTCGTTCAGCAGTACACTTACTTTTCCCTAAAAGTAATATAAATTATGCATTTTTAATTTTGAAGAAAGGACTTGGCGAAAGAGCTTGCAGTGGGTAAGAAAGACATAGAAAACTGCAGAGATCTGAGAATACTCACATTCATTTTTCCTCATCACTGCCATTATGTATCAGCTTGTCAAATCAATAAGGCCAATGCATTGACATAAAATGTAGACATTAATTTAATCATAATTTTTAAACTAATGTCCTTAAGGAAGGAGTCCATCTATAAAGCTACACTATCTTTAGTTATCCTGGCTCTCTAGATTTACTAGGCTAATATTTGCTTAGACTTTCTGGATTTTAGAGAAATTGACAATATTGAGATGTGGGTGGTCTGATATTTTATAGAATATCATTTAATTGAATTTCTATTTGATAAAATAAGTTTATGAGCGTTTGAAAGGATCCCCAGAGTAATAAAATACTAGGTTTTGATAGAAGTTACACTGAATAGCATTGGAGAAATTTTGCAGGTTAGGGTAAAAATTTCAGAAGTCATTTCTCACATTCCAACATGTGGGTCCTGTGAATCAAACTCAGGTTATAAGGATCATTCCTTAAGTACCTTTACCTGTTGAACCATCTTAACAGACTGAAGCAATAAAAGCAAGTGGCGTTTTATATTCAAAGTTTTATAATGGCCATTTTCATGCATGTATCAGGGTATATATGTCCAAATGTGTGCATGTACATGTACTTCAGGCACATGTGCATATGCATGTCTATGTAGATTCTAAGTGGCAGCCCGAGCCTCTCTTGGAACCTGGTGCTCACTAATGCAAGTAGATTGGGAAGCAAGCACCAAATATGTTTCAGTATTCACATAATCAGTACTGTAGTCACAGGTGCACACACCATACTTGGATTTTTACAAGGGTTTTGGGAATCTAAACAGGCCCCTGTGCCTGAACGAGATGTACTTTACTGAATGATCCTTGGCCTCAACCTTGCCAGATCTTCTCATTTTGTTCCAATTCTCTGAAGTTTAGAACATGATGTTACAATATAAACTTCCTGAGACATTCTTTGTATTGAAAGAGCTTTGTAAATCAGTTTTTAGTCAATGCTTTCTTTAAAATTTCAGTTACAACATTAGTCACAATATAATTTATGGGAAATCTGTATTTTACAAGAAGCAAAATGAACCTAATATAAAAGTTCTTAAGACACGATAAAACTTTAGACCTTATCAGTGATTATAAGTATCAGGACATGCAATTGGGACTCAGAAAGAGATGACAAGACTCAAAGGGGAAAACATTCTTAAATTTACAGATATATTGTCATTTTAATTTGAGGGGATATAGTGATGGTTTGGCTGACATTTGCTGTTCTCATAGAAGAGTTGATTCAGTTCCCACTAACCACCTCAATGTGCAACTGTATCTTCTGTAGATCAATTTACTGTCTCTAAGTCACCTACATGCACCTGAAGATACATACACTCAGAGACACACATCAGCCAAAATAAAATTTATCTTAAAAAGTGAGTTGATTCATTTACTAAGTGTGAATGATTATTTAAATATTTTTATTAGGTTTTACCTTTGGAGGCATAATTTAAATGTATTAAAATGCATTTAGGTTAAGTACATAGGTTGATAAGTTTATAAAGGGAAAAAGTGTATGTAAAAATTTACATAGTAATAATTAAAACAGTCAAGATGTATTACATTTACATCACAATGAAAATAAATCATGAACCACTTTTTCCTTAGAACATTTTTTATACCCAGCTGTAGTTTGAGCAGCTTTGCCTACATGTTAATTTACTGGAATGTCAAGTAAATGATATCTGTGGTACATGCCTATGTCTCTAACTACCTTTCATTTATATTCCTGTTTTGGGGATTTGTTTCTTTTTTTTTTTTTTTTTTTTTTTTTTTTTGGTTTTTCGAGACAGGGTTTCTCTGTGTAGCCCTGGCTGTCCTGGCACTCACTTTGTAGACCAGGCTGGCCTTGAACTCAGAAATCTGCCTGCCTCTGCCTCCCAAGTGCTGGGATTAAAGGCGTGCGCCACCAAGCCCTGCTGGGGATTTGTTTCTGTTGTGATAGCATCTTGAGTAACTAATCTCTCTCATTTTTGTTTGTTTGTTTGGTTTGGTTACATATTTTATTTATTTACATTTCAAATGTTATCCCTTTCCCAGTTTCCTTTCGAGAAATTCCCTATTGCATGCCCCCTCCCCTTGCTTCTATGAAAGTGCTCCCTTACCCACCCACCCACTCCTGCCTCCCTGCCCTGGCATTCCCCTACACTGGGGTATCGAGCCTTCACAAGGCCAAGGGCCTCTCCTTTCATTTATGCCCCACAAAGATATACTTTGCTACATATGCCCCTGGGGGCATGGGTCACTCCATGTGTATTCTTTGGTTAGAGGTTTAGTCCATGGGATCTCCTGGGGGTGTCTGGGAGTGTCTGGTTGTTGGATATTGTTATTCTTCCTATAGGGTAGCGAAACCCTTCAGCTTCTTCTAACCCCTCAAACTCCTCCATCAGGTACCCCGTGCTCAATCCAATGGTTGGTTGTGAGCATCTGCCTCTGTACTTGCCAGGCTGTACCAGAGCCTCTCAGGAGACAGCTATAGCAGGCTCCTGTCAGCAAGCACTTCTTGGCAGCCATAATAAGTGTCTGGATTTGATGGCTATATATGAGATAGATTCCCAAGTGAGGAAATCTCTGGATGGCCCTTTCTTCAGTCTCTGCTACACACTTCCTCTCTGTATTTCCTTTAGACAGGAGCAATTCTGGGTTAAAAATTTGGAGATGAATGGGTGGCCCCATACCCCAACTGGAGACCTTGCCTAACCTCTGGATATGGTCTCTAAAGGTTCTCCCTCCCCTTTGTTTGGCATTTCAGTTAACTTATCCCTGTTGGGTCCTGGGAGATTCTTGCTTTCCTGGCATCTGGTACTTGCTGGTGGCTACCCCAGTTCCCCATTCCCATTGCTATACACCTGTGATCAAATTCCTGACCCTCTCTTGTATCTCATCCTGTCTCCTCACATACCTGATCCTGCCCCCGCCCCATTTTCCCCTTCCCCTCCTCTTTTCTTTCCAATTTCCTCCCACTCTCTACCTCTGGTGAGTATTTCCCTCTTTTATGAAGGACTGAAGCATCCACACTTTGGTCTTCCTTCTTTTGAGCTTCATATGGTCTGTGAATTATATCTTGTGTATTTTGATACAAACATCCCCTGCCAGAAAAGGACAGCTTACCAGTCAGATGAAACTTATAAAACTCAGGAGCTCACAAAACTTATAAGAATCATGGGGCCACCTCTCCAGGTTTATGAACAATTATAGAGGATATTGTGTTCCTCTGTGTTGTAACTAGCTGAAGGTTGTTCAAGGAGCTACAGTGACTACAGCAGAGGCTTTTGCAGGGTACAGCTGCCTTTCAGTCACTTAGGTTTCCACAGGTAATCTCAGGGGGGAAAAATAGGCTCATCAACCTGGTGTAGGTTGAATTGCTTCCTTGGGTTTTGTTTTGTTGCTGCCACCTCAGTCTGGAATGAACAAAAACACATTCTGCAAGGCTAAAGATTTGGACCATTAATTAGAACACTGGACACTCTAGCAGAGGCAGTTCCCAGAACCTGCATGGTGGCTTACAAGTGCTCAAAACAATAATCCCAGGAATACTCAGTGTTCCCCTCACATGTCCAAGGGCACATATGTGCATTTATACATACATACATATGAACATGCATATACACATAGACAAAAATAATAAATCATTATTTTAAAAGAGAAGAGATTCCCAATAGAAGGCTAACACTACAGTCACTTCTTTAATTTCATTTTTATTCAAACTTTTCCCAATTCCTTCCAGATCCACTTTTCCTTTCCCACTTTTGCAGTTATGTGTTTTTATCGAGTCCAATTTTTTTCTGCCATACATTCTTGGGTATGTGTCCTTTCCCACTGGAGAGTGATTGCTGACTCATCAAAGGTTACATTCTTAAAGAAACCTTATTGTCACTATTCCAATAATACCAGTTGCCAATAACTCCTCAGTTGGGAGTGGCATGTTTTTCTGCTTCCTTGCTCCATGTTAGGATTTGGTCTGGCTTGAGTTTGTGTAGGCCTTGGGTGTGTTGTTTCAAATTCTGTGAGTTTATACCTCCAGCTGCTGCCTTGTATACCTCCAGGCACTGCTTCTTTGTAGTCATCTACCATGTCTGCTTCTCACATCCTTTCCAAACCCTCTGCTATAATGATTCCTGAACCTTGGGAGGAGGGAGTATGGTATATATTCCTTTTTTGGGGGGGGGGGCATGAGTCCTGTCAATTTTTATTTTCTCCATGTTGACAAGTTGTGTATATCTACATTTGATTAATTGATTGTATGTCTATCTCAACTTCTTCATGCTGTTGACAGATGTTTAACTTTAATGTATTTTGTCAATATATTAAACAATGCAATGTGTACATACGAATATCTTCAAATATCAAATTTTATATATTGAATGGATATAAAAAGGTTGAATTTCATGACAGATGAGTGCCCAATCTTATGACTTAACAACCAAAGTAAATAATAAAATAAGAATAAGAATTAGCATCTTTTTATATACATGCTTCATATGTTTACCTTCTTTGATATATATATATATATATATATATATATATATATATATTCTTTATTCTCAACGTATATACATGTGTGAATTACAACCTGATTTATATACAAGGTCATCAGATTACACATATTTTTGATTTCTTTACATTGCTTCTCTTGTCTTTTCAATGTTCTGAAAAGGCTTGAGAAAAATTGATGCTTCCCCCTTAAATGTTTTATTATATTCATCTGGACGTGTAATTCTTCCTCAGGGAAGTATTTTTAAAATATATTATTTCATATATCTTATTTTAAACAGTTTTATTGAGATACATTTTAGTTATGAAAACCATTGATTGTAAGTGTACAATTTAATAATTTCTACTAACTTTCCCAAGTTGTGGAGCCATTATCATAAATCAGTTTTACAATGTTTCTGTACCTTTAATAAGATCTCTTGTGCCCTTTTTCAGTTAATTTTTACTCCCACCACCTGCCAGAGGCAGCACTTTCTGAAAACTTATGATCATAAAATAAACGTGAGAGACATAAATTTTCCTTTCCTTTTGAGTCAGTTTTGATAGCATGGAACCTTCAAAGAATTTGCACCTTTTCATCTGTTACTCATCCTGGGTCATGGCATCATCCACATTGTCCTTTAGTGTGTCTGAGATCAAGCCATGGTCTCTCCCTCTACACTGGAAATGTCTGCACACTCCCCATTCCACTGTCTCTTGTTGCTCTTCATTTGTATAGTCATAGACCAGATGAGTATCCACACATTAGATTTTGGCATTATTAATTTTCTATATTTTCTCTCATATTCTGCATCATTGTGCTCCCTGTTCCAAATTTTTACTTCCTGTGAGCTTCCTTAATTTTTATTTTTCTATGTTTTAATTTAGAGCTTAAATGATTGGATTTGATTTCTTTTTCTTATAAGCATCTCCTTAAGATCTGTTAGTTACATTACACCAATTTAAAATATTTTCCTCATTGTATTTATTTTGTATGGCTCTTTGATTTGGAAAAATTGTGTTGACTGTTTTTACATATTGGTTAACTTTCTAGGTAACTTTTTTCTTTTCTTTTGCTTTAATTCTATCACTGGCAGAATTTTCCATATTTTAAAATCTATTAAGATGTATTTTAGAATGTACTATGAGAGGAAGGCTCTTCTATTTTGATTAGTGTTTCATCAACCACTTCAGGCTCATTTCTCTCACAAAGTACAGCTGATACTACATGGAGAATTTGGATTATGAATACTGTATTTTCTGTTTTACTTTTCATTTGTAGACATTTATTCATTCTTAAAAATATTTTCAAATAACTCACTGTACTTGTGTCTTTTTCAAATTGTTCTACTTTTGAAGAAATTGTTTATTACATCATTTATGATAGAGTCATGTGTGTACAAAAAAGAGTACAACTTGGAGAAGTCAATATTTTTCCTTCCACGATGTGGGTCATTGGGGTGGAATCCAGGTCTTGAAGGAGGAATGTTTAGCAGCTGGCTAACGTTATTGGCCCTTAAGACACATTTCTAGAAGTTCTTTATTGCTATGTTTTAAAAACAAAATATTTAATGGCTTAAACCTACAATGTTTAATCTCATTGTTCTGATCAACAAACACAGTGTAATGATGTTCATAGATTCCCTCCTTAGTATAACAAGGATGCAGGTATCAGCTAGCAATCTATTATGCAAAAGCTTTGAGGGAAGTGTACTCTTTCGGTGCTCTCTAGATTGTTAGTAGACCTTTGTTCCTTGTAAAGATGGGATTAATTTTCCTGCCTTCTCTCTAGTCACTTTCCAAGGGACATAGAGGGTCTGTGCCCACTCTCAGATCCTTGCATATATGTCATAGACCCTCTGGGTCCCTGTGTCTGTGTGGAACGGGGTCTCTCGACGTGGGTGGGCAAAGCGTGGATGAGAGACAAACAGACACACACAGGAGAGTTCGTGTGGAATCTGAGTGTAATTTTACAACTCGAGCATCAGACTTTTTTATGCAGAGGACAATAAGGAAGTTAGATGACATATTTGCGAGGTACAATTGAGGTAACCGGAATCTTACATAAAACAGAGGAATGCAAACACAAAAGGTCTAACAGGAACCACCTGGGATAGAATTCATTGATAACAGCTGGGATCAACAAGGGCTCCACCTAAGATTCACTAATCTTAGAAGCCAGGGTCAAGGGATTTGCGCACTTTCCATAGTTCCTATTTTAGTCTCTTGTATAGTCTACCTTCTCCTTAGGCCATTGTAAATATGTGTGTATGGGTGTAACTCTGCTACAGTTCTAAGTATCTATTCTGGTTTCTCCTTTGGTCTGAAACTTCCTTCTTCCTTAGTGATGGTAAATTCCTGTGAAGGGCAGTGACCTAACTTTTACTCAAAGAGATAGTGTAATACCAGTGGCAGTACTGAATTCCAAGCCCAAGGTCTTGCTAAGGACGAACTAGGATTGTTAGAACACTGATGGACGGCTTTAGCTATGTCAGAATTTAATCTTAAAAGGCACTTATGATAGTAAAATATTGAAAGAGAGCACGTGGATCCATACACTAGACTAACGCAAGAATGAAAAATTAATTTTATGGGTTAGGGGAAACGCCAAACTCCAGGAGAAAATTTCTGTGGAACTCTTCTTCGTGGGCAGCTTCCAGGCTTTCGCCTGTCAAACTGACCCAACTGGAGAGCTGGCTTTCGCCAGACTCCAAGAGGAAAACTTCCTTAAAACTCTTTTCCTCATAAACAGCTTTTAGACTTCTCTGCCTGACAGGCTGACTCCACTGGAGTGCCGTGACACATATATTTAGCCATCTCAAAAGGGAAGTGTCTTGTGTGGGAAAAATCCCTCTCATACCTGAAATCTCTGGCTTCTTTTAAAATCAAAGGTCTTTTCTTTTGAGGGACTGGAGTGATTTCTGTAAACTCACTGAATAATCTATCTTTGGGTCAATTAATTAACATTGCATTTAATTGCATCTGCAAAAGACTTTTCCCCATATAATTTCAAAGACCATAGAAAACATTTAGTATTCTGTCAAACTTGCAGTCCTATTTTACTTGTGGGCTGATTCCCATTTGATCATTCCAAAATTTGTTTTATTAACTAGATATTTTTGCCCATTTTATAAATGACCACACAATATATATCAAATCCTGAATATAACAAATCTATCATAGTGGAGCACTTGCATCATATTTTCATCCATTAAATGTCATTGGCCTTGGTATCAGTCCATTGATATAGTACTTTCCCAGATTCAAAAGCCCTGGTATTAATTTCTAGCACTGTATGAAACCAGAAATGTTAGATGATTGTAATGTTAGTACCTGGAAGATGGAAGATGGTCAACTTCAACCATGGAGAGATTTGCAGGACACCCTGGGCCACATAAGAAGTTAAAAGTCAAAAGCAAGAGAAAGAAGAAAAATATCGTGATGATTTTCTCTTGACAATAGTGAATCTAGATCAACTTAGTCCTTTTCTAGTTGTTTCAAAGACTTTTGAGAGTGTTTAGCATCACCATTGAATAATATTTTGAGTATTCTTCAAGATCTATAATTTCTGGAGAGTCAGAAATTGAATGTCTCCAAAAACTGTGTGTATGATCTCCAGTCATTCAGTAAAGTTGATCTCCCATGACCCTGGGTTTCCAGCTCTTTAACCTGTTTTCACATATAGTGCTTAGCAAAAAGTCAGACAAGTTCTATGCAAATTTTGGAAGAGGGAGAGAGACAGAAAGAGGTGGAGAGAGAAAGCTAGAGAGTGTGGGAGTGAACAAGAAAGGGGGAGTGAGATCAAGAGAGTGAAGCAGAGAAAGAGAATGACTGTGTGTGCCATTTCTAGGTGTCCTAGAAGGGTGATCTCTCTCCTGTCAAAGTAGTCATCTACCAAACTCAGCATGGGGGTAAAATGTTGTACCCGGCAGCAGGTAATACCATTCACTGGACTCACCTCATTTGTTCCTCTTCTTGAAGCATAACAGTCCTGAGAATCGTCTTATCAGATATAGCTGAAGCTTCTTTTATTCTGATTTCCTGCTTGACAGCAAGGGAAATGATAAATTTATGGCCAGTTAGGTTATCACAGCTAGAGAGGATGTACTAAGTCAATCCTGATTGGATGAATTAAGGTTCACAAAAGCTTCTTGCTGTTCTTTCCCTCAGAAATTAGACTAGATAGACAATATTCCACATGTCCTCTTCCATAGATAAAGAGTGACAGGTGGCCACTGACCACTGAGTGAAGGAGTATCAGTTTCTATAAAAACAACCTCCTGAACAGGTTGTCCAATACCAAATAGTCAGCCCTGGGTACAAGTACATAAAAACTTACACAAATAACAATGACAAATAAATTACAGATGATGAATTTTGGAGGAAGTCATGGAAAGCATTGGATAAGGGAAGGATGCATGCAACAATATCAAAGACAAAATCCTAAATTTGAGAGGGGAAGGTATGAGATGAGTTGGGATAGAGAGCCATGAGGGAGGCTAGGTACTATAAATGAAGGACTAGTGTGCATAATATAAAATTCCTTTAAAATAAAAAGAAGAAAATTGATTGGAACTCAATTTTCTTGGTTTACATGTATGTTTTGCAGGGAGAAGTTATAAGATGTGATCTGAATGACTCCCGATTGAAATTGTAGAATATATAATGAAGAATAATTTCACTACAAAATTGGCATCATATTTGCCTATACAATTTCAATGTGGATAGGAAGTTAAAGATTAGAGACATAGAACAGAGAAGCAGGCTTCTAAAATATACAAGATGAACTTAAAATTATAACTTGAATTTTCAATAAATCATGAATATCAACCACTGTTGCGGACATTATCCTTTGATCTACTAAGAAGGATGAAACAGAGAAATGCCTAATGTTTTGATTATGCAAAAGGTAAACATATAATACCACGACTCTCTATATTAAAGTACACAAAGTTCATTCAGAAGGAAAAGTTTGGAAAATTTAAAGAAAGGACGATTATTTGGAATTCCAATTTTTTACTCTCTTGAGAATTTCACATATTTACATCATTTTCATCCTCTTCACTTCCTTCCAACATTTTCCTTGTTCCCTGACTCTCCCTAAAGTTCATGACCTCATCTTCTATAATTATTATTGTTACATATACACATACGTGTGTTATCTCTCTCTTTCTATCTCTGTGTCTGTGTCTCTCTCTCTCTGCTTCTCTCTGCCTCTCTGTTTCTCTGTTTCTGTCTCTGTCTCTCTCTCTCTCTCTGTCTCTGTCTCTGTCTCTCTAACTCTCTCTCTCTCTGTGTGTGTGTGTGTGTGTGTCTGTAACTAACAAGCCCATTTTATAGTGCCTGTGTTTAGGGCTGACCACCTGGGTTAGATAATCTGTCAAGAGATTCATAAAACAGGGCTTTTAGTAAAAAGTAATGTTAACTGAATCAATTCATAATCAGAAAGGAAAATATCCCTTTGTACACTTCAGGTAAAATATTAGATTTGAGCTTCATGTAAGCAAATTTTGAACTTTGAACTTTTGGTGCTTTAGCAGTGGTTGACCGAGGCACATTATTAAATCACAACAGAATCCAGTGTACAAGAACAGACCTGAAAAAGTACAAGCAGCAAGTTCAAAGCCATATGTCACAAGTGTATGTACCAACAAATGAAAACTGATAGGGATGAGACATACCACTTTTATTTTTATTTATTTATTTATTTATTTATTTATTTATTTATTTATTTATTTATTTTTTGAGACAGCAATGCATCCCTGGTTGGTCTGGAACTCACCACAGTTCAGACTGTCTCTAATTCATCTGCCTGCTTCTGCTTCCAAAATGTTGAGATTACTGCTGATCGTCACCATACCCAGACAAATACATGGAACTTTGGATAACTAGGACTTATGATTTACTATGTATCCCAATTTTTGGGTCCTTACTGGAGTAAAAATACTAAAAATATTCATTGCTATGGGTCAGCATTTTGATGGTGGTGGTGGAGGTGTTTTGTTGTTTGTTGTGAAACAAAGCTCCTCCATTATCTCTTGCTAATTTGGAGCATTCTGTATAGAAAAGGGCTAGCATTACATACAACATTTCCCCTGACTGTGTGTCCACGCTGTTTGCGATGACAGTGGTAGGTCATTATGCTCAGAGCATTGTTTCAGATTTTACATAGAAAAGCAATAGAGGGACCATCAATGAAATACTTGCCACCAAAGCAAGAACACATGAGGTCTGATGCCTAGAAACCATTTAAAAGCCTACAGATTGCAGTGAAACCCCTGAAATCCAGCCAGGGGAAGATTGAGACAAAATGATCCTTAGAGCTTGCTAACCAGTTAGCACAGGTAAATAAGAAGCCCTCTGGGTTCAATGAGAATCCCCATTCTTTCTCAAAATAAATAAATAAATAAATAAATAAATAAACAAATAAGATAGACAGTGACTGACAAAGGTACCTGTTGATGAAAACCCTCTAAACTCCACATACATGTGTACACAACCTTGCATGTTTGCTGATTGTGCAAATGTGCACATGCACACACAAACATATACACACAAACACCAAACCAAAATAAATAAATAAATAAATAGCACACATGTGCACTCATCCCAGTTCCATTGTCATATGACCTGTTAAGGATAAACATAAGAAATTACATTCTTAAGACTAAAGACTTATTACCTATATTTTGCCCTTACTATGTTTTCATTTTATTTTCCCATAAAATGATCATTTCATGTTTGCTCTTATCTTCTCAAGGTCTGTAGTCATCTGGGGAACTGACTTGAAGGCCATTTTATTCTATTATCACCAAGTTATAAACTTTCAACAATACCTTCTCACGGAAGTCTAATAATCAGTAGCTTCTTATACATTTAGTTATCTGTTTATCTTTAAGCTGTAACTGTCTAATTAACACTGCTGATTATGCAAGAACCAACTCAAAATAGCTTTTCCAAATGATGAAACAACCAAATGTGGTGGAGTATGTGTATAACTCCATCAATTAGAAAGTAGACACCGGAGGATCAGGAACTCAAGGTTTTCATTCCTACCACAGCAAATTCAAGGCCAGTTTGAGATACAGGAAAACCGACATCAGATAAAACAAACAAACAAATGAAACAACCCAAGAAAATGAAAGAAGTTAGTGCACAGGAAGATGGAATATTCAGTGGTGAATGGAGCTTGAAGCATGACTGAACTCATTCTCAAGGAACCATGTTGGGCCTCTAGTCTTTGTTTTACATCTGAATCTGCTTCCTTCTGTGGTTTCATTTAATTCTCTGACTTTTTTTTTTTTTTTCGTAAAAATGGAAGCTTCTGGAAGTTGACTTCCCATCCACTACTAACTTAAGAAGTCATTGAAGAGATTTGGGAAATAGGGTAGAAAATAAGTGCTTCCAGGCTGGTTTGACTGGAAACTAAAGAAGAGAAAATCTTTTGCTTGACAAGTGAAAAAGTCAATCATGTTGCTCTCTTATTTGTAGGACATAAAACCATTCCTGGAAATTTGATAACATAGAGCAGGTCAAGACCAGGAGACTCAGTGGGCATACACCTGAGGCTTAGGCATCTTCCAGTTTCCTGAAAAACTCCTGACTTGGATCGCTTGCCATGCTTCTCACATTAAAAAAAAAAAAATGTGTCCTAGGTTACATTGGGCCAGAACAGGCTCCATGAGGTACTTAGAGGCCAGGAGGGCTTAGCCAATAAGCTTCCCTTCTCAAACATTTCTCCCCACAAAAAGGATTTAATCTCAGACCCACCCTGAGAAGTGGGGTATGGTTTTACCCATCCATTTTCTGACACAACAATAACCTGTTTAGAACCATGGACTATCTCTTTTCACCAAGAGCCACTGTGGGGCACCATGAAGAACACCTTCACCTACAGAGGTTTAACCTACTCTCCTGCTAAAGGCCTCTCCGACCAGCTCAAGCTTTCTCATGTCTCAGACTGTGCTTTTCCATCCTCAGAGTGGTGCCTCAACTCTTCCCTACAACCCAGAACTCACTCAGGTGGTGTAGGGTAAGCTCAGTCAAACTCCCCCCATGCAGACTCCAACCAACATCTCTATACTTATTCACATCTATGGAAGGGATACATGTTTAAGGTGAACAAAATATGGTATGTAAGAGAGGTCTAGCATTATGCAATGAATCCTCTTCATTACTATGATTTTCTCTAAATTAGTCTCATGATCTTACCCAAGTGCCAGTGAGGAATGTTCTCCCTCTCTAGTAAAAGGGGAAATGGGCTGGATCACTGAGATCAGGAAGAACAAAACACCATGGACAACAGTCAACCTTAACACAAATATACTAATATCGTATTTGTTAATGCTGATATAATTTTTAAAATATAGTTTTATTTACTTTCATGTTATGCATATGAGATTGTTGCCTGTGTGTATATATGTGCATCATGTGTCTGGTTCTAAGAATGTTCAGTAAAGGTCATCAGAATCCATGGAACTAAAGTTGCAGATGGCTGTGAGTTAACAGATGGGTGCTGGAAACCTAACACAAATCCCCTCAGAGAGTAGGAAGTGTTTTAAGCTGCTGAACCATTCCTTCAGTCCTCACAGCAAGTCTTTTTGAATTAGTTTTTTCATTAGTTTCAATTATGTGTGTATATGTATACAGCTATATTTAGGTATAAACCAGAGTGAGTACCGGTGTCCAGAGTCCATAATGGGAAGTGACAGTTGGTTATGAGACACTGGAAGAGAGTGCTGGAAACTGAACTTGGGTCCTCTCCAGGAGCAGTATATGCACTTGAGCACTGAGCCACCTCCTCAGCCTTAATAATGCATACATTTAGTTATATCATATATTTGCTTACAAGTAGGAGAAATCTCAAATAAATACATCTAAACAATAAGATTTTATAGTTTATGTAATGACACAGAAAAATTAGGAACCCTGGGTTTCTTGCGCTCTATATCTGCAGGCAGCTAGGAAAGAGGCTACTGTGATCCTGGGTGGCATATCTACAAACACATCAAAGCACAACCCCCAAGAAATTCTTCTAGCTGGGCGGTAGTGGCACACACCTTTAATCCTAGCACTTGGGAGGCAGAGACAGGCAGATTTCTGAGTTCAAGTCCAGCCTGGTCTACAAAGTGAGTTCCAGGACGGCCAGGGCTATTCAGAGAAATCCTGTCTCAAAAAAACAAAACAATAATAATAATAATAATAATAATAATCTTCTAAAACTTGTCCTGTGTACCACTTACTTGAGTTCCTAAAGCAAAATAGACCATTAAAAAGGAAGACGATCAAGAGAAGTCATTTTTGTCCTAGCCTGCAGAGGCTTTTACTATGTATTTCTGTGCAATACCAGATATTTTAACAATAAAAAAAGAAATATGAGGGATAGATGATAGTTAAATGACATAAATATATCTACCAAAAAATGAATCTCAGAAAAATAGAACACAAAATGTAATAGTTTCTTTTTCTCCATGGAAAAGTGACCATGTTTAATAATGGAAAGTAAGTGTGAATGTCCATTTTAATTCTGTCTCTATTCTATTCTATCTGAAGATAGAATTCACTAGGTGACGTCTTATTTATTTTCATTTTATGCATATAAGAATTATGCCTGGGCATGTGTATGTGCATCATGTGTCTGGTTCTAAGAAAGTTCAGAAAAGGTAAACATAATCCATGAACTAAAGTTGCAGCTGGTTGTGAGCACAGGAGAAGTATGAAGGCCAATCCCTGGCACTGTATATAACCTTGATGAGTCCATGTTTGTTCCCCATGCTTAGGAGGTAAAAGGATAAGAATGTCAATTTCTTTTTCTTTTTTGTTTTTTCGAGCCAGGGTTTCTCTGTATAGCCCTGGCTGTCCTGGAACTCACTTTGTAGACCAGGGTGGCCTCGAACTCAGAAATCCACCTGTCTCTGCCTCCCAAGTGTTGGGATTAAAGGTAAAGGTGTGTGCCACCACCACCCGGCAAGAAGGTCAATCTGATCTTTGGAAAAATGGATTCTTGAGATGCTATGTCAAAAAATAAAAAAATCCAAAACATGTGGCTGAATATATGTATGAAGAAAGGAATGATATTTTGACTGTTTTAGCTTAAGAAATGCTATTAAGGGGAGGAGAGATGCATCAACAGCTAATAGGACTTGCTGCTCTTGAAGACCTGAGTTCAGATTCTAGCAGTCACATTAGGTACCTTACCAGTCACTCGTAAATCTTGTTCCAGAGCTGACAACTTCTTCTAGGCCTTACCTATACATAAATATGCTCACATATAGGGAAAAAAGAAGCAGAAATTAACGGTAGCTGGCTATATTACAAATTAGATTTAAATATATACAGAAAAGATATTGGGGTTTGGCTAATCAGCTAAGAGTGCTTGTTGATCCTGAGGAGGTGTGGGTCCCAGCACCCATGCTGAGATGCTCAAGATTGCTTGCAGTGGCAGCTACATGAGATTACTCTGCCCTCTTCTGGCCTGCAGACACCCACACACATATGCAAGGAGACAGAAAATTAAAAGTAGAAAGTGTTTTGCCACAAAGAATGATGGAAAGTGAAATCACAGGGAAAAAAAAAAGATGAAATTGAGGCAGGAGATATGGCTCAGTGGTTAAGAGCACTTTATGCTCTTTGCGAAAACTAGATGGTTTTGCTGTTGTTTTTGCTGTTGGTTGGTTGGTTGGTCTTAGAGCACCAACGTGGTCGCTCCCAGATATCCATGACTCCAGTTCCAGGACTGGAGAAGATCCAATTCTTCTCTGGCCTCTTGGTACTGCATACAAACACAAACATACATTTGGGCAACACTCAACTACATAAAATAAAAGTTTAAAAAATCTAAAAAAAAAAAAAAATGGAGCTAAACCTTTTCATAAAATTGAACAAAAATAGGGAGGAACTCTTATGTTCAGTAAGATATTTTTATGAGACCATGAGTAGAGATGGATGATTGTACAGAAGCAAGCCTGCAGACACTTTTTATAATGTATTATCTCTGTGGATAAAGTGAGATTCTTTTTCAGTTACACCTGCCCTTATAATAATCATTATCCCAGTTCTACCTGAACAATTTTTACAGGGTGATTTCAATTTATAATTCCAATGAAAAATAAATGCCTACTATAAGGGGCTAGGTTCTCCACTGTGGCTTCATATATAAAAATAAATGTGATGCTGTGGGTTCGAAATGCATAGTGATTCTGTAAACTCAGTATCACATGTAGTTCCTCTAGTAATAAATTTTGCTTTCTATATAGTTCAGAGATGCCAATGTCTACCTAAAAACGGAGCTCAGTGTCTCTTACCTTGTTCAGGCACCCTATGGCAGCAGGCTCAGCTATTGGTCCAAAAGCGAGGTCTTAAATCCAGAAGAACCAATCTATACTTTCATGTAGTTGATCAAGTGTTTAAGGTAAAGCTGTTTCAGACTTCCATTTTTTCTAAACAAAAGTATTTTAAAGAACATTAATTATCCATTATATTCCAGAAATAGTGCATAATGACTAAGAGCTGAGAAACTTATGTGCTCTGTCCATTTGAGGTTCTGGTCACTGCCAGGTAAGGACAGCTCAGATTGAACCCGTTCTGATTCATTTCAATATATGAGTGAAACTTAGACACAGACATCATTGGAAGCATTGTCTTGGGTGAAGAGAAAATTAACACTCTAGCTCTTACCCTTAAGGATCTTACAACTTGGCAGAGAAGTCAGACATATACACAAATAGCTTACTACAAGGGATATGATACTAGTTGCCAGATGTTTAGGGAGAATGCTCAAAGAGAACAGGGCTCTTAGCTAGGGTTACTTTTATTGTGATGAAACACCATGACTGAAAGCAAGTACAGGAAGAAAATGTTTATTTGGCTTATACTTCTAGATGATAGTTCATCACTGAAGAAAATCAAAACAGGAACTCAAACAGTGCAGAAATTTAGAGGCCAGAGCTGATGCAGAGGCCATGGAGAAATGATAATTACTTCCTTGCTTCTCAAGTCTTTTTCAACCTCCCTTCTTATAAAACTGAGGACCACACACCAAGAGATAGCACCACCTACAATGGCCTTGGCATTCCCACACCAATTACTAATTAAGAAAAAAATTTATAGCAATGCTTGCCTCCTCCCCAATCTTATAAAGCCAATTTCTCAATTGAGGCTGTCTCCTCTCCAGTGACTATAGCTTGTGTCAAGTTGACATAAAACTAGCCATCACAAGAAAACACCCACTGAATGGGGTGGCATTTGGGGTGGCACAGATGGCTTAAAGGTATTCATGGGACTATCATGGGATGGGAGAGGGCAATGGGAGAGAATGGATGAATACATGTGCAGGTGAAAACTAGTGATTACTTGTAACTCATCCCTGAGTACTATTTGGTAGCAACTTTCTAAAGCATTGCATGAAATTCAAAATAAAAGAAAGATTCCATATTCACTAAAGAGAGCCCAAGCCACTGGTATTTAAAATCAGGCATCGTTGTCCTCATGTGCTGTTGACTGTATTCCTTTCAGTTGTTCCATTTGCTTTTTCTTCTTTTGCAGCTTCAACAACTCTATATTGACAGAATCCCTACCCCAACTACTTCACTCAGCATTCTGACGTAGGGCATTACAATAGAAGAGTTACAAGATTGCTCTTGACTTCAAATTATAGAAAGAAAACACATATGCATATAAGTGGAAAAACCCTACAAGTATTGCTTCAAGTATGCCTGGATAGGGGATGGGGGGAGTTCTGAATTTATAATTTATTGAGATGACTTTCTATTTGTCCCCCACTCTATGTGTTTTCTAGACTATCCATTTCCCTATCTCTGTGTCTCTTTCTTTTACTCCTTCCTTTCTCCCATCCATATCATCTCTGTCCCTATCCACTCTATCACACCCCTCTCCATCCCTGTCTTCATTGCTCTCTACCTCAGTTTGGGATTCAAACACAGAGCTCGTCCTCAATGTACAGACTGGCTGCACACTGCAGGAGCCACCATGATACGTAATTATGCTGGGTGTACATTGGTGTAGTAGGTATCAAGACAGTGGGTGACTGATATACATATTGTATATAATTTGCATATGAATCACAGTACAGTTTCGTGGAAGATGACAGTAAAGTACCTTGTACTTAGAAAATCAGAAGAGCATGATAGTTTTCCAAAAGAGGGACATGAAGGGGTTGAGCAGAGGGCCTATTTTTTTCCCCAACTTTACAGAGATGTGACCAAGTCCAGTAATAGCCCCACCTCCAGCTCCAGTCTCTGGCCTCTGTTTTGGCTTCCCCACCAAAGACAAAGATGAGTTCTTCAGACTCTGGTTGACCTTTATTCTCTCTTTTGACTGTGATACTATGACTAGAATGATCACATGAACTAATAAGCCACATCTACATTATAGGAAGAGGGCTCAGTTCTCAAACCATAAGCATTGAAATAGAGAGGAACATGTCCCAAATGAAAGTGATGGACTATTCATATGTGGAGGAAGAACAGATGCCCAGCAGAAGCACCTGACCTAACACATAAAGTCCACAGTGCCAGTTAAGGTTGGTGATGGGTTCTGAAGATTTTTTGTCCTGGTTTCCTATGCATAAAGCAACAGAGAATATTGGCCTAAAAAGAGCGCTGTAGCGAAAGGGACATGGCCTATTTTAACAAAGGATTTTAGTTAAAAGACAACTTGGAGGACATCCAACTCCATCTCATCACTTTCCAGATGGGGAAACTAAAACTCAGGCAGAGGCACTGAAATACCAAGGACACACAGGTAGTTGGTGGTAGAGGCAATATGACAGAACTATATATTATGTCTAACAATAGATTCTTCATCAACACCAGAAAGCGTAGTATTCTTGTTTGTGGCTTTCTCTCCACCACGCTCAAATCTGTACAATATAGCTTTTACACACTACAGCAGAAAACATCACCAAGAGTTGAGTTAAGGTCCCAGAGAAATTTTAAATTTCCCTGTAACAGAGCTAAGGACACTTGTTGCATGAATGGGCTAAGTTTCAGTAGGGGTAATTTCCCTTCTACAGTGGAACTTGCCTGAGCATTCTTTGCTTTGTTCCCCAAATCCCATGGCAGCAAATGAAAACAAACAAACAAACAAACAAACAAGCAACAACAACAACAAAACCACAAAAACCTACAATCCCCATCTTTAAAGAGACTTCTCCAGCTCCTTTTACTTCCTTTTACCCTCCCCCACTTTCCCGCTGTTTCTTAACTGTAAAGAAAAACTGTCACCAGCCCAGGAGTATCTTGGAAAATAGGTAGGAGGGAGCAGTACACCTGTCAACACTACAGAGGAAAGTGCTGGAGTTCTTAGTGTCTCATCTTGCAGCAAAGAGGAGGAAAGGCACTGCCTGAATCAGTGGTTAATTTCCCGCAGACCTGCTGAAGAATGTGGTTAGTTTGACCACCCTTCGCCCTTAGAAAGATCGAGGGTGGAGTACCACTTTAGATTTCTTCTTGGCTTCAGCTTCCCTCCAAGATAGAGGGTACCTACTACAGGAGAAGCCTCTGGTTAAGGACTTTAGTCAAGAATCGGGTTCCAGAATGTCCTGTATTTTTTTGAGTATAGCTAGCACAAGAGGACTAGCTTTAGAGACTGGAATCTCCTCTCCTCCCTCCCCCTTTCACCAGCTGCTCCACTTCTGTACTCCCTAGCTTTCTGCCAGAGCTGACAGTCAAAGATCAGACTCAGGGGCTCCCCATAAGTCAGCACCAACATCGCTGCACATCCCAAGTGGATGTCTGCAGTTCCTAGAACATGGGCGTGGGTATTGGTGAACCCGAGGTTTCCATCCCAGAGTTGGGGACAAGAGCTTACTTAGCCCTTACTAGTATCCAAAAATCCACAGATTCCCTGGGGACCAGGAAACTCCCCTGAACAGGCAACCTCTCGGCTCCCGGGCCACCCACCCATTCCTCCACCACCACCCCCCTTACCTCAGCACGCAGCCCCTCCCTGCGTGATGATGCAAACCGGTGGGGAGGGCTGGCGCTGGGAAGGGTGGGGAGAGATGGATAGCAAGCAAGGGAGGGAGAGAGGGAGTGGGAGGAGGAGGAGGAGGAGGAGAGGGAGCCCAACGACCATTTAAAGCGATAGCAATCCCTGCCCTCTCCCCAGTGCTTGGCTGTTGGAGAGCGCGAGAGGCAAGCCAGGGAGCGGGGAGCGCAAGCTGGTGCACGGGCCAGCGGAGCTACAGTGCCAGGTGCCAAAGACTGGCTGACGCCCTGGGACCCCCCATCCCTCTCCTGCTGCACCTCCTCTGTCTCCTCCACCCTCTGTGCCTACAGAAGTCCCCGGGGCTTCCCCCGAAAGGAGCTCACCTCGAGAAGCCGGGACCTGGGAGAGCCCACCAGCATCCCCTCCAGCGCCGCCGCCGCTACCGCAGCAGCATCCGGAGCGGCATGGTCCAGCTGGGGAAGCTGCTCCGCGTCCTGACTTTGATGAAGTTCCCCTGCTGCGTGCTGGAGGTGCTCCTGTGCGTGCTGGCGGCGGCGGCGCGCGGCCAGGAGATGTACGCCCCGCACTCGATCCGGATCGAGGGGGACGTCACCCTTGGGGGGCTGTTCCCAGTGCACGCCAAGGGTCCCAGCGGAGTGCCCTGCGGCGACATCAAGAGGGAGAATGGGATCCACAGGCTGGAAGCTATGCTTTATGCTCTCGACCAGATCAACAGCGATCCCAACCTGCTGCCCAACGTAACGTTAGGCGCGCGGATCCTGGACACTTGTTCCAGGGACACTTATGCGCTCGAACAGTCGCTCACTTTCGTCCAGGCGCTTATCCAGAAGGACACCTCCGACGTGCGTTGCACCAACGGAGAGCCCCCGGTTTTCGTCAAGCCAGAGAAAGTAGTTGGAGTGATTGGGGCTTCGGGGAGCTCCGTCTCCATCATGGTAGCCAACATCTTGAGGCTTTTCCAGGTAGGGGGGCGCTCCCTTTGGGGAGGAGCATTCTGTGGCTCCCTGCGCTCTAACCTTAAAAGCTGGTTTGGACTTCATGGGTTGCAGGGGTCAGGCCAGCACTCTGACATTTCTACCCTGGAGATCCTGCCGAATCCCTCCCACCCCACCCAAGGAGGTATCTTCCTTGCTTAGTTTACTCCTCTTTTATGTCTTTCCCTGTCCACGCTCCACTCCATACGGCATGACTCCCCGGATTTATGGTCCCATTTACAAGAAGCAATCTTCGGAAAAACAAGGCGATGATTTAAATGGTTTGCATTAGAGTGAAATATGGTTCGGAAACAGGCTTGTAAAAGTGTCTGGGCTCCTAGGGGAGCAGGTTAGACACAAGAAATATGAAAAATTAGAAGATGCTTTGAAAATGGCATTTCTCAACTCCCCAGCTTCCCATGCCCAAGCCACTTAGGAAACCTCGACTCCATGGAAATATTCTCGAAGACCTCAAGAAACCCCTTCTTCAAAAGAGGGTTGGGTTTACCCGCATGTGGATGATAATTGCCCATCTCTTTGGGGTTGAATTTACGACCTGTAGCCCATCTCCATCAGAGGCATAGGGGTACCCGCCCCACTGGGGAGACCCCGCCTGCTGACGTGATCCCCCTGAGTTGGTTTCCTCCTGGCAATTTTGTGCACCGCCTAAATTGCATTTGCAGTCCGGCCGGTGGCTGGAGCTGGGCGATCAGCTAGCTTTCTGCTGCCACTTCAGACCTCAGCTGGGGATGAGCTCATGCTAACTGCGAAATAAAATCCCTTTCACTGACTGCTCCCTGCGCTCCTTGCCCCCCTCCCTCACTAATGCAGCCCCACACCCAGAATTCCAGGCTCTAAGCTGGGAAATTCAGCCTGCTCTGCCCAAGAACAGTGGATGTGCAAAAGCGGGTTATGCAGGTCTTATGCCCTGGGTTCAAAAACAGAAGGAAGGCAGATCTAGGGCTCCAACCGCAGTGCTCTGCCTTTGGTCCCTGCAGCCTCTGTCTCCTAGACTGCACTGCACTGGGTAGAAATGGATAGCTTTGAGGGTTAGAAATTGAGTTCAGGGAACTCTGACAAGG
Organism: Mus caroli; assembly: GCF_978045245.1. NCBI lineage: Eukaryota > Metazoa > Chordata > Mammalia > Rodentia > Muridae > Mus > Mus caroli. The sequence goes on along the minus strand of NW_028227262.1, from coordinate 38,082,510 downwards.
TGTCCTTATGCTTCTCTGTTTCCTTGTTTGGTTTCCCTTCCTCATAGGCATTTCTCAACCCCGTTTCCTTTTCTCACACTCAAGTTCTTGCCTCAAGTCAGTTTGGATATGACTTTCTTATTAACCCAGGGCTTCCTCACTCCTTTGGTGGTAACCAGATCCAGCCAACCCTTTCCCTTAGCTGTGCAAGTTGGTGCCTGCAGGATTGTGCTGCCCAAGTCTAAGAAGTGACTCTTGCTCACATGCTTTCCCTAAGGGTAGGAGTTTTATGAGGGACCTGCTGGTGGGTGATGTCCAGGCCAGCAAAGGACCTGCATCATCTCCAGGAGAGGGAACTTTGTGCTCAAGCAGCAAAAGTGTTCCCTTGAAGCTAGTGGGTCCCTTCTAATCAGTAGAGCACACCAATGGCTCCTGAATGTGTCTGCCTGGAGACTTCTTGCTGCTTGCACTCTCCTAAAGTGATTTGAGGGCAGACTTTTCTCTAGGTTGCTTGAATTCTCGAACAGCCTGGGCTACTGCTATCACATTTAAAAAGAATTTTGTTCACCTCCAAACTTGAAGTTTGGGAGCTTGGGGTGGAGGAGCTGAGCTGTAGCTGCAGAAAGAATGAAGAGATGAAGATTGGGACAGTACCTGAGGGGTGTGTGGTGTGTGTGTGTGTGTGTGTGTGTGTGTGTGTGTGTGTGTGTTGGCAGTTTTCTCCCAAGCCTTGAGAGGTGGGATGCTCATTCTGCATTGAGCATTTGAATATTATTTCTCTGCCTGGGATTCTCCTGAATTGGAGCATAGACATTACCCAGATGGACCAATGTCTGTGAAAAAAGAGTGAAATATCCAAGAAATTCATTGCAAATGAAGCTAGGGACAGTGTTCAAAGGACTCCAGGGGAGCTGATTTCTTATCCTGTAGCATTTAAAAACTGAGACAACTTCCAAAGAAACAAATGTCTGGTCTTCTACTTCCTTGCCCTCTTTCCTTGAGCTGGGGAGGGATGGAAATTAATGCCAGCCTGAGCAGTGTGGGTTGGGACTCAAACCATTCAGAGAAAACACTGTCATTTTCCTCTAATTTGCAAATTGCAGCTATTCAAGTTGGATTGTACAGCTGAGGCAAAAGAGGCCCTGCTTCTCACCTGCAGTTACTGAGAAGAGGCTGGGAGTGGGAGTGGGAGAGACGCTCCAACTTGTGGCTTGTGCTGCACGCTGGGCATAACAGTGTGCACCCTAGTTTAGCCATTACCCACATTGAAGTGTGTGTGTGTGTGTGTGTGCATAGATATAAACATATATCTCAATACATACTTCTCTTTCTCTGTATTTCACATAGATATCCTTTGGTAGCTTTTTTTTTTTTTTCCTGCATGTGATTTTAGAGGCCCTTAGACTCCAGGAGTTTTCCAGGCTTTGTCATTCTGTAAAACAATTAAAGTGAATTAAGGTAGAATAATGATAGGCACCTTCAAACAGAGGAAGAGGCAAGGGAGAGTAGGTGAAGTTCCTCTGGAATTCGAGGCTTCTGTTAAATTAACATTGTTCTACATAAAATAAACTCCTCCAAATGACTGAATTCTCAGCTCTGCAGTGATTTTTTTTTTGGGTTTTTTTTTTTTTTTTTTCTTCTTTGCTTCAGTTCTCGTGGGTGGCTGTGTGGACCATGCCAAACTGATAACGTGAGATATACATTTATAGTGAGATGAACCTGTAGCCTGAGGGAGGAGATACTTAGAGACTAAGTGAGGGGATGTGGAGCACTGGGGGGCAGGAGGAGGTAATGAGATAGTCAGAGGTACAACAAATGCTGCTTCTGCCAGAGCCAGGGTGAGAAACACTGTAAAATAAGGAGCTGGACACGGATGGCTACTCAAGGTAAATGCTGCATTTCACTTGGAATTCTCTGCTCACTGGTGAGCAAGGAAGGGTGCAAAGCAAGAGATGGGATGGAAAAGTCAGGTCAGACTCCGCCTCTCTCTCTCCCTGTCTCTCTGTCTGCCTCCTGCCCTCCTTACCTTCCTCCCTTCCCACTTCCCCCTCCTTTTTTTTTTTTTTCTTCTCTTCAGTATCTTCCCTGAATATGTTGGCAAATGACATGTCTGAGAACAAGAATCAGATCTAGTGGGTCTTTCTAATCCAGGAATTTGAGGCTAATGAAATTAGCTTGTGGCCAGGGCTCTGTCAAGTAGTATTAAATCACAGCAACTGCCCTGCAATGCATTTTCAGCCTCAAAGAAGCACTGGGGAGGAATTTCTGGAGATTTGCTTCTGAGCCCTGGCAGAATAATACTCTCTTAATGCTCAGAAAGATTAAACATAAATTATTACTGACGAGGAGTAACATATTTTTAAAAACTAATCACAGGATGGGGATGGCTTAAAGTGCGGAGGTTACATAACGTGGTGACCAAAGGACGAGTCTCCCCTGGATAGTATTTTATAGCCATGAGTAGGAAGCATTACAGTGTTGAGAAAGAAGATCATTGCTGATCAAGGCTCCTCTGTTACTGACTTAGAGAAAACACCCAGAGAGTAGAAATTACTTTGGTTACATCCTGACTCTATTGGAATACTATTTTGCATGCAGTGACATGATCTAGGCTGTGGGCTCAGAATTGCTTGGCATATGCTTGTGTGCTCTCTCTCTCTCTGTCTCTGTCTCTTTCTCTCTGTGTGTGTGTATGCATGTGTGTGTGTGTGTGTGTGTGTGTGTGATATTACTATGGGGGGCTTCTTTTTTAAGCAACCCTAACCTATTCTTTTTAAAATTGCATAAATATAGGTATCACTGCCATTTGGAATCAGCTCTAAAACAATCTCTGCCTCCACATTTACTGTGTTTTAGGAAATTTACCTAACAGATGGTGAGTGGGAAATTTTAAAGGGGCATTTTTAAAAGAGCAGAAAGGAAAGAGATGAAGACATCTACATGCTCTCTTTGAGGACACCTTCATGTATATTTTATGTGTGTACAATTCATTTAATTAGGATGTCTCTGAACATTTCTCTCTTACAAACAATTGAAACAAATATTACCTTAATGTTAATTTCACACAGATCTTTAGAATTTAAGAACTTAAAACTGACCTGCTTTAATATACATATAGGATATATGTGATCTAAAAAGACCTTAGGTGAATGACACCAGGCTTTCTACTGCTGTGAATGCCGTTCACTGCTACCCTAAACTAGTCATTTTCTTTGTATAGGCCCCATTTTCTTCATCTGGATTTGATCTTTAAAACATAGTTTCTAGGGGCTGCAAAGATAGCTCAGCAGGTAAAATGATTATTGAACAAATCTGAAGGCTTGAGTCTGGATCCACCAATCACAGGCTAGTCATAATGGTGTGTCTAAGTGAATTCCAATTTCAGTGAGAGAACTTGATTAAAAAATTAGGTGGAGAAGTCATTGAGAAAGACCTGTAACATGACTTATGGTCTCCACATACATATACTGTATGCATGCATACATATACATGAACATATCCACGTGCACAGACAACAAACACACATACATAGATACACTTTACTCTTTTTACTCTTTGGAAATGTCTAATTTTTTTCAGCTTGCATTTATAAAATATCCATGAATATATATATATATATATATATATATATATATATATATATATCCACTTTGAATTTTTAAGGCCTTTGGGAAACTTTTCACTGATAGTTTTCAGAGCTTCTCCATCATTATTAGTCAAGTTCATTTAGTGTATTAAGAATTTTCCTTACTTCTTCTATTTGCTTTTCTTTGGGTCAGTTTGCTATAGAGCGGCATATATCAAAGCTCTTGCTAGCAGTAAAGATCTTCTCTAAGCTTTAGGTAAGAAAAAATTAGCAAGAAATGGTAAGACATAGAGCACTATGGGTATTATAATGACAGTTAAATCTTTGTGGTCTAGTGTCCTGTCCTATCTTGCCTTATAGTAACTCTAGGAGCCTTTGTTAAGGCAGGTGTCGAATAATGACATCCTTCTTACGTTCCTTACTTCAGGGTTAGGTCACATGGCTCAGGCCAAATAAAGTAAATGAATAGTTTAGTAGTGGGCATCTGGGTCTACACATACCAGAATCCTCCTCACGACCTTTCTGTCAGAAAGAGTGGAAATATCATCTTTTCTCCTTGGAAGTTCAGTTCTGGGGAGTTGTGAGTTGGAGTGTCAACACACAGAGAGACTTGATAACAAATCAGACAGAAGAAATTAGAGTTGAGGAGAAGACACAGACAGCTTGAGCTTTGCTAACCTGGAGCCCTGAATTTCTATAAAAACAGGCTGGCAAGATGGCTCAGCTGGTAAAGCCCTTCTCCTGCAAGTCTGGTGACCTGCGTTTGATCCATAAATACATATAAATGTGGAAGGAAAGAACAATATCCATAAAGTTATTCACTGACTTTCATGTAGGCACTGTGTTACATACACCCCAATATCACTCACACACACACACAAATGCATTTTAAAGGTAATAAATAGAAACCCAGATTATCCTCGGATTGAGTTTGATTTTTGCTAACTGTGGTGGAAGGCAGCTGATTTCCTACTGTAGTGACTGGCATTCATTAAACCAAAAATAATACTTGGTGTTTTCTTTACACCCATGTTTTCCTTCTTCAAAACCATTACATCTTCCTCACACTTTCCAGCATGAATGGGGATTGCAGTTGCTTTTAGCTTTTGCAATTGCTTCTTCCCTGTCTGTGTGCAGTTGAGAGAGAAGGCAGGTACTTTGGATGCAAACTGTAGCCTCTAGGCCTCCTATCTGGTAGCTGTGGAGCCACACTCAGTTCCTTTCATTAAAGCAAATCTTTTGTTGATATCCCCAGGGCACAAAAGCATTTTCATTCAGTAATGGAGTACACAGTATATTAAACTCCTGGGTCCCTGTACAGTAAGCAAGGAGCCCAACTCCACTCCTCATCCCCTTTGACTTTAAATAGGTAATTAAGAATAGTTGCAAACTCATGTTCCCAGCAACTAAAATGCATGATCAGTATTTAGCAGGAAAACAATTATGCAATGTAATGTCAGACTAATTAATTAATGGATATCTTGTGAGTTGACATGACTACATAGATGTTAATGTTTTAAACACACACACCCAGAGACAGAGACGGAGACACAGAGAGACACATTTTAAATAAAATATTTAGCTGATAGAAATATCATGACATGGATCTTAATACTATGAGATTTATATTTTTAACAATTAACTTATTTCCCACTACATTTAAATGTTAAATGTTGCCTCAGCCAAGTTAATAGATCATAACTTCAAAAATAATTTATGTGACTTTATAGTGATATAGGTTATGCATTACATTTTATAAGACATTTTAATATACTTTCAACAGTGATAATAATGATAGGCATTGTTTGAGTTTTAAGTGTAACTGTGCCATGTTCTTCCAAGAATGTAATACCATTATGTTCTTACAGTAGTTCGGCATGCCCATTTTATTATACTACACATTAATAAAAGAGATCCTTGCAGCCTAAAGTCACCTACCTGGTTGGCATGCAAAATGTGTTCACACAATCCTTTCTTCCTGATAACATCGAGATAATTGAACACTTTTCATAGTATTTAACTGTTATGCAAATGCAACAATGCTTAAAAATAATTATGCATCCCCTTACTCTGAAATCATGATGGCTTAAAGATATCAAAGTTGTCAATTACTTAACCATATCTCTTTTTAGAAATACTGAATCCAAATGTGGAGCATGATTAATTGTGTAAACCCCTAGAAATTTAACACACAAACTATTGTCCCCCAGTGAAAGAGTCTCCATGATTCAGCCAGTAGCTAGGCATTTGGGCATAAACACACAGTAACTGTCTCTTATTAAATAAATGAGAAAAGATGTTTCCTCTTGTTCCAATTCAGTGCCTGTCATTATGGATTGTGACAGCTCATCCTAAACTTTATTTCATTCACCCTACTTTCTCAAGAACTCAAGTGAAGAAATCCATCATTCATATATATGCACAAAGTGAGGGAACAGTATTAATACAATTGCAGAAAGTCAGGTTGATGGACCGCATAAAGTACATCCTAACAAATGCAACCCTAATGTTTGTGTGGGCCTTGGAGGGAAGGATAGGAATTTCCACTTTAATGGATTATTTTGCCTCTTGCTCAGAAAGTGCTGCAGCTTAATAGTTTTATAATTGGTCATTTGCAGAATTCTCCATCTCTGAGTGTTGTGCTTTCTTCATGGCACAGCTGCTGCTGCTTGTTCTGGGTGCTGATGAAAGGTATCAGCTAAGCCACAAAGAAAGGCTCGGTCTGGCAGCATTACTGCTTAGAGGATGGTATTTCTATTTGTTGAAATGGTGAAGCATGTTGACTGTGTTTTAAGCTGGACTTATGCAAGGGTGGCAATTCAGGCAGACATCACTGGGAAGGTTCTCATTTGAAAGCCCTTCCTGCCTCTGTTTTCAGGCAGGAGTAGACAGCCAAGTTCAAGAATTGCATCTAAGTTTAAACTTATTATGTGTCAACTTTTTTCTTGCTGATTTCCTTGAACATGAATTGCAGTTATCATCAGTGACCGTATCTTTCAAATTGGCATAATAAAAACATTCCTGGGCACACAAGATGACTTCACAAGTGTAGGAATTAGTCTTCAATTCTGATGACATGAGAGATCCGTGGAACCCACTGTTGATGTGGAGAACCAAGTCCAACAAGCTTTCCTCTCACTTCTGCATAAGTACCATTGCATGTACACACCCACACACATACATGTGTGCACACTTTATACATATAATAATAAATAAATAGATAATTTTAAAATTGTACCCATCTGCTAGAATAATATTGAGGATTACATGTAAATGGTTTAATGCTGACTTTAACATGCCCTGAGTGTTCAATGAATTTCATTATTCTTCTGTTTTCCTACTTTCCTATTTTAAGTTTTCCTACTGCAAAATAATCATAAGTACTAAATTTTCTGGATAATAGGTATAATAACTATAATGTGTTGTACCCTTCTCTCTGTTTCTTTCCTGGAAAGTCTCTCTATAACATCATTTATATTATGTATAGACACACATGTATGTATATATATATATATATATATATATATATATATATATACATATATGTATGGATATGTGGGTACACATATATACTACAAGACATATGGACATACACATAAATATATATCTAGATAGATAGATAGATAGATAGACAGACAGATAGATAGATAGATAGATAGGGACAGAGATTGAGATATAGTAATTTAAATTAATTTCATACATTGATTAAAATGAATTCTATGAAATTTAACTTTTATTTCTGTTCTTTTTTTTTGTTTTGTTTTTTGTTTTTTCGAGCCAGGGTTTCTCTGTATAGCCCTGGCTGTCCTGGAACTCACTTTGTAGACCAGGCTGGCCTCGAACTCAGAAATCCGCCTGCCTCTGCCTCCCGAGTGCTGGTATTAAAGGCGTGCGCCACCATGCCCGGCTGTTCTTCTTTATTTTGTTTAAGTTTATTCTCCAGACAGGACTACGATATGCTGTACTAGATGACTTGAAGCTCATTATGTACATGAGTTTGCCCTCAAAGTTTCAGCTGTCCTCCTGCCCCTGCCTCCCAAGTCCTGAAATTGCAGGCAGGTATGCCTTTTCCCAAATAATTATGCGGTTTTAGGATTAGAGTAGTTAATACTGGACAGCATTCACTTCTCAGTTAAAATTCCATTGCAATTCTTCTCTAGCTGCAGAACCTCAGCCATCTTAGTTGAATGCTTTTAGGCTTACTTCTGCTTTCATTACCTGTAGTCTTACTCAGAAATAGTCACTAAGCCTCTTCTATGTGTATGTCTTTAACAACTTGGACATTCTACTTAAAAAGAATTTTCTTCCCTCCCTCTGATACATTGGTATTCACAGAAACAAGTGATATAAGTTAATGTTATAGTACATAAAGAACTCAGCACTGTTCAAAAATGATGTGGGGCACGCTAAATACTCCTTAATCATTTACAGGAAAATAAAGGTGAGCTTTAAATATAAATAGGACATTTTGATATTCAGGGTGGAACTGAAAGGTGATATTTGGGTAAGGACTTGAAGTCATATTTGAGCATGCAGATAACTTTCAGGGGATCACTCCTGCCCAGGAGCTTCAATGACCATTGGCACAACTGTTAAGGTGGAAACCTGGCACTGACATGTTGGAAGATGACATGGGGAGGAAGAAATATCAGCAAGATTGGGGGCCAAGGCTGTAATGAGCAGTTGATGAAAGGCCTTGAACATTGTCATAGATCTTTCTCGTTTCCCCCCCACCCCCCACCCATTAAACATAGACAGGCAATGATGGAATTTTAACAGAGGAGTTAAGATGTTCCGTATTCTTTAAAATGCAAACTATGTCTATGGCACTGAGGGTGAGAGCAAAGAGCGGTCAATGAAAATAGGTAGGAAGGAGATTCATATGATGTTAGGTTGGTAATTTCACCCAGGGTCCTAACAGTAGAGGTTTCCAAAAGACTCCTCTTGAATCTTTAGATAAAATTTAATGGTGAGGAAAACGGGGGAAATGACGGTAAGAACAGGGAAAAGTTTAAACCCAGGGTTTGGAACTCAGGCATCTAGAAAAGTGAGTTTAACACTGAGATGTAAAAAGTGGATTTAGTGAAGCAATTATGAGGGATTTTGAATCAGCTTAGTAAATAGAATAATTGAGATCGTTTCTTTTTCTTTCTTCTATCTCTTTTTTCTTTAATCTTCTTTTTTAAATCTTTTTTTTCATTCTATATTTTATTCGCTCCCCCACCCAGTCCATCCTCAGACTATTTCACATCCCATATCTCCTCCCCATCTCCTGTCTCCATGTAGATGTCCACACCTCCCACCCCACCTGACCTCAAAACTCCATGGGGCCTCCAGTCTCTTGAGGGCTGGGTGCATCATCTCTGAATGAACAAAAACCTGACAGTTCTCTACTGTATGTGTGTTAGGGGCCTCATATCAGCTGGTTTATGCCGCCTGTTTAAGTGGTCCAGTGTTGGAGAGTTCTTGGGGGTCCAGATTAATTAACACTGCTAGTCTTTACACAGGATCTCCCTTCTCCTTGGCTTCTTTCAGCCTTCCCTAATTCAACCACAGGGATCAGCAGCTTCTGTCCATTGGTTGAGTGCTAATATTTACATCTGACTCTTTCAGATGCTTGTTGGGTCTTTCAGAGAGCAGTCATGATAGATCTCTTCTTGTAAGCACATCATAGCCTCAGTAATACTGTCAGCCATTGGGGTGGATCCCACTTTGAGAATGTTCCTGGACTTTCTTTTCCTCAGGCTCTTCTCCATTTCTTTCCCTGCAGTTCTTTCAAACAGGAACAATTATGGGTCAGAGGTTTGACTGTGGGATGGCAAACCATCCCTCACTGTCTTTCTGCTGGAGGTGAGCTTTACAAGTTCCTTCTCCCCAGTGTAGGGCCTTTCATCTAGGGTCCCTCCCTTTGAGTTCTGAGAGTATCTCACTGTCCAGGTCTCTGATATATTCTGGAGGGTAACCGTAACCTCATATCTCTTGAGGTTGCCTGTTTCTGTTCTTTCTACTGACCCTTAGAGCTTCAGTCCTGGTCTGCCACCCAATAACAGATCATGTTCCCCTCTCCGCCCTTCTAGGTCTCTCCCTCCTTTCCCTCTTGTGGTTGCTTTCTTCACCCTCCTGAGTGGGTGGGACTGAATCATCCTCACTATGGACTGTATCCTGTCTATTCTGTATTTTTTTTGACTAATATCCACTTATTACTGAGTACATACCATGTATGTTCTTTTGGGTCTGAGTTACCTCACTCAGGATGATATTTTCTAGTTCCAACTGTTTGCCTGAAAAACTCAGGATGTCCTCCTTCTTAATAGTTGTGTAGAATTCCATTGTGTAAATGAACCACAATTTCTCTATCCATTCTTCTATCTTGGGACATCTGAGTTGTTTCCAGCTTCTGGCTATCACAAATAAAGCCGCTATGAACATAGTGAAACATGTCCCCCCATGGCATGCTGGGGCATCTTTTAGGTATATTCCCAATAGTGGTATTGCTGGGTCTTCAGGTAGATCTATTTCCAATTTTCTGAGGAAGCTCCAGATTGATTTCCAGAGTGGTTGTACCAGTTTGCAATCCCACCAGCAATGGAGGAGCATTCCTATTTCTTCACATCCATACGAACATGTGTTGTCACCTGAGGTTTTGATCTTAGCCATTCTGATTGGTATAAGGTGGAATCTCAGGGTCGTCTTGATTTACATTTCTCTGATCACTAAAGACTTTGAATATTTCTTTAGGTGCTTCTCAACCATTCAAGATTTCTCTGTTTTGAACTCTCAGTTTAGTTCTATACCACCACCATCCATTTTTTTTTATTGGGTTGTTTGTTGTTTTGGCGCTTAGCTTCTTGAGTTCTTTATGTATTTGGGATATTAGCCCTCTATAGGATATGAAGTTAATGAAGTTTTTTTTTTTCCATTCTGTAGGTTGCCGATTTGTCTTATTGACTATGTCCTTTGCCTTACAGATTTCCAGTTTCATGAAGTCCCATTTATCAATTCTTGACATTAAAGCTTGAGCCATTGGAGTTCTGTTTAGGAAATACCCCTGCAACAAAGACAGGCCATCTTTCCAGTCTTCAAATTACCCTTTAAACTGAAAACATATGTGTGAGATTTTTTTTTAGCTCACTAGTTTTAAGCTGGCTTTAGATATTAGATACTGTAAAACTACTGAACACCCTCTGTGGATAATTGAAAATCATGCTTGTTCATCATTCAACTACCAGATTTTGGTTTAAGCATGAATTGTACTCAAAATGCATGACCATGTTGTCTCTATACATCTATAATTTTATTTTAACATTATCATTATGTAAGCTATATTTCAAATGTAATTACAACACATTTTGTATCGAAACACATCAATTTCTAGTGTTCAGGGAGATAGCAGAATGTAGTGAATTTTATCAAAATACAACATCTGAGGAACAGAACAGAGGGTAATTGTGTAATTCTCTATCCATTATAATTAAGTTGGATGGAGTTGGCATAATAGAATTAAGATGGAAAAAAATATCAACAACCATAAACTGAGACATCACAGTTCCTTATTACTCAATGCTTTTACATTTGATTTAACATATTTTTATGCATAAACAGTGAAACGGGACAGTAGGTGAATGACAGAATTTTTAAAAGTTAACCTACAGAAATAAAATGTTACTTTTTGATTTGTGAGGTGAAGAAGAATTTCAAGCTTGAATAACAACTGGCAACCACTGTTTATGGAAGAGATATGTTTCAGTGTCAAATCTGCTGTTTCTCTAGCCTCATTGGGGCATATTATTACTGCCTAACTTTTGCTTGCTGTTTCTTGATAACCGGTTGAGAAGTGCAAAAAAAGACTGTTTTTCATCAAACAAATAATTTGCTTTGAAATTGTCAGCACAGCCTCATCTGCCACTACCCAAGCCATCTCCCAACTCTTCCTTGTACTTGTTTGACATTAGAAGGCAAGAATGACTTCTTATAATTGTGATTTAATTGCAAGGAGAAGCATTGGAGCCTTAACAGTAGAGGTGATAGCTTGACCTGGTGAAACATATTTACAAGCCCAAGCCTTGGAAGCCTGAGGCAGGAAGATGATAAGTTTAAAGACACCTCAAACTCCACAGTGAGACCCTATCTTAAAGAATGCAGGTGTTAGACATAGCTGACCTCCCACTTTAGCTAACTATGTAAGCTTGTTACTCAGCTTTACATGTAGGAATCCCTATTCCTACCATTAAATAATAATGCTAGTTGTATTCTTAGAAGAATTAAGGCTTACATATAATCATTCATGTTAGTCACTTAGTTCTATGCCTATGACATATGATACTATGTACAAGTGCCTATGTCTCAGAATTAGAGTACAGACCAGGACAAAAATATTTAACATTATTCTCTTCTAATTGAGCAGCATCCAATGAGACAGTTTGAAATTTTTCATCATATTGACAATAGAATATGGGCTGTTGCAACCTCATTAACCTTGAGTTTATATCTAAAAGGCAGCAATTGTATTAGGAACTTTTACATACTTTTGGTATGAAGTATGAAGGGCAATTAGATTGGCTGATATCAAGCACTCAATAAGCATTTCTAATATGACTACATCCACCACAGTATTTACACTAAACAGGTGAATACATCTAAAAGATTTTCCTCTGGAGCAGTGCACAATCATTGGACAGATGTCCTACATTTCTACACTGCAAGAACTGAGATACCTTTTAAGTATTCCCCACTAAAAGCCAGGGTGGAGACTGTAACACTCCAATTATCACTATTACCCTTACCATCCTCATCATCCTTCTATCATTCTCCAACCATCCTGAAAAATTTCTTTGTGTTACCTGACCATATTATCTGTCTATCATTATGTTCTCCTTCTTGTGTTGAAGAAGTCATTATTTGATTTAGATAAAGACACTGAGGTGTTAAGCAATGTGACTCCCCATAAGTGAGATGAAGACAGGGTGTTTCAACTCATGCTTCTATGACCTGAAGAGTCTGTCACTATTGTCGCATTGCACGATGTTAGAAGTGTGTCTTTCATCCATTCTTGTAAGGCTAGAGGATATGCTGGTCCCTCTGTCTATCTATCACTCATGTGACATTAGCTTCAATACCAAGAGGTAAAGAAAACCTATTCCAAGACTGAGAGAGATCTATTCTTTTCATGCTATCCTCTATCAAGTAACTATTATTGCACATCCTTCTTTAAAATCCCTACATGTTCATTTGGTACTTAACCTTGATCTTTTAGAATTTTTACATTCCAGGCACTGACTCATCCACTCTATTTAAAGTTAATTTATCCGAGGTCAAGTGTGGGGTCTTACTCATCCTAAGTACAATTATCTCCTGTGGCATCTGACTCCTTACTTCCTATCCTGCAGGCCTTCTGCAAACATTTATTTGGGTTTTGTGGAATTATGCTCGCTCATCAAGAGTACATGAAAAGTTTGACAAAAAACAGCTTTGCAGAAAGCAAGCATTCTAAATGCATAAGTTTATAAAACAGAGCTATTACAGAATTCCTGATTCTCAGGTCATTATTCTGTCTTTTTTAGATTGCTTATAAGTTGAACAAACTTATTTCAAATATATGAAATCTGAAAACGTTCCAAAATATAAAACTTTTTATTTATGTATTTGTGCTTCTGCATGTACATTGTTCATGTGTGTAAGTTTGTGTGTGAATGTATGAATGTGTGCTTGCAGACCTCTGTGGACGTGGGTAAGTTAGAGAGCAAACATGAGTTCAGCTGTTTACCTTTTGCCTTGTTTGAGGCCAGGTAATTTCTCTTAGTTGTTTCCAATTATACCAGACTAGCTGGCCATCAAGTTTCTAGGGATTTACCTGGTTCTCCTCCCACCACATCAGAAACAGTAGGGTTATAACTGTGTGCAGCAATGTCTGGCTTTTACCTGGGTTCTGAAGATTTGTATTTAGCTCTCCATGCTTGTACTGCAAGGGTAGTACTCACGGAGGTATCTCCCCAGCCACAAATCTGAAACTATTGGAGTAGTGATATAGTACCAGATGTGGAAAATTCTATCTGACCTCATATGAGGAGTTACAGTTAGAGTATTAACACATTCAGAGTAATTTGTAAAATCACTATTCATAAGGAATACATGATATGTAAGTATCATGCTTAAACTTGGTTGCCCTTAGTAAAATAACTAATTATATGTATGCAAACATTCCAAAATCTAAAAACAAAAACAAAAATGAAATACATGAAAAGTGTTTTGAATATGGGCTTTTCACCCTGAACCTCTTTGTCTTATGTGAGTCATCTACTAATAAACCTGAGTACTCTCTATAAATCCTATGAACTATCACTTTTGTAACTTAGTTTATTGAACAAATCATTGACTAATCCATTTACAGTGACATCACCTGATCATGACAGAGTTAGAGTGGGTTTGAAAGGTGAATATTAAACCTGAAATTTTCTTTCCTGAGAAATGGCACAATGAAATACTGTTATTTAAAGTTTGTTCACATTACTTCTCTCAGTATCTATCTATCTATCTATCTATCTATCTATCTATCTATCTATCTATCTATTTAAAATAGAGACTTTTATGTGTGTTTATTATGTGTATTTCTCCATGTGTAGTGTACGATTTCCAGGTATATGCATTGACACTCATGCAATGGTGTGTATGTGAATGTCAGAGTACAACTTTCAGGAATCTTTTCTCTTCTTCCACTGTATTGGTCCTGGGGAGGAAAGTCAGATTGTCAAAGGTGGTGAAAAGTGTTTTTATCCATTGAACCCATTGAAACATCTTAGAGGGAAACACCCACACACATACATTTAGTTATTTCATTATTATTTATTCTAATGTCTGTGTACCATATGAATGCATGCTTGTTGGGGTCAGAAGGTACTGAACCACCTGGAAATGAAGTAGTTGCAGTTTGTCAGTAATGTGTATGCTATGAGCTGAAATGAGCACCCCTGGAAGAGTACCAAGCATGGTTAAAATATGAGACACCTCTCTAGCCCTGAATTTATTTATTTTCGATACAGGTTCTCACTATATATAGCCCAGGCTCTGCTGGAATTTACAACAATTCTCCTTCCTCTGCTTCTTAAGTGCTAGAGCAGGTGTTAATAACCACACCAAGCTCTCCCATTATTAAAAATTGTAAGAGAGGGATGGAGGGAGAGAGAGGGAGGGAGAGGGGGAGAGAGAGAGTGTGTAGCGTCAAGGAATCATCACACGATGCAAGGTCTTCTTGGCTGGAGTCAATGCCCTAGAGATTTGCTGGTGAACATGTTTGCCCCGTATTGATATTAACTGCTTCCATGAATACTTGTTAGGTACAATGTCATTAGCTGATCCTGTGACTATATTTTGACAATAATCTGACTTACAATGAAAATGGTGTTACTATGATGTCTCAGTGTGTACATGTGGAATTTTTCCCCACAGGTGGTTACTTTCATATGCTATTAATTATATGGTGGATGTGGGCTTTGAACTTAGGTCTCTGTGATCAATGAATAAGTTCTTCTTGAGTGGATTAAATACATTCTACATGTACTTCAACTATTTTAATAATTCAATCTGATTATAGTTTTGTAGAAGGCTAAAAGAAATCCAATTCTAATGAATATTACTGTGTTCAGATATGCATAAGGTCTGTTTTATAACAGCACTTCATTCTTTTAAAATGTCCAAAGTCATTGAGTACACTCAACAGGGTGGTGAACTCACACCCTGATTCTCCCCATGCATTCAGAGGGATCTTAGGCTGATTTCCCTAAGCCTTGGTCATGAGAGTCCAGCCAAGCTTCTACTAATGCTACCAAGACACTACAAGCACTGGATGACTGATTTCACAATACACTTGAGTCCTATGAGTTTTGCATTTGATTAATGATCAAATGAACATAGTTTGAGCCTGGGAAGTAGGTGTATTCATGGTTTCACTGGTCCTGTGTACAAAGGAGCATCAAGTATGATCAGCCTGTATCTATCTGCCATTGCCCAGTATTGTTTATAGCAATTCAAATGAAGACCTCATATCTCTAGTGTGATTAAGCATTTGCCAATGTCCTGATGGCCCAGGAGCCCCTAGTATCTTCCTTATTGGAAAAAAGGAGTGGTTTTAAAAATATGTCCCTTGGAATCCCTGAAAGATACATATGATAATTTATTTCAAGGGGAGAAAACTGTTCTCTTTTATAATTCACAAGGGAGAAGGTAGGGCTCAGCACAATTTTGAAGATTACAAACAAATATATCCAGTCAGAAATATTTTGAAGATGATCTTCTCCAAGGAGGTAGAATGTGAAACTCTGAGTAGCCATACACACACACACACACACACACACACACACACACACACACACACTTTTTTTTGACTTTTTTTCAAGATTGTGGTTATATTTGAAGAAATATTTCTTCTAATTTCCACAACAGAATTACATTTATTTAAGACTAATATTGACTGTCCCAAGTGTTTTGGTGCAGTTTAATCTTTAATAGCCTCAGAAGGATACGATTACAAACATACCCCATAAACTCACTTGAAATTTTAATTATTTAAACTTATTTCACACTTATTTACATTTGCCAATTTTGGAAAGTAAATATTTAATTGTATTTGTTTCTTTCTTTCTGACTGAAGATGGCAAATGCTGACTAAGAGACAAGCAATTAAAATTAAATATGCATTATTTCAAATGACCGGAACTCAGTAAATGGCAAAATATTCAAATCATTAAACTTCTGAAGCTGCTTTTTTATGAGTGTAGTGTTTCCCTCCCTGAAGTAGTTCATCATGGAAATCTGCTGAGACTTTGCAGGGAAGGTAGTTTAGTAAGGCATTGTTCTTTCTGTGTCTGGAATTATACTCTGTACTAGAGATTCTAGAGATGGATATAAACTAATGGTAAGTTCAATCACAGTGACAAATGTTCTTGGTCAAGGAAGAAAGAAGACCAGGCCATCATACATTAGGAATGTCAGAAATGGGGCTGTGGAGATAAAATGCCACACACACATAGAGGGTGTGTGTTCAGATCCCATCCCCCGCTACCTTCATTAATAGCCTGGCTCAGTGATGTACATCTATCTCTACATCTGGCTGGGGAAACAGAGAGTTATAGAACCAAGGAGCTCATTGCCTATCCAAGATAGTAATTGAAGAGCTCTCACATTCAGTGACAAATACTATCTCAAACTGAGAATAAGAACAGCCAAGGCACACACAGAACTCTGACCTCTATATAAGCATATGTACATGTATACACTCATGAATACACCACCTGCAAATGCTCTTACACTCAGAAATTCTCAGACATTACTATACTAGAAAAATGACTTGGCAAACATGTCTGTCCATCAGATTCCACTTGGCAAGAAAAATGACTTGGCAAGCATGTCTGTCCATCAGATTCCAATTGAACAGGTGTACACAGTATGATTTTGATCATCTTGAGTAGAGGCTCATATTGGTATCTTAGTTTGTAATTGTCTTCCAGTTTTAGCTTGTGTCTAATGCATATAAAATTCTTATTAAAACAGAATCTTGGACTCCATTCCCAGAGGTTTGGGTACACTAAGTTTCAATTTCTCACCAGAACATAGATGTTTTTGAACCATTGGTCAAACATTGAGAAACAAGAGTTGACAGAAACCATCTTTAGTGTAAGATTGGGGGGACAGTGATTATGAATAACTTCTTCACACAGAACTCAGGATGATAAAACATATCTACCCCAACCACCTAAAAATCACAATCAGTTACAGATTATTCGTGTATTAGTATAACACTGTTGCCTGCAATATCCCATTTAAAGTTGTCAATATATTAGATAGGTGTTCTTTATAGTCCCTACTCAATGGGATGTCCACAGTTGTTCACTAGTTTGCCTAAGATATATAACTAGACATCAAAGATTAAGAATTCAAATTTAGAAATTCTGGTTGGATACTCCACTTTTGGCATTGCTTTCATTTGATGAGTCATAATTATATTGCATTTATAGAGGATAATGCAGGTATATCTTGTGTGTGATTAAAGCAAGCTAATGAGTGGATCAATGACCTCACTTACTTAGCCTTTTTGGAGACACATTTGAAATTCAGCCTCTTAGTTATTCTGCTTTGGAATCTTTCACTAAACTGAACCATTTACTTACTGAGCTTAACCATTTTCTGAATAGTCCTAAGTCAAATATTCTCCATTTGTGTAAGACCAGACCCCTAAGTATAGTAAAAAGGATAAATGACCATAATGATACTAGTATTAAGAAAGTCACAACTTGTAGAAGAATGGGCCTCTTTTTGCATATTCAACCTAAACATTTCTGACTAAACTGTTAAAAGAGGAATAGAAACATGGGCTTCAGGGTACTGGAGAACAGTATTAGGATTTAGTATTCATTTGCAGAGACTTTTCTTTAAATAGTGAGAAGCTAAATGCAATTGACTTGCCTTACTTCCTTTTGTGATAAGTTTAGAGACAGTGTCTCCTGTGATAGCTCAGATACTTAAGGAACTGGACCTATCTTCCCTCTAACCCTGAAACTTTGTATATTTGCCACTGTAATGTCCCATAACATCAAGACAACTTGTAATCTCTGACCAATCACGTTCATGCTTGTTTTAGAAAGAAAATGGGAAAAAGATGGAATAAAAAGCAAGCTAAAAGTTAGGGAGCCAATTATCTGCCCCAAATAATCAAAATGACTACAGCTTCATTCTCATTAGACATAATAAGAAACTGACCATGTTGCCTTTGAGGAATGTTTGGGGACTGATAAACCCAGGGCTTTGAGCAAGGACTACATGAGTTGTATAATACAGTTTGCTCATACTTTCTCTGCAGGCTTGCTCCTAAAGAAACACCACTTAACTGTTTTAATTCATATATTTAACTCTAAAGAATGGTGAGAAAATCCTTATCTGTAAATAGCCGCTTAGGAAGGGTACAATCATATAATTACCCAACTCCCCAGGGAACCGCTTTCTTCTAAAATCTCTTAGAAAAAATGTTCAAGGTTAAGGACAGTTTGATCTTAATTTAGCATCTTGTAGTTGATTATCCTGGAATGACATCCTTTTCTCTGCAGATGTTCTGAAAAGATTAATAAAGTTCTAGAAGAAGTTAACAAAAGGTTTCTAATGTTCACAAACAAACAATATGAATCTTTTGGAAATAAGATTTATTTAGAGTTTAAAAAGCACATAAGAGTGTTGTCATATTTTCCATTTGCTGTGTTCACATATTTCTCTTTCTAGAATACCTTCCTCGACAAGTCTGTTCCCTACCATGTGTCTGTCTGATTTCTTTATTTGTAAGCATCCTTCAGGATTTTAGCTCTCATTCCTTCATCTTCCAGAAAAATCTCTCTGGTTGTATAGTCCTCCTTCTTATCTCCAATTTGGACTCATGTCTCAAACTGGTGGACTTCATTGTGTTTATTATATGCCTGTAACCTCAACACTTATCCAAATTGCAACCCTAGTACTTAGGAGGCTGACAAGTTCAAAACCTGAGTGGTTTAAATAGTGACATTCTTCCCAAATTAACAACAACAACAAAAAAATCACACTTAAAGACTAATGTACCAGGGAGGAGACAGGAAGAGGGGTAGGAGAGGGTCTCAGAGAGGGTTAAATAGGAAGGGCAGCACTCAGGATGTTAATTAATTAGTTAATTAATTAAAGATGAATGGATCACAGTTTCTGCAGAATCAAAAGAGCTTTCACCTGTGGTGGAAAATATAAACACTAAACACCTTAAAATGCAAAGTAACCCATGAACTGTTTCATAGAGTTAAATATATACATAGTATCAGTGAACAATGATTGAATGCGTTTCATACAGGCACCTTTTCAAATAAACAGTGTAAATTCTAAAGATGAAATTAATAAGAGACACTGAGATGATGGCCCTTACATGTCAGTGCTGTGACATATTAGGAGTTTATTGCTTGTTTACCAGGGTTTCCTGTGAACTTAGCTGGTCATTTGCCTGCAGATTGGCTAACGAGTCTCGTGTCCTCATTGTGTGAATCTAAATTTATCTGAGAAGGAAAAAAAAAAAAGAAGAATTCTTGCAAATAAGTAGCTCCTGTCCTTGGGGGAGGAGGTAATTTGTCACATGGTAACAATCTACTACAAATGGAGAAGTTCTAGAACTGTCTCTATCATGTTTAGGAGCTTTTAATGTATGTACACAGTCAGTCTTGTTATGGATTGATGTTAGCCACAGATGGTATAACAATTGTGTGTGTGTGCGCACACGTGTGCATGTGTTCATAATAACGAGTATAATTTGATTCTTGCTTGCTTTTATTTATCAAAAGACTGGAGCTCAAACTGCTTTCTATTCTAGTCTTTCTTAGGTCAAGGTGATTAGTGTTTCCCTCCACTGGCCACATGCCTACCTTAGGGCCACTGTGATTAAAGTTTTAAATAGATTATTCAAAGTTTCTATCCATGCTGGAAGTGTTTACCATACTTACACCCTAACTCTTTTGTTCTGTGCAAGATTTACTACTTTTAAATGATAAATTTGTTGGAAATGAAGTTTTAAATATGTCAAGAAAAGTACTAAACTTTCCTTTGCTTCAATACACTGAGCCAAGTTTTTCAATAATTTGAGATAATTTCCCCAACACCCTGAATCACAGTGCACAATAATTAAAGGATTAAAAGATATTGTTATTCAGAATAATTATCTTTAAAGTTATAAAAGTAACAAACTCACTGTTAAGAGACTAAAACTGATGATGCTATAAAGAAACCAAGTAAAAAAATAACATAAAACCCCACTGTCTAAAAATGACCTATGTAAGTTTTCAGACATTTAGCAGGACATTCAGGACATCACAAATACAATACAAGCATATGACATCATTAATTGTCACATTAAGTGAGTAAACTTTTAGGTACCTGTTATCTCTTAGGCATTTAGAAAGTTAGGTCAAATTATGTTTGCTGGGGCACACAGGTGAAAGGATATATTGCTAAAGCAAACACATGAAAGACATTTTCCTAAAGCAGAAAGGATGCTTTGCTGGAGCAGATACAGGAACAACTGTTTTCCTGAAGCAGACACAGGTGAAAGGATGTTTTGATATAGCAAACACTTGAAAGGACCCAGGATGAAGAACTATAAATATGACCCCACAAATAGTAGTAGATGAGCGCTGAGCATTGGTTTGCTTTGTTCCCTCTCGCTATTCTTCACTAAAAGGCACACATGTATTGGTTCACCTTATGTAGTGTTATTGAACTCAACTTGTGGTAACCCTGTCATTGAGAGAAACTTGCCCAAGAACTGCTCATAAGGTTCCTGCAGCAGCTTGCTGCTTTCATGGCCTCACTTCAGGCTGGTTGGCGAGCCTGTCAGTTTCTTCAGGATTTAACTACAGCTGCCTGCTTTCTGCTGTAGCTGCTGGTGTCTGCCCAGATGACTGGTCTGCAGCTGCTGAATCCTGTTCAGTGTTTACTATGGGAATGGGCTACTGCCAAAGAAGATCAAGCTTGACCCTGTTGCTGAACAGGTCTGCTTCCCCCATATCCTAATAACTTTCCTCTTCCAATACCTCTGTTGCATGGTGGGCTAGAGAAGTTGAACCCTTAACAAAGAATGTTGCAAAATATTTATGCTTATAAAATGAGTGTCTACATGCCACTTAGCAAAAATGCTCTAATCACTTTATAACTTAGCATTGTTCTATTTTTTGTGTGACCACCCTATATCCCCACTGTCCTTTCCTCTTTATTTGCTAGTTTAAAGATACAAACTTTCTTTTCCCTTTGTCCGTGTCAACCATTATTTTATTCCTTTACAGTGAATTTGTAGTAATAGAAGGACACTTTTCAGGATTATTATATATTGATTCTATACTCCTGAAAGGTGACTCAGATTTTTTTTTTTTATTCAACATCACACATGGTAAATCACACTTTTGCCAATACCATTATTTTCTACTAACTTCATCGATGCCATTCTGATATGTAAATCATAACGCCCCAATCTTAATTATGTTTATTTGGCTAATAAATGTGAAAGTGAGATGAAGATGATACTACAAGCCTATAACCCCAGCACTTGGAAGAGGTGTCATCTTCCTTAGCTATCTTGCATTTCTGAGGCCTTGTTTCAAGGTGTGTGTGTGTGTGTGTGCGCGTGTGTGTGGTTGTGTTTCCTATTATGATCAGATTTCTTTTTATGACTTAATTGCCCTTATCTGTGTTCTAAATTGGCTTATAATATTTTTCTATTAACATATGTATATTGTATCACAATGTTAATGGTAGTTGTTTATGTACTTTCAATTTATCAATTATAATCTTACACTGTAGACTCTTATATTTTGCAGCTTGTTCAAAAGCATTAATGAACACAGATATATTGAAAATTATCATGATTCTCTTGTGTTTCATAATCAATTTATTTCCTTGTAGGGAGCATATGAATACAATTCTCTTATTTTGTTAGTAGTGTAGGAAGAATCTAACTTCTTTTAAAGACATTGTAAACTCCATTATAGAGTAAATCAAGAGTTCTTTTAAAGGAAGATGTGATAGTCAAATTGAGAAAATTGATCCTAGAGACATAACTGAGTTATCAGCAAAGGAGCATGCTCTTGGATTGAATCCCTATGATGATCAGCACGCACACACACACACACACACACACACACACACACACACAAACCAGCATATAGTGCATATGATTATCATGGTACTGAAAGTGGCAGTGTATATTAAATATGAGATCTTATATAAGGACAAGTCAATATGAGTATTAACAAGAAAAGAGTATGCTTAACAGCATGAAAAAAGTAAGAGGAACAAGGACTATCTACTCTCTGCTCCTTTGTTGAGACCTGTATGCAGTCATGTGTTGTCAGGAAGAGTGAGGTGTTTGCTAAGTCCATGAAGCTGGTTGTGGTCTTCTTGGGGGTGAGAAGCAAAAACCACTGTAGGCTGCAAAGGTGCTTAGCCTACAGATGTGAGAATTGGAGCTTTTCTCTGACAGTCCAAGTCAGTGTGTGACAGAATGCCAATATATGTAGTATTGACAACAATATCTACAATGTGACATTTAGTCCTTTAAATGCCCCAACATGTTTCTGAAGTGGGCCATCCATTGGTAAATGGGCAAGGTCACTTGACAGATCTATTTGGCACAATGGATGAATCTGACACTCACATTTTGAAAAATTGAAATTGTATCCATTTGTCAGGAACAGTGGCCACTTGTTCTGTTTTATTCTTCCAGGTAGAAATAGGTGATATTGAAGGCAGCAAGATATCATCCTTTCTGTTTTCTGGAGGTGCTTGATCAGGAATCCAGATCCTCATCCCCAAGAGTATTAAAGATTGCTTGTATGATTAGCAAATTAAAGGACCTATCTTTCCATATTTTTTACGCCATTATGTTCATATAGGCACTCAGATTACTATAAAAATTCTAATAAGATATTAGTTAATATGTTTATTATACAGCATACAATATAT
This sequence comes from Mus caroli, assembly GCF_978045245.1. Lineage (NCBI taxonomy): Eukaryota > Metazoa > Chordata > Mammalia > Rodentia > Muridae > Mus > Mus caroli. The sequence goes on along the minus strand of NW_028227262.1, from coordinate 38,059,445 downwards.
TCACCAATAAAATTAAACCAATATTATATGCAATTAAAGCATATAGAAAATGCATAGGGATGTTTTTGACTCCAACAATTCTCTGTACAGATTCATTGTTACTTCCACCACTAGGTAGATATGTAATAACTGAGGTTACTTTATATATGTCCACATGGATGAGAACCAATATGAAGTTTCAGTATCCCATCCAGGGAGTTGAACAGTTTTGTATACCCCATGCAAATAAAATGCATTATTATTCTTATAGAATAGAGGAAGTGGAGGCAGGGATATCCAAATCACTGAAACTTTGTGTTGAAATTTAGGAGTCTTCCCCAGCTTCTCTGTTGATCCCATAGCTCCCCATTGGGAAATGACATGTTAAGACAAGAACTTCTACCTCAAACTTTCATAGATGAAAATCCATCACACATACATGTACACACACAATGACAAAGTGACGCAACTTGAAATGATTGTAGAGAGCTCAAGGGCTTCATAGAAAATACCCTTGATTTTTCTTAATAGTGTGTGGGAAACAGGGTTCCCTGGTCAAATCTAATTGAAAATGCTGTACTAAAGTTAAATAAAATGTACCTATATTCTATTATAAAATTAAAATGAATAATACTTACAATGGAAATCACTGATTTAATGTTCCAAACATAAAATATTTTGTAATAATAACATATAGACACATAGTTAATTATAGCATATCGAATGAAAGGAATTCCCAAGGTTTAATGAAGCATCCTTGATAACTATGAATTACATGTACTTATAGTATAAAACGTGTTAAATATATTATTAAATTATTAGCATGAATAAATTACTTAGCACATCTGTCAACACACGTGGATAATATTGTGTGTGTGTTCATATGTGTGCATGAGTTTCTGTAGTGAGGATACTTATGGTATACTTTATTTTTTTTCCACAGTGAAAAGCAAAGAAAGATTTGTTAACTGTATCCATACTGAGAAGATGGTAAAGCTTCTGTGTCTATTTTAAAGAACCTGGCATGATATTTAGGTATAATAGAGTTGAAGAGGCTTATATACTTAACTAGACAGTACTGTTGAAGATATGTTCTCACCTATCTCTGGTCTACCATTGCCTTTGCTCTAGTCTCTCCTACAAGGTGGTCTGGCAAATCCTCAGATTATATGACATCTCTTTCTGCAAGATGAGCCACCCATCTTTCTAGTGCCAGGTCTGATCATTTTCCACCTTACACATGAATTTCCAAGTAAATTCTACTTTCTTGGGAACAATTATGTCAATCGTTTTGTAGCTAAAGAAAGGACACAAGTGCCTCCTTTAAAAAAATATCAATAATTTATTTGTTTACATTTCAAATGTTATCCCCCTTCCAACTCCCCCCTCCACAAACTCCTCACCTCATCCACTCTGCTTTGCCTCTAAGAGTGTGATCCCCCACCTACCCACTCCCACTACACCCCTGTAGCATTTGCCCTGTCTGGGGCATCAAGCCTCTACAAGGCAGTCCTCTGCTACATATGAAGTGGGACCCATGGACTGGCTCATGCATACTACTTGATTGGTGGTTTAGTCCCTATTTTTGACATTGCACTGTTACGGTTAAGAGTTTAGTTTTATCAGTAAAATAATCCTACATTGAAATCTCATTATCGTTACCTCAAAACTGAAATTATTTTACTTTTTGTTTATGCTTTATATTTCTTAGTGCATTTTTTATTAAAGTGATATGAGATGTTGTCTAATATGTGAAATGTATCTTTAAACAACAGGTGGTGAGCTGAGATTATGAATATAGCAGTACTGTATTAATAGTCATCATTTTCCCTGTGGATCACTGTAGTCCTTTAAGTATTCAGTGACAACAATAACAATAGTGATAGAAATGTTCACAAACTCTCTGGAGTGTGCCAAGTACTTTATATAAGCTATCTCGTTTAATCAGCACAACGATGTTAGTCTGTTGATGTTATCATCCTTGTGATTTTCTTTTGGAGAAAATGAAATCAATTTTGCAAGACTCATACTTGGAAATCACTGCAAATATATGTTTTAAACTATACAATGTCTATAATCTGACTTCTGAGAGTGCTTGTTGTTGTTTTTAGCATCTGAACATCTTATTTGAAGTTACTTCCTTGGGAAATTTTAAACTTTGTGAGTCTTCCCACCATTATAAAAGTTGAGGAAGTCATATATATTAAGCTAGTCATTGATACTTTTGGCTTATTTCATTTGTGTTTCTTCTAGTCTTTGTATTAAAAACTCATGAAATGAAGTGACATAGTTACTAGGGCCTCCTTTTCTGCATGGACAGTGTTAACAGTTCTCTGTGAATCAGCACTGAAGTGGCATGTGGATCAACAATTGTGTCTTTTTTCTTTTAGATCAGTGAGGCAAACTGACACATGACTCTTTACTCTAGTCATGTTCTATACTATAGTCATGTTCTATAACCTTGATTTTTTTCATTTACTACTTTTAGTAGACATATCAGTTCCCTATGTGTCAAAATTAATATTGTTCTTTATTTACTCAGTAACCCCTCTAAGCAGCCAGATCTATTTAGAGGCAAAAAGAAAGAATATTCCTGGAAATTCTAAAAGTAGGAAGAAGAAAAAAAAACGGAAGTTGGTTATGCTTGTACTCTATCATGACACTACAGGTGCTACCTCACGGTTCACAGACAACATCCTTAGCATCTCTTATATTTTACTACAACAGTCAAGGTTACCCCCATAGGCAACTCAAAAGTCCACTGAACTGTTCAAAAAGTATTCCTGGAGCATGAAAGGCTTCACTCAGTGCCTTTGACACTTTGTCACCTCACTCCTCAGGGAGTAGCTCTTTTTGTGTACAACAATAGTATACTAAACCAAAATGTTAATAGACAGAAGTGAAAGACACTAGAATTAGGGAGAAAAAAAGCAAAATAACTTGTATTTTTTGTTATCTGACAGCATTCAGGACAGACATGTTGCATAATTCTTGAAGATAAAGGTGTGCATGGCTCAAGGACTGTACTCATGTGTCCTTCATCTGTCATGATTATAAATATGATCAGTAAGTCTTAGGGATTTTTTTTTCTGGATGAAAGTCACATAATTGTAGTAATTATTTATCACTTCTACAATCCTATGAAATGTCATTAGTATTATTCCAATGTTCTTATTATTACAAAGCACTGAGAAATTTAGCATAGACCACAAATAGGTGGTATATAACAAACAAGGTACCCCAGGATGGGTATAAATGCTATTGCATGATACAGAACCATTTAATTATAGACAAAGCAACAGAACATAAACCAGATCCTGACACATTTTAACAGATGGATAGAGGTTACTGTAAAAGAGCTGAGTAAGACAGAACTAAACTAACGTTCTAGACAACGAAAACCCAGAGAGAAGCTACTCTAAAATATATTGTCCTCTTGCATTCCACAGTTGTGACTTAGGTTGGTACTAAGGATGGATACTACATAAATCACCAACTAGAATCTAATCAGATCTCTATTTTCTTCCTTATGTAATGTTTGGTCTCACTGAGGAAGTTGCCTTTTAACTTTCAACAGGTATAAACTGAATATGCAAATATATCTCCCATATTATATATGTGCGTCCCTCGTTGTATAGGTGTTGGAAAAGCATGATAGAAAAAAAAAACACAAATAAACAACTCCAGAAATGAACTCAGACATTATCTTTCCTGATTTTCTATTTACTCACTGTCATTTAAGTACTCAATGTGGAAAGAGAGGCCCATTGGTCGTGCAAAGTTTATATGCCTCAGTACAGGGGAACGACAGGGCCAAGAAGTGGGAGTGGGTGGGTGGGGGAGTGGGTGGGGGAGCATGTGGGGGACTTTTGGGATAGCATTGGAAATGTAAATGAAATAAATACCCAATAAAAAATAATTAAAAAAACCTCAATATCCTTTACATTTGATACATAATAATTTTAATTAACAAAGAATCATATGCAAGAGTTTGTTTCCACTGTGTTATTTAAATAATAATAATAATAATTTCTGACTACTGAAATACTCATTAGACTTTTTTATTCCCAAATTCTAAAAAACAACATCATATTTTTAGGATGGGAAGAAGGGATAGACAGCCTAATGTTACCTCCCAAGATAGCATGTTAAGACATGTCTTTCTGAGTTCACATGGAGGGACCCATGGCTCCAGCCGCATATGTAACTAACAGAGGAAGAATTCATTCTCATTTTTGAGAATGAATGAGAGAAGAGCCCCTTGGTCCTGTGAAGGCTTGATGTCCCAGTGTAGGGGAATGCCAGGGTGGGGAGGCAGGAGTGGGTCAGTGGGTGGGGGAGCACCCTCATAGAAGCAGGGGAGGGGGATGGGATAGGAGTTTCCAGGTGGAAACCGGGAAAGAGGATATCATTTGAAATGTAAACAGAGAAAATATACAATTAAAAACAAGAAAAAAACCATATTACATGATGGAATAAAAGTGTTCATCATCAACAACAAAAAGACATTTCTTTCTATTCAGGCATATGAGTAACTTCCATGAAGACACCTGAGAGTCTTGAGGGGATGCCTAAAGAATACATACACACACACACACACAAACACACACACACACACACACACACACACACACTGACCTGTCCATAAACATGTATGATTGAATGATACTTACATATGTGAGACCCATTCTCATGTTTTCTAAGCTGAACTAAAGCTTAATATATAGTTGAGGATGTCCTTGAACTTCTGTTTCTCTAGTTTTCACTACCAGAGTACTAGAATAACAGGCATGCACAATTGAATCTAGTTGTTTTTGTGGTGCTGGTATCAGACCCAGGATGTTGTAAATGAAATGAAAGTACTTTACCACCTGGGCTATATCTCATCTCTCAGAGTACATATATTTTTGACAATAAAAATAACTTACAAAGCTCATTCATTGTAAGATCTATGGGAAAATTTGTTTTAAATACAGATTCAACCCCTCCATGTTGCCCAAATTTAGGAAAATTTTGTTAGTAAAACTAATACTGGCCATAATTATTACATTTCTCTTTATATTTTTCTTCTTTTGGCACACCAAGATTAAAGTCTAAAGTGGTGTCATATATTAAGCAGTCTAGGAAATGGATATGACATTAGATCTGAATCTTGTAAGTAAATTTCATATGCAATGAAATTCACATCAGAAAAAAGTCCAATATTCTTATTTTATCAAATATACTGTAATAGTGAAAGCCAATCTTATTTCTCTCATATAAAAATAATTTTTCCTTAGGAGATGTTATATTATGGTACCAAACAATTTCGGCCATCTGCTCTGTGTAGCCTAACAATATTGGTGAGCAAGAAGGAATAAATTAAACTTATCAATTGGAATTGAAGCTGTAATTTTTAGGGGCCCCCTCTTTAGTGAATTCTCTTAAATAAATGGAATGCTTTATTGCCCTCAAATAAACAATAGTTGTTTTAATGTATTTTTATTTTATTTTTAATTAGTTAGCTTACTTATTTACATTCCAAATGTTGTCCTCCCTCCTGGTCTCCCTTTCCAGAGTACTGCACCCTATCCCCCTCCACTTTATCTCAGAGAAGGTGCTCCACTATTCCCACCCCTGTTACAGGGCATCCCCCTTCCCTGGGGCATCAAGTCTCTATAGGATTTGGCATATTTTCTCCCACTGATGCCAGACAAGACATGTCCTCTGCTGCATATGTGTCTGGGGCCTCTGAGTAGCCCATATGTTCTCTTTGGTTGGTGGCTTAGTCTGTGGGAGTTCTCAGGACTACAGGTTAGTTGATATTGTTGAACTCATATGGGGTTGCCATCCCCTTCAGCTACTTCAAATTTTCTCCTAATTCTCCCATATATTATTAAAACATATTATTATCCATATATATATATATATATATTAGACTATGTTTTTCTGTCTGTGTTAAAATGTTATACATTCAGACTTTATGTTTATCTTGAGATTCGAGCTATTTTGTGAGGCAATAGAAGAATTGCATTAAACATGGAAATGGCCACTGCCTCTAGGAGCTGATTTGTGCAACCAAGTGTTCTTGGTTAAGCAAAGTTAAACTTTCTATGGAGCTTTTAGTATAGTCATTGTGAATAAAATTATGAATCTCTAAGACTACATAGTAAGGAGCAAATCCCCAGTTGGTTGGAATTTAAATCCTCTTGTCTGCCTCCTAGGTCCCATTTTTACAGGTGACACACACTGAGAAAGAATAATATTCCACCACAACCTATAAATAGTTTTCTGTTAGTCAACTATATAATGTTTTTACTTGCTATTTATTTTTATTTTGTTTATTTATAATCCAACTGTTGCCCACTCCCACAGTTCCTCACCCCGTTCATCCTCCCCCTGTCTCTGAGAGAATATTTCCTCACCAGGCCTCCCCACTCCCTGGGGCCATAAGTCTCTACAAGATTAGGTGCATCTTCTCCCACTGAGGCCAAACCAGGCAGTTCTCTACTGTCAGGGGCCTTGAACCAGCTGATGTATGCTGCCTGGTTGATGGCTCAGTGTTTTGGAGCTCCCTAGGGGTCTGGGTTAGTTGAGACTGCTGGTCTTCCTATGGGATCCCTCTTCTCTTCTGTTTCTTCCATCCTTCCCCTAATTCAATCATAGGGATCCCGGACTTCAGTCCTATGGCTGGGTGTAAGCATCTGCATTTGTCTCAGTCAGCTGTTGGTTGGGCCTCTCAGAGGACAACCTTGCTAGCCTCCTGTGTGTAAGCACATCATAGCATCAGTAATAGTGTTAGGTCTTGGTGTCTCCCTATAAGTCAGATCCTCAGTTGGGTCGTTCACTGGACTGCCTTTCCCTCAGTCTCTTCTCCATTTTTGTCCATGTAGTTCATTAGACATGAAACAATTATGGGTCAGGAATTTTGAGAGTTGGTAACACCATCCCTGCTCTTGAGGTCCTATCTACTGCAGGCTGAATCTTTGAGCTCCCTCTCCCCACTATTGGGCATTCATCTAAGATTCATTCCCATTGAAGATTCATTCCCTGAAAGTCTCTCACCTCCCAGGTCTCTGATACTTTCTAGAGAATCTCCCCACATTCTTCCTTCCGAGTCTGCATATTTTCATTCAATCTGCTGGTTCTCTGGGCTTTTCTCCTGTTCCCCAACCCCTATACCTGACCCTGTTACCCTTTTCCCCTCATCCTCCCTTCTCCTACCCAAACTCCACCCTCCTTCCCTCTCCCATGATTATTTCCTTCCTGCTACTAAGTAGAATTGAAGCATCCTCACTTGGCATTTCTGTTAGTTAAACGTCCTAAATTCTGTAGGGTTGTATCCTAGGTATTCTGAACGTTTAGGCTAATACAAACTTATTAGTGAATACGTACCATTTATGTCCTTTGGGCATGGGTTACCATACTCTCCATAGTATTTTCTAGTTCCGTCCATTTGTCTGGAAGACTCATGATGTCCTTGTTCTTAATAGCTGAATAGTATTCCATTGGGAAAATGAACCACATTTTCTGTGTCCATTCATCTTTTGAGGCACATCTGGATTGTTTCCAGATTCTGGCTATTACACTAAGGCTGCTAATAATATCATGAAGTACATATACCTGTGATGTGGTAGGGCATCTTTTGGAAATATGGCCAAGAGCAGTATAGCATGTTCTTCAGGTAGTTCTTTTGTTGTTGTTTTGTTTTTGTTGTTTTTGTTTTTGTTTTTCAAGACAGGGTTTCTCTGAATAGCCCTGGCTGTCCTGGAACTCACTTTGTAGACCAGGCTGGCCTCGACAGAAATCCACCTGCCTCTGCCTCCCCGAGTGCTGGGATTAAAGGCATGCACCACCACGCCCGGCTCTTCAGGTAGTTCTATTTCTAGTTTTCTGAGGAACCTCTAGATTGATTTCCAGATGTTTGTAACAGTTTGAATTGCCACCAGCCATTGAGGAATATTCCACTTTTTCCACATCCTTGCCAGCATCTGCTGTTACCTGAGTTTTTGATCTTTGTCAATCTGATTGGTGTAAGGAGGAATCTCAGGGTCCTGTTGATTGACTAGGGTCCCTGATGACTAAGGACTTTGAACATTTCTTTAAGTGATTCCAGGCCATTCAGGATTCCTCCGTTGTGAATTCTCTGTTTAGCTCTGCACCCCAGTTTTAGATTGGGTTATTTGGATTTTTGGAAGTTAGCTTCTTTAGTTATTTATTTTGGATATTAGCCCTCTATTGGATGTGGGGCTAGTGAAGACTTTTCCCATTCGGTATGTTGCTGATTTGTCTTATTGACTGTGTTATTTGCCTTACAGAAGCATGATACCATGGAAGGTATAATGACATATATGAATTCTGAGATTTAGAGGAATCAATTTAGTTAGAAACCAAGGGTTTAAATGTGTGTGTGTCCCTATGCCTATATATATATATATATATATATATATATATATATATATATATACTTATATATGCATATGCCTATGTATGCATATGGCTATGCATTACGGAGACATATATCTATACAAGTGAAGTTGTTTGCAAAGCATGAACTCGGCTGACTAGAGAGAAGGAGGAGCACAGCTGTGTGGAATTTCAGTTTGATTCTTTCATCCCAAATAAGCATTTCATGGAATTAGCTGGTCTGATCTTGAGAGAACAGAATTCTCTCAATGGAAATGTATGAAGGATGAGGAGGAATAGACTGCCAGCCTGCAACTGATGTGCATTGCAGTTGTAGGTACTGTGCCAATTTCTATTTACAGGTTAAAGCACTGAAACTCTTAGATGTTATGTCATTTGACTAATAAAAGATACATCTATATGATTTTCATTGAGTGCCAAAGACCACAGCATAGGCCCTTGAAAATGAAGAAATTCTTCATAGTAAACCAGAGTAGGTACTTTAGCATGTCGTATTCATGGTGTGGAAACGTCAATCAAAATAGTAGGATAAAGGATTTACTTGCATGCAGATAGTTATGTTTATCTAGTACCTTTGTGGTTACAGTGACTGAATGAAACTTGACACATTTCGCTGGTTGAAATAAGTGTATTCATCGAGGTATACATCTTCTTGCTAAAATAAATCTGATGGGAGATCCAGGTGACATTGCAGTGCCACCATCTAATACTGTCCCTATGCTTTCAATAATGTCATCCAAACCAATAACTTAAAATTTTTTCACAGCCTATAATATATGCAGTTATGAATCATATTTCAAACCAATGCAAATAATTTTATATGCTCAAACCAGAATTAAATTAGAATGGGCAGCATAAGATTAATGGGCCATTTTTTTTCCTTCTGCAGTTACTTAAGTGACTGATTTTGGAAACCATTCAGAATGAAGTGGATTGGAGCTACGCTGAGCATCTGGAATGAGATCCCTTTTTTTTTTTTTTTTTAATGCCAGTATTCTCACCCCTGCTCCCTACATTTAGTTTCATATAAAAAAGAAATTTTCTTGGAAAAAAGATTCACCTGTTTATCAGCTGGCTCTTTTTCAGAGTGTGATACAATCAAATGTCTTCTAAGCACTATCTTCACATTGAAAATTGTTGTAAGTTTTTCCTATCGCTTCTGGAAATAAACAATGATTATAAGGTGAGATTTTGGTCTGCTAGATTTCTAGGTCAATTCTTTTAAAATTATTTACTTATTTTTTATTTCTTATAAGTAAATTGGAAGATTTCATGCATTAGCACTATTAACTATGTGGCCCTTGTCCCTCCTTCAGATATCCACATATTGCCTCCCACCTTCCTTTCTTCAATATTATTATTACATACATATCCACATACATATACATTACATATACATATTAATATTCATTCTATTGAAACAATTTTGCTTTGTTTGCATATTAATATGTCCATGGCCTAATTATTGAAACTAGAAAACCCAGGTGGGTTCTTATCCTTAGAGGAGACTGGTTCTTTCTACCTCTTTCAGTAGTCATTGCTTACCTTCAGGATTACCTAGGTAAAGGAAAATATGGGATTTTCCTTATCCATGTTGGCACTTCACCTTGTGTTGTTATTATGTTGGTCTTTCTCAGAATCATTTCTGTGGGTATGTTTTACATGGAACTAAATTTTTACTAACTGTGCTTTCCAAAATGCACTACGTTCAATTCTGACTACTAAACATAATCCAAAATGCACAATCACCAGGACCAGTATTATATCAAAATCCTTGGATCCATCCTGATACTAAGTTCAATATCTAGCTCTTAGAGAGGACCTAACATTTCTGCTCAACTGTGTTAAATGCCAAAAAACTTAACTTTTAAGCTCTATTTAGGCAGCATGGCGAGTGAGGACAAGTTATTTCCAGTTCCTTGTATTTTTCTTATGCTCATCAAATAAATCCATCGCTTATAATCAGGTGAGAAGACTTTACATGCATTCAGTACATGCCAGCCATCATTATTATCATCATTCTGAACTCATTGACTCATTTCAAAGGCAAACTTATAATAAATGTATAATACGTATTGTTAAGCAAGAAATCTATGGAAGCCTTAGTAAGTTCACTAGAAGGAGTCTCAGCATGAAGTCAGTACCACACTGCAGTACGTTGAAATAGGATGAAGAAAACCAAGAGCTAATGTCTCATTGGTCTTTTGGAGAAAGTTATTGTATTTGGAAAGGGGAGCCTTCACACCTCAATCACGGACTTTAGTAGACAAGGGTGGAGATCAGAAGTCAACATATCTAGGAAAGAGGGATAGTAATGAAGTCCTGGTCCAACACTAATCTCCAGTGGGTGCTCTCTGTTGGTGAACTCAGGACAGGAGGCAAGGACAGCCTTTAAAAGAAGACAGCATAACACCACAGCACAGACCTGCCTGGAGATAGGTCATCAAAGGTTAAAGATGACAAAAATAAAGACAGAGTTAACATCTGAGTAGCATTAAAGTCTCTCCTTCATGTCCACTTTCAGCATTTCACCCTCTTTGCCAAAATGAGGATATACAAGTAAAATTGATTTGAAGATTAAAGACATAGACAAAATAAAGTGTAAATAGCTTAATAATGTCTGGTGACACTGAGTAGATGATAAGATACTGTTACCTTAGCAAATCACAGGGCAATGTTTTGGACAAACGTCTTGATGAATTATTTGACTTCAGTTGAATTACTTGAACTTTCTATATTTCATTATCCCAATCTCCAAAATGTTCGGAAAGGCAGTTTCTTCAAGAGTTTCAGTGAATGTGTCATGAAAATGGAGATAAAATCTAAGTCCAGTGACAAGGCTTAAAGGGATGACTGATGATAAGAATAGCAACCCCAGCTTTTGAGCAACTGACCTGAGCCTCTTGTGCTGTTACTGCTTCCTGTATCTTTTCTTACTCAACTTTATCTTTTACTAGGAGCAGCACAAATAGATGACCTAGTTCAGAAGGGATCACCAAAGTGAAAATATTACAAAATCACTTTTGTACAGAATCTGTCACCGTTTGTACCGGATCTGTGCTGTATTTGGTGCACAGTTGTTCATGGAATTCTCAATTGTACAAGTTGGCAATAAAGTCATAATAAGAAGGAAGATGTGGGTTGGGGAATTTGGGTATTACATCAGGCCATATTATGATTAGTGTGTTATCTTTTGACAGTTTGACAATCTCCAGAGGTCAAAAGAAGTACCAGAAAAGTAAAAAGAATTTCTGCGAAACTTCTGTGGGAAGCTACATAGCTATGATTTATAAGGAATAGATCTGTTATAAGCCACAGTACTCAAAAGCATTGATTATGAGTTCATGCCACTGTGGTTGAGTTCCAGCAAATAAAACCACTGACTTCAGAAATGGTAATTTAATGGTCTGGATGGATGACTTAGTAATTGAGTGCATACTGCATTTGCAGATTCCAGTACTCCTGTTAGGCTACTCACAATTGCCTGTAATTCCCATTCCAGCAGGTTCTAAAATGTCTGTTCTTTGCTTGCACAATAACCATACCAAGGCACATAATTAAAAATAAAATAAATCTTTATACAAAGTGGTAATTGATTTTAGATAAATATACTGATTACAAGCAAAGACAGTTCAGTTACTTTTTAACTTCAGTAACAAAACTAATATTAAAAAAATAATTAACAATTTTGCATAACACATAAATAGCAGTGTGTGAGTGTGTGTGAGTGAGTGTGTGTGTGTGTGTGTGTGTGTGTATTCATTTTTGTAAGTGCAGATATGTGGGTACCTCATACATATATGAAGGCCTATAGATGACATGATGTGTTGGTTCTTTTCACATTATCTTAACAGGTTTGGTGATGTTCAATGATGTATATGACAGGTAGTTGTCACATGAGACTTCAGGGATTCTCCTCTTTGCCTCCCATTTCTCTGTAAGAACCATGAGATTACAAATACATGCTCTTAGGACTAGTTGAATGTGTGTTCTGGGAATCTGAATTCATGTTCTCACCCTCATGCACCAAGCATGTCACCCTTGGAGACATCTCTATAGATAAGGTTAATATTTTTAAAAATCATTTCTTTAGATATTAATAGAATATCTGAAATGGAAAGGTACTTTTATGTTTGGCCAGGCAGTTATGGAAGGATCTGTATGTCACAAGCCGATTTTAAAATCCTCAGGTCAGTACACTATCAATCAGCAAGTTTCTGCCTGTCAAAATTAGGATGGACCTACCTCAGAATAAATATCTGACAAAATTAGCTGATCAATAAAGGATACTGATCTAACAACCAGTTTAAGAATAAAAAACAAGATATAAACATGAAATTATTATTGGGTAAGAGAATGTGTAAATAAAACATATGGATGTCAGATATAGCAATTTGGAAAAGGAAGTTCCCCTGCGAATAAACATTTAAATAACAAGAACCTGGGGAATCTTAGGAGCTAATTTATCATTTGAACTACAATTAAAGGGTAAGAAACAGGGCTTCTATAGCACTCTTGAAAACAGTGTTCCAGAAAAGTTTCACCCATTTAAACTGATATTTCTGGGAATTTGAACTAATTGGAAGCATAAAGGAAAGTGTATTAAAAGTCACAGATATTAATTCAATCAACTGGTAAGAGATAGTTTCACATTACATTAATTTATGCACATAGATACCACACAAAGCCATAAGTGAACAAAACCGTGTAATTCAGTGCTAATTTTTAAGAACAAAGAGAACTCCTTTGCTCTAAATATGCAGGTTAATGATGAGGGTAGAATAATTTAGGAAGAGAGCATCATTGAAAAACTCATGCTGACATTTTTTTCCTAGCTACTACTGTTTTAATATGTGATGGTATAAGAAAAGAAATAAGCTATTGATTTTTTTCATAGGTAATGTGTTGGCTGAAAGAGAAGAGAACACTAGGGAGACCCGAAGTATTCTTTTACGGATATATTTGAATGTCATTTCAAAAAATAAACACATTTCCCATAACAATGCAAGGAGGTTAATGGAATAATGCAGGTGAAAGCTTTTTGGCTCAGAGGAGTTCCATCAGGGTAAGGTATTATTTTTTAACACACCACGACCCAGACCTGTGTTTGCCAGGGTGGTGGCTATTTTTGCACAAGCCAGAGAAGTATTCACAGTGCTACTGGCATAGAACCAAGCTGCCAGCATTGTCTTTGTGCCTTCGATGCCTGTTCTACTCAAAGTGACTAATTTTTGGTCTCTTGAACTAGGAGGATTTTTCTTCTTTCATTAAACTACAGTTTATGCTCCATCTGAAGCTTTTCTCTTAGATCTCTGAAATTAATAATTTCAAAGCAAAGTTTATCTATATGTGTTTTCACTTAGCAATTAGGTAAGGATGGATGATGTAATTAACTATGAGCTAATAATAGATACCAAGAATTGATCTATAAGCATGTTGGTTTTTAAGGTCATACAGATTGCTTGGTGAAGATAGTTGGAAAATTGCTTGCTACACAGCATGTGGACCTCAGTTTGATCCCTAGAACAAACCTAGAGAAAAAACTATGATGTGTGGGTGACTTTATACAGCACTGAAACAATAGACATTGGTGGAGTCCTGGCCTCATTGCCTAGCTCACCTATCTAATTGGGATCTCCATGCTAGTGAGATACCCTTTAGAAGGATAGTGTGGACTGCTCCTGGGGAAGGCATTTTTTAGTTAACCTCCAGGCATCACAGCAGGACCATTTCCATTCCTTAATGTATGAGCATCCAAATACACGTATTAGAAACACACACACATACACGCTGAATCACATGCATTTGACCAAACCATCACAGATTCAAGTCATTAATACATTTTATAACTATCAGTTTCATGATAATCAGATTTAAATTATAAATGGGTGGTTGTGTTTTCTTTGTTTTGACTTATAAAGTATTTGGTGGAATATTTTTGAGGGTTTTGGTAATAGGCAAAAATAAATGGGTTTTTAAGTTTTTATTGATGAGTATTGTTATTCTTAATTTCTTCTGCTAGGATTTAATCTTCAATGCCCCATTTGTCTTTTCATTTAGAAATAATTTGTTTTTCTCAGGATTTCAATTCCAGTACAGTCTATTAAATTTTGATTTGTTGAACTCTCTTAGATTACTTAGGGTTTTGCTAATATTCTTGATTTTCTATATGTTAGATAAGAACTTTTGAACTCTTTATATTTGTTAATCAAATAACAAATACATTTGAATCAAATAATAAATATTTTATGTTAAAAAGAAAATACTTCACTAAATAAATTAATATTATATATATAGTATATTTGATATATTTTTGAAATAATTTATATATTTCAAATAGATGACATTTTCATCACCTTCAGATTAATGCCAATCACAAATGGTATTCATAGTTCACGGCAGTGCCTGCATTCCTACACTCCAAAGACATGGATTGGTTTTGATAAAAAGACACTGGCATTTAAAAATACATATTTTTAAAATTCTTTTAAAAATTCATGTTACCTTTTTTTAAAACCATTTTCTAATTCCTCAGTTCTCCCACATTTATCTCCAATTGCCTAATCTTTCTCAAGTTCATATAATTTATATTTTTATAACCCACCAAGTTCTAGTTGTATTGCCATGTGCTCCCAGATACAGGGACAACTGCTGATAGTCCAGGAACATCTAGCAAGAGCCACATCCTTAACAAAATTAGATTCCTCTTTCAGAAATCAACAATAGTAAATAGTTCTTCAGTTAGAATTGCATGCTTGCCTAGGAAATTTCATAAATTCATTTTTTTAATAGCTGAGTAGTACTCCATTGTGTAAATGTACCACATTTTCTGTATCCATTCCTCTGTTGAGGGGCATCTGAGTTCTTTCCAGCTTCTGGCTATTATAAATAAGGCTGCTATGAACATAGTGGAGCATGTGGCCTTCTTACTGGTTGGGACATCTTCTGGATATATGCCCAGGAGAGGTATTGCTGGATCCTCTGGTAGTACTATGTCCAATTTTCTTAGGAATCGCCAGACTGATTTCCAGAGTGGTTGTACAAGCTTGCAATCCCACCAACAATGGAGGAGTGTTCCTCTTTCTCCACATCCTCACCAGCATCTGCTGTCACCTGAATTTTTGATCTTAGCCATTCTGACTGGTGTGAGGTGGAATCTCAGGGTTGTTTTGATTTGCATTTCCCTGATGATTAAGGATGTTGAACATTTTTTCAGGTGTTTCTCTGCCATTCGGTATTCCTCAGGTGAGAATTCTTTGTTCAGCTCTGAGCCCCATTTTTAATGGTGTTATTTGGTTTTTCTGGGCCATCAATGGAAAGAGAGGTCATTGGACTTGCAAACTTTATATGCCCCAGTACAGGGGAACGCCAGGGCCAAAAAGTGGGAGTGGGTGGGTAGGGGAGTGGGGGGATGGTATGGAGGACTTTTGGGATAGCATTGGAAATGTAAATGAGGAAAATACCTAATAAAAATATTTAAAAAAAAAAAAAAGAATTGCATGCTTGCTAGCCCTGCTGTGCCTATGCTAGAATGTTGACTGGCTTTATACTGTGCAGCTCTTATACAAGAAACAACAGCTTCTCAAGTTTATCAATAAGTTTTATAGTTTTGACCTGTCCAAGAGACTATAGTTCCCTATCTTCTGTCTCTTAATCTTCTCTGGCTCCCCTTCAAAAATGACTGCTGAAAGTTTCAGAGTTGGGAGAGTGGTGCAGATGACCCATTTAGGATTGGGTATAAGATACTGACTTTTAACATTTTTTAGTTATATTTTTACTTATTTGTGTGTATTTTTATGTGAACATGCATGGTCCATGTGGCACATGTGTAGAGGTCAGATGACAACTTGAGGATATTGATTTTCTAATTTCATCTTGTGGGTCTTATGAATCAAACTCAGGTAGTCAGGCTTGCTAGCAACTACCCGTACAGGTGGAGTCATCTTGCTAGCCCAGAAAATGGACAATTTTTTGATAGCAGCTATCCAGTGAGGATGCTGAAATATTTGTACATGAGTACAAATGAAGGAAAAAATTAGGGTAAGCTGAATGTCTTTGTTAAACCATTTAGAGAGTAATTTTGAACTCTGAAATCTAAATCGACAGGTTTTCTCTAGGATTTTAGTGTTTTAATTTCATGGGTTTCTATTAGATAGAGAATAATTTCAGGTGTAGATAATCTAACTTGCTTAATTTCAAAGTTTAAAAGTAAAATATCATTTGCCTAGTTATTCTGCTAATTTTGATACTGTGTTCTCTATCCTTTTGTTTACAAAATTCTTAGACTTTCTGTCCCCCAGTAAAAAGGATATAGATAAATCCTGTTTAAAGGAATGCATGGTTATCTACACTGATCTAGAGATTATCTACTTATTTGGAGTATTATCCATGTAGCTTCTATTTATTTGCTTGCTACAGACATTCAGCTTTATTTACTCAAGAATGGGCAGAAAACAGTAAGATATGCAGTATATACTGAAATTTATGGGACACGCACACACACACAACTGCTACTCTGAAATCCAAAGTGTTGAGAGAATTTTTGAGCCTTTGAATTAAAATGAACAATTATTTTTACTTGACCTCACAACTAATATTTCAAAAAGAAATTCAAGCAGCTTAAAATTAAGTATTAGAAAGGATATGATGCTATACTGAAGAAATTTCACTGAGACTTGTAACTTGACTTATTTTTTTCCTGTGCAGGTATAAAGTTTTGGAGGTTGGTTTGTTGAATCCAAACTTTTCTGTATTGAAAGCTGATTTCTACTTGCTTTCATCGCAAGTATGGCAACAAACAAGAGAATAGATGTAGCAATTCTCCTCATTGTTTCTTTAATGTAATTTTAGAATGAATATTAACTAAAGATGAGCTGAAGACTGGCAAACATGGTGTCTGGGGATGTAGCTTAGTTGGTCATATGCTTGATTAGAAGCCCTGAGTAGGATCTTCTGAACTGCATAACAACTTTATGTGGACATTTGTTTGTCATACTTTCCCTTGGGTGGCAGATGCAGGAATCTCAGAATTTCAGTATCACCGTTGGCTGCATAAAGGGTTCAAGATTAAGGACAGTCTAGGCAAGAGACTCTGTATCAAAATAAAACAAACAGCAAACGTGTTTTACAAGCTTCTGGAGGCTTTTTAAATAAACAAAAAATATGACTGAAAAAAAGTTAAAAGGCAAAAAGACAATTCCTTATCATTTCTGTGCTATATGGAAGCTCTTATGCCATTCTTTTATCAGTTCCAAAATGTTAACAAGAAGATGGTATGTGGCTTAGAGGTAAAGCATGTGCAAGGCTTTGAGTACTGTCTATGCTCTACAGAAATATAGGTCATCAGATGAAATTGTTTCTTTAAAAAAAAACCTCCATAGGTCATTATAACACAGAAAGGTTCTGTTAAAGAAAATGAGTAACAACATGATCTCCAATATAAAAATGGTAATTTGCAGCAAAGAATAGTCCGGTGACAACATGGTCACAAGTCAAAGATCTGTAGATAAAAGTTTTAAAAAGAAAAGAAAAGAAGCCACTGGGCCTGATCTCATATTGTTCATATGAGAAACTTGAAAATTATGAATGGTTGAATGATCTGTAATTACTTTTACATAATTCCAGAATGCTATTTCGGCTTAGTTTGACTATGATAAAGAGTGACATTAAAGAGAGGATTAAGATTGAATAAGGACATTTTAGATTTAAGGAAATGTGTAGGGAAAAAGATAACGAACTTTATCATTTTCTGGTAGAAAAAAAGCATCATAAGATCAAGTATGTTATTTTAAATACAAACTTTTGACCTATTATTTTATAATATCATGTACCACATATTCATCATTCCTTCCTTCTGCCTGAATCTGCTCTGACTTAACTCCCATCCTCATGACATTTGTTTATGGATATCCCATGATTCCAGTTTTTCATGCTTCTATAGTCATGTGGGAGGGAGACTGCAATGGAGAATGGTTAAGCTACCAGGGACCAAATTCCTAAAGAAAGCTGACTCTTCCTTTCTAGGCAGTATCAATTGCCAATCCCACCTCAGCTTGGGGTGGAGACTCTTGAGACCCCTTTTATGTTGGAATATTGACTGGCATGATCTTGTTTAGATGACTGTAGCTGCTGTGCGTTAATGAGTTTGGTGGTCAGGTTATAACCAGAAGATACTTTGTTCTGTTCTTCTCTGTCCTCTGGCTCTTACACTCTTTCTTTATACTTTTCTGGAATATTCCCAGAGGGCTGTGTGTGTGTGTGTGTGTGTGTGTGTGTGTGTGTGAGAGAGAGAGAGATGTGAGCTAGATGTCCTATTCAGAGCTGAACATTACACAGAAGATTATTTTCTTCCCTTTGAACATTTGTGAGTCTTAGTATTAACTTCCATTCGCTGAGCAAAAAAAGCACCTATGGTGAGGATTGTGGACTGCACTAATCCGCATTGAAGAGATACATATTTGCATTGAAGGGACCAGTTTAGTACTCTGTTTAATAATATTATAGTAGTAGGTTCACATCTAGGTCCTGAGTGCACCCAAACCATGGTCTGTGGGCAGATTTGTATTACCAGATAAGCTTCCTCTTAAGAAGAACATAAGACATGGACATATCTTTCTAGGTTAGTTGTTACTGTGGCTAGAAAGGTTCACAGATTGGTAATATTATTCATGAATATTCTCTCCCAGTATCCATGTAGTGTCTTCCAGTACCTTTGAAAGTGAGCCAGCCAGCACTAAGAATTATATCTTTAAAATAAATAAAATATATAATATTATTCAGAAAACCACAATATGCCCTCATATTTAATCATCTCTAGGACAAACATTCGAAGTCACTTTGTCCTATATGAAACATTTTTTTTTTTTTTTTTTTTTGGTTTTTCGAGACAGGGTTTCTCTGTATAGCCCTGGCTGTCCTGGCACTCACTTTGTAGACCAGGCTGGCCTCGAACTCAGAAATCCGCCTGTCTCTGCCTCCCGAGTGCTGGGATAAAGGCGTGCGCCACCACGCCCGGCATATATGATACATTTAATTTTTTTTTTATATTTTTTATTACATCTTTTCCTTGATTACATTTCCAATGCTATCCCAAAAGTCCCCCATACCCCCCCCCACTTCCCTACCCACCCATTCCCATTTTTTTGGCCCTGGTGTTCCCCTGTACTGGGGCATATAAAGTTTGCATGTCCAATGGACCTCTCTTTCCAGTGATGGCTGACTATGCCATCTTTTGATACATATGCAGATAGAGTCAAGAGCTCAGGGGTACTGATTAGTTCATAATGTTGTTCCACCCATAGGGTTGCGGATCCCTTCAGCTCCTTGGGTACTTTCTACAGCTCCTCCATTGGGGGCCCTGTGATCCATTCACTAGCTGACTGTGAGCATCTACTTCTGTGTTTGCCAGGCCCCGGCATAGTCTCACAAGAGACAGCTATATCTGGGTCCTTTCAGCAAAATCTTGCTAGTGAATGCAATGGTGTCAGCGTTTGGATGCTGATCATGGGATGGATCTCTGGATATGGCAGTCTCTAGATGGTCCATCCTTTCGTCACAGCTCCAAACTTTGTCTCTGTAACTCCTTCCATGGGTGTTCTGTTCCCAATTCTAAGGAGGGGCATAGTGTCCACACTTCAGTCTTCATTCTTCTTGAGTTTCATGAGTTTAGCAAACTGTATCTTATATCTTGGGTATCCTAAGTTATGGGGCTCAGAACTGAACAAAGAATTCTCACCTGAGGAATACCGAATGGCAGAGAAGCACCTGAAAAAATGTTCAACATCCTTAATCATCAGGGAAATGCAAATCAAAACAACCCTGAGATTCCACCTCACACCAGTCAGAATGGCTAAGATCAAAAATTCAGGTGACAGCAGATGCTGGCAAGGATGTGGAGAAAGAGGAACACTCCTCCATTGTTGGTGGGATTGCAAACTTGTACAACCACTCTGGAAATCAGTCTGGCGGTTCCTTAGAAAATTGGACATAGTACTACCGGAGGATCCAGCAATACCTCTCCTGGGCATATATCCAGAAGATGTTCCAACCGGTAAGAAGGACACATGCTCCACTATGTTCATAGCAGCCTTATTTATAATAGCCAGAAGCTGGAAAGAACCCAGATGCCCCTCAACAGGAATGGATACAGAAAACGTGGTACATTTACACAATGGAGTACTACTCAGCTATTAAAAAGAATGAATTTATGAAATTCATAGCCAAATGGATGGATCTGGAGGGCATCATCCTGAGTGAGGAAAGGAACTCACACAATATGTACTCACTGATAAGTGGAACATTTTAAATTTTATCTAAGTTAATAGGTTTTACTGTGATTTTTCCATATATAAACAAAACTTTAGAATAGGGATAGCTCATGTTAATCTGCGTGTGGACTACCCACTAATGCTCTTGAATGTTTTCCAGATCTTGTAATCTCTTCTACTTTTGTATTGGTTTAATTATTTTTAGCCTTTTATTAACGTTTTATTAACATAAACACCACATATTAGAAAGAACTTGTAGTGTTTATGTTACCATGCTTCCTCCTTGGTGTATTTTTCTTACTTTAATCCATTTTGCTGCAAATAAAAGGATTTTATTCTTATGGTTCAATAATGCTGGTAGATATTATATAATGAGTGTAATTTTTGGGTCTGCTTGACTGTGTGAGAGGACCTAGACTAACTCCATACCGTGCTTATCACTATAAATGCTGTATGACACTAAACAATATTATCTCTTATGTGTTGACGTCATTACCTCTTGATTTTACTTAAAAATGGTATAACTAGATCAGAAGCATGATCTCTCTCTCTCTCTCTCTCTCTCTCTCTTCCGCCACCCCTCTCTCTGCCTTTGTTTCATTGTTTTTGTGAATTTCCATAATGGTTAAATACTTGATATTCTTCTGACCAAACATGTGTGACTTCATGTGTGATATTGATTTTTTCTCTACTTTCTTACTAGCATATTTTCTTTTCTTTTTTAAAGTTTTTTTAATTAGGTATTTTCTTCATTTACATTTCCAATGCTATCCCAAAAGTCCTCCCATACCCTCCCCCGCCCCCCAGCTTCTTGGCCCTTGCGTTCCCCTGTACTGAGGCATATAAAGTTAGCATGACCAAGGGGCCTCTCTTTCCACTGATGGCCGGCTAGGCCATCTTCTGATACATATGCAGCTAGAGACACGAGCTCCAGGGGGTACTGGTCAGTTCATATTGTCGTTCCATCTATAGGGTTGCAGATCCATTTAGCTCTTTGGATACTTTCTCTAGCTCCTACATTGGGGGCCCTGTGATCCATCCAATAGCTGACTGTGAGCATCCACTTCTGTGTTTGCTAGGCCTCGGCATAGCCTCACAAGAGACAGCTATATCTGGGTCCTTTTAGCAAAATTAAATAAATAAATAAATAAATAAAATATATATATACTATACGTGTAAACACTATATATATAATACATACACACGCACACACACACACTATATATATATATATATATATATATATATATATATATATATATGTCTCTGACTGTAGTATTTCAAGCATATATATTGAAGGAGAGAGGGAGGGAGAAGGGAGGATGAGTAGAATGCTCAGTTGGTTAAGTGCTTGAAAACCTGAAAGCCTGAATCCATTCATAAGAATCTAAGTTTTTAAAAACTTCAGTGTGTGCTGGTAAATGTGTTATCCTAGTTCCTTGGAGGAATGTTTTGGGGGTACCCCTGACATTCACTGTCCCATCAGTTTGATACTGTGTGAGCTACAGGCATAGGAGAGATCCTGTCTCAGATAACAAAAGATGATGAAGGAGAAGCACTCATCTTGTCATTTGGCCTCAGTGTGTGCCTGTACACATGCTAGCATGCCCAAATACACAAATACACAAATACACAAACACACACACACACACACACACACACACACACACACACACACAATCAAAACTGAGCTTGGGACGTCTGGCTCCTCTCTGTCCTAACACTGAGTCATAGGACAGTTTCCAAGGTGATGGCTCCCTTTTGAATTCAGTGAAGCTAAATGAGGCTTTGTTCCCAGAAGAACACTCTGCTTATGTGGGTCTTTCACAAGGTTGTCTTCACCTTTGGTGGTGAAGAGCATTAAGAAGAACACAGTGTAGTTAGATGACATTCTTTTCTTTTTCTTCCCCTTGATGCACTGCAGCCCATAGCTTCCATGTGTTTAATTTTCTAACAGCCCAGAGAGGGAGCAGAGGCACAAATGTCCTTTCTTTCATATCACCAATGAGAAAAACTGAGGTTCAAAGAGGTTAAATGGCTTAGCCAAGGTAATCCTTTGAGTTGATGCCAGCCCCAGGAATAGCACATCTGTCTGCACACCCTCTCTCATGTGATTCTTTGTCCACTCTCATACCCTGATTGATAAAATACATTGTCCTTCTCTGCTGCAGGGTCCATTATTAGAACACAAAGACAGTGTCAAGACTTTTCTGATACAAAGAATGCTGTCTAAAGGGATAAACTTTTCTATTGACTTTCTCCCATGAAATTTCACAACCACAGTCTAATGAGAAACTCAAGATACCTATTAAGATCATATTTCCATTAGCTCTAGCTAGAACTATATTTTGCAGAAATTAGAGATATATCTTGTGGTCTGACTGCTCCAATGAGTGCCCCAGGAGTCAGAGATACATTGCTACATGGGTGAGTCAAAATGCCTTTTACCAGTTGTTTCTACCCCAGTTCCTATGCATTTAGAATTCAGGATCAGCACTATATATTATAATTCGGTACCATTCATCATCTGTCTTGCACATATTTGCAGGAAAGAAAGTTGCCCAACTCATTAAATTGTCTCATGATTCAAGTCTTATGACCTTACATAGCAGCCCAGCAGGTAGCTTACTAAGTATATTAAATCATCCTTCTTAGGGACAGAGGAGAACTTGACCTCCATCTTACTATGCTGCCTTTCATGAAATGGCAATGGAACTCAGAGGCTAAGGAAAATGCTAGAAAGCATCAAGCTCATATAGTTATCCAATGAGGTATATATTTTTAGCTGCTGAGCCTGCTGCCTCTCAGGGCTGTTAATTCTAAAAGTAATCCTAATAACTGAACTCTAAATCTTTATTGATACTATTTCTCAAGCACACTATAAATCAAATCAACCATTTTGACCCTCTAATTATACTATGTCAACTACTCTTCATGAATAACTTCAATATTCCCCTTTGAGATTCTTCAGGACAGACCTGAGATATTTTTTTCTTTGATTTTATGGCCAATAAGTTATGATTGGTCCAAATTAAAGACTCAGTAATGTTAGTCGAGTTTGTTCTAGAGATAAATTGTAAACATCTTTAAGTGTGTAAGTAACTGACACTTGAGATTTTCATTCTATATGATGAACAAAGGGCTTAGGTCAGAGAAGTAAATGACTGATACATATGTAATCAGTTTTCCTTGCCATGTTCATTATGTTAGTTGTTAATATATTATGACATTATCCCCTCTGGGGTAAGCATGATGTCAAAAGACTTCACAGTAGAAAACATCTATTAATTTTGGTTTGAGTGAGAATATAAGAAGTAGTATATCACTTAGAATAAGATACTAGGAATGATATAAAATGTGCTAGGAATGGAACTTAGGACTATACCTTGCAAGCAATATGTCACTGAGCTTCAAACTCACCAAAGAAATATGTATGGGTACAGTAGATATATGAAAGAGTTTTTAGAAATTGCTTTAATATATACTTCAGGAAAGAAATTTGCATGTCATTAAATATGGACATTTTCTCAATCAATCTCTATTCTGCAAAAGTCACACTGGTTTTGATTTATTTCCACAAGTGAACCAATAATGTTTTGAGGGCTACTGACCACAACCCTTCTAATATCAAACTTGGATTTCATGGCCTGCTCTTCCAGATATTTGTCTACTCAGATGAATAATGCCAACTTCCTTACTGAGCAGATAGACTGGGGAAAGAAAACAAAGCTTTTAGGCTGTTATATTCTCAAGAAACAGCATGTGAATCTGGGGAGACAGTTCATTCAGTAAAGTGCTTGCAAAGCAACCATGAAAACCTGATTTCAATCCTTAGAACATATGTGGAAAAGTCAGGTGTAGTAATGCACATTGTAATCCTAGCACTGGGAATGAGATGTAGGTGGGCCAATGGAACCTAAGGTGGTCAGTCTCACCTGCATGGCAATTTGTAGGACAGGGCATAACCCTGTCTCCAAACAGGAATGGCCCTCATGAGGAATCATGCTTGTGGTAGACACACACACACACACACACACACACACACACACAATTTTTAACAGGTCTGACACACAATTTGTAACAAGTCTGGAAAGTTGAATGGTTATTATTGAACAAAGCCTATGACTACACTGTGTCCTTTAACAATGAATTCCTAATGGTGTTCAATAAAGATGATAAATTATTTTTAAACTCAAGTGATATAAATCAACAGATGTTTATTGCCCATGTCAGAAGTCACTAGGTTTCATAAGTTTCTTAGCAGATCATCTTCAATTAGTAGCAAAAGATTCCATGCCTGTTCCTTCTTGGAACTCCTTTGTCTTAGACACATAACCTACAGAATTATTTCCCAACAGAATATGGTCAAAATGCATCTCATCTTGACTAGATTACAAGAAGTAGGCTTATATCCTTTTGGCTTTCATGCAGAAACATTGCTTCTATCTCTGTGCAAAGGAGCTGGTAGAAAGATTTTTCTTTTGTCCATGAAGAGGAAAAAATAGGTCATCTGTCTAAGGCACTGCTGCTCTTTGCTTCACTGTGGCATGGAAATACAATGTTTGAAGGATGGGGTTGAGGGAAGATTGAGTTCTCAGTCATTGAAGATCACACCCTAATTTACTGAGTTCTGCACTTTAATGAGTTAAATCATCTACTGAAAACTACCAATATAGTTTGAGTGAGGTGGTAAGAATTATAGTCTTACCATTTATACATCAATTCAATGACTATTTACATCTACCAGATGCTAAGGTTACAAACACAATTCATTACTTTGGTCCACTATCATTTCTAGTGTTTTTTTATCAAATGGTAAGGAAGGTATTTGGTATAGATACTAGCTACTTCATGGGATCATCTTACCATGAAAGGAAAGGGGCTATACTTACTGTTCTGTCTTTTTCATAAATTCTCTCTTAAAATCTAACATTCTTACTACCAAATTTGAATACTTTTTCTTCTTCACATTTCTCAGTCTATTCAACAATATGAAAATACTTATAATTCTCTCAACCAAAGCAAACAACCAGAGCAAATATGGCAGCTTACATTTGTAATACCACCACTTGGGATGCTGAGGCAAGAGAATACTTATGAATTCAAGACAAGCCTTGGCTACATGAGAGGTTCCTGGATAGTCAAGCCTAATAAAGAAGATTCTCTGTCTCACAAAACCAAACCTAACCCATACAGGGAAAAAAAAAAAAAAACCAACAACGTAAGTCTGTAGCCAGTTATACTTCAGTATAGAATAATTTATGTGTTCATTCATGGTTGGGAATAATTGATGTAGATCTGTGGTTAGTTATTACACAATTAAAAAATTCATAGTGAGTTCTGGTGGGGATTCTGTTATCTCACCTAACTTGTGTTAAGAGTCTTCACAATTTTTATAATTGTAGTCATACTTTATCTCATGTCAATCATGGTCTTGATAGGCATATGTTCATGCATATATGTATTCCAAAGGTTTTTATGGCATGAAAACACAGACTCAGGGCCTGAAACAAATCTTCTATTTCAGTGTTTGTATTTCACCAGAATTGCATTACTCTCTGCAGACACATACCCTGATAACCCATCTGAGTTATTTATTTTCAAAATCAGATGCACGAAGGTATGTTTTTATGCCAATGGAAATTTATATTTGAACTCTTGCTTTTTCCTACTAGTTTATTTTTAAGTTTTGAATTTTAAGAATAAAAAATGATTACTGATTCTCTTTAGGTTAGGACTAAACTGTTAAAGGTGGGGAAAATTGACACTCGTAAAAGGAACTTTATTTTATGCTTAGAGAAATGGATGCAAAGATAGAATTATGATAGACATGCATAAAACTTTTTAAATGGGCTCCTTTATGTGGACTATATTCTTGCCCAGCAAAGATATGCAAAGAAACAAGGTATTTAGATGAAGTTTGCATATTGATAACACTATATTATTAAGTAAAATCTTATTTTTAAACCTCATTTTCCCCTTCGAAATACGTTTTACAGAACATTTTAGGTTCCTTGTCAGTCTAATTTGTTATCTGTCTAATTGTCTAGTGTCTTTCCCCTAATTAACATGGGTTAATTCATAACTTACATTACCACGGGACATTAGTTGATAGTCAGTGAGGGAAAAAATGAAATAACATTTCATACTAAAACATATTCAAGCAATGCTAGATAGAATAGATTTAAATGGTTTTTCTTTTAATCTAAGGCTTTAGACATGTGGAAAGATGTATGCTGTACCTTGTTAATTTCTTCATTAAGTAGATTATAGTTTGGCTACACTATCTTTCATTTGTAGAGTATTTTGGCAAGCTCTACATAAAAATTTATATTTCTAAATTCTTCATAAAATTCTGTTCTTCTTTTCAGTTGTGCTATTGTTGTCTCCTCAGTTTGATGGAGGCCCGCAGATAAACTCATCCAAATCTAAAAACTCAAGTCTACCCTTTATCTCTACTATGATATCATCTTTTGTGAATACATATTATATAACCAGAATATTAAACAAAAACACACATACTTCATGATATAACTTACGTGGTAGAGTGCTTGCCTAGCATGTATAAGTTACTTCATTCACTCCTTATGCCATGAAAATTTGCTGTAATGGTATATGTCTGTAATTCCAGCACATAGGAGATGGAGGTGGGTTGGTCAGAAGTTGATCAATAACAACTTGAATATCTTATTTCATGCTTGAAAAGTTCTTCTGCTGGAAAGTTGAAATCCACATTTAGAAAAATCTAATTGTTAAAATTTGCCTCTTAGATATAAAAATGATCATTGAACTCAGAAAAACCTTACTACAGTAAAAGAATATTTTATTCAAGGACAGTTTGTTCCCAGAAAAAAAATGTTTCTAAAATTAGCTATACCAGGATTAATTTTAAGTGAATTTAAATAACAATGTAAATGTATGTTGAAATCAGTCATTATCAAATAAATGAAACCAACAATTTTTCTAATATTTAATAGAATATGAGCTACACTGCAATTTTGCCCAGCTTTTAAAGGAGAAAAATAATTACATAATCTTCAGTGATAACTCTACAAAAACTGAATTATGTAATAGAGCCCTGTTCTTTCCTAATACTGAATAATATGACTATGACAAGACAGTCTATTTGTCAACTTCTGTAGCTTCTTTCAAACAATTAATACTCAAATACTATTGTTTGACTCTAAATGTCCTTCACAGGCTCATGGTTGAACACTTGTGTCTCATCATGTTTTGAAGTGTGCAATGCCTTTAGAAAGTGGGTCATATCTGATGGAAATGATCTTCTAAAGTGAGCTTTTGTAAGTTGTACCTGCTTCTGGTACCATCAATTACTTTCACTTCTAACCCCCTGCAGTGATGGGTAGCATGTTCAAAAACCACGAATCTGGCCTTTCTTCTGATATGTTATTTCTACCATGCATTTTATTTTCAGCATATTGTGTATCTTTTATATACTCTTATTTTCAACACTTTTTAATATACCATGTTTCTTATATGAGTTACATTGGATTCATGTGCTCCTATCTGTATAGTTGAAGATTTTATTCTGCAACTGTTTGACCTTCCATTGCTTGTATGTACTATGGTATTTAAATCATGCATCCATTGTTGAGAGATAAGCTTACAGAATGACTGATATTTTATGAACTCTTAGGAATGGTCTTTTGGACAAAGTTTTCATTAGGTGACAGATAGTTAATATTTGGGTGACAACAAAACCTGTTAAGTGAAAGTCTGTATCAATGAGATGCACAAGTTCCACATAACTACTCTTTGTTTCCCGTGTATTACTTAGTTATATAATCATTTCTGTTCTATCCATATGTCATATGCCTATATATGTTCACTTGTGTGTTCTAAGTGATCTCTGCTGTTGTGACAAACACTATGTCCAAAAGAAACTTGGGGAAAATTTTTGCAGGTTTCAATTTATTGCTCAGGGAAGAAACTAGAATGTAAGAATTGAAGCAGCGGTAATGACTCCAGTGCTTACTGTCTTGTTAGCATGCTCGCATGCAGCTACTTTTCTTATATAGTCCATTCCTGCTTCTATAGTGCTGGAACTACATAAAGTAACCTGGGCCCTCTGTTACCAATTATTAACCAATAAAAGCCTGCAAACTACATTTGCATATATACCCAGGAGTCTTATAACTGGGTCATCAGGTAGAACGTGTAGCAATTTTCTAAGGAAAGTCCAAATTGATTTCCAGAGTGGTTGTACCAGTTTGCAATCCCACCAGCAATGAATGAGCTTTCCTTTTTCCACATCTTGGCCAGTATGTGCTGTCACATAACTTTTGATCTTTGGCATTCTGATAGACATAAGGTGGACTCTCTGTGTAATTTTTACTTGTATTTCCCTAATGACTAAATATGGTGAATACTTCTTTAAATTCTTCTTGGCCCAGGACCAGATGGGTTTAGTGTAGAGTTCTATGAGAACTTCAAAGATCTAATACCAATACTCTTCTCACTATTTCAGAAAACAGAAACAGAAGGAACCCTACCCAATTTGTTTTACAAAGCCACAATTGTTCTGATACTTACATCATGCAAAGACCCAACAAAGAAAGAGAACTTCAGGCCAATTTCCCTTATGAATATTGATGCAAAAATACTCAATAAAATTCTTGTAAACCAAATCCAAAAACATATAAAATGATCATCCATGATGATCAAGTCAGCTTCATCCCAGAGATGCAGGGATGGTTCAATATATGGAAATTCATCAACATAATCCACTACATAAACAACCTTATGAAAAAAAAAACATGATCATTTCATTAGATGCTGGAAAAGCATTTGACAAAATCTAACACCCATTCATGATAAATGTCTTAGAAAGATCAGCAATTCAAAGCCCATACCTAAACAAGGTAAAAGCGATATAGAGCACACCAGTAGACAACATCAAACTAAATGGAGAGAAACTTGAAGCAATCTCACTAAAATCAGGGACTAGACAAGGCTGTCCACTCTCTCCCTACCTGTTCAATATAATACTCAAAGTCTTGGCCAGAGTTATTAGACAACAAAAGAAGATCAAAGGGATACAAACTGGAAAGGAAGAAATTAAAATATCACTTTTCACAGATGATATGATAGTGTGCTTGAGTGACCCAAAAAAATTCAATCAGAGAACTCCTAAACCTTACAAACAAATTCAGCAAAGTAACTGGATATAAAATTAACTCAAACAAATCAGTGACCTTCCTATATTCAAAGAATAAACATGCTGAGAAAGAAGTTAGGGAAACACACCTTTCATAATAGTCACAAGTAATATAAAATATTTTAGTGTAACTCTAACTAAGCAAGTGAAATATCTGTATGACAAAAACTTCAAGTCTCTGAAGAAATAAATCAAAGAAGAGCTAAGAATATAGAAAGTTATACCATGCTCATGGATTGGCAGGATTAATATAGTAAAAATGACCATCTTGCCAAAAGCAATCAACAGATTCAATGCAACCCCCATCAAAATTTCAAGTCAATTACTCATAGAGTTAGAAAGAGCAATTTCCAAATTCGTCTGGAATAACAAAAAACCTAGGATAACAAAAACTATTCCCCAAAATAACATAATTTCTGTCAGTATCACTATATCTGACCTCAAGCAGTAGTACTACAGAGCAATCATGATAAAAACTGTAAGGTATTGGTACAGTGACAGGAAGGTAAATCAATGCAATAGAATTGAAGACCCAGAAATGAACCCACCCACCTATGCTCACTTGATCTTTGACAAAGGAGCTAAAATCATCCAGTGGAAAAAAAGACAGCATTTTAAAGAAATGGTGCTGGTTCAACTGGTGTTTAGCATGTAGAAGAATGCAAATCGGTCCATACTTATCTCCTGTACAAAGCTCAATCCAAGTGGATCAAGCACATCAATATAAAACCAGATATACTGAAAGTAATAGAAAGAAAGTAGAGAAGAGCCTGGAACACTTGGGCACAAGGGATAATTTCCTGAACAGAACACCAATAGCTTATGCTCTAAGATCAAGAAATGATAAATGGGACCTAATAAAATTGCAAAGCTTCCGCAAGGCAAGGGACACTGTCAATAGGACTAAATGGCAAACAACAGATTGGGAAAAGAACATTACCAACTGTACATCCCACAGAGGGCTAATATTCAATATATACAAAGAACTCAGGAAGGTAGACTCCAGAGAACCAAATAAACCTATTAAAAAAAAATCAGGTACAGAGCTAAACAAAGAAATCTCAACTGATTAATACCAAGTGGCTGAGAAGCACCTAAAAAATGCTCAGCATCCTTAGTCACCATGGCAATGCAAATCAAATCAACTGATATCCCACCCTACAGCAGTCAGAATGGCTAAGATCAAAAATTCAAGTGATAGCAGATTCTGGAAAGGATGTGGATAATGAGGAACACTCCTCCATTGCTTGTGGGATTGCAGGCTGGTACAACCACTCTGTAAATCAGTATGGCAGTTCCTCTGAAAACTGTACATAATCCTACCTGAGGCACGAGCTATACCCCTCCTGGGCATATACCAAGAAGATGCTCCAACATGAAATAAGGCCACATGCTCTACTATGTTCATAGGAGCCTTATTTGTGATAGCCAGGAACTGGAAAAAAACCCACATGTACTTCAACAGATGAATGGATACAGAAAAATGTACATTTACATTATGGAGTACTACTTAGCTGTTAAAAATGATGAATTCATGAAATTCTCAGGCAAATGGAAAGAATTATAAAACTTCTTCCTGAGTGAGGGAACCCAATCACAAAAGCACACACATGATATGCACTCACTCATAAGTGGATATTAGTCCAGAAGTTTGGAATATTCAAGATAAAATTCACAGACCTCATGAAGTTCAAGAAGAAGGAAGACCACAATGTGGATACTTTAGTCCTTCTTAGAAGAGGAATCAAAATATCCATGGGAGAAGATACAAAGACAAACTTGGACACAGAATCTGAAGGAAAGGCCATCCAGTGACTGTCCTATCTGGGGATCCATCCCATATACATTTCCCAATACAGACACTATTGTGTATGTGAACAAGTGGCTTGCTGACAGGAGCCTGATATATCTGTCTCCTGAGAGGCTCTACCAGTGCCTGACAGTTACAGAAGTGGATGCTCACAGCCATCCATTGGACTGAGCACAGTGTCCCCAAAGGAGGAGCTAGAGAAAGGACCCAAGGAGCTGAAGGGGTTTGCAGCACCATAGGAAGAACAACAATATGAACCAACCAGTATCCGGAGACCTCCCCAGGGACTAAGCCACCAACAAAAGAGTACACATGGAGTGACTCAAGACTCCAACCACATATGTAATAGAGGATGGCCTTGTGGGACATTAATGTGAGGAGAGGCCTTTGGCCTTGTGAATAAGGCTCTATGCCCCAGTATAGGGGAATGCCAGGACAGGGAAGCTGGAGTGGTTAGGTTAGTGAGCGGGGGGAGGTGGGAAAAATTAGGGGAGTTTTAGGAGGGGAAATGAGGAAAGGGGATAAAATTTGAAATGTAAATAAAGAAAATATCTAGTTAAAAAATACTCTCAGTCATTCATGGTCCCCACCTAACCCTATTTCTGGTCAACTTTATTAAGGAGAGAGTTAAACAACCAGACAATATTATAAAGTTCATAACATTTGGCATGTACTTTGTTTTCAGCTTTGGCCTCCTAAGCTTTCTGTTTTGGAAAACAGCTTGCAAAATAAATCTTTAATTGATAAGACACTAAGTAATCTTCTCTCCATATATCCACTTCTAACTTTCTTCTCCACTCCTTTACTTTATATATCCTAGCATTGAGGCCTTGTCAGTTATCTGGTCATATAGTTGTTTTCCTTCTCTTGTGTTCAAGAATGTCCACATTTCCTCCCCAGAGTCCCTTCCAATTATGTGTAGACATAAATCCTATTTGGTTTATAAGGACGTCAAAAAGTTCTCTTTCTAGATTCACGAGGCCACTCAATCAATAAACCATTAATAGCCCAGTCTATCGCTGCAAAGAAGATTTTCCTTTGCCCCTCATACAGTTGCTCATCATTAACAATGATGGTTGCATTTTTCTTGATAATACATTTTATTTTCTTTCTTTTTGACTGAGTGTTAAAATAGTTTCAAACACTCTCTCACATTTCAATTATTTGAATATTTTGATATCTCTAAAACAATATCAGTTTAAATAGCAATAAATTATAAATTTTTTACTGTTTTACTCTTGTGTTTGTTTATGACTAGATTGCTCAGTAAATTTGAATTTGACTTCTTAGAGAAGATAAAAAAAAAAAAAACTTCTGTTCTGCCCTTTTTCTAGTCAGATAGTCAGACCTGTTAAAATCCTTTCTCTCCTCGATATTACTTGACTGTAGCAGTTGTGTAGATATCCAGGATATGAAAGGAATGCAGGAGAAAAAACAGTTTCTGTATATTTCTATGCTGACATGAGTATACAGAGTCCTGTGCTTTTTTTTCTTTTCTTTTTTTTTTTTTACTCAGAATCATGAATATAAACTCTTGTGTGTGCATGCGTGTGTGTATATGTGTGTGTGTGTGTGTATTCTTTGCCATATTATGATTTGGAAATCATGTGATAACTTTTCTTCAGTTTCTATTCTAGTAGTGCTGACAGTACTTTCAGAATACTATGTAAAATATTAATTTTTATAGAAGCATGTGTTTTTTATTCTAACCGTGGTTGTTCATTTGTTTCAGTGTTTGCCAAAGAACCACAATGCCATGGTTCTGAGTGAGTACTCATAAATTCTCTTCAAATCTGTGAAATTTCTTGGTCCTAGTTGATATTATACCAGGTATCAAGGAAGTATAAATGAAAGGATGATTTGAACCTCTGGGTATTCAAATTAAAATTCATGTAATGCACAAATGATATGAAATAAATGAATTATCTCAATTAACATGCTTGACATTTCTATTTCATCCTTTACACAAGTAGATGTAGACAACTTTACCATGGCTTTGTTCTGTCTGAAGTCAATAAACTGATTAGTCTATTTTCTTATATTTCAACCTAGCCTATCAGCTTCAGCTTGTATGTAAAAAGTTGTAAAAGCAGATTAATAATATATTGTTGACACAACACTATTGTTGACATACATCCAACCAAATTGCTTCCACCACACAATTGTTTGCTCTTACCAAGTCCTTCACTGAACACTTCCTGGGGTTTTCTCTGTGTAGATATTAAACACACAACTAGAAGCAAAATAGGCACAGTCCATGTTCTCTTTGATAACCTTTGATTTTTGGTCATGCTGGGAATTGAGCTCATAGCTGCATGCATACTTAGATAAATATTTTACCTTCATATTAAATATCCATCCCTATAGTCATGGCTCTTATATTTTGGAAAGTACAGAGAACAAAGAGATCAGATCAGAGGTACAAATATATGAAAAAGCAAAAGATATAATTCATATGTGTCATTCTTGGAGACTCTACTAATTTTCAATAGAAAGATTTTCCTAAATACCATTTGAAATAAACTTGGGTAATTATGTTAACTAAGCAGTAGTAGAGGGAATCATGCATATAAGAGATTATTTTTGCCTTTTATAGCTAGTAAACAAAGCACCTGAGAATGAATCTTTTAGCATTTTATGTTTATATATGTATATAACATATTGGCTTTGAATCTTCCTTTTCAGTTGTCCCTAATTCTCTTACCATCTTTCTTTCCCTTACTCATATAATTCCATCTCTCTCTCTCTCTCTCTTTCCCTCTTCTTTTCTCTTTTTCTTTCTTTTTTTAATATCCATTGAATCCTTTTAGTGCCACCTGTTTATAGGTTGGCTAACACCCTCTGGGCTACTGGACCACGGGTAGCCTCTCAGAGGCCAAATACCTGGGGAGAAAACTTACTCTGTCCCCACCCCACAAAGCTATCAGTTATCAGTAGCCCTTCAAGTAAAATAGGATTTTATGTACACATCGACTGTTGATACTGGGATCCTGACCTGCTTGATTCTGAGAAAATTATATATGTAAAATGTGGCCACTATGAATTCATGCATACATCTATTGTATCATGCGTGGCAAGTGCTGATTGACTGTACACATCTAATCACTCTTGATCTTTCAGCCGTACTCTTGTCTCTTCTGGGAGGATTCTTGAGCTTTATCTGGAAGGCTTGTGATATCGAAGTCCATTGAGAGATGAGTACTACACAACCTGTTATCCTCTGTGAGCTGATCAGTTGTGTGTCTCTTTAGAAATCTACTGTAAAGCATAGCTTTTCTGATGAAGGTTGTGCTTTGCATTCATCTATTTTGTACAAAGAAGGTAGTTTATTTCTACATTCACTTAACAGAATATTCACTAAAGATTAACATAGTACCATTACTCATGCTAGATAATTTGTAAATAATGGAAATTTAGCTCTTACGGTTTGGAGGGCTGTAAAGTCTATGATCAAAGTAGTAAGATATTTTCTATTTAGTCGGGGGTTGAACTTGACATATAGGAAAAGGTTGAGGGCCAAAGCCCCTACTCAAGCAGTGCTAATAAGCTAAACCTACTCAGACATCCTAATGTCAATTAAAGAGCTGAGCCATGGGAATTACAAAAAAAAAAAAAAAAAAAAAAAAAAAAAGATATCTAGTCAACATTTGAGAAAGAGGAACAGAACAAGTGTGTCCAGTGTTAGGCCCACTCATGTATTTTTACTGTACTGACAAAATCCTTACTGGTAAATAAAGGAAGAGTTAAAGATGTGCAGGAAAGGCACAGAGAATTAAGCAGACCCTGTCAAGTGTGTTCCTGTCCATCAATGTCTCAGTTTTACTCGTATAACTTGATCTGAAATACTATTAACCTGCTAATCCCTGTCATCACCCTAGAAGACTGATTAATATGGTTTCTTCAAGATTATGAGCCCCAGAGTATCACCACTTCTTTCTGATAATTCTTCCTATCTTGGGAGTAGTCTGTCCCACTGTTTCACAATTGCAAGGACAAAGAATTCTATTCTTTGTCACAAAGCTACTTACTGATAAGTCTTTGCCCTGGAATCCAAGGTGACTCAAAAGAAAATCATGAGGAAAAGACTAATATATCTGCCTTCAGCCTTGAATGGGCAAGAGGAAGTTTAGGAGGCTTTTTTGAGTGATCAGCATACCTATGCAGTCAAGCAAGTCTCAGATGGAGTGAACTGCCAGACCAAAAAAAAAAAAAAAAAAAAAAAAAAAAAAAAAAAAAAAAAAAAAAGATGGCATATGCCAGACTATCCTTTTGCTTTTACTCTCCTTATGGTCCCAAGTGAGGAGGCAATGCTCTCCAGCTTGCCAGTCAAGTGTCTGTTACAAGTGATACACCCTATTAAGGGTAGATCTTAATGCTTTTGCTTGTAGCATTAGATTTTAATTTACAAATACAGGACAAAGTTAAGATTGCATTCTGTTCATTCAGTTATTTTATTGTTTTGTTTTGTTTTGTTTGGTTTTGTTTTGTTTTGTTTTGTTTGGTTTGGTTTGGTTTGGTTTGGTTTGGTTTGGTTTGGTTTGGTTTGGTTTGGTTTTGACAGGGTTTCTCTTTGTAGTCCTGGCTGTCCTGGAACTCACTTTGTAGATCAGGCTGGCCTCGAACTCAGAAATCCTCCTATCTCTGCCTCCCAAGTGCTGGGATTACAGGCATGTGCCACCACTCCCCAGCATTCAGTTATTTTTAAATCTCTGGTCTACCATGTGTTTATTTTTCTCATAGAAATGTAGTTTTTTTTTTAAAAAAAGATTATTTCTTAAAATCCAAGTGGTCCCTGGACACTGGATAGGATGAGATATTCCAAGGTACAATTATTAGAAAACAATCACTGTGAATAACTCTTTGTATATCCTCCAATTCCTATGAATGTATCTTCTTGGTATTGGTTCATAGGAAGAATTAAAGAAGCTCTTATTGATTTGGGAAAACCAATTGAAACCAGTCAGTACTTCTACAACCTAGAAAAGTTTCTAGCCTCTCTTTTCTAGTGTCTCTCAATGGTCAGGAATAATTCCTATAGTATCTACTTTATAAAGTTTGGTGAAGATTTCATAGGGTATTAGATACTTTTCTCATTTTTGTAACAAAACTTGTTTTTTTTTTAAAAAAGCAAGTTGTGGGGGAGTGTTTATTTTGACATATAGGTTTAGGAGATACAAGTCATTGTTATAGAAAAGTGGTGACTGTCAGAGTGTGAGGCAGCTGGTCACATTGTTCTCACAAGCAAAGAAACAGAGAGGTATCAGAAAATGGGGACAGAACACTTTTCCTTCAGGAACTCTCTTCCTGTAGCAAAGTGCCACCTTCTAAAGAGTCAACCAATTTCCAATATAGCACCACTTGCTGGGGACCAAGTGTTCTAACACACAAGCCTCAAGAGGAGTTTTCATATTCAACTCTCAAGTCGTACACTTAAACTCAGCACTGACACTCTGTATAAAATATCAGATATTTTATTTAAGTGATATCTTTATGAATAGTTACTAAATTAGAAGTAAGGTGATAAAAATAAAGGTAATTAAATAATGGTGAGTACCAACAGCAGGTTTTTGTTCATAGTAAATTGCAACTGATAAAACATTTTTTATAGAAAAAAATAAATCAGACAAGGCTACAAAATACATTGTAGGAACTATAAATGGTGCTGTGAAATTGATTAAAAATATGCCTAAAAAATGACACCTAGGAATCCTGGAAATCAATGAACTTTTGTTAATTACTAAGTTTTAGAAGGGAAAGATGGATGTTTGTAATAAACTCAAATGAAAGATTTTTAAAAATAGTTCCCTTGGAACAAGTTGACAAACCAACAAATCCTCATAATGTGCCTTGGTTGAAGTATTTCTCAAATGTCCTTCAAAGTTCCCAAGGACATCTTTCCTTGGAAAAGTATTTCTCCTGTGAGTAAATAATGTGCTTGCCTAGAAATGAAAATGCAGTAATGTATTACATTGCAAGCAAGATGATAACAATGCTAGAAGTAGTTCAGGGGAAAATGTCACATTGCAATCTTGGGCTGAAGTCTCTGTCTCTAAATTCCCATAACTTCTTAGAGATGGCTTTCATATTCAATAAAAATAACCCAGAAAGGAGTTTTGACTTCTCTTTACTTAACCACTACTGATATGTATTTTAAAATTATTATTGCACCAAGAATATTCTGCCTTAAATTTTTTACATCTTAGCTGCTCAATTGACAAACTAAGGCTATCTTTAGCAGAAAATGATCCCTCCTAAGGAGCTTTGGAGTAATGACATTTAAGATATTTACTGGTTTTGGAAGAAACCTATACACTTTCTAACATTCTTTATATGCATCCCCACAAGACAACTTCAGTAAGTCCAGTCACTTTTGTTTTGTAGAGGAAGAGAAGGAATCCAAAAGGTAGAGAGGCCAAGGCATAAATATGACCATGAGTTTGAGGCTAGCCTGAGCCACATGTGTTCAAGGTCAACCAGGGATATGTAAAGAGGACATGTCAAAAGAAAACCGAACACAATAACCAACAACAACAACAGACACATAAATGAAAGCTGTAAAGAAAAGCTGTTTGATCAAGGTCATGTTGCCTGTGAGACATACATTTTATTACAGAACCAACTTTATGTTCAGCAGGGAGGTTAGCTGAGAAAACATGAGCTTTTCAGCTTTTCAGCTTTTCAGTTCATTTGTTTCTAAGAATTGTTGTCTTTCACTTTGAATGTGCAATAGAAAACTAAGCCATTGATTATTTTAGTATTCCTTTCATGTGCTCTGGAGAATAAAAAGAGAAATTTTAGGCTGTACATATTTAATTTTGATAAATAAAAACAAACAACAACTCATTTTAATGATGCTTTGCCATATCAAATGTAGAATTTCAGATCCAGCTCGCTATACAGCTTGCTGCTTGTATAGCTACCTTTCAGAGTATGATGTGTTTACGTGTGTGTGTATAATCTTCTATTAACTGTCACATTTAATACTGTCTAAAATATTTATGGATGATAGATTTATCTACTTGAATGTCCTGTTTTTGTTCTTAGTATTGGGCTAAAAATGGCCAAGTACTCTAGGACAGAAAGTATTGACAACTTTACAAGGAGTTACCCAGGTAAAGCTTCAACTGACCTCAGAAGATGTGAGTTTGCATCAAGCCATGTCTTTGCCTGTCAGAGAATGATTTGGACAAGTCTGTTCTTTTTGTATATTATTTTTTCCACTCTGTGGGCTTGGGAATCAAATTCAGGTTGTCAGGCTTGATGAGAAATGCCTTGAGCCACTGAGCCATCTTGCTGACCTGACTTCAGTTGTGCTTTTTGCTTCTTACTGAATAATTTTGCCCAATCTATGAGGTATTTTCTTTTTTTTTTTTTTTTTTTTTTTTTTGGTTTTTCGAGACAGGGTTTCTCTGTGTAGCCCTGGCTGTCCTGGCACTCACTTTGTAGACCAGGCTGGCCTCGAACTCAGAAATCCGCCTGCCTCTGCCTCCCGAGTGCTGGGATTAAAGGCGTGCGCCACCACACCCGGCTTGAGGTATTTTCTAAACATAATAAATAATGTATTTATTAGCCAGGCGTGGTGGCACATGCCTTTAATCCCAGCACTCGGGAGGCAGAGGCAGGCGGATTTCTGAGTTCGAGGCCAGCCTGGTCTACAAAGTGAGCTCCAGGACAGCCAGGGCTACACAGAGAAACCCTGTCTCAAAAAACCAAAAAAAAAAAAAAAAAAAAAAATGTATTTAATCTCAATGACCACTATTTATGCCAATTTATTCTCGCACTACTTAATTTTCTGGTTGTAGATACGGAACCATAGTTTCAGGCAGTCATTATCTGAAGCAGTCCTTACCCATTCAATTGCTGTAAAATTCTTACCTTCTTGATCTAATGAAACTGAATGTTGGTTCCATTTTTATTTTATGATTCAAGCCATAGAAAAATAGTGCTGTGCTATTTATAATTCTACCTGTGTAGGCTCTAACCAACTCTTTTAGCCGTTGTATTTAAAAGAGAGAAAATGAACAAATCAGTAACATTTTTAATTCATATGTAATATAATGAGAATCACTTCCCATTTGATTTCTGTTTATGTTATTCACAAATTTTCTGGTAGTGAATATAGATATTGACAATTTCAGGTGTCTCAGAATTATTACATTCTACCTTTTATATTGAGATCTGACCGAAAAGTATTACATGAGGAAAAAAGTGCATTTCTTTCATTTGGGATGCCTAGACAGATGAGCCATTAAATTAAGAAGTGACGAT
The DNA here is from genome assembly GCF_978045245.1 of Mus caroli. Classification (NCBI taxonomy): domain Eukaryota; kingdom Metazoa; phylum Chordata; class Mammalia; order Rodentia; family Muridae; genus Mus; species Mus caroli. Next base: position 38,019,538 of record NW_028227262.1, on the reverse strand, counting down.
CTGTTTCTGCTGACTCTGTCTTGAAATAAGATTCTGTTTATTTAATAACTATATGATACATATTATTTTTAAAGAACTGAATATATACCAGGTATGGTGACACATACCTATAGTCCCAACACTTTGAAGACATAGGCAGGAGAATCAAGAGATCAAGGTCATCTTCAGGCACAGAGAAAGTCCTAGGCCTGCCTTGAAACATGAGACTTCTGTTTCAGGAAAGATTAAGCAAGAAAAGAAGTGCACCATAGCATTCAAAAGTCAACCAGAGCCCAGAGGAATGGTCAAGTAATTATGAGCTCTTCCTGCATTTCTAGGGGAACTAAGTTATGTTCCCAGCACCTATGTGAGACATCTCACAATCTCCTATAATGCTACCTTCAAAGACTCTAACTTCCTCTTCTGGTCTCCATTGGTCTTGGGTATCGCACAAATGTACCTTCTCCCTCTCCCTCTCCCCTTCTCCCCCTCTCCCACCCCCTTTCTCTGAATAAAACATTTTAAAGTCAGACCAGGCTGTATTTTATCCTTTCACTTTATAATAATTATTAAAATTCTATAGATATTAACGGCTAAAACCTTAAAATATATGTAATAGGTTTTTTTTTCTCTCACCTATGGATTTTGAGAACTAAGCTATAATAAGAAACAAAAGAAAAACACATTTATATCAAGCCATAACCTAATGAACATGGACATTTTTTTTTCTCAAAAAGTCCATAGGTTTCCTCTTAATCACTAACTGGACCTTTTTCATTTAAAGTCTTGTGCATTGTCCAACTTTCTTTCATTCACTCTTAATACTCATTGTTCCCAAACCCTTGGATTGGAACTGTTTCTCCCTTTGTCATTTTTTGACCTGGTTGATGTGTCCCATGTATTTTAATTATAAGAAGTATCTAAGAAATGATTTCTGTAACATGACATGTAATTTATTTTCCCTGAATAGACTGAAACATGTTTTCAGAATCAGACTTGACCAAATATTTTATCATCACAACTTGAGGTCCATAAGAAGAGAATGATCTAAAGATAGTAATTGTGGAAACTTTAGAAAAGTTCAAAGAGACAGGTCATTTAGTAGTAATTAAAAAGAGCTCTATTGCATTGGTTTAGAAAAATCTGTGCCTCCACAGCATTCAGCCTGTGCTGAGGGCATTCTTTGGCTTATCTCTATAATTTGGTTCTATCCTCCATGGGAACAAAAGCTGTGGAGAGTGGCAACTTGTTTGGCTTGGGAGCATGCCCAGTGTGAAAAGTTTGCAGGCAGAATCAGAAAGAACAGCTGCAAGGGGAGAATTGGGAGGAGATGACAGCTAATGACTCAGAAAGCTATTTGCATTCAAACCTTCTGCTGAAACAGGAGGCAGCCATGCCTGGGTGATGGTTCACCATCCGCTGCCAGACTGGTTTCAACACCCTGAGTCCTTTAACCAGTACCTGTGCCTCAAGACAATGCCTAGCCAATAACCCTCACTTACCTGAACTAGCGTAACCATCTCTTTAGAATTTCAAAGAGCCTTTTATTCATGAAAACACGCGAATCTATTCTATCAGAAAGCTGAGCATGCCTCCTCTTATATACAGTGATGTAATAACGAAGTACAAATGGAAACCCAGTCTATCAATATTAATTGACAGAAGATGGTACACTAGACACCAGATCCTGTGCTTTACATGCACTGCTTTATTTAATAGAAGACCTTGAAGTAGCTTTTGTAATTTCCTGCTCAGGGCTCTGAGTATAACGAAAAGGACCAGAAACCACTAAAGCATCATTTATTAATAGCACCATGACCCCTGTTTCATCATTTTAAAATTCTGCATAAGGTCTGCTGTGTCTCTTTTCCCCCCCGCCCCCTGCCCCATGGAGCACATGACTATTTTTCAGTAAGAGCCTGAGATCACATGAGTTAGTCATAGGCTCTAAGCTGGGCCTCTGAAGTAGACCATGTGATATATTTACTGATTTATAGGGCATGAGTTATGCTACATGTCATCACAGACATTGACCAATAATATTAGCAATTCTTATAGGATAAGAATAGAAGGCATAGTAATTAATAGTAATTTTCTATTGTGATGATAAAAATAACATGAACCAAACCATGTTAGTAAGAAAGAATTTATTTTACTTTATAGTTCCTAAGCCCATTATGGTAGAGGAAGGCACAAGAAGGCAGGAACCACCGTTCTGATCATTATTTCCTCTGCATATGGAGAAGAAAGTAACAGAAAGTTAGGCGAGGTTATAAACCCTCAAATATTGTCCCTAATCAAGCATTTTCTCCATTAAGGAAGTCCTAACACTTCCATAAATCTCCAAGCTGTGCCACCTATAAGAGACCAAGTGCTTAAATTCACAAAACTACTGATGACATTTTTCATTCAAACTACTACAGACAACAATAGAGTTAAATGCACTATTTTTCCAAAACTTATAGAAAAACAAAAATAGGACCCATGTTGTTTTGCTTCATTCTTTTTTTTTTTTTTTTTACCTCTCCTTTATAGGTATTCGAAAGGAAAGTTTGAGATATCCTTGCCATGTAATCTACTCTTTTGTCCTCTGTATTTTAATACTAGTTCCTTCTTAGTTTCCTTTTTGCTTTCTATCATTGTGTCTTTAAAACATGACTACAGTTTAGGATAAAAATAAATGATCACAAATAAACCTGAAATATACTTACATCTTCATTGCCCAAGAAGGTCACTATGACTTCCAAGTAAAGGCCTCTAGTGGATATGACAAACTGGTGGATATGACAAACTGGTGGCAAGCTCTGTTTGATTAGTACAGCTGGAAACTCTTTCAGTGCCATCTCCCACTGACACACATTGTGCTTCTTTACATCCAATCTGAGCTTGCAGAATTTGACTATAAATCGAATAGGTTTGTGGTTTTCATAAAGGAAACAAATAGAAGCTTTTAGTTTGAACACATATGAACTCTTATTTTATTTCTATAAGTAGTAGCCATTGTTAGATATAGGAAATGTAAACATATTCTTTAGCAAATGACACCTTTTAGAAATTCCAACCTGTATGTCAAATTGAGCTTCATGAACAGATTAGGTAACAAATACTCACGTAGAAAATTTATTGTAAATGAATCTTGAGGTACACAGTTTAATGTACAATAATTCACCTGGAAAGAAATTTTGATTATAACTGTCAGTTAATATTCTCTCCAATAGCAATGAAAGCACAGTTGTAGGATAACATGCTTATGGTGTTGTAATGTTCTGAGTCCAAACACTAAGTTTTGCTTAAATGGATGAAGAATATCAAATAATTAAGTGAAGAACATGTATGAGGCCTGCATTCTAATCTGAACTAGGAGGTGTGATTATGGTTCTTAGACCAGTGTACAAACATTTATTAACCTTATTTCTTACCAGTAATGTAAGAGGGTTTTTTTTGTTGTTGTTGTTTTGTTTTGTTTTGTTTTGTTTTATCGTTGTAAAATAGGAAAGGAAAGGTTTGTTTTGGTTCTTGGTTTGAAGAGATACCATGCATCTTGGCAGGGAAGGCATATCAGCAGGTTCATAAGGCAGCTGATGTCAATGTGTCCATAGTCACAAAGCAGAGATAAATGAGTTATTGTACTACAGTCCCTTTCTTCCTGTATAAACATTATTTAGCCCTTAGGATGGCATTACCCATTTTCAGGTTGAGCATTTCCTCCTGTGTTGAACCATACTAAAAATGCCTTCATGGGCAAATCCAGAGGCTTACCTCCTAGGTGATTCTAAGTCCAGTCAAGTTGATAGTGAAGATAAACGATCACAAGCAAGTAATCAATCAAACAAGCAAACAAACAACAAAAAAAGTAGTTGTTTAATAATCACCAATTTCCTTTTTTGGGTCTTAAAACTATCTGAATTTTACACTCTAAAGAAAAAAAATGTTTTTTTTATTTTGAAACTGATCTTGAAATTTGATATATAGTGAACATAGGTTTCTATCCTTTTCTTTTTTGAGAGTTCTTTAAATAATCACCAATTTTAGAATTCATCCTCATTGTTTGTTGTGTCATTTAACTTTTACAACATCTATTATGGTTTTCTATGTATCCCCTGCACCTGGACTTGTAGTGGCAGGATGGTTGGAGAAACACAGTGTCACTTATTTAGAACCTTTGTTATTACAGCCAGCTTGGTGACCTTAGATCTGTCGATGAATTATTTATTTCACTGCATGTGTTTCTCCCAGAATTCATAGCATTTCCCTTTGTCATAATGTTTCTTCCCATTCATGGAACTGTAAATACAGCTGACTGAACCTTGCCAGTAGCCAAACCCATTGTGGGTTTTGTGTGAAGTACTTCAGCTTTCAGTTCATAGACATAATAATTTCTGTTTGTATTTTTTTTTCTTTACCCCACATGAAATGCCAGTGGTACTAGAAGAATACCACCAGAAATGTATTTAAATTGCATTAAGAAGACAAGAGATTTTTTTCTTTATTTTAATATGACTACTTTGAGACAGAGTACATTTCTTTTCTTTTCTTTTCTTTTCTTTTCTTTTCTTTTCTTTTCTTTTCTTTTCTTTTTCTGAATCTCAGTTCATCTTTCAAGAAATGGGAACACAGGTGACTATTACAGAGAAATTAGAATGGAGACATAAAATGGTTTTTATGCCTGCTGCCATTTTGGGAAAAATTATTAAATTGACTTTCATCAGTTCAGAGATGTGTTTTAGTATGGTCTGTTTGAAAGTGTTGAGCACATGGAATACTATGTGAATTCTATGGAGGTGCCTCAAAGACATGAATGTATATCTTCAAGATTGGTAGCCATGAAGATGAAATGAGCCGCCCTATGATGTTTCTCAAAGAGATCACCTATGCTGTTGGTGCTGTTAACTTTGGCTAATCACTGCAACCTCCTGGGGAAGTTTGTAAAGTCTTGAATCTCAAATTACAAATTACTCTCATTCAATACAAATTTCTGAGGAACTGAACCAAGATCTTGGAATATTTAAAAGCAATTGCAGTGTGAAAAGGAGACTGAGAACTATAGGTGATAAGGTACAGAGACTGAACTACCAGACACCAGAAACTTAGGACTATCTCTGACCATGCATTTAGTGACTGAATAGATCAAGGAACCAACCATTCATACCTCTAACTCCACACTCCTTTTCAACTAGGTAGTTGCTTTATACCATAATCAAGCAGTTGGACTGGCAAATTATGTCTCTAAGGGAAGCATGCTCTTTGCATCAGATAAGAATTTTTTCTACCTGTTTGATTATGTTATCCTGTTTTTCTTTAAGGATTTGTAACTCTTTAGCAGTGTTCTCCTGCAATTTTTTAAGGGATTTTTGTGCTTCCTCTTTACTGTCTTCTACCTGTTTACCAGTGTTCCTTTGTATTTCTTTAAGTGTGTTATTAAAGTCCTTCTTGATAAGTGGATATTAGCCCAAAACTTAGGATACCCAAGATATAAGATACAATTTGCTAAACGCATGAAACTCAAGAAGAATGAAGACCAAAGTGTGGACACTGTGCCCCTTCTTAGAATTGGGAACAAAACACCCAGGGAAGGAGTTACAGAGACAAAGTTCGTAGCTGTGATGAAAGGATGGACCACTTAGAGACTGCCGTATCCAGGGATCCATCCCATAAGCAGCTTCTAAACGCTGACACCATTGCATACACTAGCAAGGTTTTGCTGAAAGGACCCAAATATAGCTGTCTCTTGTGAGACGATGCTGGGGCCTAGCAAACATAGGAGTGGATGTTTACATTCAGCTATTGGATGTATCACAGGTCTCCCAATGGAGAAGCTAGAGAAAGTACCCAAGGAGCTAAAGGGATCTGCAACCCTATTGTTGGAACAACATGATGTACTAACCAGAACCCCGGAGCTCTTGTCTCTAGCTGCATATGTATCAAAAGATGGCCTAGTCGGCCATCACTGGAAAGAGAGGCCCATTGGACTTGCAAACTTTATATGCCCAATATAGGGGAATGCCAGGGCCAAAAGAATGGGAATGGGTGGGTAGGGAAGTGGGGGGCGCTATGGGGGACTTTTGGGGTAGCATTGGAAATGTAATTGAGGAAAATATGTAATAAAAATATTAAAAATTAAAAAAAAGAGGAAAAAAAAAGAATAACTTTAATCAATACAGAAAAAAATCTCATAAAGTCATTGTAAATATGTGGGTGATTGCCTTGGGTATAATGACTTCAGCTTTAAAGGAACTTAAAAGAATTATGAGGGCCAAAGAGATAACTCAGCAGTTGAAAGCGTGGGCTGCTCTTCCAGAGGACCCAGACTCAGTACCCAGTACCCAGGGGGCAACTCCCACCTGCCTGCAACTCCAGTCCAAGGAGATCCGATGTCTTCTTCTGGCCTCTGCCAGCACCAGGCATGCGTGTGGCATACAGACATACATGCAGGTAAAATATTCATATACACAAGAATAAAATTTATATGTTTCAATTAAAAATATGGAATAAACTCTAAAAATATGTTTCAAAAAAATTTTTTTTCTATCACCTCACTAAACACGAAAAACTGTACACTAGAAAACCAGGTCATTTCTAATCTTGTCTCACTTTAAGCACTTCTAGTGACCTGGCTGTTCTACTTGATATATGGATAGCTGCATCTGCAAAGAAGCACATGCTTATAGATGCCTCCCTCAAGAGTCTCACCCATTGCTCTTACATTGATGTGCAATACTATAATAACATGCATATTGAGAGTTGTTTAGAGCATTGTAACACACTGATGTTTTACTCTCAGTGTTTTTGTTTGTTTGTTTGTTTGTTTTGAATCATGGCTGATCATTCTATTCTTGAGTCAGAACTTCAACCCTTTTTCCCTTACTTTTGTATTATAAAGTAATTTCTAAAATGGGTATATATTAGTATCTAATGTTCTCTTATAGTCCATGCAAGATAAAAATGGTACAATAAATTCCCATATATATATATATATATATATATATATATATATATATAACACATTTCTGTTAAATATAATCTTATGAGTAAAATCTATGAGTGATTACTGAAAAACAAGAACAATTTAACATATCCTAAAGGACATAAAACTCTCAAAACCATGTATTCCCCATGAGACATGTATTCCCTGTCCTTTTTGACCCATTTGTTATTATTACTTTCGTCTCTATGTATATATTCATTTGTGTGAATATCACAATATTATACATATGTATATTATAATATACATATAGTGTATCACTATATACATACATATTTTACCTAAACAAATATATAGTATTTTAACATTATTTTAAAACCTTATTAAAAATCATAGACAATATTGCCTGGTTATAATTTAAATTCTCCTTCAATATTTGAAAATTTATGGTTATGAGTAAAATGGAGAACACCAATATTTTATGTTCTCAATAACTGAAGAGCATCAAGGAAACAGAATATTATGCAATCTTCTCTTTAAAAAATGGGTAGCATCATGACCCAGACTCAGCACTTGAATACACATATCTGATTTATACATGCCTGTCTTTACTAGACAAGAATCCTCTCTCCTGATTATCTGATTAGTTTTTCCTACTTTTTATAGACATCCTGCAAGGGTTACTCTATGATTTATGTTCCATGAACCCATCATTTTAATCATTACAGATTTATATGCAGTAGAATTTTCAGACTCTTTTTATAGTTACATTTTTATGTATATCTTGAGGTAGGTCCCACTTTTTCTTTGTTATTAATTTTTTTCATGAATTTTAAATATTTAAACTTTTATTTATTTATTTATTTATTTATTTATTTATTTATTTATTTATTTACACTCCAGACCCTATCCCCCTTCTGGTTGACCCTCCAAACTTTCCACATCCCACAACTCCTCCCCAAACCCCTGTCTCTATGAGGATGCCCCCCACTACCCACAACCCACCCCACCAGACCTCTAAACTCCCTGGAACCTCCAGTCTCCTGAGATTTAGGCACATCATCTCTGATTGAACAAAGATATGGCAGTCCTCCTCTGTGTATGTATTGGAGGCCTCATATCAGCTGGTGTCTGCTGCCCAGATAGTTGTCCAGTGTTTGAGAGATCTTGGGTGTCTAGATTAGTTGAGATTGCTGGTCCTCCTACAGGGTCGCCCTCCTCCTCAGCCTCTTTCAACCTTTCCCCAATTCAAGCACAGGGGTCAGCAGCTTCTGTCCATTGGTTGGGTGCAAATATCTGCATCTGACACTTTCATCTGCTTATTGGGTCTTTCAGAGGGCAGTCATGATAGGTCCCTTTTTGTGAGCACTCCATAACCTCAGTAGTAGTGTCACGCCTTGGGACCTCCCCTTGAGCTGGATCCCACTTTGGGCCTGTTGCTGGACCTTATAGTTTTGTATGGCGTATTCATTCAGTGTTTGAGAACGTCTTGTAAACAACCTCTAAAATAGATGGAGAATCATCAGGTTAATAGAATTGGATGTTTTATGAAGATCCGTTTTGTTATTTATGTGTATAAGAATGTATCTATGTGTGTGTGTTGAGGACGCCAAAGTAGGGCATTAGTTCCCCTGAATCTTGAATTACAATTTTGAATAGCCGTGATATATTCAGGGAACCAAGTTAGATTATCTCCTGTTGGGTTATGCAGTGTTCTGCATTCATACCACCACAGAACTCATGCTACTGAGGGAGGCAGTTTGACTGAGTTTACCCCATGCCAATGCAGGGCAGGTGTCGGGCTATGTCACGCCACAGGACCCTGCTCCGGGGTTAGGGGAGCACAGTCTGGAGCTGGCTTGGTGGTCTCTGGGCCTGCAGGAAGGGAAGGGCCCTCTGGGTCTCAGGCTCCACTGGATGCTATGGAACAGCTGAGAACAGAGTGGGTCCTGCACACATTCACCTGCATTGCATTAAACAATAATTGACCAGTGTATACAGGAAAATAAATTTTACATTAGATTTTAAAGCACCTCTTTGTTTCTTTCTTTCTTTCTTTGTTTCTTTGTTTCTTTCTTTGTTTCTTTGTTTCTTTGTTTCTTTCTTTCTTTCTTTCTTTCTTTCTTTCTTTCTTTCTTTCTTTCTTTCTTTCTTTCTTTCTTTCTTTCTTTCTTTCTTCCTTCCTTCCTCTCTCTCTCTCTCTCTCTCTCTCCCTCTCTCTCTCTCTCTCTCTCTCTCTCTCTCTCTCTCTCTCTCTCTCTCTCTCTCTCTTTCTTGAGACAAGAGTTTTCTATGTATCCCTGGCCACATGGCACTCCCTCTGTAGATCAGGCTAGCCTTGAACTCAGAGATCCTTCTGCTATTGCCTTCCAAGTTCTGGGATCAAAAGCATGTACCAACAGCACCTGAAGCATGTCATGTTTCTTAAACACAGATAATAAAACATAGATAAATATATATATTTTTAGTAAAACATTTAATAGTACAATACAGAAAAAAACTAAATATTGAAAAATGTGGAAGAAATATATACTCTTAAGAAAATGAATACTATTATTTTTAGTTTTTAAATTTTCTCCATTCTTTATATAGGTATCATGTGTAAACATTTATATATATATATAATTTAGTAATATACAGTATACTGTTAAAATATAACATATCTGTATTACATTTTTACTCAGCATTTTGAGATGACAATTTCTTCATGGTCTTATGGTCTCTGGCTAAATCACAACTTTCTTAATATTCTGACATGTAAAATTACTTCTTTAATTCTGAGGAACGTTAGTTATTTCCGTTTTTCTTTCATTTGTAGTTCTCTATTAATCACAGAAGAGGTAGATTCATTTGTCCTTTTCTATTACATAGTTAGAACACATTCTAAATATGTTTTCCTTGCTAGTCCAATTTTAACTCACATTAACTGTTTTTAAAATATATAAATTCAGAACTTTGTCTAATTATTTCTCTTAGAATCCTTTATTTGTCTTACTTCTTTGTCATACTCTGTTGAAATGGTTATTTTGAATTTTAATATATCCCTTTTATCATTAATAATTTTTTAGTGTTCTCCCCTATGGGCTATGACCTATCTAATCATAGGTTCTTAGCCCAATTTTGGTGCCAACCATACATGTCTTCTTGTTGAGTGGGCCATAAATCCAACCAGAAAGTAGTTGGTTACTCCCATGATGTTTGTGCCAGTATTTCACCAGTTGACATATCTTGCCAAATCAACCATTCCTATGCTGTGCTGGGTTAAAACTAGTTATTTTTGAGTTTGTTTTTTTTTTTTTTCTTGTAGCTTTCATAGCACCTTAGAACACTATGAAAATATCCAGTATGTTCTTCATTCTTCTTTTTCCCATTCTTATCTCTTCTAAACTGTTGGCTCAATTTAGGAATTAACTGAACAATTGACAAAAAGTTCCTTGAATTTCCTTAAGTATAGCTGTTTGGCATTTCTCTCATGTACCAGTAGTGAAAATGCAATTGTTATACTTTGTTAACATGTACATACAAAGAGTCTCCACTTGTCTCAAGAGAGCTTAGAAAGCTTATAATTTTCATAATCCACAGGAACATTGCAAGAGACTTGGACAGTGAAGATGCCTTGATATACCTTTTATACAACACAGGATATAAGACAACATAATCTTGAAGCACATTAAAAATGTTTCATGTTCATGCAAATAATAAATAGTTCTTATTCGTAAGCATAATTAGAGATTGCCAATACATCTTTTACCTGCAAGTTGGAGTGCCACATGGCTTTCAAAATGAGTGCTTGTTATTAATAATATTTAGATGAATAATATTTAATAAGACATTTTTCAACTTTTTCATCATGTCACATATAGTGCCAGGCAAATGACTTGATATAATTAATGGTAGCTTAGTTTAACATGTGATAATCTTCTCTTGCCCTCTAATTTATCACTAAATGCCTTTCCCATGGATTGTACACATTGAAAGGTTATTATTGTAGCCCTGTACTTTATTTACTCCTACAAAAAAATTCATTTTAAATGGAGCATGCTGTGCTAATAGGTAGTGGGTCTGTGATCACTTGTTTGTCATTCACAGTGATTAGGTCTCCCAATATTTAAACTGGATCATAGAATGCCAGTTCTAGTATTTTACGGTTGGTATTTTCCCTCCATCTGCCTTCCTAGTTAGATGTGCTCAGTTGGCACTCGCTTTGTGCTTTGAACTTGGGTTCCCTTAACAAATGACAGAGCTGTTTGTGTCACCCACCACTTGTCCTGAAATTTGAGGAAGAAAAGTGGAAAAAGACAGTAATACCTGCAAGACTATCAATCTTGCTGGTCCGGCGTAGTGTTATTCTATCATGCGTTGGGTTGTCAATAAAAATCAGAGTGAAGGCAGTGATTCAGGAAGAGGCATGAGAAATGGCCATTTCAGTTTGATGAAGATAGTGCTTCTTGATAGTGTGATAACCCATACTTACCCCTTATCATGCAGAGAACATCGATTTCCTTATTTAGAAGAGTCAGTGTTTAAGAGCATTAGCTGATCTTCCAAAGGACATGGAATTAATTTCCACCACCCACATGGTGGCTCACAGAAACTTATAAATGCAGTGTCAGAGAATATGATGAGCTCTTTTGGCCACTGAGGGTACTTCACACAGTCATGATATTCATATATACATACATGCAAGAAGAACATTCATACACCTATAATGAATTAAATAACCCTTAAAATTAAATAACAATTGAATAGATTTTTTTTTATGAGCTACAAAATGTAAGACAGAATGGAGAAAATAAATGATTTGGGAGTGAGCTAAATTTGAATATTTACTCAGTGGTACTGTGTTTAGAAAAATTGAACACCAGGTTATGACCCAATGCATGTGTTTCTTTTGTTTGTTTTTAAGAAAACCAAATGCTTTTTATTTTACCCCATGACTAAGAAAACATGGAGCATTTAGCTGTCTATTAACTGATGGCGGCTTTTGATTTATGGTGTTCATAAAATGAGGGCATCTATCATAAAATTAAACCTTTATTAGAATCAATGGCATGAAGATACATAGGGAAATAGAGGCTAATCATACGCTGTTCAGATGCCTGGATAATTTGGGAGATCTCAGAGCCATATAAGAGCAGTATCTCCTGTCTTTTCAATACCACATGAGAACAGCTCCATATTTTGCATGTATCACCACATCCTAGACCTTATAAGGCATTCACACAGAAAATGTCTGATTTTTTCCTACCCAAATGTTGCTGTGGAAAGTGATACAGGCAAAGAAAGAGCAGTGAACATGACCGAGATCTAGAGTAAATAGAATCCCACCTATTTTTGGATTAATTATATCAATTGGACAAACTCTTAAATGTCTTTTTCTTTAAGGGTGAAATGGGATCATTCCTTGCTGGGATATTGTACACATTAGAAATAATATGTGCAAAGATCCCAGTGATGAACTAATGGGAAAAAGGACATCATAGCAGTAGCTATTACCATTACCCATGAGGGGAAAATATGCAGTATAGACAAAATACTGTAAAAGGAACATATACAAAAGCTTATAGAAACACTTTCGAGTTAGAGAAGGTTTAACTGACTCTGCTGTAGCCCATGGTGAGGTCTTAATATATCAAATTATATCTAGAAAGATTCTCAGTGGGAAGTGCAGGCGACATGTTTCCAATACATGTCATTATAATAACTAGGGCTTTGTAATTCTTTGATTCCTTACTGTTTGATTCTCAATCTTAATAATGCATTAGAGTACTTCTGAGCTTAGCTCTCAATAAATTATAAATGCCACCATTTTATACCTAAGTATCAAATGATATTTGGCCACTGCTAGTGGAGGAAAAATAAACAATTTGAGCTTGTTAACTATGGCCTTCTGGGTTTCTGGGGTCAGTCTTTCTGCTACAGGGTAGGCTTATCAGAGCCAGTACCTGTTAATTTTACAGCATGCATATTTCATGTATAGGTACTAATTTCTAGTCATTGTGTACACTTAAGATATTATTTTACCCTATATTTTCTACTGTTTTAGCTGCTAAAACACACTTCCATCATGTGGTCATTTTTCTAAACTTCAAGATTAGCAGCAAGGGCCAACTGCCAGTGATTGCTAGATACTCCATCCTTTCCATCCATCAGTACACTAATTTCCAAGACATTTGCAATTTCTACTTCTAACTAAACATCAATAATGACCTTTCACACCTATTTATGCCATATGATTTAATCAATATTAATTTTGTTCATGTACCTCCCGTCTCTTTCCACAGATACTTAACACAACAGTTATTTGATATATCGAATCCTTATATCAGGAAGAGCAAGGCAATGGCGTACAGATGGGCTTTTTTGGTTCATTGATAATGTCTGCCAGAACCAGTTTTACAGCAGAAGGCATAAGAAAAAAATTGAAGCTCTGTTTAGCCTTCATGGGGATGAATATTGTAACTGACTAGCCATGTCTGCTAAAGTTTAAATAAGAAAGAAGAGAGAGAAAGACTAGCACAGAGTGCAGGAAGGCCCATACCTCTCAGACTCCCTTAACATCCTCAGGCTATGTAATCTCCACAAAGACTGAGGCCTTGCCACTACCTTCTCTCAGCACTGCAAGAAAGTTCATTTACAGAACACTAAATCAATGAGGCATATAGCTTCCATTCTGTGAAATAATTTGCAGTCTGAAGCTTTGCTCTGCCGAGACACTCTGCTAAGTAACCCATATGAAAAATAAATCATATTTTTTTCCATTTTACATTGTGGAAATATGGTGAAGAGCAACAATTAATATATGATATTAATCTTTGAATCATATCCAGAAATATCCATGATTATCATTTTACTATCTACTTTTGGGTCCATTTTGTGCATTACCCCTTAGCTCTATGTTCGTTCACAATTTTCACTTGTTCTGTGAAAACTGATCTGGGCCATGGCTACTTAAGATGGTGTTAAAGCAAGCTTGATCAAGATGTAGTGAGGGATACATGTCACAGAGGGACCAGAAGGTTGGGTTGCCATCTTTTCTGGTATGTTTGTTGTGACATGTCTTAGGGTACAACCTGATGTAGTTGTTGAACCTTCATCAATACTCAGCTCTCCAATGCAGTTAATTTTTAATTTTTCTCCACCATGTTCTGCTCTACAGTGTTTACCACATCTCTAAGCAGATTCACCCTCTGTGAAGCTATTCTGCAGTTGGGTGTCTTCCCTTGTAGGTCAGAAAAATAAATATAGAAATTTCTACTAGCAAAATAAAAAAGAGTTCTTTCATTCAGCAAGTCACAATCATGTTGCCTCTAATCAGGTATAAGTAGTCCCAACTAGATCTGGATCTACTAGCTTGGTTACAAAGTAGTAACTATGTCTTGTATATTTTAGAGTCATCTTTACTTATCACTCTTTAGTTCATCATTATAGCTAACAATTGCAATCAGTAGTCTATAAAAATACTTCCATGTTCAAAACGTCTGTCCCAGAGTGGTAATTTGTGATTCCTATGGCTTAATACACAGAGGCATGCTTTTGGTTTACATTTTAAAATAATAAGAAACACAGCATTCAACATTCCTTCAGCTTCTACCTTGTTTTAATGGTTGCAAAGTAGTAATAGTCTTAAATATTGATTTATTTTATTTCTTTCTGTCATTTTTAGAAATTCTTTCTCTCTTTTTTTTTTCATAAAACATATATACTCTCTTCAGACTGGTAGATGTCCTTGAGCATACACTTTTGCCTGGATCCATAGTGATTTCTCAACAGTGAACTTGTGGTTATTTAGACACTTTTGTCAGAGAAAAATGAAGCTCAACAACGGAGAAAGTGCTTGATAATTTCAGGGTCATTTTGGGCACATTATGGAAAGGTGTGATGAAATGTCAAAAAAAGAAAAGCAGAAGAGTGGAGAGAGCCATGCAATTCTCATCTTCTGTGAATGTGCTCTAGCAAGAATGTGAAAACTCTCCCAAGCACCACAAAACTGACACCAGGTTAAAGACTGGGCCATTAAATATCAATTATCCTAAACCACTTATGACTGCTTCTTTGATTAAATGTTTTACTTGTGTTTTACCTTTGGGGAAATCTACCTCATCAGAAGAATGGAGAACGAAAAAGATTAAACGATTCATTCGGATGTTTTTGCAAAGTACTTTGGGAAAGAAAGCAAATTGTTAACATGAACATCATTTTACAAATTGAGTTCGGCTAATTTCCTGTGCTTACACACAAAATCCCCTGTAGATTCAGCTTAAAGCCCTCACCGACTCCAGTAGTAGTATTTTTTTTAATTATTTACTATTTGTGTGTGTGTGTGTGTGTGTGTGTGTGTAGGTGTTTGTGTGTGGCACATGTTGGCAAGTGGGTACAAAATGTATTGCATATGCTAATGTCAGAGAACAACTTTTTCCAGGCTGACATGCATTTTAGGAATCAGATCCAGATCTTCAGGATTATATGACATGTGCTTTTATCAGCTGTACTATTTCATGCCACACTCCCACTCCTCTCTGGTATTTCCCTGGCATAACCACATCTCACATATAAGCAACCCTAGATTTGGATGTAAATAGAGCTGATCTCTCAGTTTCATTTGAACCAACTAGGTTGTGATTTTGATTGATAACCAATGAAAATTCCCTGTCACCAGCATGTGCAGGAAATTATCTTGTCCATGCCCATGCGCTAGATCCTGCCTCTGGAAGTGCTCATCTTCTCCCAACATTTGGTTCCACTTTACTTGCAGATGCTTTCTGAATGCACTGGGGAAACATCCCCATTAAGTGAGCCCTTTGGAGGTATATCAGTCCTGCAATGTTCATCTCAGCATAAGAAGATGGGCCATGTATTATACATTGTCCATCACAAAATATCATAAAGATAGGTAGGCATGTGGTATTCTTGTTGCTGCTGTCATGATCATTAGCATCACAAAGAGCTACTGTTATTGAGTGCCCACGGTGCAGGTAGTATGTCTTTAGTTTGTTAACCCTCACAACTTCTTAGGAATAAAGCACTCTGGGAAAGTGATTTTGAAAATAACATTTTATAATTATAAAAGTAAATGATTATAGTTTTCTTTAGTAGATTTGTAAGTGAACTTTTTATGCATTTATCGTGTGTTTTATAGTGCTATGGTGTCTTGAGGAGTTATTACTCTTTCTACCTGGAGAGGTGAAATTCACACCATGAAATACTATGTGGCTATCCAAGACATGAGTAATGAAAATGGTGTAGCTTTTTCACCTCATTTCTTTATTCTCTGATCTTTTATTTCCCAGTATTCCTACTGTCTGTTGTTGTGAGCGACAGTAGACTAAAATGAGAGTGATGTGATAGTTTGACAAATATCTACTAAGGACCCATGACAAGCAAAGGGCTTAATCACCAAGATGGGCTTGGAGGGGATTTAAAACTAATCAGACAAATGAAGAGTGACAGGCATTGTCACCATTGACAAAATCACTTCAATCACAAGTCAGGAAAGAAAGGAGGGCAGTGAGGAGAGGGACATGCCAGCAGCACGCTGAAGACTGCCCCTCCTTTAGATGTCTTCATTGGACTTCTGCTTTTAAAGATGAGCTGCTCCTGACTAATTATTTACTCTTTATTTTATTTTATTTTTACATTTATTTATTGAAAGGGGAGGGGAGGAGAGGAGACATATGTCACTAGGTGTGTATTTAACTCAGAGGAAAATATTTAGGACTCTCTCCTCCCCTTCTCACAATGTGAATTCCAAGGATCAAACATAGAGCATCAGCCTTGGCAGCAAGCACCCTAAACCCACGAAGCCATCTAACCAGTTTCCTGAAGCATTCATTACTATAAGAGTTTTTGCTCAGCTACTGCAAAATTTTAAGAAATGGAGAGAGAGAGAGAGAGAGAGAGAGAGAGAGAGAGAGAGAGAGAGAGAGAGAGAGAGAGAGAGAGAGAAGAGGAGGAAGAAGAGGAACAGGAAGGAGGAGAAGGAGGAGGAGGATGACGAGGACAAGGACAAGGACAAGGAAGAGGATGAGGACGAAGATGAGGATGAGGACGAGGATGAGGAGAAAGCAAAGCATAGCCTGGAGACCATAATATGAGTTAAGAACAGGTCGCACATTAGAAAGCATTGTTTTACAAAGAAGAAAGTCCAATCTATCTCTTTTCTAAATTGGGGAGATATTTTGTTGATGTCTGGTCATAGTATAGAGTGTCTATTTGGGCCCGTGGTGTTTATTCATTAGTAAGCAAGGTAGCATAAAACCACAACTCAAGGTATAAACCCTCTCCAGTCTTCTTTTTGGCATGTAGCTTGAGTATGGCTGGGACTCTGTGTAATTTAGTGGTATTTAGTTGTATGGGTTCATAAAATCCTAAGGCATCTAACAGGAATCACTAAATATTAAATAAAAACTTTTTTGTAAAAATGATAAAATTCTAGTCCAGATAAAAATCAAAACCATAACCAAAACCAACCAAACAAAAACATTTAACCCATATATATCCCACCCAAGAAGACTTTTAAGGAGAAGCAGTCAGAAAAATACACAGTTCTTATCACATTATAAATCCATCCTACTACCAATCAATAAGTGAGTTTTCTAATAAAGAATACATTAATTTGGCTTTGTAGAATGACAAGTCCACACACACATGTATACACACACACACACACACAGGTGCATATACACACATGTGCATATACACACAAAAGTTGAAAATGAAGTGAAGTAGGATGAGGAGGAGAAGAAGAAAGAGGAAGAACAATGACAAAAAAAGAATGCATAGTATCAAAATTCAGTAAATATGGAAAATTTGCCCAGAATTACTCTTTCTAGTATTTAGGCTTCAAGAAATAGTTTCATACGACAGTTAAATGAAAAACATATATCCTTTATCTTATCAAAAAAATAAATCCTTTACCTATTGTGTGCCCCATAAAAATGTAAGTTTTAGACCATCAATATGTCTGAGATTAATTTCTACTTCACATTAGAAAGCCTCGTTTTAGGCAATTAATGCATAAAGCACCAAAGATCACTGCACTCAGGGCTGCATTGCCAGATGACATTGTACATCTCATGTTCCATCATTACCCTGATGTTTTCTCTTAGTTTGTATGGTCTAGGGAGAAGGTAGTTTTAGATTGAATATTTACCTCATCAGCAGGCTGAGAGTGTCCTCTGGTCTCTGCTCTCTTCTAATCTTGTATACAGAATATAGATAGCTGTGAATATTAATATGTTGCTCTTGTAACAGGCTACTACTATTGCTCAGTGACTTTAGTTCATAGCATGGAAAGGAAATGGTATTACTGATGTCATTTAGGGGTGAACTGGAGGAGACTTAAAGGGAACTTGGTAGCAACTGTATTATACACTGTTACATTGAACAACTGAAATAAAGCAAATCATAAATTACCTGCAGACAAAAATACTTCTGCCCTATAATATTTTTAATACTACTTTGAGTTTCTCAAAATGTGTTCCTGTTTCTGACCACTTAAGTTTGCCCATCAGACCCTGCACTTGGCCTGGGCGCTACTGTTCTGATCAATATGCATGACAAATGCCTCTTTCCAAGTTTTGGATAATCATATTCAGTGAGAAATTGAAATCATTTTCAAAAACACTTAGAGATTTGTCAAGTTAAATTTTTTTCCTGTGGAATCTACATTTCCTCCTTTCACACACAAATGGAGACGTCTGATTGCCATCTGAATCCCTGTGTTCACAGGCAAATGGCAGAAAGAATGGAGCTTTGTTTCTAAGAAAGCATGAACTAGTCTATCTAGTTTGGCCATGGGCTACATAGCCACAATGTTTTCCAATAAGGACAGAGAATTGAGGCAGTCCCCTAGTTTCTACATAGACCACTGTTCTTGGACCCTAGAAGAATATCCTCCTCAGAGTTTTCATTATAAGCATTTTCTGTAGCTGTCAGTTGCAAGGGGTGATGTCCTTGTGCTTGAATATTGGCCAAATGTCCTAGCCTTGTGGGTATGGATGTTTTTCATTGTGCTGGCTATCTATGACCCTCCATTGCTCTCTAGATATCCTGTGTCATCTCGCATGATGCTGAAGAGTTTGCTTGTAGGTAGATGTAAATAGCTCTAGGACTCTGATTAAGGTAACCTTCTCTAGAATCCCAGAAGATTGACCGAATCACTATTCCTGGGCCATTTTACACACAGTCCCCAGATGGGTCTCTCAGATATCTTTTTGGAACATATTGCTTTGGGTTCAGAATCTCACAAGTTCTGTGTCTGTGGATTCATAAAAGTCTACATTGGGATATTTCCAAATAAAATTGCAAAATCACATTATTCCCTAACCAATAGAGTTTTCTATCTTACCCTGTTATTATCTAACTGAATTTGCAATATTGAAGAAGAGAACAATGAGATTCTTAACTGAAAGCAAATTTTATATTTATTTATTTACTCATTCATTCATTCATTCATTCATTATTTGTGGTGTATGTGTGTGGGTATTTGCTTGTGGATGTGTGTCTCTATGTGTGTCCATGTGAGTATCCACTGAGCTATATCATAAGCTCTAAAAATAAACTTACTTTGTGTCTTTAATTCATTATCTTTTACAGAAAGAAGATAGATTACAGATAAAAACTACAATCCAGTTTTGTCTCTGTTCACCCTAAGTCTGAGAGGTCCATGAAGGATAAAATACATATAAGCATAGGAGTTTTTGTTTGTTTGTTTTGCTACACCTACACTATAATTATTTGAATCCTTGGATTTTTATGAACTGATCTAAATACAACCACATGTAATTAAGTCTTCATGAAAGACATTCCAAAGAAAAATGCAAATGGTTTTAGTCCTCATGAGAAAACAATATTTTTATTCTTTGTATAGCCCAGCCTGGACAGATATATATTATTTCTGCTTCAATTTACACATTCCTTCCATTACTCCTAGGGGGTGAGTTTCTATGGCTCATATTGGACTAGATCAGTGAAAACATAATTATTTTAAAAAAAAAAATTGAATCTCATTCCTGTCTTCACATATGTTCACATGTAATCATAATAGGACTGCACATGTGTCATTGTGGCCACATAGATGGAATCAGGAGATAACAACTTCTCCAGCCTTGTTACACATTTATCTCTTTACATTTTTCAACATGCAAAATCCAGTGAAGTTCTAAATTTGAAGGTGTACAATATATATTTAATCACTTTTCATTTACTTACTTTGCATAATGGGATACTTAGACCAAAAGTGATCATAGTTTTACATACAAGCATGTTTCTAATTAACTGTCCTTATTCTCTCCTTTCCAAGAATGGGTTTTGCTTTTACAAAATAGAAATATAAGCTCAATGTCCCAGTGTAGGAGAATGCCAGGAAGGGGATACTGGAGTGGGTGGGTGGGTGGGGGATCACTCTTGTGAAGCAGGGGGAGGGGAGATGGGTCTCTGGAGAGAAAACCAGGAAAAGGTACAACATTTGAAATGTAGATAAAGAAAATATCTAATAAAAGAAAGAAATAAAATTAAAAGTAAGATTGTGAGGACAAGAAGTTAATCTATATCTATATATTGATCTCTTTCTTTGTCTCTCTCTCTCTGTCTCTCAAGAGAGAGGGGGGAGATAGATAGCATCAGTGTTCACTGCTTTGGGGTCATAATTAACATAAAATTAGTTGCATTAGTTGAATGTAATTTAAATACACAGTACAAATTTTGACTAATGAATTAATCTATATGACCTCATTGCATTCATAACCAATATTCAGTAAAACAGTCACTTTATTTTTGCACTAATGGACATTGGTTCATAATTTCTTTCTCATAGTTTTATTTAATGGGTGTATGTGTTTGTATGTGTGTGTGTGCATGTGTGTGTGTGTGTGTGTGTGTGTGTGTGAGTGTGTGTGTGTGTGTGTGTGTGTGTGTGTGTGTGTGTGAGCATGTGTATGTGTGCATTGCATTTATGCTGGGTATGTGTGCAATGCTGTGCTTGTAGAGATCAGGAAATTATTGTGAATGTCAGTTCCTATCCTTCCATCACATAGTTTCCAGGATTCAAACTCAAGTTGTTAGGCAGCAAGTTCCTTTACCTGCTGAGCCATCCAGATGGTACCAGTTCCTAATTTCTACACTGGTAGAAGGAAGATGTTATGAAAATCACTACTGGGTATCTTTCACCAAACACAATAATTTTCATATTTATTTTCTTATTTATACATGTTTATCAGTAGTCTATTCCCTTAAACGGCTACTATTCCATTCCCTTATATAGATAGACCATAATTCATCTATCCATTCTCTTACTGGTGGAAATATAGGTGACTTTTAGTTATTTTAGCTATTACAAAAAAGCCTTTATAAATGATGAATTACAAGCCTTTTACTCCTTCATTCTCAAGATGTAAATTAGCTGTGTGACTTAGAACACACTCCATCAGTCTCTCTTCTCTGGCGTTCCTTACTTTGGAGACCTTAAAGAGTCTGAAAGTGAATAGTTCCAGAAGCTGAGTAAGTCAGTCTCCCTCAGAAGCCCCCAAAGTTCAAGGGAATCATCATGTTAAACCCAGATTACACTCTTCAGCTTCCTAATCATGCACTTCATAAGAATAGATGTGTCTCCTTGCTTGGGGTAGTCATTCATATGTTAGATGGACACTTAGCCTATTAGGAAAATGGCAAACTGGTTCCCACAGGGCCACTTATCACATTGTTCAAATGCCTCACTTTCTCTGCATCTGCATCACACTGCACTGACAGTCCTTCGGATTTTTATTCATTCTGAACGTGTGTTGCATAATAGCTTGATGTGGTTTGTATCTGAATTTCCCTGGTGATGAATTATTTTGATTATCTACTTAGAAATCCTATTATTTTGTGAATCATAGGATGAATCAACGTCTTATGATTCTGTTTAGGTCTTTGTCCACTTTGTCTTGTTTCCCTACTCCTGAGTTTGAGAATAATACATATATTTTTAAAACAAATCCTTCATCAGATATATGCTTTATGCTTTTCTTTTAGGCTATAATTTATCTTTTAGCAATTCTTTTGAAAAGAATTTTCAATGAATATATACATATAATCAATATTCATATCCATATCTATTATCTATCAATCTATCAATCTATCAATCAATCTATCTATCTATCTATCTATCTATCTATCTATCTATCTATCTATCTATCTATCTATCTATCTATCTATCTATCATCGTCATCATCATCACTCTGGTTTACATTGATTTTCAGTTTGACATAGTGAACAGTCATTTGTCTGTAAAGGATTTTCTGGTTAGTTGCAATAGGAAAAGCCTAATTTACTATGAACAGCACCATTTTACTTAGGGAAGTGTTCCTGTGGAGTTTAAAACCCACACACCTATGGTCATGTGGTCTTTAACAAAGGAGCTACAACCATCCAGTGGAAAAAAGACAGCAATTTCAACAAATGGTGCTGGCTCAACTGGAGGTCAACAGGTAGAAGAATGCAAATTGATCCATTCTTATTTCCTTGTACAAAGCTCAAGTCCAAGTGATACACTGAAAGTAATAGAGGAAAAGTGGGGAAGAGCCTCGAACACATGGATACAGGGGAAAATTTCCTGAACAGAATACCAATAGCTTATGCTATAAGATCAAGAATGGACAAATGGGACCTTATATATCAAGATTTCACTTTACAGCACCGCTCTGAAAGCCTTTCGTTCTCCATTGTTACAAATCTGCTGGCAATGCATGTGCGCACCAGTTTCGATTTTTGTATCCTAATTTCAACTATTTTGAATATCCATATGAATTTTAGAATCAGCTGATGAGTATTCCTACATTACCTCATCAATTATGTTTAGAATTGCATTGATTTTATTGATCAGTGTGTGCAAACTTGATTTCTCAGTAGTATTTACATTATAGACTCATGAAAAAGATATTTTTTTCTATTTAGGCATTTTCAAACTTCCTCAGTGTTGTGTACATCATATATTGAATAGGTCCTGTATACCTTTTGCTGTATCTACTCCCAAATAATTACTATTTCATTGTATCAGAGATATTTTAATATATGTTTTAATTTTAATTGTTTCTGATATGTTATCCATGTTGAGTTTGTCTATTCACTTTGTATTTCTTAATCTTTGTAACCATGATTTCTGTATTTTAAACATTTTCTGGGATGCCACTGAGTTCTTTGTTTCTCTATATATACACCTATATCTGTTTATTTATATCTGTTGTTTATCTTATTTGTTCTGTACATGTGTGTGTATATCAAGTTCAAACTGTGCCTTCAGAGTATAAAAGAGGGTGACAGATGCCCTATTTTGGGAGTAAGGAATGGTTATTGGATACTATGACGGTGCTAGGAACCAAAGCTGCGTGCTCTGCAAGAAAAGCAAGTGTTCTTAATTGTTGAGCGTCTCCCCAATTCCTCAGCTTCTCCTTTATTAGGTAACCATGAGTCATCTGGTTCTCATAGTTGCTTTTTATTAATTTCAAGAAGTTCCCAACCACTCTTGGTTTCTTCAAAATGATTGTCAGGAATGGATGTTGTTTTTTTTTTGTTTTTTGTTTTTTTTTTTTAACCGATGTTTTCTGCATCACTGGAAATGATTATATGAATTTTTTCTTCTTCTTTAGACTGTTAATATGTTAAATTACATTGATTGCTTTTTGAATGGTAAATCAGCCTCATATTTTTAGGATAAATCAACTTGGTTTTGATATAGGATCCTTTTCATGCATCTTTGAATTTAACTTCCTAAATTTATTTAGAGCTTATCCATCTGCATTCATGAGAAATGTGGAATTACCATTTTATTTTATTGCTTTTTCTTTTCCTTTCCCTTTTCCTTTTCCTTTCCCTTTTTCCTTTTCTCTCTTTCTCTTTCTCTTTCCCTTTTCCTTTTCCTTTCCCTTTTTCCTTTTCTCTCTTTCTCTTTCTCTTTCTCTTTCTCTTTCTCTTTCTCTTTCTCTTTCTCTTTCTCTTTCTCTTTCTCTTTCTCTTTCTCTTTCTCTTTTTCTTTTTTGAGACAAAGTTTCTCTGTGTAGCCCTGGCTGTACTGGAACTCACTCTGTAGACCAGGCTGGCCTCGAACTCAGAGATCCACCTGCCTCTGCCTCCCAAGTGCTAGGATTAAACACATGTGCCACCACCGCCAGCTTTATATTGCTTTTTAAAAAGAATTTTTAAAATCAGAAAAAAATTAACCAATTAGAAGAAAAACATCAAAAAATGGTATCAGTGTAATGCCAGCCTCACAGAATGGGTAGGAAGTAGTCTCCTTCTAACTCTAACCCTTATTTAAAATTTGTCTTTCAGCCTTCGGGAGTAGGTAGATTCTACCAGGGAACATATCTACATTTAAATATTTTTTGCTCAAGGTTTTCCCTACTCTGATTTATTTAGTAGATACCAATCCTTTCTGGTTTTATTTTTCATCTTACATGTGCTCTGGTAACTTATGTCTTTAATATCTGCCCCAGTTTATCAGTACTTTTTTATTCTAGAAATGTCTATCCATTCAGTTATATCAACTGTCATTTGTGACACTCTCAGTATTATCGTCTCCCCTTTCTGATCAATGTATCTAGATGACTATTGATTTTATTGAGTTTTCAAAGTATTTTGTTTTGCCTTATTGATTTTTCAGGTTGATTGGTTTTAAAGCATCTCTGGTGTTTTTGATTTATTGGTTTGCACAGAGCTTTTTTATTTTTTCACATAGTTTTCTGTTCTTATTTTAGTTTCAGTATAAGTCTTAAAGCCACTCAACCTTTAAAAAAATATTTTTATAAATAAAATTTAGTATAAGTATTCTTGTTCAGTATTTTGTTAAGGGTATCCCACAAATGCCAATTATACTTTCAGTAATATTTAGTATAAAAATGTAATCTATTATTCTAGTTGGTTTATAAATATTAAGGTTTCCTATAGTTTTTTTTCTTTTATTGATTATAAATTTTCAAAACCTTCATGTCGTCTTTGGCAATATATCAAGGCTTACTTCATGCTCCAGCTGTGACCTGTCATTTTATATAATCCAGATATACTTTCAGAAAGGAAATAAACATATGCACTTTGTATTACAGGTGGAGGAACTTATGAGGCTCAAGCTGGTGAATAGTTTATAAAAGTCTACCATATCCTCACTCACTTTTTAAATCTTTTTCTACCAATTGTTAAGCTGTATAACTTTCACCTGTGATTTTTTTTCACATAAACATTTAAGATTATTATATGTATCTGTTAAGCTGTTCCCCTTACAGTAAATTCATCTTCTTTATCTTTGGTGATGTTTTATATTCAAAAACTTTCTTTGACTTGTCTATAGTAGAATTTCTGAAATTTTGTTTTGTTTTGTTTTTTAATCAGTAATGGTTCGCATTGCTAGCTTTTAAAAATCTTGATGATTGTTTTCTACTTAATCTGAATATTTTTGTCTCTGATATTTTATGCTCGTAAGATTTGTTCAGGGACATGGTGATGCTACCTAGAAAGAGTTCTATTTTTCTGCTCTTGCTTATAGAGTTGTTAGAAAGGATCATAGTCATAAAGAAGGGTTATAATTTCACATTATAGGCAAGAATCTTCTGAATTGTGTCCCTAATATTTGAAGAATGAAGAGCTGTTTTTTAGTTTGATAGTAGAGGTGGGCTCTGTGCCAGTGTATGTATATCGTTTTGGTTACACTGGGGCATTTTTAACTCATTACTCTTCCCCTTTTAAGTTTCTTTCCACATAGACATCATCAGGTCCTTAAAAATACTCCAGGGAATTTCTTGCCTGAAGTCTGGAAACCTGTCAATATGCAGCTTTCTCCATCCAATGAATTTGAGCTGCCATGGTCTTTCCTGACTCTTGGTGGCATCTTCTTGACTCAAGGAGTCAACTGGGCTCTTCCTTCTTTTCTGCTTGTCCACAAATTCCTCCCCATACTCTAAGCTGAGGCAATCTGCTGTTCTCCATATCACAAGGCAAAACTCACTTTTATTCACAAAGTGAGTAAAATCTGCTTCATATATCTTTCCTTCCTTTGCCTTTTCCCTCTTCCCCCACCTCAACTAAGAGGGTAAATTTATCCCCTTATTTTGCTGTAGATTAGGGAATGTGTGAGCACTTAAAATTGAATGAGTAGCACCATATGACTTTCCCTTTCTTGTTGTTTTGTTATCATCATCCTGGTTAAAGTGAAGTTTTAAGTGTTCCCAGTGGAATCCCCTAATGCAGATATGATGCAAAACTCCAACAATGGATAACTGCCTGAACAATGCAACATATGTTCTTAATGAAAGAAAGAAGGACCACAGTTTCATGTGATATCTATGAGGGTGACAGACACCAGTGTAACAGCAGTTCAAAAGTAATAGCTTACTGGGGGTTGAGGGGAGGTTCATTTCTGTTTCAGATAGCATTGGGGCATAGTGCTGCTGATTTGGTCTGGACTTCAAGTCACTCAGAGACATAGCATTTTTTCCCATTTCCAACTCTGTTTCTTCTCTCCTTCTCTCTCTCTCTCTCTCTCTCTCTCTCTCTCTCTCTCTCTCTCTCTCTCTCTCTCTCTCTCTCTCTCTCTCTCTCTCTCTTTCTCTCTCCACCTTCCAGCCCTGGACCTGCTCAAAGGCAGTGCAGCTGAATTACAGAAGTTACAACATTCTTGGTTACCTTAACCTGGAAAGGAAATTTATTATGTTAGGTCAGCTTCCATTGCTCCAGATTCAGGGCATTCGGGAAAATGCAAGTCACTCTCTAGTAGGAGCTTTATGCAAATTCCTTCCTTGATTGCTCATTAGAATTTTTGGTATTTATTATGCTTCACTTTCCTCCTTCTTTGAAATCTGGCCATGAGGATCCATCTAAATGTTTCTTCTCCTGTCACCCACTTTCCAATTCCTCCCTTTCTGTTTTGTATTTTAATTAGGCATATGTGTTTATGCATGTAATGTATGTACACATGTGTCCAAATGCCTGCAGAGCCAGAGGGAGCATCAGATTTCTTGAAGAAATTACTGGCAGTTATAAGACACCAATGTGGGTATGGCCAGCCACACTCCAAGGCTTGGCAAGAGTAGCTAGTGTTTGTTTTTATTGTTTGAGAATTTCACAGTGCACATATGTGTTTTGATCAAACCTGCCTCTCAACTCTTTTCCAGCTTCATTTCTCCCCCATACTCCCCATTCTGAGCCATCTCTCCAGCCCCTTCTCCTTTCTGTCCTTCTAGTCCTTTAAGTAAAACAGACAGCAGATTAGATTTCTTATTTGAGTATATACCCTACCTTTTTACAAAAACCTTGTCATACATTCCTCTGTATCTTCTGAATAACGGTAAAATGTTGGCATCCATACAAAAGTGAAAAAGGGAAAAATCATTCCATGCATTTATAGAGCAGAGATGCTCATCTCCTCCTTCACCAGGGATATGGG
This sequence comes from Mus caroli, assembly GCF_978045245.1. Classification (NCBI taxonomy): domain Eukaryota; kingdom Metazoa; phylum Chordata; class Mammalia; order Rodentia; family Muridae; genus Mus; species Mus caroli. Next base: position 37,992,227 of record NW_028227262.1, on the reverse strand, counting down.
AACTGGGGGTTCATTGGGATTTGCTTACTGGTCTCCTGATTGACAAAACTAGTAACACAACAGGATGGTTGTGGGGATTAAATGAGATGATATACACAAGGGGCCAGATATGATCCTGAATACATAAAGCAAAGAAACTACTCATGGAGATTTTTGTAGCTTTAGATTAACCTTTCTTTGAGAGGTGGTAATATACTGAAGTATTTTAAACTTGGGTTGTTTTCTATATCCAAGTAGTGTTTTTGTTGTTGTTGTTTTAGCTTTTGTTAGATTATAATAATGTTATATTATATTATATTATATTATATTACATGTATATCTATTCATGGCTGATCATTTGGTATTGGACAACCAATTTGGTGTGATCTTCCCTGAGGGATTCATATTTCTCCCATGCTCAGCACTCCTTAGTTGCTTAGCTCTGTTTGTGGTTGATACCTGGTAAGCTTTCCCATGTCCCTGTAAGGATAACTTATTGATATTGTTCTTATTCATATCTTGTTTAGGTAGCCATGCGCATGAGGCTTCATAATTGTAGCCTATTTGATATGTCTAGGAGACAAAATCTCGAAGCAAGGTCCCTGTTCCTCTAGATTTTATGGGATCCTCCCCTAAAATAATGCCTAAGCCTTAGGTACTGTAGTTGTGTTATAGATTTATCAATTAGACTGGGTTCCTAAACTCTGCATTTTTACTACCCAGCCAACTTTTAACAAGACTTTACTGTGTGCAAGATGTCCGGTTCCTTAAGGGTGTGGGTTTCTTCCTCACCAAACCCCAGAGCTATCAGCTGTGTCTACACTGATGATTCCTTCATCCAGTGAGAATCAGTTAAATAAACTTACAGAAGCTTTGATTCTGAGCCCACATTTAAATCCTAGTTGGTTGCTTCCCATCAATGTGGACTGAGTAGCCTAAAATATATATCTGTGGAACTTATTCAGTGCTATTTCTTTATAAGGACATGGTGATGGGAACCCAATAATATGCTGTAAAAACACTTAAAAAGACAACAGTCTTTTTAATATAACAAAGACAACAGTCTTTTTAATATAACAAAGTAGCTAAAATATTAGAATTACCCACTTAAATGTATGCATTTTATTTCTTTTCATCTGTTAAGTCTCAGTCTCTCATTCATACAAGGAGGCCATATGTCCGTCAATGTTTAATGTAGTGAACCTGTTATAAAATACATGAAAGTTGATGGAACTTTACTTAAATCTTTGTTTACAGTACTTGTGGCATTAGACCATTTTATCATAAAGAATAGTTGCTATTTTGCCTGTAATTGTTACTATTAAAGAAAAAAATAATAAAATGTTAAGCAATTGTAAAGTATAGTATGGCATATAGCATCATTATGTAAGAGAAGAATAACATTCCCTGATTGAATGCAGAATGCATTGACAATGCAATGGAAGACCTTTTGTTAATTTGTGATACAAGGTTCAGCAAGACATGTGTATCTTTAATCAAATCAAACCAAACCAAACCAAACCAAACCAAACCAAACCAAACCAAACCAAACCAAACCAACCAACCAACCAAATAACAACAACAACAAAGAAAGAACATAAATATCTATGATCTTGTAAATTTTGTTGTTGCTTTTTTTTGTTTTTTTGTTTTTTTGTTTGTTTGTTTGTTTGTTTTTTTGGGTTTTTTTTTTGTTTTTTTGTCTTTTGAGACAGGGTTTCTCTGTGTAGCCCTGGATGTCCTGGAACTCACTCTAAAGAACAGGCTGGCCTTGAACTCAGAAATCTGCCTGCCTCTGCCTCCCAAGTGCTGGGATTAAAGGCATGCACAAACACTTCCAGGTTCGATTTTATAATCTTAACCCCAGGTCAATTTCAAGATCATCAACAAAAATAAATCCCATTAAAAAATTTAGCATCCCACTAGAAAATGTCCCATTTAAAATAATTTTTAAAAGCATATAAAAGTAATCCCAGAAACAGAAAAAAAGGCAAATACCATGTTCCCAGTAACTCAAACCAGAAAAGAAATCTGGAAGAAGAGATAGGAAATAGGTCTTACCTAATGCACCAACTTGCAAACACTGTGATGAGCTAAGAAAGATTCTGAGCTCCAATCTTAGATGACTCAGCAATTACGAGCATATGTTGTTCTTGAATATGACCAGCATCTAGTTCCAAGTGATGAATACAGGTGACTCAGCATTGCCTGCATGTGACTGGTGTTCCTATGGCTACAGTGCCCTCTTTCGGCTCCTTCAGGCATCTGCACCCACATTCATGTACCCACACACAGACACACATATCATTTAAAAATAAAATATCAGGGACTCCAGAAAAACAAATAACCCCATTAAAAAGTGGGGCTCAGAACTGAACAAAGAATTCTCACCTGAGGAATACCGAATGGCTGAGAAGCACCTGAAAAAATGTTCAACATCCTTAATCATTAGAGAAATGCAAATCAAAACAACCCTGAGATTCCACCTCACACCAGTCAGAATGGCTAAAATCAAAAATTCAGGTGACAGCAGATGCTGTCAAGGATGAGGAGAAAGAGGAACACTCCTCCATTGTTGGAGGGATTGCAAGCTTGTACAACCACTCTGGAAATCAGTCTGGCGGATCCTTAGAAAATTGGACATAGAACTACTGGAGGATCCAGCAATACCTCTCTTGGGCATATATCCAGAAGATGTTCCAACCAGTAAGAAGGACACACGCTCCACTATGTTCATAGCAGCCTTATTTATAATAGCCAGAAGCTGGAAAGAACCCAGATGCCCCTCAACAGAGGAATGGATACAGAAAATGTGGTACATTTACACAATGGAGTACTACTCAGCTATTAAAAAGAATGAATTTATGAAATTCCTAGGCAAGTGGATGGACCTGGAGGGCATCATCCTGAGTGAGGTAACACAATCACAAAGGAACTCACATAATATGTACTCACTGATAAGTGGATATTAGCCCAAAACTTAGGATACCCAAGATATATAATACAATCTGCTAAACACATGAAACTCAAGAAAAATGAAGACCAAAGTGAGGTCACTGTACCCCTTCTTAGAATTGGGAACAAAACATCCATGAAAGGAGTTACAGAAACAAAGATTGGAGCTGTGACAAAAGGATGGACCATCTAGAGACTGCCATACCCAGGGATCCATCCCATAATCAGCTTCCAAACGCTGACACCATTGCATACACTAGCAAGATTTTGCTGAAAGGACCATGATATAGCTGTCTCTTGTGAGACTATGCCAGGGCCTAGCAAACACAGAAGTGGATGCTCCCATTCAGCTAATGGATGGATCACAGGGCTCCCAATGGAGGAGCTGGAGAAAGTACCCAAGGAGCTAAAGGAACCTGCAACCTTATAGGTGGTACAACATTATGAACTAACCAGTACCCCGGAGCTCTTGACTCTAGCTGCATATGTATCAAAAGATGGCCTAGTCGGCCATCACTGGAAAGAGAGGCCCATTGGACACACAAACTTTATATGCCCCAGTACAGGGGAACTCCAGGGCCAAAAAAAAAAAAAAAAAAAATGGGAATGGGTGGGTAGGGAAATGGGAGAGAGGGGGGAGGGTATGGGGGACTTTTGTATACCATTGGAAATGTAATTGAGGAAAATACGTAATAAAATATATTAAAAATAAAATAAAATAAAATAAAATATCTAAGCTGGGCATGGTGGTGCATGCCTTTAATCCCAGCACTAGGGAAGCAGAGGCAGGCAGATTTCTGAGTTCGAGGCCAGCCTGATCTACAAAGTGAGTTCCCGGACAGCCAGAGCTATACAGAGAAATCCTGTCTCAAAAAACCTTCTTTAAAAGGAAATCAATCCTGGTATAGTGACAGACAAATAGACCAATGGAATAGAATTGAAGACCCAGAAATGAACCCACACACCTACGGTCACTTGATCTTCGACAAGGGAGCTAAAAACATCCAGTGGAAGAAAGACAGCATTTTCAACAAATGGTGCTGGCACAACTGGTTGTTAACATGTAGAAGAATGTGAATCGATCCATTCCTATCTCCTTGTACTAAGGTCAAGTCTAAGTGGATCAAGGAACTTCACATAAAACCAGAGACACTGAAACTTATAGAGGAGAAAGTGGGGGAAAGCCTTGAAGATATGGGCACAGGGGAAAAATTCTTGAATAGAACAGTAATGGCTTGTGCTGTAAGATCGAGAATTGACAAGTGGGACCTCATGAAACTGCAAAGCTTCTGCAAGGCTAAAGACACCATCAATAAGACAAAAAAACCACCAACAGATTGGGAAAGGATCTTCACCTATCCTAAATCAGATAAGGGACTAATATCCAATATATATAAAGAACTCAAGAAGGTGGACTCCAGAAAGTCAAATAACCCCATTAAAAAATGGGGCTCAGAACTGAACAAAGAATTTTCACCTGAGGAATACTGAATGGCAGAGAAGCACCTGAAAAAATGTTCAACATCCTTAATCATCAGGGAAATGCAAATCAAAACAACCCTGAGATCCCACCTCACACCAGTCAGAATGGCTAAGATCAAAAATTCAGGTGACAGCAGATGCTGGTGAGGATGTGGAGAAAGAGGAACACTCCTCCATTGTTGGTGGGATTGCAAGCTTGTACAACCACTCTGGAAATCAGTCTGGCGGATCCTTAGAAAATTGGACATAGAACTACTGGAGGATCCAGCAATACCTCTCCTGGGCATATATCCAGAAGATGTCCCAACCGGTAAAAAGGACACATGCTCCACTATGTTCATAGCAGCCCTATTTATAATAGCCAGAAGCTGGAAAGAACCCAGATGTCCCTCAACAGAGGAATGGATACAGAAATTATGGTACATTTACACAATGGAGTACTACTCAGCTATTAAAAAGAATGAATTTATGAAATTCCTAGCCAAATGGATGGACCTGGAGGGCATCATCTTGAGTGAAGTAACACAATCACAAAAGAACTCACACAATATGTATTCACTGATAAGTGGATATTAGCCCAAAACTTAGGACACCCAAGATATAAGATACAATTTGCTAAACGCATGAAACTCAAGAAGAATGAAGACCAAAGTGTGGACACTGTGCCCCTTCTTAGAATTGGGAACAAAACACCCAGGGAAGCAGTTACAGAGACAAAGTTCGTAGCTGTGATGAAAGGATGGACCATTTAGAGACTGCCGTATCCAGGGATCCATCCCATAAGCAGCTTCTAAACGCTGACACCATTGCACACACTAGCATGATTTTGCTGAAAGGACCCAAATATAGCTGTCTCTTGTGAGACGATGCCGGGGCCTAGCAAACACAGGAGTGGATGTTCACAGTCAGCTATTGGATGTATCACAGGACTCCCAATGGAGAAGCTAGAGAAAGTACCCAAGGAGCTAAAGGGATCTGCAACCCTATTGTTGGAACAACATGATGTACTAACCAGAACCCCGAAGCTCTTGTCTCTAGCTGCATATGTATTGAAAGATGGCCTAGTCGGCCATCACTGGAAAGAGAGGCCCATTGGACTTGCAAACTTTGTATGCCCCAATATAGGGGAATGCCAGGGCCAAAAGAATGGGAATGGGTGGGTAGGGAAGTGGGGGGCGCTATGGGGGACTTTTGGGATAGCATTGGAAATGTAACTGAGGAAAATATGTAATAAAAATATTAAAAAAAAGGAAATCAATCTAAATAATATATCTGTAGTAGATATTATTTGGGATTGATAGATTATTGGTAGTCCTAGACACAATCCCAAACTCTTTAGTGGTTTCTAATTCAGTTTTGCCTCAATGCTGAGTACTGTTTATCTCACATACTTCCCTCTGAGACGTGGGACCAATTGAGTTAGATGATCTTTTTCTTAAATTTTTGTGTTTCTTGTGGAAAGAGGAATCCTGAGAAATTTCTATAGCATCGATATCAAACATATTATCTATATGGGAAATTTTGTCTTTCTTCCCTTACTGCCTTAGCCTTCAATATCTTTCAAGGACAACCTCCAAGCCTAGCTCTTCAGTGAACTCCATCCTGCTTGCCTGGATGTTCTCTCTCTGCACACCAGGACGTGCATTCATTCTTCCACTCTAGTGTTCAGTTGCAGAAATTCTCTTCATGGTCTTTTATCATGCTTTTCCCCAGTAGTACAGAGCCTAAGGAATGCAGTTTGAAGGTAAAAACTGATTGTTAAGGGGTGTAGGAGCAGTTTATGTCCTAAATTTCATGACCAACACTCAGTCTTAATGAACAAAAATTCAATTAGAAAAAAAAATGTAATGAGGGCTTGCAAGGATTCTTCTGGGAATAACATCAAATTCACAACACACTGATTATCTAAAAATACCCAGATAACTGTGATCTTGTCCATTAGTAATTTATTTTTCACAGCATCCATCCTCAGCATCTTAATAGAACTCTACTCTAAGGCTATCCTTGGCCCCTTGGGTTACGTTTTCCTTTAAAGAGTAAGCATGCTTCTAAACATTTTCATAATTGTTGGTCCTTGCATTTATTTCATGAGCATTTTCAATTTAGTTAAAATTAATCACTGTGATTCAGCCATTTCTCCCAGGAATCAGAAACATCTCTCCTCAGTCAAGGTTTCTGACCTGACAGCTTGCTGAGGGCAGTGAGCTCAGAGTCCACATCAGTTAATGGCAGTGGAAGCCCAGGATGATTTGTAACATCACTTTATTGCAGAAGCAATGCTCCCTGAGGCTACCTGTGATATGCACGAAAGTCTTTCTCTGCTCTTGAGCTTCCAATAATGTTACAGAAATGTAATTCTTGTTCTTTGTTGTCTCGAAGGCAGGATATAGATATAGAATAATTTAAAATTATGTAATGTCTTCATTAAGACTTGTTTTATCCCTTCCTCTCTCCCTTCCTCCTCCCACAGTGTGTGTGTGTGTGTGTGTGTGTGAGAGAGAGAGAGAGAGAGAGAGAGAGAGACAGACCGACAGACAGAGACAGAGACAGAGACAGAGACAGAGACAGAGACAGAGACAGCACTTGGCTTTGCATGTGAATGAAATGAAAGCATCACCAGAGACCTACACATTTTCCATATGGATACTGAGCATCTCATCTCTTGCTAATATTTCCTATTACAGTAAATAGACACATTTCCTAACTTTGCAAGTGGCCAGTTCCAAGCCAAGTCTTTCTCTTTCTTCAAAGATACTAACAACAGTGTAACATATTCTCAGATATTTACGGGGTCAAGGGAGACTGTCCTTATCCATCCATCCATTCATTACCCTAAATGAGAAAACCGAAAAACCAAGTGGAGAATACTCCCTATCTCTTCAGACCTGACAGTTAAGTAACAAAGAAGTACTTTATAATACACATTTTTGTTCACTTTCTGGAAGTAAAGACTGAAATTTAATGAAATGTCAATGAAAATGGAACATGAACTCAACTGGTTTGGAAGATGGGGTCAGGGAATAATAGAAGGACACATAGTATATAATTTTACATAAATTGTACATGTAGCACAGTATGCAAAGATGGAGATTAAATGGTTTCATTTGAGATAGAGTCTTGTTCTGTAACCAGATTGTCAGGGACCTATTTATCTAGTTCAATATGCCTTCAAACTTGCATTTATGCTCCTGCCTCAATCAATTACAAGAAGAAGAAGAAGAAGAAGAAGAAGAAGAAGAAGAAGAAGAAGAAGAAGAAGAAGAAGAAGAAGAAGAAGAAGAAGAAGAAGAAGAGGAGGAAGAGGAGGAGGAGGAGGAGGAGGAGGAAGAGGAAGAGGAAGAGGAAAAGAAACGATGAAAAGAAAAGAAAAGAGAAGAGAAGAGAAGAGAAGAGAAGAGAAGAGAAGAGAAGAGAAGAGAAGAGAAGAGAAGAGAAGAGAAGGAGGAGGAGCCACCTTTATTCTTTATTTTGGGTCACAATTCCAGAGGGTTAGAAAACCCTTCATGGTGGAGAAGGTATGGTAACTAGCATACATGGGGGCAGTGACAAAAACGTTTGTTGTTCTCATTTCATGTGCACACTTAAAGCATAGAAGCAGAATAGGAAATCAGGCAAAGCTATGAACCGCCCCCCCAAAGCCTCTGCAGAGATCTACTTACCCCAGTAAGGATCTGCCTGTCAAAGATTCCATAACCTCTGTAAACAGTGCCATCAACCAAGGACAGAATATTCAAATATATGAGTGACAGGGACATTTCTCGTTCAAACTAAAATGTTGGTGAAGTGCTTGCTATGGAAGTATGAAGACCTGAGTTAGATTCCCTTCTTCATGTCTAAAAGAAAGTCTGACAAAGCAGCTCATGATTGCAGTCTCTGGGATGAGATATCAGAGGTAGGAAGATCTCCAAGGCTCACTGGCCAGTGACTCAAACAGTATTGGAGACTTTGAGTTTCCTTGAGAACCTGGTTTAAGAAATAAGGTAGGGAGTTGGTTTGGAGAGATAACTCTGTGGTTAAGAATACTTTCTGTGCCTACGAGGACTGGAATTGTCACCTATTTCACACTTTCCTATAATTCTAGCTCTAGAGAATCTGAATCATCTATCTGGCGTTTATGAGACTGCTGTATTCACAGGTGAATACACATAGATTTACACATGCACACTCACACAAACAGAGAGGTTTTAATTGATTATTTATATATGCATATATATATATATGTGTGTGTGTGTGTGTGTGTGTGTGTGTGTGTGTGTGTGTGTGTGTGTGCATTTTGACTGCATGCATATAAACAGACCATATGTGGACCTGATTCCCTGGCTAGCTACAAGAGTGTGTTAGATCCATTGGAACTAAAGTTATACATGTTTGTGAGCTACCAAGTGGGTGCTAGGAACTGAACACCACATTCCAGAAGAGCACAAAGTGCTGTTAACCACTGGGACATCCCCATCATTCCCACATTAAAACAAAACAACAATCAATTCTCTAAAGAAATAGTGTGGAGTGAAATTGTGAAAGACAGCCAGAATTTTCCTCTGCTTTCCACAAACACATGTATTCATGTGCTCAGAAATAAAAATGAAAAAACAAAAACCAAAATATTGTGTTGCAATCTAAACAGTGTCATCAGTTTTAACAGTTTCCAGTGCCCCTGTGCCATCCTTGATACTTCCTATACCTCTCGTGCCATATGTTAATTTGCATTTTATTGAGTTTTACATAACCATTATCATAGTACTTCTGGGGAGAAGATCTGCCCTTATTTTTTTTTTTTTTTTTTTTTTTTTTAAAGATTTTGTTTATTTATTATATGTAAGTACACTGTAGCTGTCTTCAGACACTCCAGAAGAGGGCGCCAGATCTCATTGCGGATGGTTGTGAGCCACCATGTGGTTGCTGGGATTTGAACTCTGGACCTTCGGAAGAGCAGTCGGGTGCTCTTACCCACTGAGCCATCTCACCAGCCCAAGATCTGCCCTTATTACTTAGCACAGGGATTTGAGGTCAGTCTTGCACCATGTATCAATAGTTTGCTTATTTTATTTATCATGTATTTGTTTCTATATACTACTATATGCTGAGCAGGTAAGCTAATGGTACCATTTATTTACAGTATTTATTTACAGATTTATTTACAGTAGCTAAGTTGAAAAACCACTGTAAATAAAGTACCATAAATAAAGACTGTCTACAAATTTGTGTGGTTCTTTCACTTTCTTTTCCTGTGAGCAAATACTTGAGACTGGAATTTTAAGCCCATGATTTCTCCACAGAAGACTTTTGGTCATTGAAAAGGTAGCAAAGACAGTATTCGGAGACTCATATAACAGACATCTGACACATACATAGGAAGTGCCACCGAATTTAACTGAAGTCATGAAAGGTTTCTGAGTACCCATATGGATGTCACCAATTTCATACTTAAAATTCCATGGCCTTGCTCATAATAGAGTCCCTTTGGCTTCATTCAAAATCTATTTTATACTTTTATACTCTTCACAGTTCTAGTAAATTCAGTTCCCTGGTTTCTTATATCAGAAAATATGAGAGACATAAAATCCAAGGGTTGAAGAGAATTAATGCAGTTGGGCAAAAGAACACATCACAGTAAAAAAAAAATGTTTATAGTGAGAACTTTGGTTTCTTGAAACACAGAAATGTTATTTGAATATGTTTTTGTTTTAATCCCAGGTATGGGATCTAGGGCTGCTTCAGATTGGCTATAGCAGGTATCTATGTTTTGCCTTGTGCTCTGGCAAGGGTTTTGCTAACTGAAGATAGTTTATAGTTAGGATTCTTGAGAGGGCATAAAAATGTCAGAGCTCAGAGAAAGGTGGTGATTGCTGCTGTCCCTGCTCCTACTCCTGCTGCTGCTGTTCCTGGTTGCTAGTTGCTGGTTGTTGTCTGCTGTCTACTGGCTGGTGATAAGCTGACAATAAATAAAGGACTTGTTCCAAGAAACTGCATGCTCCTGATCAGCATGAGGTAGTCTAATGAGATCAAAGCTCTTTTAGTCCTCTATACTTACTTCTCTCCTACCTAGTGTTATAAAGTTGGGAAGAATAAGGGTGGAGAAGGGTGGTGGGTAAAAGAACCCAATTAAGTAGCCAAAAACTATGTCTAAAAGTGTCCATAATAAAATACATAAAATAAAACTTTGGACTGATAGAAGTGTAGGGCCACTGGGCACATATGACTCCGAGGGCATCATTTTAGTAAAGTTGAAAAAAATTGTTTTAAAGATTTAATTTTTTACTCTCTCTCTCTCCCTCTCTCTCTCTCTCCCCCTCCCCCTTTCTCCCTCTCTCCCTCTCTTTCTCTCTCTCTCCCTCTCTCCTTCTCCCACCCCTCTCCCTCTTCCTCCCCTCTCCCTTTCCCTCTTGCTCTCCCCATTCTCTTTCTGTTGTTGTTGTTAGTTTGTTGTTGTTGTTTTTGTTGTTCTTGTTGTTGTTGGTGGTGGTGGTGATGGTGTGTGTGTGTGTGTGTGTGTGTGTGTGTGTGTGTGTGTGTGTACTTCAATGCACATGTAAAGATCAGATGATAATTTGAAGGTGTCAGTTTTCTTCTACCACAACTTGGGCTTAGGTGGTGAACTCATTCTGACAAACTTGGTAGCAACTATTTCTCCCTCGTCTCTGGGACACCTCAACATCTACAAAACTGAGAAAATGTTTAACTGCATTAATTTTAATGCTGACAAGGTGAAACTGAGAATAAAGACAGAAATTTTTGACTATGTACTCTGCTTTTAAATCCATTCTAAACATTGTCTAGGCATTATTGCTAGAAACTGTTTAATTTAATTAACATAAAAAGCCTACAGAACACCTATTGGTGTGTTCTCCAGAGGAAGAAAGGAAAGCATGAAGAAATGAATTGCTTGCATTGGTCCTGTTTAGGTAGCCCCAGCACAAACACCAAGCCTACCTAGTCTAAGGAGCCAAGCCAAGTTAAAGCATGTTATTTTTGTTTGTGCAAAGAAAAACCCCTGTTTGAAAGAATTCTATCAAAAGCTGTTTGCCTTCAAATTTGGAAATTTTTAGGAATATAAAATACAGATAATTGGAACAAAGAGAGAAAAATTTACCCTGATTATGCTAAGAAATTATTTTTTTCTTTCCAATGACTATGCTACTCTCCTCAATGAAATAAAAAGGTTATGGGAAAAGTCTAGCAAACTGCTTTCTGAGAAATGTAAAGAGGACAGTGCTAACACAGACCATGTATAGCACCCTGCAGGCTCATTAGGGGGCCTGGTTATCATCATTAATTACAAAGAACATATATTGCTCAAATAAGTCTACAGACTTTTAAAATAGGAGTTGCCAGATGGGTAAACAGTCCATCACCAGATCCATTTAAAATCCATTTATCTTTATAACCACATGTAGTAGATCATCAGCCCATGATCATAGATCCCCATCATTACTCATGGCCCATACATGAACTTGGAAATAGATGTCTCTCCTGGGAGAGTAGATTTCTTTCATGCAGTGAGTGCTAGTTTTTCTGAAGTCCCAAGCATATCCTTCTAGAAGCATGTTGTACAGTGTCACGTTAAATAAACATCATTCCTTAATGTCTGTTAAGGAATGTTATATGTCCAAATTATACTCAATGTATGTTGGAAATAGCTACCAAAGTAATTTCCTCTGTTCTTTAAGCTTCTTCATCTTTATTGGCTCACAAGATCCTTTAATATTTTTTTATATCTGGATGTTAGGGCTCATGGGGTTCTCTGAGGTACTGATGATGAATGTTCCAATCCTTTTGATGCCACTTCCCATTGGAAGCTGTAAGCTTGTATATAACCACTGCTTTCCAATCATCTGCATCTACATTTCTTTATACCCTACCCACACACACCCAAGCAGTTTTATTTCTAATCCATTTGTCAAATGACCCAAAACCTTCAACAAACAAAGAGGCAAAAAACTCTCTTTGGCTTATAAATACAGAATGCTCATGCATACTAAGGCCTTTAAACACACAGTTCATCCTTAGGAAAAGTGAAGATATACAATCCTTTGATTGATAGATTTTTACATCTCCTAGTATTTCATTCTGGAGAAAACCATGATGTATCTATGAGAATACATCCTGACATTATTCAGATGCATAGTACAGAATAACTCCCTTTCCTCCATCTTTTTATTCATAGTGACTGAAGAAGTTTATTTTGATGATTCAACTTCACTATCTCCTGAAAAACAGACAGGAAGATGCCTCCTTCCCCACTCTACACATCAGAGAACAGAGATTCGATTGCAATGTGCCTTGTACTAATCACTACCTGTATAGTAGTTCTCCTAATTCAAAGCTCAGATGCTGAAACAAAGGCTAACAAACTGTAAGGCTCTGGGTACTGTAGTTGTCCACAGTGCTGAAGATGTTATCCCTTACAGTCTCCTTCCTCCTGTCCTAAATATTCATCCTGTCCTTTTCCCCATCTCAGCAAACCTACAGCCAAACCATCCATATCTGTAATGTTAGTCTCCAAACTTGCCTCCATTTGAAAACTGTCCTAAGGCCATCTCCTCTCTCCTGTGTGTGCAATGTGTGTCTTTATAGGATTAACATTAATGTGAGCATACCATTTAAGTGCCAACTAAATGCAAAGTTCCTGCAGTCAAGATCCTGTCTCTTTCCATGTATAACAGAATTACTTGAAAACATGTGTTTTAATTGATTTAATCATCAGTCTTTCCTCACTGTGGTGCCATAGAGTTTCTGTCTCTGTGTCTTCTATCTTGGCAAACTTGAGGGCTAATTTGCATGTGTCACAGTCTCATAATGCTATCTGAAACAAACCTCTCTCGGTGCATAATTCATTTTATTAGAACTATATGTCTACTCTTAAATATTTTGGAGCATAAAGTCTACATAGGAATTTTCTCTGCATCTGTGTAGCCCTTGCACAACCCTGGTATATAGTATAAGCTGAATACATTTTCATTGAACAAATTCATAACCAAACGAAAGGGCATCTCCCAATTTTCTAAGGATTGCATCCATTGTTTCTTGGTCTTTGAACTAAGGTCAAGTGCCGTATCTGTTCCCTTTAGTTTAACTTCTGATATGCCCTCTAATAAACTGTCTGGAGTACAAAAGGAACTCACAGGAGGAGGTGAGAAGGAAAACATATAGTAAATGTGCTGGAGGAAGAATATGATCAACATGCAATATATGCATGAAAGGAAACCTTTTAAACTTTATACTTTGCCACTAAAATTTATATCTCCAAATATTTAATCTGCGAGAATAGGAAACAGAGAACACAGAAAAATTAAATCCATGGAAAATGGTATGTTAGAATCCGGCAAAATATTGACAAAAATTGATTCACAAAATGTAAAAGGGAGAGATAGATAAAAGTGCAAAGATAAACCTAGAGGAGGTTGGAGGTAGTGAGACACTCTGTGACAGTTCACATGGAGAATGTGATGTCAAAATGACAAACACTTCAGCATTAAAAGTTTATGTCCATGATAAGGGGTTTAACATGGCTCACCACCAACAATTTCATAAATGAACCCCCACCCAAAGTTACAAAACTGGTTTTCAAACCCAGCCGTGAAGATGTGAAGATCCATATCTACAATCTCCTCAGGAGGGAGCCTGAGGAAGAGGCCCACTGGGAGTCTAAAACAAGCCTGGACTACACAGTAAAGACCTGGCTAATGAAATTTAAAAAGGGAGAACTCCAGAGCTAAGAATGCTGCTTCTTCCTAAGCACGGCTCTTCTTCAGGACCTACATTCCTAAAGCAAGGGGGCTGGTGCGGGAGTTATGACTCAGTGTTTCTGCCAGAAGAATAATCACTCAACAGGAAAAAAAAAATCAGAGAGTATTTCTTCCTTAAAAGTAAAACAAAAAAACCCTAAGAGAGAGAGAGAGAGAGAGAGAGAGAGAGAGAGAGAGAGAGAGAGAGAGAGAGAGAGAACAGGATATTGAATGCTGTAATCATTATACACTTGAAGTTTGAGCAGTTTACTTGTCTCCAGCTATTATCAATCATGACAGGATTGTGAGGAAGTGTACTTCAAGGTTAAACACATGGGACACTGCCTTCCTCTCTGGAAATCCTCCAAAGGACCCGTGTGTGCTTCATTCCTCTGCAGGCATAATTGCTGCTTTTATAAATAAGATTAAAAAGAACCCGCATCTTCTAGGGGAGCACTTTTCTGTGGGGCTGTTTTTCAGGTGGCTAATGTTCTGCAAAGTGGGCATAGCTGCTGCTTCAGCACAAACGCAAACCCCTGCAATTTTGCCAGGAAAGAAGTAAATTATTTGCCAAAATAGAGCAATGTAGGGAACTCAGAAGTTGAAGGTGCCTTGAAACTTTTATTGGCTCACATGAATGCTTTCAGGAGATCACAAATTCCAAGTACCTACTGTGTAATTAAAAACAGCATCTGTGTGACAAAACTCCCAGGATCCAGATGTTTGCGGAGCTGTTTCCTGTGTGGGTGTGTGGTGATATATGGGTGTATAAGACCCACAAGAATGTATGTTTGCTAATGATTTAAACCAACTGCAGAGCAAAAGCTCTAATTCTAATACTAAATACCACCCATTCCCAAATGCATGTATGCCCACAAGTATGGTTTAAAGTGCTCCAGAAAAGCTCATATTGAATAATGTTCAAGAATGTATGTTTGCTAATGACTTAAACCAACTGCAGAGCAAAAGCTCTAATTCTAATACTAAATACCACCCATTCCCAAATGCATGTATGCCCACAAGTATGGTTTGAAGTGCTCCACAAAAGCTCATATTGAATCTAATGTCAATTCTGGGGTATTTTAAAAGTGATGCCTTAATCAGACTGTTGTTTTGTATTTGGAATAAGAATCCTTTTGTAGTTAATTAAGATTAAATGGTGCCTGGCCATTCATCTTGACCATGTAAAACTATAGCCTAGTAATAGAGGAAGAGAGCTGTGTGGAACATGTAAAAACTATCCCAGTGAACCACAGAAATGACTCAGTTTCTCTCCCCATGTGATTCTCTGTGCTGCCCTGGGATACCAGAGTCCTCTCTTGCAAAGAACCTCAGTGTAATGGTTAGACTTGTCAAGTTTAGAACCATTTAGGAAACATGCTCCTTGCAGTATTATATCCATGATGGCACTTCCAGTGAGGTAGACCTGGGGAAGAATGGCCTCTTTGAATGAGGGTGGGATCGTCCCATGTTCTGAAAGTCCAGACTGAATACATGGGGAAATGCCAGCTAAGCAAGAGCAGTCATCACTCTGTTTCCTGCCTGTGGATGCAATATGCCTAATCACTGTCCTGTCATGATCAAGTGCCATACCATCAAACCTTCCTTACATTGCTCTCTCAGGTATTTTGTTGAAGGGATGAGAATGGTAATTGATGCATTTGGTGTATCTCCTCATCACTGCCTAGGACCAAGAAACTTTTCTTCTTTATAAATTATCATGCCCATGATCTTTAAATACAGTAACAGAAAGTGAACTAACATACATGCACATATACTTTTAATTTGCCAGGCACTTACCAACTGAGTTGAGGTGTAGCTTAATTGGTATAGATTTCTACTTTCTTATTTATAGTAATGGTAGGATTTATATGGCTGCCATTATAGATGGGATTAAATGACCACAAATATTAAGGAACAATCTCTGTGTGGATAAGAAAGCAATGAGCTATTTTTTAAGGCTCCAGATTTTTGTTTAAGAGGAAGAAATATGATTCATTCACAGATTTTTCTGCTTAAAAATGGTTTTAACAGTCCAGTGTCATTAAGCTGCCTTCATCTCCCAAATAAAAATCTATAGAGCCCTTCATGCCACACTTCCAAATCAGCTCCACTGATTCCCACATCCTAGCTAATCTCTATATGAAATACTTAGTTCTAACAGCCTTTAACATGCACTGGACAGGGCCCTGTGGATTTCTGAATCTATGCATGACTCAGTGTTGTTAGATTCAATTCTATATGGGCTATATGATGTCACTCTTGGCAGCTGTAAGTTCATGAGTGCCATGACTACATCATGGTTCTAAGAAGGCTACATGGCTCTCTCCTCATTTTCAGATGTCTCATTCTTTCTGCTAACTTTCCTGGGCTTTGTCAGGAATATTATAGGTAGCCTGTTTACTCATAAGTACCTGGAAGTGACTTGACTTCAACATGTTGATAAAACATCAGTCTCTGCATTAACTGCCATTTGTACAAAAAGAAACCTGTTGGATCAAGTCACAGCATTAGACAACGGGAATAAACATACATATTCAGGAGGCTGTATGACCGTATATCTATCCAACAAAATAGGAGCAATTGGTTTATTCCTAGCGCTTACAGCTTCCCTGGCCTTTAGCCAGGTGTTTTAAACCAAGCATGGACTCCCTTCTACATGGACCTTGGATCCAACCAGAATTTAGTTAGCCACGTAACTATCACCCAAGCATTGCACTTGTACGTCACTCTCATTTGTAAAGTCGAGATTTTTAGCATGCAAGTTCCCTATCTGGAGAAGACCATTGCTGACTTTCCCCAACTGCTTACCAAGCAGCATCCTGTGCTGTTAAGGTGAGTTAGCAATGAGGAAGTTTCTAGCTGGGTGTCAGCATGATTTTTTTTTCTTTTTGTATTATGTAATCAAGGTGTATGGTGTCTTAGGAAATACGGTGTTACCATATAGTTCTATTAGACAATAAATGTTTGTAGCCATAACCTATATAGTTTTGGAGGCCACAAAAGCCTTCCTGGGCAACACCTCCTAGGGAAGAGTTCTATACCTAGAATTGGAATATTTTGCCTCATAACCCATGACTTCTGAGATCAGCATCATTCACTCATACATCATACCTCTATTTAAAATCATTTTGCAATTATGCTTTCAATTAAAATAATGGGGTTCCATGTGACTTCATATAGCCTTAGTTTGTGTTAATCTTTCCCACACCGCATCTTCTCACACAACAGACACCCCCATTCCTGTTTAAAACTTGCCTAGTAATTACTTACTCTATTTTATATTATATGCATTTTAGCATCTTTATTCCTATTAAGCCCTCCACTATACCTTATAATGTCGATTTTTAGCTACTGAATCTAGAACTTCAAAGTTATGATCCCACACATATTTTTGGGTTTATCTTTCATTTTTGCATAATAATTGTACAAATTTATGGAGTAGCATATAATTTGATACATGAATGCTATGTGTAATGAACAAGTCAAATCAAGGTAGCAAGTATTCTCAGCAATTTCAATACATTCTTTTATGCTAGAGACTTTCAAACTCTGATATTTTGTTTCTAAATAAATTTTATGGTTAATCATTCCAAGCTATCATTTCAATAACATGATATATACCAATAGAACTCTTGTCTCCTATTTAAGCCTATGCAGGTAACAGTTATCCAGCCCCTTTCTTACTTCTCTCACTGCTCCTCTTCCTAATCTCCGCTGACGGACCAATATAAAAGTCAAGATTTTTCAATTACATGCAGTACAGTGCGCTGTGAGGCAGAGATACATCTGAGAGCAGTGAGACGTTGTAAACCATTACAAGAAGATATAGGGAATGTAAATATGGAAAGGTTCTACATATTCTTTCACATTGCAATAAACCAGCTAGATACTCAGCTCGTTTTTCCTAAGTAGCTCCTGTATTGTGGGCTCTGTAATAGCAACCAGAAGAAAATAAATACCCTGATGTAATCATATTCACCCCACGTTTTCATGGAGGAAACCATTATAATCACAATGTCCAAAGAGATACGAGCCAAGTATAGGGGGCTTCCATAGTAGCTCTGATTTCTAGTGGTTGTTCTATGTTTAAGAAAGAGGGTGGGTTTTTTTTTTTTTTTGACAACTTGTAAATTTAGTAAGGAGAATTTGACTGGTAAAAAGCAGAACAAAAGAATGGTCTCAGCTATGACAATATATTGAGCAAGTTGTTTAATGGGTGGTTGTGTCCATGTGTCCACAGTCCTTGCTATTTGAGAGAAGCATATTAAAAGCATGTTCTTAATAGCACAGAACTTTCAGAATAGTCTCTCTCTCTCTCTCTCTCTCTCTCTCTCTCTCTCTCTCTCTCTCTCTCTCGTCTCTCCCCCCCCACCTCTTTGTCGCTCTCCCTAGAAATTTCAATTTCATTTTCTATTTGCACCTGACATTCAATGTAAATAAGCTGTTCCTTTTCAAATTAAAATCTTTGATTTCTCTTAATTTCCTTCCAATCAATTTTCGCCCTGCACAAACAAAAATATATCTATTCTTTTCAGTGTTTTCTCTGTGACAAGCAACATTCTGGACTTATCAGCTGGAAAGTGCTTCTGCTTGTGGAGCATCTACCTATAGATGAACACTTCCATATGAAAGAGAGATATGCAACCTCTCCATATCTTCATAAACAGTATTCTTGTATAGAAGCATAACCACGCTGATGAGATGTAGGCTTTATTCACAGGGCCTACCCTACCTTTACACAGTGATTTGGACAATTTTCTGATCAGTGAGTACAAACTGACTTTATAGTAAAGAATATAAATGTCACCATTGGCTATATTCAGGAATATTTTAGATTCCTTCCCAAATCTGTTTAATAACTTGTGGTAACTCCACCAGAGCTAGATAAATGCAGGGTTTCTTTTTGCACTTGTGAAATACATTTTCTAGGTTTTGATGGCATTGTTTTAATCTCCTTCTCTAATAGACCACATAATTAGAGTAGGCAGGAGGTGAAGGCGTTGTGACAATATAATCTTCCCTCACATTTGATTGTTCACTTTTGCATATCAAAATCAAATCATTTCAAATAGGAACGCAAATGCAAAATTGTCCCAGTATCTCTAAGATAGTTTAGCTGTGGATTTCAGGTGCTATAGCTAGGAAAAAGAGATCTGTAATTCCACATTTTTTTTTTCTTTCAGAGACAGCAAAGGCAGATTTTACCAACTGGTAAACCTTCTGAAAATCCTTTATTAGTTCAGCTTCTCTCAAGAATTTATTTTTCCACTGATGGCCGACTAGGCCATCTTCTGATACATATGCAGCTAGATACACGAGCTCCAGGGGGTACTGGTTAGTTCATATTGATGTTCCACCTATAGGGTTGCAGATCCCTTTAGCTCCTTGGGTACTTTATCTAGCTCCTCAGTTGGGGACCCTATGATCCATCCAATAGCTGACTGTGAGCCTCCACTTCTGTGTTTGCTAGACCCCGAGCCAATTGGTCTTGCAAACTTTATATGCCTCAGTATAGGCCATGAAGTGGGAGAAAGTGGGTAGGGGAGTGGGGGCGGGGAGGGTATGGGGGACTTTTTGGATAGCATTGGAAATGTAAATGAAGAAAATACCTAATAAAAATAATAATTAAAAACAATTTATTTTTCTACTTCCATTCTTTCCACCCATTCCCCTGCAATGGCACTGTTCATAAATCCAAACCTGAATGGTAGAATTGGTTCCTTGGTTCAAAGCACTTGTTGTTGCAAAGAATCAGTGTTTAATTCCCAGCATCTACATGGAGGTTCACTACCTTCTCAAGGACCAGCCCCTGGGGTACACAGATACACATAAAGGCAAAACTCTTATAAACAGAGAAAATATCTAAAATACTCTTTAAAAGCATCCAAAAACCTGCGCTGAGCAGTGCAGCTTGAGTGTACAGTCCAAGCACTGATGAGTCTGATGGAGGATGACCAGACACAAACTGGAAGTCAAACTGGACTACACTGTTTCATAAATAAACATATAAAAAGTATCAAACCCATATATACATTAATATAAATGGTGAGTTCAGTGTAGGTACTGGAAAATAATATATTTTGGCATAACAAAAATAGGTCAAAGACAAGAACAGATTGAAATAAAATGCTAAAGATAGATATGGAGAAGCACTGACCAGCAATACCAGAAGTTTTCTCTTTCTGTATTTGTCACTAAATGAAATTGATGGGAGTCGATATGTGGTGAAGGTAGTGTAGAGATGTGGATTATGTAAATTTCGTTTTTGTTATTTATGGTTTATGTGACTATTGCTCAAGAGGTTCAGACCATTTCATCATTAATTATACTGCCTCTAAAGGGAGATAACATCAGTACTTTACAAAGCCAGGGCAGGGGTTCAGGTTGATTAAATGGAAAGCAAGTAGGTGAATGCATGTTGCACACTGATGGCCTTACCTTGCTGGCTCTCATCCAATGTTAGTAATTGCTGTAGATATTGCTTTGTATTACTAGTGTAAAGTCCTTGATAAGCCTTCCTTGATTTCTTCTATTGAAGAAACTCTTGCTGATACAGATAGCTTGTCATTCATGGACACCAAAGAGGATAACATATTTTTATTTGTTTTTAATTTTATGTACTCAAAAAGAATAAGCAATATATTTTGAGAAAAGTAAAAGCCCCATAACAGGTATGTTTGCAGTGTAAAGTTCCAGTACATTATTCCTGTAAAGGTTTAGGTTCAGTCAGACATGGTTGACATCTCTATTCTGCTACCCTGACTGCATAGTGATACCTATATAAGCATTCCATCCCAGACATTTGGGATGGGAAATGCAAGAAGACTATAGGATTGAGGTGATGGTGTTTGATAGAGGCAAATGAAAAGGTCTAAGCCTGCAGAGATGAGAATTCAATAAAGATATGAAATCCAGCCATTAATTTAATCTCTCTGGGACTCACTGTATTCATTTCTTAGGGAGGCTATTATAGACCCATGACTTAAAACAATAGTAAATGAATCCTCTTACATAAAGATATAACAAGACCACTTGATCTTTGACAGCTCTAGGGAATATATCTGTCTTGTACCTCTCCTAGCTACCTTTCAGTCTCTGAAATAACTTTATTTTAGATGGCTATCTTTTCTCCTCATGTTATCTATCTGCTTGGCATACATTGACTAAAGTTCTTTTCTTTATAAGAATGCCAGTCATATTGGGTTATGATATATTCTATTGAGCTCTTTTATTTTGATTGTTTCTAAGACTTATGTAGGCTTGTATTTTTCAAAACCTATTTTAATAAGGGTACTTAAATGCTTTAAGCTCCCTTCTAGCTCACCACCCTCCAGGGGTAGTGGAAAGGAAAATGATTAGGGCAAAACAGGAGGTGGACTTGTTCAGAAATAGTTCTTAGGGATGAATTTAATCTTCACTATCAGGATAGCAGCAATTCAGTTCTCAGCAATCAACAGGAGTAGCTTGATCCACTGGCAAACACCATTTATTAATCAGCAGTGACAGTTTAATCCAGAAGAAACTATAAAATTCTGCCAACCAGCACAAGTCTAAGGAAGCATCAAGAAGCCAGAAACCGCCAATACTTATTTGGTGCATTTCTCTCTATGAAGCCATAACAAATGGTGACAAGTGACAAAGGCAAGGCAAACAAATGCCAGAGCCTCTTCAGTGAAGACCTCTTCAACCAAGGCCCAACAGGGACCACACAGTGTTTCCCACTGTCTGCTGGGTTTTATTTATATCCTTTCCAAACATCATGTGTTCTCTGAAGCATCTACTCTAGCAAAACATCGCATGCTTTTTTTCCAGGCCACTTCCAGAAAATCCATTCTCAGCAAAACACTCTCCCATGTGTTTGCTTCAGCACAAACATCCTCTCATTAGACTCTTTTCAAAAAAGCATCACATGGCACAACTGAGTCTCCAAAGAAACCAGAAATTTTTACTTTAAACTTATTTCTAATTTCATATCTTCTCTATGTCTTAACCCTCATAACTTCATGTTTTTTTTCTCTCACTCTGCAAAAGGAAGAAAAATAAGACCAGTGAGTGAAAATCAAAACAAATAAACTTTTTAAAATACCAAAACAAATTAAATATCATACACACACACACACAAATATATATATATATATATATATATATATATATATATATACATAGAGAGAGAGAGAGAGAGAGAGAGAGAGAGAGCAATCAAACAAACCAAAAGCAGAACCATCCACTCCCCCCCCCCCAAGAAAAAAACAAAAAACAAAAAACAAACAAAAACCATGGAGTCAATTTTACATTGGCCAAGTACTCCTAGGCATGGGGTTTTCTCTGGAGTGTGATTGATATTAATTGTTTAGAGACACACTTCAACCTATAACAGAGTATATGAAAGCAAACAAAAAATATAATGAAAATTGTTTGACCATGCTATTGAAGGAGGTGTTGAACTTAGAAGGAGTGCTGTGATAATCCAAGATTTCTTTTTTATACAAGTTGTACGTCTGGTTCAATTGTAATGGAACTTTGTACTTTGAACTTGTTATATAATATAATAGGACAACACAGGTTTATCAAGTTCTGTACTTATTTTAAGAATACCCGAAATCCAATTCATATATGCAATTTATTCAAGACTAAATGTCCAAACAAATTCTTACCTGCTAATATCCAGGATGGAGGATGTCACTTTGTAGCATAAAATTAACTCCTTGGAATTATATATCAATATATGTAGTATATACAATATATTTTGTTTTATTTTATGCTCCTATGACTCTTAGAAAGAATTCATGTTACCATCTACTTTATGGAATCCAGCTGATGATAGTTTCCCCCTTTTTAAATGATAAGATTTATGATGAGATTTATGAGAATTACTCTAAAGCAAGAAGTCTGTTTGCGGGGACTCACTCTGCACATCTGCTCAAATGCATGTGCTGTTATGTAGGACAACCCAGGGTTGTCAAGTTCTGTACTTCTTTTAAAAAATACCCGAAATCCAATTCATATATGCAATTTATTCAAGACTAAATGTCCAAACAAATTCTTACCTGCTAATATCCAGGATGGAGGATGTCACTTTGTAGCATAAAATTAACTCTTTGGAATTATATACCAATATATGTAGTATATATAATGTATAATACTATATACACATATAGTGTTATAGTAATAGATATTATCTAGTGATATATAATATATATATACATATAATACTTTATTGTGATACATATCCACAAATTCATATATATATATCACTATAACATATTGTATTGCATAATTATATATTGTACATATGTAATAGATATATACACACATATATTACTTCTATCAGAATTCTCTATGAATAATTATTGAGTGTATGAGTGTGTGTGTGTGTGTGTGTGTGTAGCCAAAGGAAAAATAACATATACCTGTACTTGCTTTTCTTTCATTTCTGAAATGTGTAGTTAGGTAACTCCATGATAAGAAATGATAGATAGTATGTATTAATAATGTCATAAATATTTCCTACATCTGTCTGGGTAAAGTAGGTCATACATATTCATGGTAGTTCTCAGACATATATTTAACTGCATTATCTATTTTCATCTTCTCAGACCATTAGGAGGTAGTTATCATCTCTATTAGATAAATAAAGAAACTATTTGAAAAGGTCAATTTTACTTTATAAGGTCCTTTATTAGTGAGTAATTGGTAAATATGTGTATATAGACGTCTGAGAATGACGGATGAGAATGAATAGACATGAAAAAATGAGTGGATCAGTTTTTTAAGGTATGCACAGGATTCATCCTAACTACATGTTATGTCCTGGGAAAGTTAGGAGTTCTGCTCATGTCAGCTTGAGACATTTGATGATGATGATGATGATGATGACGATGATGAACCACGTTTGCTCACTTGGGGGTCCAACCAACCCAGAGCCTCAAATCATTTTGGATCTTTGTTTTTTACTGGAACACAAGGGAGCTACCAGGGAGAGTGAAGCACTGGGTGTGAGCGCTGTTGTCACCTTTTGTTTCCTTCCTGCCACCTTCATAATGTGTAAAGCAGGCAGGCATGTTTCCTGGTATAGGATTGGAAGCAATTTTCTCCTACCTTAGGTATGAGGGAAAATAAGCATTTCCTTATTCCTTTATGGAATCCAGCTGATGATAGTTTCCCCTTTTTTAAATGATAAGATTTATGAGAATTACTCTAAAGCAAGAAGTCTGTTTGCGGGGACTCACTCTGCACATCTGTTCAAATGCATGTGCTGTTATGTAGGACAACCCAGGGTTGTACCTAGCTCTTGTACTAAAGTGAACTAGTCCCAATGGTACATTTTTAAAAATTACATTTCTAGATACCTTGAGAGGGAGAGAGGGTGAAGATGGGGGAAAGAAAGAGAAGGGGAGGGAGGGAGGGAGGCAGGGAGGGAGGGAGGGAGGGAGAGAGAGAGAGAGAGAGAGAGAGAGAGAGAGAGAGAGAGAGAGAGAGAGAGAGAGAGAGAAGTGTATTTGGGTTCACTTGGATCCTAAACTCCTGTGGCTCAGGACATCTACCAGCTCTGAAATTCAGCAACCTTGCTAAAGCCAAAGGCTTTCCCCTCTGTTCTACAGGTTGGAACTCATGTCTAAGGTCTAAGATAATGTGGTATAATTAGGAGCTGTTAACCCATCAAACCAGACCTCCCTAAGCCTACCAGCTAAGTCTCTGTGTACAAACTTGCTATTTTATCTTCAAAGCTAATTTGCAGTGTTTACCAAAAAACAAAACAAAACAAAACAAAACAAAACAAGAGAACAAAAACCTACCAACAAAGTAACAATTAAAGCCATTGCTAACACATCCTAGTAAGATACATACTTAAAAACCAGGTACCTTAACAGTTTCAGGCAACAGTAAATAAAATGTCAATGCCTGGGTCACATTTCTTATCATTATTCTTTTTCTTATTACTTTGAAATAGATATCTGTTACCTTGCAGTAAAGTCTCAAGCATGGTCATGCACCTCATAATGATGGGAGTCAGTTCTCTGAAGTATAATTGGTCCATTCTCTCATTGTATCATAGGACACTTATGCAAATAAAGATGGTTTATCATTTTATGGAATACCCATTGTATCTACAGTAGATAATTGGTCAAGCTGTCATTGTAACTGCATGACTAGGCTAAAGAAATTTTCTTTGCAAGTGAGTTTCCTACTTCATACTAGTCACACACTGTAGATATTTTAGAGTGCAAGTTTCATAAATGAGGTCATGCTTTCTTAAAACCTAAGAATAACCATCAGACCCAGGGTGACATTGGGAGCTGCTTGCTTCATCGTGCCCAATTTAAGCTTCAAAAATTGTTACGGTATATCTTATACTGAAGGAATCTAGTTTAGGGCTCTCTGTTGCTAACTGGTTGAGTGTAGTATGAGAGTGTGATGTCTAATCTTGGTTGTCATCTCCACCTGCGAAAGGGGAGCAGAGGAATTGTGTTTATCACATTCGTATGTGGGCATGTCTGTGGGGACGTTTCTTGATTGTTAATTGGTGTAGGGAGGGCCCCACCCACTATGACATTGCCATCTCTAATCCTCTGCAAATCTGCAAGTGTTCTTCACTGCTAAGCCATTTCTCCAGTAGTCAGTCATATCTCCTTTATTTATTTATTTATTTATTTTGAAACAGAGTGTCTCACTGAACCTGTAGCTAACTGATTAGAAAGACTGGTTGACCAGAAAGCTATAGCAATTCTCCAGTTATCATCTCCTGGGCACCTGGACTCCAGGCACAAGCAACTGTGCCTGGTTTTTTACATGGGTGCTGAGAATTCAGGTTCTCCTTTTATAAACAGCAATCACTTTACCAACTAAGCCATCTCAGCTCCATCCAGAGCCAAAGCTGTAATGTGTTATCTCATTTAATTCTCACACAAACCAACAGGGAGGCATTGCCGTTGCTATTTCTGTTTTACAGTTATGATCGCTGCATGCCTATCAGTAATCATTGCACGTCGGCATATAATACAGTGCTCTGAAGCATCAGTAAAAATTTCTGAGAGATATGTTCATTGTATTAAGTGGCGTTTCTCACAGCAATGATGTCAGAACATGAAATACTATTCATTACCTTTTAATGTGCACGTGTCTGGCATCGCAGGGTAGGAAGGCATTCAATTTTATATGGCAGACCCCTGTGGTTTTTCTCTGAATCTCAAACCTCTGCAACCCTGGGGTTTCCCATATTGAGAGAGTTCTGATTTTCCACTACTCTGAGTCTTTTGTTAGGAAGAGAAGATAAAAGTGTGGGTAAGTCCCTATTGCTGGGCTTCTGTGATTTGTGCATGAGGATTGCTGATACCTTCCCTTCCTTTTCTCCAGTGCCATCCGTTCTGGTCCTTGGATTCCATTTGATACTGGTGTAGATTTTCTGGGAAGTAAAATCTGAAATGAAGCTTATTATATAAAACACTGGGGAAAATCTACAAAAATAAAAGGAGGATGCAGGGTTAAACAGGGACTGTAGAGTGACTTAGATATGACTGTCTTTGTCAGGACAACATAAATATCTGGTGCAAAGGAATCTCCTTGTAAGAGAGGAATGACTTGTTTTTCTAGCCAAGCTTTCAAGGCAGCATAATGTCAGGTCAAGAGCTGATGCGATCACTACTATAGATAATGGGTGAATGTTTCTCACAACTAGGTCAAAAGTTACTTCTTAAAGGGGAATTTCAGGGTGCATTAGTGTATCTGACACAATCATATGTATATAAAGTATTCCAAGAAACCCAGAATTTAAATTATAAACAAAGAATATGTATAGGTTTCAGTTTCTTCATTTACTAGTTGAGGATCTTGAAAGAACCTAAGCCTTAATTTTCTCCGCTGTGCAATGGGAATATAGTGGGTATCAACTGTAAGGAATAAAGAGAGGGAAAAGGAAACCTGCATAGATGCCATTGGGGAATATGCCACAAATAATTTGAGCTGTTATTATTTTATCTTCATCATCATTATCATCTTCACTACATCATCATTATCAAGTAATACTCATTCATTTAAATAAGGCAGATCTCGTTGACATAGTGAAACCTGGGCTGGACAGGAAAGCACCTAAATAAGCTTTGGTGATTACTAGACAGGAAATGAGGGAAAAAAAGAACACCAGAAATAAAGACTCTGAGTTGACATGATAGGAATAGCCTAATATATTCAAGGACCAACAAGTGGAGGAAAGGTGTGTAAAAGGAGACAGACACAAGAACCACAAAGGTGCAAGCTATGTACAGCTTGAGTCAATATGCTAAATACAGGTGTCTTATTGGTGGATAGTCCAGCCATTGCAAAAATGTGTGCAGTGTTATGCATGATCTTATTGTTGCGGGTATTAAGAACAGATTGCCTAGTCGGCCATCACTGGAAAGAGAGGCCCATTGGACTTGCAAACTTTATATGCCCCAAAATAGGGGAATGCCAGGGCCAAAAAAAATGGGAATGGGAGGGTAGGGAAGTGGGGGGCGGTATGGGGGACTTTTGGGATAGCATTGGAAATGTAATTGAGGAAAATATGTAATAATAATAAAAAAAAGAACAGATTGTATGAGGGCATGTAGCTGACAGAGAATCCAGTTTACACAGATGTCCAATGATTCAGGAGTGACCTGCTGGTGGTTCAGACTAGGGCACATACTTTAAATTTGAAATAAAATTATTGGTTTATTTCTTAGAGGTGTTTTCCATGGCAGAGTTTGTGCATTATGAGCTAAGAAAAGGACAAATATGACACAGCTTCAACAACTAGAATGAGAGTTGTTTGCAGGGGCCAGACAGTCTGCACAGAGGCATGCTTGGGGGTGGGGATGTTCAAGGCAGAGGGTGGGTAAAATATCAGCATCTCAAGTGGAAAACAATGGAATCATTGGCTCATTACTCTAGTACTTATATTGAGCAGACAACTGAGCAAGCCATGTGGTAGAGCTGTCTCAGTTTAGGAACTGTATCCTGAAGAAGACCTGGCAGAGCTAGAGCATCCATTCTTGAGGTTACATATGGAGTGTGTTTGAAGTGCAAACAGATAAGTGTGGACAGAGTACAGAAATTCATCTTCCGAGATGCCTATACAACATGGGGTATCTTCTGAGAAATGGTTTCTTGTGAGGGAAGAAGAAAAGATACCAAGAGAATGTGATATCCTAGAATCAAGTGTAAAAGAATGCTTTGAGGAAGCTGAGGAGATTTCTGACCTGACAAGGCAAGATCTGAGTTGGATTCCCAGAACCCACATAAAAACCCACTGTAAACACACGGAAGAATGTGCCAGTAAACTCAGCAAGGGTTATATAAGGAGAGAGAGAGAGAGAGAGAGAGAGAGAGAGAGAGAGAGAGAGAGAGAGAGAGAGAGAGAGAGAGAGAGAGAGAGGACCCCTACAAGGTCATGGGTTAGCAGTCCTGGGTTTCTTGGTAAAGTTTCAGGACAGGGAGATTTTGTTTCAAACAAAATTAGAAAGTTAGAAGGCATTTGAGAATTTATATCCAAGGTTGTATGCTGAAATTTTCATTTGCACCATGTACTTACACAACCATACCTATACATGTGTACATGCTTAATACTCAGGGTAGGTTCTTTGAGCTTCTGGCTTTATAAATAAGGCTGCTATGAACATAGTGGAGCATGTGTCCTTATTTCACGTTGGAACAACTTCTGGGTATCTACCTAGGCATGGTATTGCTGGATCTTCCTGTAGTACTATGTCCAATTTTCTGAGGAACTGCCAAACTGATTTCCAGAGTGGTTGTACCAGCTTGCAAACCCACCAGCAATGGAGGAGTGTTCCTCTTTCTCCACATCCTTGCCAGCATCTGCTGTCACCTGAGTTTTTGGTCTTAGCCATTCTGATTGGTGTGAGGTGAAATCTCAGGGTTGTTTTCATTTGCATTTCCCTGATGATTAAAGATGTTGAACACTTTTTCAGGTGCTTCTCAACCATTTGGTATTCCTCAGTTGAGAATTCTTTGTTTAGTTCTGTACACTATTTTTAATAGGGCTATTTGGTTTTCTGGAGTCCAACTTCTTGAGTTCTTTATATATATTGGATATTAGTTCCCTATCAGATTTAGGATTGCTTAAGATCTTTTGCCAATCTGTTGGTTACTGTTTTGTCTTATTGACAGTCTTTTGCCTTAGAGAAGCATTGCCATTTAATGAGGTTCCATTTGTCGATTCTTAATCTTACAGCACAAGCCATTAGTGTTCTGTTCAGGAATTTTCCCCTTGTACCCATATATTTGAGGCTCTTCCCCACTTTCTGATCTATAATTTTCCACGTCTTTGGTTTTATGTGGAGTTCCTTGATCCACTTAGACTTGAGCTTTGTACAGGGAAATAAGAATGGATTGATTTGCATTCTTCTACATGCTAACTGCCAGTTGAGGCACCACCATTTGCTGAAAATGCTGTCTTTTTTTCCCCACTGGATGGTTTTAGCTCCTTTGTCAAAGATCAAGTGACAATAGGTGTGTGGGTTCATTTTTTGGTCTTCAAAGTTGTCCCTCAACAGAGGAATGGATACAGAAAATGTGGTACACTTACACAATGAAGTACTACACAGCTAATAAAGTCAATGAATTTATGAAATTCTTAGACAAATGGATAGATTTGAAGGACATCATCTTGAGTGAGGTAATCCAGTCACAAAAAAGGACACATGATATGCACTCACTAATAATAATAATTAAACCAGAATTATAATTAGACCAAAATTATAATAATAATTAGACCAGAATTACAGAATACCCAAGATACAATTTGCAAAGCACATGAAACTCAAGAAGGAAGACCCAATGTGTGGATATTTTGATCCTTCTTAGAAGGGGGAAGAAAATACCCATGGAAAGAGTTACAGAGACCAAGTTCAGAGCAAAGACTGAAGGAATGACTATCCAGAGACTGCCCCAACTTCGGATCCATCCCATTAAAAAAAAACAAAAACCAAAAAACAAACAAACAAACATAAAAAAAAAATCAAACCCAGACACTTTGCAGATGCCAACATGATATTGCGACAGGAGCCTGATATAGCTGTCTCCTGAGAGTCTTTGCCAGTGCCTGACAAATACAGAAGTGGATGCTCACAGTCATCCATTGGATGGAGCACAGGGTTCCCAATGAAGGAGCTAGAAAAAGTACCTAAGGAGCTGTAGGGTGTTTGCAGCCCCATAGGAGGAACAACAATATAAACTAACCAGTACCCCCAGAGCTCTCAGGGACTAAATCACCAATCAAAGTAAATGCATGGTGGGACTCATGGCTCTAGCTGCACATGTAGCAGAGGATGGCCTAGTCAGTCATCAATGGGAGGAGAGGCCCTTGGTCTTGTGAAGTTCTATTCCGCAGTGTAGGGGAATGTCAGAGCCAAGGAAGCAGGAGTGGGTGGGTTGGGGAGCAGGGGGAGGCAGGAGGGTATAAGGGATTTTTAGAGAGGAAACTAGGAAAGAGGATAACATTTGAAATGTAAATAAAGAAAATATCTAATATAAAAATTAAAAAACATAAAAATACATAGGGTAGGGAAAAGAGAAACAGAGAAAATACTACTCCCTATTAATAAGATGAGGGGGAAATATTTTATCGAATGGATCATATTTTATGGTCTATTGAATGAGATATTCTGGTTGGAGACAGAAAGAATAAGGTAATGATAGTGAAAGGTGTTAACTTGATAGACTGTGCTTTGGGGACACATGGGAAAATTTGTGAGTGTGAGTATATACTGATATACTTGATCTTATGGAAACAGTTGCCACAGGGTAGGAGTCACAGATTTGCAAAAGAATTATTGAGTAATCCCAAGCATGGGCCACAAGCACAAATAGAGTATGGCATTAGGGGCAAAAGATGCATGGCTTGATGATATAGCCTTGCATTGTGTAAAGAAGTTCATGGCTTTTTCTATTAGCAGTAAAGGGTCAAGAGGAGAGCATTGGGTAGAAGAAGAAGAAATTGATGTCTGAGTAGCAAAGATATAATGATCAGATTAGAATCTGCTAGAACCTCCTCAGTTATTGCCTGAAAATTACAAAGACTTTTGATCAGTTCCCTGTTACTGTAAAAGGTACTTTCTGGATTAATTAGGTCATAGAGAAGGTTCATTTTACACAATTCATCCACAGATTACAGTTTATGTTATATTGGCCCTGCTGCTTTTGCGCTTGTGTTAAAGCACCCATTATGACCAAGAGCACATGATAGGGGAAAAAAGAGCTCACTTCATGGTGTCTGGGAATCATGGGATAGGGTGAGAGTGGTGTTTCATAACCCCCTCTGAAGGGACACTTTGGGGGTCCTGGATACCCTACCTCACTATACTATACTTATTTCAAAGTTCTACCACTGGAGGACCAAGCTTTTAACAAGTGGATCTTTCTAGATGCAAAGTTTAAGGCAAAGTAACTGTTTAGCTCCTTTCTAAATGAAGGCTCTTTTTTATGGCATTTTGTTTTCTAGCCCTCTAAACAAACATGCAAATATATACATATGTATTAGCAAAATTGAAATTTAAACAATGTTTTTGCTTTATATAGATATAGATAGACAGATAATGATGGAGATATATGTATAAATATTAATAGCAGTTAGAGTGTAGGCAACACACACACACGCACGAGCACAATGACAAGCACATGTGCTCTCTGGTATTTATTTTTGTATCCATCTATTTATTGTAGTGCATTTTATATTCATTTTCTTTGTTCTATACATTTTATCTGTTTATTATTTGGGAGAGAGAGAGAGAGAGAGAGAGAGAGAGAGAGAGAGAGAGAGAGAGAGAGAGAGAGAGAGAGGAAAATTGACTTTTTATTGGCCAAAGTGGTCTAGAATTCACAGCAATCCTCCTACTCCATCCTGAAGTATGGGGACTATAAGCCTGTCCCACCACACCATCACATCTTTTTTTTTTTAACTTATTTTAAGGCTGGCTTATATGGATATGAATTGAACACACAGAATGCTCACATTTTGAAAGGACTCTTTTACAAGTACTTCTCATTCTCTAATTATGAGCCTCTGAGACCTCTTCAGGAGCAGAAAGGATAAAGTAACCTCATCACACCAGACTCTTGGGAACCACGTGATCAGCAGGCCCATGATTATCATGTGACCTGAAACCATAGTAGAATCAGTAGTTCATTTTGCTTTCAAAAAGGAGCAACTTGAGGATATTATATAATATATGGAGCTCGTCTGCACATATTATATTGTGGGTTTCTATGCCTGTCAAAATGAGAATTGCTGTATATGGCCTGGTGTTCTCTTGAGTTGTGTAGTCTGTTTTCTTTTCCTGTCGTTGGTACCTTTCACTCTGTTCATCACTTGTTTTGCCCCCTGTGATATACTGAGCGCAATAATGACAGAAGTATCACTCTGAACACCTTTCAGTCTGTCAATGTTTATTGAATGTGGGAAGGAGTGCCACATTGTACTACAATTCATAATGAAGAGAGGATTTTTAAAATAAATTCCTTCAGAGAAATTAAAATCTACTCCAAAGCTTTCAATCAAAGCACCAACTTCTCATCCACAAACAAGAATTTTGTCACCTAACTAAAAGTCACACTTCAGCAAACCATCCTAAGAGGTCATACATCCTAGTCTTCTTGAGACTGTGCTCTGTTCCTACTGTCCCATTAAAATCATAAATATTAACACTTTTATTCTTCCTCATAATTATAACATATATGTTTTTCCAATGTATACATTAAATCTTTTAGGGATTTTTGCTTGCCGATGGATGCCCCAGTTCTGAAGTCGATGCCCCAGTTCTGAAGTCAATGCTAATAGTATTGGTTTCTTCACTGGGAAGTGGGTTACAGGAAGTAGTCTCATTCTCAATAAAATTTTCCATCTACAATTTCCTTTTTCTTTCCAGCATTCTAGTCTTCATACTCTGTAACTATTTGAAAGCAAAATCCTATTTCTTCTACCACCACATACTTAAGCAAGATGAGTTTTAGCAATATGTAAAAGTATAGTAGCATTTTGCTTGTGAACTTAACCATGAATCCTTAGCCATCCCTCCTCCCAGAGGAGTTTATGGGAGTTACTTAGCTGAGACTTATAGAAATGAGGATATGGAACCTGTAGATGTAACCTCCTGTGGCCAGGCAGGATTCCTAGTCGAGGAAGAATGACACAAAAATTTCCAGCACTTGGGAGGCAGAGGCAGGTCGATTTCTGAGTTCAAGGCCAGCCTTGTCTACAGAGTGAGTTCCAAGACAGCCAGGGCTATACAGAGAAACCCTGATTCACAACTACATACAAAAACAAAAACAAAAGCAAACAAACAAAAAAACTAATTTCAACGGAGAATTTGCCCTGTCTATAAAAAACTTGGGGACAAAGATGGAGTGTAGACTGAGGGAAGGGCCAACCAATAACCAACTCAACTTGAGACCCATTCCATGGGCAAGCACCAGTGCCTGACCCTATTAATGATACTCTGTTATGCTTGCAGACAGCAACCTAGCATAATTCTCCTCCGAGATGCTTCAGCCAGCAGCTGACTGAAATAGATTCAAAGACTCACAGCCAAACATTGGATGGAACTCAGCGACCCATATGAAAGAGATGGGGATGGATTGAGTACCCTTAAGGGGATAAGAACTACATAGGAAGAACAACAGGATCAACTAACCTGGACCCTTTGGGAGGGGGGACTCGCAGAGATTGAAGCATCGAAGAAAGAGTGTACACACTTGCTTCTCTGGACATTTGCATCAATATACGCAGAAAATATGATGTATTCCTTCCTTCAGTTGTTGGCCATCCAACAAGCAGCTGTGGTGTAGTTGTTGGCTCATTAGGAAGACACAAAGAATTGAGGGGCAGCTACTACTAACTTCTTTAGTGTCACAGGCTTGCAAGCAAAGCTAGAAGTGACATCAGAAATAACAGCTTAGTTGTAGCTTATTCTTACTCTTCCTTTTGTACTGAGAGAGTATACCTCTATGTGTAATGGCTGATGCTATACAGCATGTAAATTTTCTGTTAGATGAGTGAGTGAAGTAGGTCCTGAAATAACTTTATTCCATAATGCACTATTGTACCTTACCCATAAGTTTGTTCTGTGTCTATAATCACAAAATTATGAAATAACTCAAAGAAAATTTGACAGTGAGAAACCAGTAATTGGAGGTAAACTACAGCATTCACTAAAAATGACCTGAACAGGTAAGCCAATGAAGCACCAGGGAATAGAGATTTTCAAACAATCCAAGATTTCTTATTCCTCCAATGTGGAGGAATGTGCAGTATATAGTTTGTATGGGTCTTAAGAATAGGAAAATAGACAGAAAGAGATGCTAATAGCACTAAATATGCAGATGTGACCAAGTACAGGCCTTATGCCCAACTTTAGTGAATGAAGAGAATAAACTCTTTTTAAAAGAGTTTTAAAAGCCTTTTAATGGTTTAAAACTAAAGTTTTAGTGTGTCTGTGTGTGTGTCTGCTAGAATAAGAAATTAATACAGTAGAACTGTGGTGAATTACTGTTGCAATCATTCCTGCTTATTTTATTTCAAAATTGCTTTGGGCACTGATTGGGCACAGATATTTATTCTTTTCTGGAATGATTTTCTGTCAACATAGAAATTATTTAGTCAACTATCAAATAAATTCTGGATTAGGCAAAATTACACAGCAAAATGAGAACTCCCCCACTGTCGTCTCTGTGGGAAGAAAGAGTCACTTATCTACATTGTTTCCATTTCAGAAATACATAGTTGCATGACAGGAAATTAAAAGACCTCTTAGAACATTTTTTCCCTTTATGAACAATTGCTGGCAAGACTTTGTTAACAAGTGGACACAGTAACCCAAAGTTCATGTGTCCCTTATGCATCTGCCAGGCATCATTCTTCCAAGTAGGTGAGCCACCTTCCAAGGCTTCCAGAAAGCTTCCTTCATCGTTTAGAGTAACTAAAGATGAAATGATGTCCCAGAAAGAAGTCACAGAAATGTCACATCCTTCCTCTATAACCCTTCTTATTTTAGTAAGAAATTGTTAGAGAAATATCTTCATTTGATGCATGACCATGCAGACCAAGAACATCTAGTGAGTAAGAATAAGATCAAGTGTTTCACATATACTTGCTGCATTGTTGAAAATTATGTTCCATAGATTAGCAAAAGTCTACACTGAAATATATTGAAGTAAATTATCCAAAATAAGCTACCATTTAATTTTAATTATTGGTTTTGTTATTGCTTGATGTTTTGTTTTGGTTTTTAATTTTTAAATTTTCTAGATTTCACTTTTAAGGAGTCAGGAAATGAATCTAAACACTAGAAAGAAAGACATTTCTAGAAATTCCTTAAATTTTATTAGTTAGTACCTTCCTCCTAACCAATCCAGCATGAACTGATAAAACTATCAAAGTTACAAAATATTACATTAGGAGGGGATCTTTTTTATGCTCGATGGAAAGTTTTTGAGACACTAAGACTTAAATTGCTCTGTAATTTAACCAAGGTGGAAGAATTGCATGGAAAAGTGAAAATAAAATTCCCATCCAAACAGTATCTGAGAATTATGTAAACCATTGAAAAGAGTGTAGATAAAATTTAATGAATACCACAATGAGTGGTGGGACCCAAGTCATTTCTGAATGGCATGGTTTGGTATTTAAATTATAAATGTTTGCCTCATGTATAATTCATACATGTTCTTTTAAAGAAAGTATGTTGGGTTTCAAAATTCTAATATAGTTATATACAAAGCCTAAATTTAGGCATGTTTTATAATTCACAACTTCTGGGCTCTTTATGTGACTGTTTTTCTGCAGTAGTTGAAGTTGAATAGTGAACGTCAAAGAGGATGCCATTAGAATCCCTCCATCTCTCCTCAAAAAATTGAAATGTGGAACCTGATGTGTCTTTGGTTCTATATACAAAGGCTAATAATGTTTTACCTGCTGCCATTTGAAGAAGTTAGAATGCATAATAATTACCTGGAATCCCATCATCCCATTCCTGGGTGAGAGTGAGTCCTCTCATTACTTGGTAATTCCCTAACTGCAGAACTACTATAAATTTGTTTGTACGGAAGCTCAGTTTCTGCAGAGCTCTTTAGTGTACATTGAATTTGTACATTCTTCTGTGCATATTCAACTTAATCTTTCTGTTTTACAACAAATACTAAGGAATAGGCTTACTCACCTTAGTTATAGAAGGAAACGGAACAGGAGCATCCTGTTGGCTTGCTTGATGCTAGATATAGCCTGCTTCCCTAGCTAACTTGAAATTGCAATGAAAATTGAGGATGGGGGATTGTATATCTGAAAGTTCTTTCCTCAGATCTCTGTAAAATACTGATTCTTTAGCTATGTTGTCCCCCATGTTGCTTCCCTAGTTCCACAAGGAAAAGAAAAGAAAATCTTTAGAAATAAGCAAAGAAAAGAATTCAAACCAAAAGTATTACTTTATGGACATTTGGAGGTATGATGGGATAAAAGTTTTGTTTGCATTGGCATTTGTTTACCTTTTTGTATTTAAATACAGACATGTGTATGTGCCAGTATGTACATGCCTATGTGCAGTCTTCTGTGTGCATGTGTCTGTATATATGTGTGTGTGCTTGCACATGTATTAGTATCTGAAGTGACCAGAATGGCATGAGATCCCTAGGACTAGAGTTTCAAGTAGTTGTGTGCTCTATGCATGGATGCTAGAAAACAAATTGGGATATATTTTTTTCTTTTTTAAAGCCAAATATTATTAAACACTGAACCATCTCTCTAATCTGCTGTTTATTTTTCTTCTCAAGGCCCCTCTAATCTTGGATTATAAGATTGCTGTTGGGAATTACATAAAAACAAAGCATGAAAAGAATTTTTGTTTATTTTTTCTTTCTCTCAGGAAATTCCAGACATACTGGTGTTTAAAATTACAAATATTATCCCTGTCTTTCTAGAACTATGAGTAAACACTAGCTTGCCATAATGTCTTTATTTTAAGTGATACTGGCGAGGGGATAACAATGAGAAAACATGAAGGTAAAGCAGAAGTTTTATTTGCACAATGAGATGGAAACAAGAAGATAATAGATGCAGCCACTACCTAGGGGTGAGCTTCTTTCAAAGGTGAGCTTTTGTCCAGAAAATTAAGCTTAGCATCCCTCCTCTGATCTGTTGTTGTATTCTGGGCTCTTTGACTTGATTCACTGCTGTTTAGTACACTGAAACTCACAAGTATTTATTGAGCCAGTACATAATCCAAGTTATATATTGACTTTCTGAAATCTCCAAAAATAAACATTCAACCAGAACTTACTCCTAGCCAAATAGAAGAAAATGCACACATACAAAACCTGTTATGTAGTGCACAGTAGGACACAGTCAAAAAGGCAAGAACGAATTGCCTTTGGGGCATGCTAAGTGGATCATGTCACCCCTTCATTTCAGCAGGGCTGTCAACAGGGGAAAGGATACAATTCAGATAGTTCCAAGATCCTTAATAAAGGAACTTCTCACTGAGAGAGGAGAAGGTTTCAGGGCAGCTCACTGGGGACTGTGAAGGCACAGAGAACAGCAACCATAGGAAGCTGTTAATCCCTTAGCTCTAAAAGAGCCAGTTGAGGAAAATGATGTTGTTGAAGCTCAAGGAGGAATAGAGACTTAGGAGAGTATGCTGTAAGAGCTTTATCTAGGAAGAAAACAAGGCAAGTCAGGATGGGAAAAGCTGACAGCAAGGAGTGAGAAACAAGTACCTCAACCCATCTCTCTCCTCACCTCCTGATAACCTGCTATTGTGCAGCATTGGCCAAGCCAAACTTGAAAGTCCACTGTGACAGGAACGCTAGATTGTGCAGTCACAGCAGCCATGCAACAATACTCCCTTAGAGTCAGACATTAGAAGGCAAAGACAGAAGAGAGTCTGAGAAGGAGGCAACAAATGGTGACTATTTATTTTGACATAAAAAGGAACGGGTCACATATCAATATTAGCCTTAGAGCTTGGTATCAATGTTAATATCAGGATAGCATTCCCAGGTATGTAAAGAGATTGATGGAAAGGGGGGGGCACAAATGGAAAATGAAAGACAGCCATTAAAATCAGCTTGATGATACTGCATATACCAAAAAAACGTGATCTCGGGATGAAATTGTAGAACTAAATATATTCCTGCTGGGTGCCTTGGACTGTGGCTCGTGGTCAAATTGAAGGAAGAACATATTGGAACACTCACCCTATTATCAGAAAGCATAGGCTGAAGACTTTCAAAGAGCATAGGTAGGGCAGTGTTTTCAGTGGGGTGAGTTGTCATGCTGATGAGAAAGCAGAAAGGAGATTAAGGATGTGATGCCTCTAAAGCTAACAGAGCTTAGCAGCAGATGAGATGGGAACGGAAATGGAAAAACAAAGGCTCTTATTGTTTTCAGTTTGTGTTCTGTGTGTGAGTGTTGGCATGTGTGTACCACTGTACCACGTCATGATAGAAGTCGGAGGGCAGCAGCCACTAGTGGTTTTCTTCACCTTCCATCATGTTTGAGAAAGTGTTTCTTGCTCAGTACTGAGTACACCAGACTATCTGGCCAGTGGGCTTCTGTGTCTCAACCTCCAGTCTCACTGTGCTGAGATGGAAGGCACGTGCCGCTGCATGTAGCTTTTAACATGTGTTCTGGGAATTGAAACACAGCTCCTCACATATGCACAGCCAGAGCTTTACCCATGGAGCCATCTCCTCAGCCCCAAATAGAGGCTTTTTGTCTGCATTGTTACCCACCGTGGAAAAGCAAGTGGGCTGATGGGGAAATGAGGGAGGAGCGATTGAGCTCATATCAATTACTTATTCTGGCTAGTGGAAGACACAGCACTGGACCACAATTCTAAGTGATGTTGTGGCTCCTCTTGAGAAAGGACTCACATTCACAGGGATAGAAGATGTCTTAGAGTAAATCATGTTACCAGGAATAGAAAATAATAATGGATTTATTATTAATAATAATGGCAATTTGGCAAATCACATCTTAGTAATGTGATTACATAAAGGGATCAATACAAGATGCAGGAAAGGTATATTTTGGGGTAGGAGAAGAAAGGGAGAAAACACTGGTCCATTAGAGGCCAAGCAAAAAGGCATGTTTCAAAGTAAAATATTTCTAACAAGAACAAGTGCTGAGAAAGACTATTGAGAGTGTTCAATTACACAAATTACTCTTCCTGGGCTCAGACAGAGGAGTGATGTGAGACAGACCATGTGCAGTATATGCCTGACCAGCAAAGCTCTTTGTGGCTCAGTAGAAGAGTCTTGACTCTGTTAACAGGGAGAGAGGACACATGCCTCTTCTTTGCTGGTGTTCTGTTTCTGTGTTAATCAAACATGGCATGAGTTGACTTTAACAAAACCTAATGACAATATGCCAGGAGTCCACAGGAGGGAGACACAAGTTTCTAAACATGACACAATAAATAATTAAATTGCCATAATTCCTGATGCTTAAAGTACAACGTTTCAGCTCTTATTTCTCTTTTAATTATTCTTTTTTTTTTCTGGTAGACCATTTAAAAGGCATTTTTTTAAGGATGCCAAGGGAATTTTTATCCCAAGCATGAAGTTTATTTTGGTATTGTTGTTTAACAAATTCTATATGTAATTTTGTTTTTGAATACCTTGACTACTGCTGATGATATAAAATTTGTTTCATTATCTTTAGTATTTATGGTAAGTGCTTAAAACTTTGTAGGGATTTTTTTTTCCTGTGAAGCCATCTAAAGTGTCTTTATTCTCTCTGTGTCATTCTCTTTCTCAGTTTAGTTTTCTTTACTTTCATGTGTATGAGTGTTCTGCATATATATATATATATATATATATATATATATATATATATATATATGCATGTACATCATGTACTTTCCTAGTACCCGAAAAGGGTAGAAGATGCCATAAGATGTCTGGAAATGGAGGTACAAATGGTTATGAGCCACAATGTAGATATAGTGAACCAAGGTTCTCTGTAAATACAAGTACTCTGATGGAGAAATTATTCTAGCCTCTTTTTGTACATGTATGTAAGGCTTGGGTACATGCCCTGCTTCTCTCTCTCTCTCTCTCTCTCTCTCTCTCTCTCTCTCTCTCTCTCTCTCTCTCTCTCTCTCTGTGTGTGTGTGTGTATGCATGTATGCATAGGCTAGATGACAACCTCAGAATTTGCTATGTAGGTACTGCCCACCTTGGTTTTTAAGATCTTACCTTGGCCTAACATTTGCTGGGTAATCTGGGCTGGTTTAAGTTCAAGTCCCAATGATCTGCTTGTATCTGCCTCAGTAGTGCTAGTGTTATAATATTATGTTACCCATCTCCAACATCCCTTACACAGGCCACTGAGTCCCAGCTCAGGTACTCGTGCTTGCAAGGAAACACTTGACCACCTGAAACTGAATCATCCCACTGGTCTGTTTTGTTTGTTTTTAGAAGAAAGCATTTTGCACTGCAGCTCAGGCTGGCTTGAAATTCACTTTGAAGCCAATACAATCACAAAATTCTCCTGTCTCAGCTTTCTAATTGCTGGGCTAACAGTAATGACTCATCATACTGGGGACTGATTTTCTGAACTCTTTCATGGTGAACTTGTAGGTTTATATAGCTGAGTAAAGATGGGCTTTGCATTTCAATGCTGAAAACCGTACTTTGTCTCTGACACTTTGCTGTTTCTTGTTCAATATAGACTAAGCGTTTTTACCATCATGCACTTAAACAGAAACATGATTTGTTTTCCTAGTGCAATCTAAGTGGAAGGATGCATTTAAAAAATTGTGTATTTCTCTCTTGGCTATTTTCTTCACTGTTTGCAAATCCTCCTTGTCAATCTGAAAGAGTGAAGGGTCATTCATCCCAAAGCCTTGAATGTCACCAGGAACATCATCTCAGCCAGAAAATGTCATAAGAGATGGCTAATTAATAAACATTGGAGTTATAAGCAGGGTTTTCTAGACTCCATAGGCTCTATGCCATACGTCTTAAACTCCTCTAGAATTAACTATTTTAATACAAAAATCAGTCACAGATAGAAAGACAGAAAATGTAGATTATTAGGTTCCAATAAAACTTTATTTATAAAAGCAGATAGCAGATATATTCAACCATAGACCATAGATTTTTGGTATCTTCTGTAAACTCCTGACTTGCAAAAGATGTTATAGTAACATAACATGGATTGCACTATGTAATATTTTATTTTACAAAGGAGTAGTATTTTAAAACTGAAAAAACAAATCCAATTGTGTATTTTCATATAAGATACTGCGTTACAATAGCACAACATAAAAATTAGTTTGGGTTCCAAAATTTAATCTAACTTAGTCATGACAAGTGTCAAGTGTCAACAAAACAGGGTAACAAAAGCTACTTGGAAAAAAGGGGAGATGACTCAGTTAGTAACTTATTTTCCTGAAAAGCACGAAGACCCAATTTTGACACTCAGGACCAAATGTGAAAGATGGGTATTATAGCACATGTTAGTAACTCCAGCACTGAGGAAAGGAAGAGGATGCCTGGAGCGTACTGACCAGTCAGCTTTGCAGAACGCTAGGAGAGTTAAGAGAACCTATTAACAGAACTAAGTTTGTGGCACCAGAGTTTACACACAGACATGCACAGGTTTTCATGTGCTTCTGCCCACAGATTTATGCCCCCCCCATGAATACATGCATGCTTATACCAAAAACCTACTTAGAACAATCATTTGATTAAAAGTTGATCATATAGAAATTTTCCATGGCATCAATAACTCAGGGGGGAAAAAAGGCAATCTGAGTTCTCTGAAAAGCTATATGCATGGAGAAGATGTTATGTCTGAGCAAGGGACTAAGGGAAGACATTTCTTGACCATTTTTGTGTCATTTGAGTATTAACACAATATTTATGTAATTGTTCTCATAGAGGATTAAAAGGAGGCAAAATGTATCATAGAGATACTTTGAATTTTCT
This sequence comes from Mus caroli, assembly GCF_978045245.1. NCBI lineage: Eukaryota > Metazoa > Chordata > Mammalia > Rodentia > Muridae > Mus > Mus caroli. The sequence goes on along the minus strand of NW_028227262.1, from coordinate 37,950,126 downwards.
GTTCCTGGTGTATTTTCCTGGCAGTGCAGATTTCTTAGTTCTGTGGCATGCATCTGGCTATATGCTCATCTTAATTTCTGCGTGAATATTCCTCTTCACATAAATAGATTTTAAAATCACAATTATTTAGAGGCTTAGGGAGAAACTATTTGTGAAATATTACATAATAAATGGACAATGTAGGCCACACAGTGTCTTGTGACATGTGACTGTCCCAGCAGTCAAAGACTACTTTCTGTAGAGTAGTCTGTAGCTCTCTTGTTGATATATTAGAGCTTTGTTCCCAACTTCTTTATTTTTAAAAATTTCCATCTTTTAGGATAAAACTTCATAGTGTGTGTAAATGATGAGAAAATGTCCTTATTTCACCTTTGCTTTGCAAGATATAATATCCAGAAATCATTACATCCCTAGGATTTTCACAAAATCATAGTGTAACCCCATTCCCTGCAGCTTACCCCCCTCTTTCTCTCTCTCTTTCATCGTCCTCTGTCATTCACATTGCTGATTTCATGCTTCATGCAAATGAATACTGAGCCAAGCATTTCTTGTGGGAACTGAAGGAGTCTTAGGCAAGGGCATCAAAATCCCTGGCATATAAATCCAGGGGCTCTTAGAAAAGCCAGGGAATTGGCAAACACACTTCCTACAGTTGTCTTGTAGGAAAAAAAAATATCCAACCAATTCCCTGACCTACAAACAGAGAGTAAACAGATGAAAACTGAAGGATGGAAAGTTATCCAACCTTCAATATGAAAAAGATGTGAATAAAAATCAAGGCACAATATGTTAATCATTTTTGAATCCTGGCTTGTTTTTTTTTTTCCCATTCTATGTAAGGAAGGCAGTATCAAATATGGATCTACTTAATTTATTATTCCAAACTGTTTTGTCTTATTTCATTCTCCCTATTTAAAGTTAATTTTAAACTAATTATACTAACTGTCTTGGACAATTGTTTTTTCTTGATTTGCTAATGTCACTGAAACTGTCACTCTAATGGTGATAGTTTAATTAACTACTATTTAATAGAAATTCCAACTTGATGTTTTAAAAGAGTATTTCAATATGACATTGATAGTTGAAGGTATTAAACTTCAGACCATAATATATACTTATCTTATTATATCCCTTACATACTGACTAATAATGTCAAGGCATTGTACATTGTATTTTAAAATTGTACTCCTTTTTAAAAGTGTTTTGTTACAATTTTAAAATCCACAAATGAAACCCTAATTTTAATGGCACAGAGTTCTTTATTTTAAAAGGAGTCTTATGTGAGTAAAGACCATCAGAGCTAATTAGGAGTTTTATTGCTATATTTGCTTTGTGATGTGAGTGATTTAATAATCACAAGCTTCAATTTCCTCATCTATATAATGAGGAGGCCAAAATCATACCTCCTATAACCATTGTTTGTTTTAAATAGGACAATGGGCAATTAATATATGGTACTTGCTCTTCTCTTTCCAAAGTGTTATCTCATTTAAATTTTACAAGTGGCTTCTCTCGCAGATCTTGATAGAATCCCTGTTCTCTATTGAAACTTCTGAATTTGGCCTCTATTATCTCTCTTTCTCTTGATATTCTGTTCTTCAAAATTGACACCAGAATAGTTGAATGTATTCTATGTAAGCATCTCAGACTTCTGTAGTCTAAACTTAACGTCGATAAGCTAGTTCCAAAGGCTTATGGGACAAGCTCAGGTTTATCATAACATCATATCTCAATTTTCTGTATTATTTATTTTCCCATCACTGTGGCAAAATATCTGATACAATTAACTGAAGGATGGGGCGTGGTGGCGCATGCCTTTAATCCCAGCACTTGGGAGGCAGAGACAGGGGAATTCTGAGTTCGGGGCCAGCCTGGTCTACTGAGTGAGTTCCAGAACAGCCAGGGGAACACAGAGAAACCCTGTCTCAAAAAATTAAAAACAAAAACAACAACAACAACAACAAAAACAATAACAACAAAAAACCAATTAACTGAAGGAAGACAGTGATGACTTAGGCTAACACTTTGAAGATATAGTTCATCATGATGGGAAATTCATGTTGTTAAAAGCATGAGGTAACTGATCATATGTGTCTGCAGTAAAGAAGCCGACATGAATTTTGGGACTCTTCTCACTTTCTTATTCAGTATTGGTACCCAGCCCATGAAAGGATGACAACCACATTTAGGATTGGCCATCTCACCTCAGTTAAACATCTATGGAAATGCTGACATAGACATGCCCAGGAGTGTGTGCCTTATGTCATTCTGAATTCTACCAGGTTCTCAATCAAACTTAGACCATCGCAAACCTATGACATCTGCAGGGACAGCTCAAATATTGTGATGGCCAGTGCTGGTTGTCAACTTGACCCAAGCTGAGAAGAAGTAGGAGCCTCAATTGGAGAATGCCATCTCATTGGTCTGTGGGCATGTCTTAGGGACCTTTTCTTGATAGCCAATTGGTTTAAGAGGGTCCTGGCCAGTCAGAGAAGTACCATCCATGGTGGGGGATCTGAGCTGTATTAAAACAAACAAACAAACAAACAAAAACGTATCTGAACCTGAGGCTGGGAGCAATCCTATAAGCAGAACTCCTTGGGTGTTTTTACTACAAGCTCCTCTAACCTGGCTTCTCTCAATAATAGATATAACTTGTAAGTTGAAGTCAACCCTTTCCTTCTTCAATTGCTCTTGATAGTGGTGTTTATCACAGCAACCGAGAACTAATTTAGAGCAGGATGCTTCCGTTAGTAGAGAGAATGGCAACATCTGACTGGCAAAAACAAGAATCTGCTTCAGTGACATTGTCACCCATGAGGTAGGTCTCTGAGTGGATTCATGATCTTTCTTCTGAAAATCATCATTATAAAACCAATACTGCAGTCATCCAACATGACTCAAATAGTTAAAAAAGAAAATGAAATGGGAGTTCAAATCAGGCTAAACCTTTTTAAAGGTGATAGTTGTGTTAGGAGGAGCAGCATCCAGGATACCATCACTTGTATAGAATTTATAGATGCCCCCATGTAATTGTGAATTTCTCTATAGATCTTTTAAACCCAGTGGGAAACATACACCTATTTATAAACTAGCAAATAGGAGCACCGCATCTATTAAGAAGAGCCTGTTTCAGAGTTTTAAATATAATGTGATTAAGTTTTAAATTGAGTTGAAAAAAAAGAGTAAGTTACACATAAATTGAGTTACTGGAGTGGTTTCACTTTTAAAAACCAAGTTAAGGGATTTGAAATTAATTTAGTTGTGAACAGAATGTGTTCAGTGTAAGTTTTGTGTATTAATTTGCCTTTGTACTAACTCTTTGGAACAAAAAGAACAAAGCAATTTCAACAGTTAATTTTCCATATTTACAACTGTGCATCAAACTTTTCTCTGCAATAAACATGAATTATACACCTCTTGCAGGTGTGAGTCCCATCTGTGCATTTCTTTCCTGCAAACAACGCATGCGCCCACAGACTCGTCTTGCATCCGTATTAGGTCTCCTCATCTCAGCTAATTATGCAGTAGAGATATTTAATTCATTTTCATCTTTAATTATATACTTATGATTAATGGTGGAAGCACTTCGATATTATAGCCTCAAAATTCCATTTTAATTAGGGAGAAACATTCCAGACAATTTAGAAGACTCTTTATAGATATATTGTTTTACTTTAAAAAATATTCAAAAGTACTAAAAAGTCAATTTTCTTTGAAGATTGAATCATTAATAATTTGGGATGGAGGCAAGTACCTTAAAGCAGCAGCGCTTAGAGAATTCAAGCTCTGAATCTAACAGGTCTGCCTCGGTTCTAATCTTACTCTGTACATTTCAGAGTTGTGCCTGGAGAAATGAGAAACGACTCTATTATGTTCAGATCCTTAATCCAAAGAACTAGGTTAACCATAAATTTGCTCCGATAATTAAATTAGAAATGGTTGCCTAGCAGAGAGCATTGCTCGTTATAGCATGGTTTTTAGAGTATGCTCCATTTAACAGATTATATGAATTCAAAATTATGTGTTACAGACAGAGAAGCACTAATATGCACTAATATGTACATACATAATGTGTGTAGTTAGAATTTTTTAAGTTCAGGCCTGGAGAGGTGGTGTGGTTCTTAAAAGAACTTGCTGCCCTTCTAGAGGACTAGAGTTCTGTTCCAAATAGACACCCTGGGTGGCTCAAAACTCCTGTAACTCCAGCTCCAGATGATCTGAAGCCTTCTTCTGAACTATGGGAATATCTTCACACATGCACATAGACACCACACACACACACACACACACACACATGCACACACATACACACACATGCACACACACATGAAGAGAGAGGAGAGAGAGAGAGAGAAAGAGAGAGAGAGAGAGAGAGCTATTAAATATAAAAATGAAAGGATAAAATTGAAAACCTCTTGTATCTTGGGAAGTTTCCTACTAACTGTTGAGGCTATTGAAACTGCAAAAGCCAATAATAGGGTATTAAGTTATAATTATTTATAATGAACACAAGCAACAAATGACTGAGGTGTAGTGATTTAAAATTTGAGGTAATGGTGTTAAGGTCATACTAAATAAGACCTTTAGATGTTGATGAAAACTGAATTGTCGGGCCTGCCCATGTTTGCCAGTATACTTTGTCTTTCTTTACTTACCTGTTGCTTTGATACAAGACTTTGATAGAAACAACTCCCACAAGGAAGGATTCACAGTTCTCGGTGTGGCCCTTCATGGTAGGAAAGTAAAAAAAAAAAAAAAAAAAAAAAAGAGCTTGAAGTGGCTGGTCATATTACTCCTCAATCAGAAGAGAGTAATGAATGCATGGTAGTAGGAACACATACTCTCTCTTGATTTCATAGTCCAGGGCCCTTTGCCCAGAAAATGTGTGTCCTCACAAAATAAAAAATTAGATGGATCTTCATGTATTTATTAAAGTCTTCAAAATAATCTCTGACACACATATCTCCTTGGTAATTCTAGGTTTGGCCTAGTTAATAATTACCACTGAACATCACATGGCTTAATCTAAAATTTGTAGTTTGAGCTGTGTGTTGAGTTATTGCTATTATAGCAATTGCAAAGGCACTGTCGGGCTGTAATAGTGACAGAATCCACTGATGCCACTGCCTGTTTTTATGTAAAAAGTTCTCCTTATTCTTTAAATGTAGTAAATTAAAGCAATAATAAACAGAATGTTCTAAGCAGTTTTCATGTCAGGAATAATTGGATGAACTGAATTCACTCAAAACATCTGATGAGGTTTGAATCTAGATGCCAGCTCTAGCTAAAGCCAACTACTAATGGAAACAGAAACCCTACTTCCTGGATTGTAATCTTATGTATCTTGCAAAGCAGCAAGGATTTTAGGGATAGTTCCCCTTCCTTCCTTAAGCCTCCTATTAGAGGCCACATAATTTTTTATTTTAAGCCATTCTCAGACCTATTCTTTTCTGTTGTTGTTAGGATTACTGTTGCTATGATGAGCACCATTACCATGATGAGAGACAACTTGGGTAGAAAAGGGCTTATTTGCTTACACTTCCACACTGTAGTTCATTACTGAAGGAAGTAAGGACAGGAAGTCAAGTAGGGCTGAAAACCTGAAGCAGAGAGATAACAGAGAGGCTGTGAAAAGGTCCTGCTTCCTGACTTGATCCTCACGGCTTGTTCAGGCTGCTTTCTCATAGCACTCAGGACTACCACCCCAGGTGCCTAGGGAATGGTGCCACCTACATTGAAATGGCTTTTACCATATTAGTTAACGCATTCCCCTTTAGACAGGCTCATGGGAATAAATATAGTATAAATAACACTTCATTAAGATTCACAAAGTGATATCAGTTTGTGTCACATTGAGAATTAAAGGTAACCATTACAATACATTTGGAACTTCAAGAATTGTGAGTTACTTGCGCATTTGAGAGCATTAGAACCATAGAAAATATACACAGATATATTATTAAAGTTAACTGAAATTGTTTAGAAACATACAATTAACCTTTAGTGAAATGTCCCTCTTACATACTTTTGACTTTCCATAACTGTTTTAGAATTTCATATTCTAAATTTCAGGACATATGTAAAATATAAATGAGTATAACTTTAACATATTTTATTACATTGCTAGTAATAAACCTGAACTCTTGAAAACAAAACCACACAGTTTTAAATAATTTTTTTCCTTGAAAGTTATATTAAATTCTCGATCAAGACTTATTTTGATAAGTTTCAAATTCTTGATAAACATCTCTAACAAAAACATCATTCTCATAACTAGATATTAAACTAATGAAAACAATTTTATAACCATTTACAATTTATACTGAATTATGTTTAAAACTCTAGTAGCTTTTTCTTCTTTTCAATGTATTGTGAAAATGTGAACAGATTTAAAATCCAATCCATTTTTCTTCATCATGTGTTTCAAAATAATGATTAAACTCTAATTTATAAAATGAACCCTATTGTTGGATTAGAGTCCCCAATTTTGCTCCAAAATACCACATCAGAGAAATGCCACTAAAACTCATATCATACAATGGAGAGACAGATCAATGCACAAAGTGGTTAAGGTATTTGAATCCTGGCTGGAATCAGTCTTTCATGAGTGTCTGATTGGTGTCACCCTGCCCAAGGTCCTTTACATGTGCTCTTTAGAGTTGAAACAAACTGGGAAGCTTCACAGTACCCCATGTGGAGACCCCATTGGAAAACCCACATTCTTCATCTTCCTTTTGAGATACATAGGTAGTCAGTACTTCTGCCACTGTAGTACATCCAGGTAGAGCAAGACACAGGATATTGGTTGCCATTTTTACTTCCTGAAAGACCCTACTCTTACTTGATAGTTTCTGAAAAGATTCCCTTGTGTGGAAGTCTGAAACCTTTCATTGTCCACATCTGGAAGTCACCATGATTCAAGAGGAGTTTTTTTCCTCTTCCTTCCACCCCTTCTTTGGAAACTGAGCTCTCCCAGACCTAAGGCACAACCTGTACAACAGAAGCATTCCTGTTGCTGTGTGACAGTCAAGGCGAACTCAAAATAAAATGCATTATTTGGGAGGTTCTACTCTTGGTCCAAACAAACCACCGTTGTTGATGTATTATGAAAGTATAACAATCTAAATATGTGTGATATTCAATATCTAATAATGCTAATAAATAATTAGGTGGTTGGTTATTTACTGGGCTGTAGATTTTACTATTGTTTAGAGTACACTCATACTTGCATGAAAATCACATTATATAACCATAGTCATGATATAACAACAGTCTCATGTACTTCATTTATTAAGTCTCTTGATTGTACAAAGGGCCTAGATGGCCATCAACCTATAGCATCTAGGTCTTTGCAAGTGCATCCTTTCAATTCAGTTTAAAGGAGGATGAAATTGCCTAGTGAGGCTATATCAAAACAAATATTAATCCTTATCTGAGAAATGACTGTCTTTTGATCAGACACAAAAATATTCGTGCTGACACCATTATTCTTGTAAGAATATTTCCAGCTTTTCAGTATTACCTGCCTGCCCTTTTGTGCATGAACTTGTATTCAGTTGTGATGAATGCCATTTGGTAGCAGACAGGGGTTGGGTCTGCAATATCTTAAGGCCCATTGCTAGAGAACATTTCATACATTTTTCTGATTTAGCTGATTATAAAATGTGATTGTGAAGTTTGCTTTGACTGATTTCAAGATATTACTGAACTGATTTTTTTCAGTCTTGCAATAGGCCATGTTAACATTCTAATTTAAGTTAAAAAGCCCAAGATTTCCTCAGATATAAAAGAATCCAGAAGCACTAGAAATGATGCCAGCTCATTCACAGGCAGTAGGTATTTCTCTTTTTTCTCTATTTATAGGCAGGCCCGAGGCTAACTTCACACTACATTTACTGTAGTGGGGTGCTACTTTCCATTATCTCCAACACAGGGTTCTGTGTTAAGCCTCACTGTGACAGAGCCAGGAAACATGGTAGGTAGAAAGGAACTGCTCCATGTAACTACTCATGCAATGAAGAGTCAATCCTACTCAGACAACAAGATCAAGACCCTGAAAGATTTGCGATTCCTCTAAAGAGAAAAGAAAATTGCTGTGTCAGACCCTATGTATATATATGTATATGTATATCACTACAGTCATTCATAAAGTCTTTCTTACTGGTCCTAAACAAGAACCACAAAACAAAATTCTTTATAACACAGGTCTAGGTTTGTAAGTGCCAATGTTGAATCTGGGCAAAGGGCTGTGTTTGATAGACCAAAGTATCTGGATGTTTTTCAAGTAGTTTATGGAGTCTTACTATTTCCAGTGTAAGACTATACAGTGACTATACTACTCTAACTCAGGTTGTTTAATTATAGGGATCCCTCAGATTGCCAAAACCAGTCCAAAGCACTCCTAGAGACCTTTCATTTAAGGACTCTTTCTTTATTTCACCATACATATCCTAAAAGTGGCAACCCCTTCTAAGAACTGAAGCAAATAACATGCCTAGAAACAGAGAGAACTCAGCACAGACCTGAGACCTGCCTCTGCCAACAAGGTGACCCAGGGTAACTTCTAAGGAATACATTATGCTCATTTCTTATTTGTAGTTCTTGCATTAGAGCTAAAGAGTTCAATCTGTAGCATACAGGAATATTCAGTACATGTTATAGAAAATTACAAAGATGGGGCTGTATGGATATTATTAGTACAGGAGGAGACTGGGCACCAGATTTAGATCTGAGGACAGAATGTCAGGAAATTGACATCTATAAGACAGAATTAATGTTCTCCCTAAAAACCATATGTCACCATAGCATTGAGACTTAATAGTTCTGATTATTTTTTTATTCCAGTAGACAGAAGCTCCTCGTGGTGAAGGTACACAGTTAAGTAGCTGGTGCTACCACATTCTTTATTTCATCCAGGCCACTCTTACAGATTCAGGAGATAGTCAGTATTATCACCTGTGCACCACCTCCACCATGAATAAGACAGCAGAGCCAAGTGAGACTGAGCACAATGAGGTATGTGGGATAAATGTACATTATTAATTCATAGAGCAGATGGAACTTGAATCCAGTCATATAGCTCTGATTCCAAGGAAGAAGGATGAAAACTGAGAGAAGAATTAGAGGAAAATGGGAGAGGATTTTAAAAATGGCAGAGGGAGCTGGAGAATAGGCTGAGAGCAGTGCTAAGGCCATGTCTGGCCCCCAAATGAGGTGAGAACAGACACTTCATAGAAAATTGGAGCCATGAAGTTGTAATTCAAAGAAGATAGGAAATCATCATGGAGTCAGTGAGGGTTCTTTGTCTTTTTGCAGACCATTTTGCTTCCATATGATGATACTTTAATTTGTTTTCCTTCAGAGTGCATCCTGGAGGACTGCAACCCTCCAACAATCGAGTTTCACATCAACTTTGTCCTGGTTGAGGAGATTTGTCTTAATTAAATGTAAACACATTTGGCAAAGCAGTGCAGTGAGGACCTAGCACCTCCCATGGGGGTTGGAGGGAGCTGTCATCAGAATTTCCCATCAGTCAAGAGTGTTTGCTTTGAATACCAAGTGATTTCCTTAAGGGCTGAGCCCCATACAATGGATGAAAATTGAATCTTCAACAAGGATCTAAGTAGGGTACTCTCACATAGCTATCAGAAAATTGAGAAGACATATTCTACAGATGTGCTGGCTATGGTGTGGATGCTCCAAAGCCAGCAAAATCTGTTAACTTCTGAATCAGAAAGGCCACTTAGTCAAAATGAAGGCATTCAGCCATGTTAAGCAACTCTCAGAAATTCCAAGAATAGCTGAGGATGACTACCAACTTCATTAGAAGCTAGATCTTGTGTCTTAGTAAAAACCTTGGTTCTCCATCAATTTAGGGTGAACAGTAAAACTTAGAATGTTACAAACATTCTGTGTTCATCATTCTTCTGGGACAACTGAGCCTACAGCCCTTGGCGCTTGCTTCCCTGTACTAGAGTCACGGGATCCTTCATTATCGTTTCTTTTGGCTCTACTCTGAAGCTATTTCTAAAAGCTGTAGGTTACATGTTGGTGTTTTCTTCTTCAAAAACAAGCCTTCAGATGAATGTAAACATTGTAGGGCCAGAGGAACTTGCTGAAGCATATATAACAGTGCTTAGATTACAGAGTCAAAAGTCGAGAGCAGATTAACTACCTCAGGTCTTTCTTCGCTATACCTTCACTGATCATTTGAAACATCAAGTTTAAGACGTAGATAAAAGGATAACTGTGTCGAACAACGACTTGTATTTTCCATTATCCAGAAATAATTGCTAAGTTAATTCTTTGAATTATCCTTCAGACACTTTTCTCCATACTTCCTGATATCTTCTGTACTGAAGTCACTTGAATATATTTTTTTCATTATTAAAATTTAACTCTTCCAAAAGAAGGTCATTTATTATTTATCATCACATATCCTTCAGATCCTAAGCATAGTAGGTACTTAGAAAGAAATTGAACTGAATTAATTATAAATACTTCAAATTTATAAATGAAAGTAGGTATATAAATGTATATATATGCCATATGAATAATGCATATTTATATGAATAAAGGCATGCCATATGTGAGACATATTCACATATTCTACAAGTCTATAATGCATATATGATGCATATATATATATGATAAGTACAATGCTATCATATTTACAGGAATTATTTTACTAATGTAAAGGTTAATGAACATTTTCTGACTTCTCCAAATACTTAGTGTGATTTATGCCTACTATTATAAATTATAAAAGCACACATTGTGTAGCAACATCACAGAAATGGGAGAAAAGACCTAAGAGACACAAAGATTAATATTTGTATGATGAAACAATAACTTTTCTTTCATGGTTGCTTGAACCAGGGGGACAAAAAAACCACAATTAGATAATAATATCTTTATGATCTAACAGAAGAAAGCATATTAATGCATCATGAAATGTTAGCTGTAATTGATCCGATGGGCATTCCCACTGAGAAACACTCAGTAATTCTGATAAAGTTGTTCACAAATAGATATATTCATTACAAAAGTTTTTGTACTGTAACTGTGACAGGTAAGCTCAGGTACTTTACTGATTTTAATAGACATTATTGCGCAAAAGAGCTTCCTACCAGTGTCATATTTATAGACAATAAAAGTGCAAATGGAAAGATAATTTAGATTGTTTAATTAATTAACATCACTTGTTGCTTGCAGAGAACCTGGCTTCAGCCACTAGTACCCACATCACATAGATTACAACTGTCTGTAACTATAGTTCCAGACGATCCAGATAGAACATTTCTTCTTCACAGGCTCCTGCACTCATGATCTGCACATATATACACACATTCATACACATACACACACACACACACACACATGTAAAATAAAAGTAAAATAAAATAAATATTTTTTAAAGGAACAAAAATGATATGATACACCTGGAACATTAATTCTTACTTTTTAGAAAACTCTTTCAAACATAATATAAATCCTAAATCCTGATGCTTTGAAACTTGTGTTAGTACATATAATGGATTTTGGCATAGTGATGAATGGTGTATGTGTGTGCATATTTATGTGTTGTGTGTGTTAATTTATTAGCATATATATATGTGATTAGCATATGTATGTGAAATTAAGCATATATATATATATATGTGTGTGTGTGTGTATGTAGATAGATAGATAGATGATAGATAGATAGATAGATAGATAGATAGATAGATAGATAGATAGATAGATAGATTGATTGATTTGGGGTTTTAGTAGGAGAAAATATGTAGTCAATTCCTATAACAAGGAGAAGTAGGAAGGTAGTTACCAAGGATCAGGTGTAGATCAACTTATAGAAACTTACTAAAAGGAAACACCATGGGTGAGAGGAAAAGGTCTAGTTCCACAGGCCTGCTGAAGGCTGGCCCAGGGTGATCAGACATGAATAGGACTGACCAGATACCAAGGGTGATCATACTTTGGCTAGGGGAATTCTTGCTACTATGATTTAGCAAGCTTAGCGCTTATGTTACAAAATGCAGGCAGGGACAAAGACAGCAGCCCCAAAGGCAGGGCCTGTTTGGATGAAAGTTCACAGTAGCCCTGGTGGAGTCTGGTAAAGGATCTTTGACACTGGCAGCATCTGGTAAAGAGCAGAAAGAGCACCATTTTCTGAAATTCAGCTTTTTTGCAAAGAACTTCCTGAGCAAACATGGATAGTTTCAGATGATGTCACTGTCCTATGCACATACACAAAGAGAGAGAGAGAGAGAGAGAGAGAGAGAGAGAGAGAGAGAGAGAGAGACCCCAATCAAATAAATGTAAAATAACAAAAGCCACACATAACCAGACATACATGTAATCCCATCTGCTGGATGTGGAAAGTAGAGTTTACTAAAGTTTACTCTCAGCCAGCCCAGCCTATTAGGCAAATACAGGCCAGTGCCCAGGCAAGTTTGGAGGGGTGGGAGATGAAGAATGATACCCTAGATTTTTTTCCTGTCTTCCACATGTGCATGCACACACAGATGTGCACTCATATATATATTTATGAATATGCACGGTAATATAAAGGAAAGGAAGTAACCTTCATTAGCATTAGTTACTACATATATTTGATGTTTTAACACTATGCAATATTTTGAAGCCACTTATCAAGTTGATCTGCTTTTGCCCCATGAAGTGTCTGTACTTTTAAGTGAGCATTTTGTGTCTTTGAAAAAAAACTGAACCATGAGGGGGTGATTTTCTCCCGCACCCCCATCTTGTGATTTTACTCTTTCTATGCATTTTAAAGCCAAAGCTTAAAGCAAAGAATAGCCATGGTAATTATCGTCTATTTTTTTCATTTACATAGCTATCACTCAATGCCAGTGGCTTTAGCAGTACAGGATCTGCTTTATCTAAAATAGAATACATTTAATAACACCAAGAACTTACTCCTATAATTGACTAACAATTGAAAGCAAAGCTAGTCACAGAGAAAGACAGTTACCTATACTGAGAGCCATGTGTGTGATAACAGGGTATGGGGGAATTTCTGTTCTTGAGTCTTGAGGGATTAAAAAGACATTTTAAGATGTTAAGTGAATTTGTAATGGAAACAGTAGAGAAGGTATCATTTTATAGTTGAGCTTCCACAAAAGCCTTAGGAAATGGCAAACCAGCCATTTGGGCGCAAGGGCTCATTTTTATTCTGTCCTTTGTCTTGCAAATGAAGGCTCTTAGAAGAGAGCTTTCCTCTAAAATAAAGCTGTGCATTAACCCAGGGAAGAGGTTAAACTGCAGAATCAGATTCCCTTGTCTCTGGCTTCTGTTTCTTGGGCTTCGTTTTATTTCTTGTTGCTAGAGTCCTGAGAAGCTTAGGTTCTGGAAATGTTGCTGCAGAGGATTCTTTCCCCCAGAAATCCCATGGACCGGGTGCTCAGGAGTAATTTCATCAAGGAAATCTATCAGGTAGAAGAAATTGGAAGTGAAGAATGTGGTCTTTTGAAAACAAGCTTGTTTTTAGATGGGGAGATAGTAAAGTCTGCCCTTGAAAGCCTGAGTTTGAACCCCAAGACCCACATAAAATAGTCTGGTGTGGAGGACTGTCCTTGTAATCCCAGTGGTGAGGAGGTAGACACAGACAGATACCTGGGGCTGGCTGGCCACCCAGACCACCCTAATGGATGAAGCCCAGGTCAACCAGAAACTCTGTTAGGAAACACAAAATCGATGGCACCGAGAAATAACACTTGAGGATGTTTCCATACCCCCACACATACACATACATACACACACTCACACACACACACACACACACACACACACACTCACAAACACACACACACACACACACACACACACACATTCTCAAGTGTACCTGTATCCACACATACACTGTTTTACCATAAAGAAACAATCTAAGTTGTGATTTCTTGGCATTCAATGATTAGATTATTTTTAAGATCTATGTTTTAATTCACTTATGATTAGTTTCTTGTAGAAGAAAATTTGAGAACTTAGTTTCCATATGTGTGAGTGAGAGACTGGCTCTCTTTCAAACAGTGTAATCAAAACTAATAAGTGATGGGTACATGAGAGAAGAAGGAAGTTTAGAAGGCTTACTGCTCTTCTAGAGTACCAGGTTCAAGTCCCAGAACCCATGTCAAGCATCTCACAACGCCCTGAGTAGAACTTCTGTGCCAGGGAATCTGGCGCTCTCTGACCTGTTCAGCCACCTAACTTCATAGTACCCATAAACTCACACTAGCCCGTGCAAACACATATACATATTCATGTGCACATATACACCCCATATATTAATTAGAATTCTAATTGCATAAAAATGAAAACTATTTAATGAAATTCTATATTCCCACTGTTCATGACACATTACCCTACAATATGTCACTTGGCATGCTAAGCATCTGAAGGAAGTTGAGAAGATGAAGACATACAGACGATCTGATATTTTCCTTCCCTTTACCCTTTAAGTAGACCCTAAAGCCTAAGGAGGGTTTCTATGCTCCCTCTGAAATAAGCCACGTAAAGTCATTTTGAGAGGTGGACACTTACATCCTGCCTTCAGGAGCCTCTTCCTTTTCTCTGAAGTTGCAGAGGCAACCTGAATAAACTACATATGCCATGTCCCTTTGTGATTTAGCCTTCCATCATACAATTTCTGCATTATAGTTCTGTTTCACCAATAAGTGTTCATCCAATATATTGCTACACACACACAAAAAAAGGTAGTGGTGGTGAAGGCAGCCTGAAGAGGTGTCTCGGAGATTAGGAGCTCATACACTTCTTATAGACAATATCAGTATGCATGTTTGCGAGATTCCAGGTAGCCTGTTACTCCAGCTCCAGAAGGAAATCTGACCTCCAACAATACTTGTTCTCACACACACATTCACACACATCACATACATGCACTCATACACACACACACACACACACACACACACAAACACACACACACAAACTTCCTGGTTGTTGCTGATGCTGGCAGGCCTCTGGGAATGCAGGCAGAGTTGTGGGCCAGAAAATGCAGCACATGGTAGCAGGTGCATCTTAAGACTGTTGGGTACACTTTAGCGAGACTTAGCGGGCAAAGAATGATGGGAGGGAGCAGGGTCTTTCCTGACTGACCCTGGTGCCTACAGGAGAAGCTGCAATTGGGATATACATTAAATAAATCACTTAATAAAAGATAATAATTATAAAATATAAAGGACAGAGAAAATGAAGCAAAGGCACTCAGAAAATGTCCCATGCCTTTGGTCTCATCATTTGATTATGAAGTTCCTAGGCAGTGTTCATCTTACATCTCGTGGCCACCATGCTTGCTTCCTGTTACTTGGTCTTCTATTGTGAGACTCAGCCTGAAACCTAGATGGGGGAATTCCTTTTAGTCTTCCTCCATCATAACAGGGTCAGTCCATGGTCCTTTTGTCTGTCTCTCCTTTTTCTCTGCATCTATCATCATGAAGCAGTTTCCAGGCAACATAGTATTTCATTAAATTCTCATACATTTTAAAGGTTTTTTAAAAATCCAAAATATCTGCTTTTTTAAAAATAAAATGTATCATCCACGTTTGCATTTTCATAATATTTTCATTGTTTTAGAGGGATATTTATTTTTCCCATTTTGCCCACTCCTTTTATGAGTTTATTTCAATTAAATTTCAAATATAAGCAATGTATAGTGGCAATTTCTGTATTATGTATGAGCCCTTTCTTAATCTATTAGGATAGCCTTTCTTTCTTACTGATTCATTTTCTTTTTATTAATCTGTTAAGCTTCACTATTTTATTTGTATGGGTTTTTTTTTTCCAAAATTTGGATATGTTTTCTATTCTGTGCTATCCGAGATATTTTCTACTCCCTTGAAATTTCAGTATATTAGGACCAAACAGAAAAAGCTTCATCTATACTGGTAAGGCAATTTTGTGTTTTCTTTTTTTCCCCATGGAGAGTTGCTACAAAAGCACAGGTATAATCATTTTGTTTCCATGTGAATGCATAAGATGTATGGATGCTACACATACAGCTAGCTGCATATGTAGCAGAGGATGGCCTAGTCGGCCATCTATGGGAGGAGAGGCCATTGGTCTTGAGAAGAGTATATGCCCCAATATAGGGGACTTTCGGGGAAGAAACTAGGAAAGGGGATAGCATTTGAAATATAAATGAAGAAAATAGCTAATAAAAATAATAATAATATAAAAGATTCTCTAAACCCACAACAACCAAAAAATGTATGGATGCTTATCTCTTTCTGGTGTTACATCAATCAATATCAATGTTTAAATCTATTATTTTACTGCAGAATGAAAAAAAGAATATCTCTAGATAGTACCATGATATGTTTGTTCAATCCTGTCTTAAACTTTCTTGCTTTCAGTAACCTGGGAACATGTGTAAGCAATATTTGGCTCACTGTAATTAAATCAGCAACATTAGCAAACATTTAAAGCATTTAATAATAATAACAAAATTTCCCTTTATTTACTGTGTTCTGCTTTCAGTCATTTCATGGTTGCTTGTTAAATATTTTTTCTCTATTTGCCTAAATATCTAGTTCTTTAAGGATAGGGTTGCCATGTTTAATCACTATAATTCCAAATTCTGAAAGCATCACTTCAGAGCTTTGAGATTCTCAGTAGATCCTGGATGGATATGTGGGTAGATGGGTAATTTGATGCATAAATGGACTAATGAATGCTTTGCCAGGTACTAGACTTTCACTCTATTAGAGCATGTGGATAAGTAAATGATACATTGATTATTTTTTTGCATATCAAATTACCTGCTTAAAACAAAGGACATTTGTTATCTGTTTCACTGTGTGAGGGATTTACATTAAGCTTAACAGGGTAACTCCAGGGGAAGACACGGAGATTATACTATAGATCCATTGTTTGGCTGCTGCTTTGCAGGATTGGCGGGAGCAAGACATCCATCCAGTGTGACTTCCTTGAAAGCTTGTTGACAGGAATTCTCATTCCATGCAACTATTGGGAGGAGGCCCTTTTCATGATGATACCTATGACCCTGCAGGGGGCTGCTTGAGTACCTTTCTAAGATAGTGCCTCAGAGCCTGGCAGTGGTGGTGCACGCCTTTTAATCCCAGCACTGGGAGGCAGAGGAAGGTGGATTTCTGAGTTCTAGAACTCACTTTTACAAAGTGAGTTCTAGAACAGTTAGGGCTACACAGAGAAACCCTGTCTAGAAAAAAAAAATAGTGCCTCAGTTCAGTTCTGTGAAGAGTTCAATCGACAGCAAGGAGAGAAGAAAGCCTTCTGTGATATGTTCTCAGGAGTCCTATATTGTTCTTCTCTCTTGTGTACTAAGCCAGTTTGGTAACTACAGTACAGACTCCATGAGAGGGCAACTGTACCCTACTTTCCAAAATGGTGCTGAAATATTTGGTAATTTTTTTTAGGCGATTATTAGATTAGAATTATTCTTATTTATAGCTTTACATTTTTCTTTTTTATTAATTATTTTTTACACTACATAATTTATACCCCTCCCCATCTACCCTCTGACTGTTGTTCTGCATCCCACACATAGTCCCCACACCGCTGTCTCCATGTAGATGTCCTCACACCCCACCCCACCTGACCTCTAAACTCCCTGGGGTGTTCAGTCTCTTGAAGGTTAGGTGCATCATATCTGAATGAACACAGACCAGGAAGTCCTCTACTGTATGTATATTGGGATCCTCATATCAGCTGGTGTATGCTAGACAGAGCTTTGAGATTCTCAGTAGATCCTGGATGGATATGTGGGTAGATGGGTAATTTGATGCATAAATGGACTAATGAATGCTTTGCCAGGTACTAGACTTTCACTCTATTAGAGCATGGTGGTTCAGTGTTTGAGAGATCTCCGGGGTATAGATTAATTGTGACTGCTGGTCCTCCTACAGGGTCACCTTTCTCTTCAACTTCTTTCAGCCTTACCTAATTCAACAACAGGGATCAGCTGCTTCTGTTCATTGGTTGTATGCAATTATCTTCATCTGACTCTTTCAGCTGCTTGTTGGGTCTTCCAGAATGTGGTCATGCTCAGTTCTTTTTTTGTGAGTATTCCATAGCCTCAGTAATAGTGTCAGGCCTTGGAATTTTCCCTTGAGCTGGATCCCACTTTGGGCTTGTCACTGGACTTTCTTTTCTCCAGGCAGGCTCGTCTCCATTTCCATCCCATTAATTCTTTCAGACAGGAATAATTATGAGTTAGAGTTGTGACTGTAAGGTGGCAAAACCATCCCTCACTTGATGTCCTGTCTTCCTGCTGGAGGTAGGCTCTATAAGTTCCCTCTCCCTACTATAGGGCCTTTCATCTAAGGTCCTTCCCATTGAGTCCTGAGAGTCTCTCACCTCCAAGGTCTCTAGTGCATTCTGGAGGATCCACTGAACCTCCTATCTCCCGAGGTTGCCTATTTCCATTCCTTCTGCTGGCCCTCAGGGCTTCAGTCCTTTTCCCTCACCTAATACCAGATCAGGTTCCCCTCTCCCCGCCCCCACTCCCCCACCCCCATCCACTTTCAGTCCCAGGTCCCTCCTTCCTTCCCCAATTTGATTGCTTTCTTCTCTCTCCCAAGTGGGACTGAGGCATCCTCATTTGGGCACTTCAGTTTGTTGAACTTTTTGAGTTCTTTGGACTGTATCTTGGGATATATATATATATATATATATATATATGCTAATATCCACTTATTAGTGAGTAGATACTATGCCTGTCCTTTTGGGTTTGAGTTACCTCACTCAGGATGATATTTTCTAGTTCCATCCATTTGCCTGCAAAACTCAGGATGTCCTCCTTCTTATAGCTGAATAGTATTTCATTGTGTAAATGAACAATATTTTCTGTATCCATTCTTCTGTTGTGGGACATCTGGGTGGTTCCCAGCTTCTGACTATCATAAATAAGGCTGCTAAAGATAATAAGTAATTGTTACCACAGTGTTGACACAAAGGCATGGTAGAAAGAAGTCCAAACTGGTATAACACTACGTGGAATACAGCTGCATAGTATGGGAAGTAAATGGAAGATTTGAAAGTGTGGATTAAAATCTCAGCTAGATGGGTTGCTAGCCTTAGGTAAGTTAGTGCTCTTGTCATTTACACATTGATTTAGTAAAAACAAGATAGGAGTACCTATCCATGAAAATGGTATAATAATAATAATAATAATAATAATAAATAAATAAAAGTACCTGTATAACATGCCTACTATAGTCTAAGTACAGCCCATGAAACCCTTCTTTCAGTCCTCATGGCAGGTTGTTGGTATTGGTTTTGAGCCAGAAGCCCCACAACAACAGAGGTGGAGAGACTGAGAAACTTTTCCCAAGGCCTAACACAAGTAGAAGAAGTCACATAAGCAATTTCTATTTCCATGTGTGTTGTTGAAAGTGCTCTTAGCCTCAGAGTCATCTCTGTGCCCTTGAGGGAGTACCTTTTATTGGGCTAGAAGTAATTTTTACGATGCATAGCAAAACTAGGGCAAAAAGACAGGAAAGTTGCTTTACACCTAGGCAGAGATAAGGTCTGTGATTAAGGCACACATTGTATCTACAAGCCATGAGCAGGGCAACGATGTCAGTTTTGGGAATCTGTATTAAGTGATCATGCAGGAGCTGGGGAAATATTACAACCTTTTCATAGACATACATCCTATGTGTAATTGTGAACTTTACTCATGGTTTTCTGACTCTTATGAACAACAATCAACTACTGTGTTCCTAAATAGTACTTGGTCCTATTACTCAGACAGCCTGATTCCTTTTGCTATGGCTTCATTAATAAAATTTTTTTTAAAGACCACATATGATTTCATTCTGAAATCATACTTGAGAATCACTGACTAGGAGAATTACTGTGAGCAGTGATTTGACTTTATATTTCTTGACTTCTCAGTTAAATTGTTGTGCATAATAAAGACCTAATAAAAATAAATTATCACTTATGCATTATCCTAATGGATATATTGCTTACCATATTAATTATAATAACACTAACAATTTGTAAAAGGGAGTGCCCACTTTTAGCAATGAATAAGACCGAGTAGTTTTGGAGATGACAATGTCATCCAATAATGTCCCAAGGTTGGAGAGTTCATTTTATACTCTTTGTGTATGACATCCTTCACTCTTAATAGTTCGCCTCATAATGGTTACTATGTACCCTTGAAGAGGTGAACCACATTAATATACCATTATCAAAACATTTACAGTTCACATAAGGTTTCAGTGATGGTACACCCTATGGAAATGAATAAATGTATAATCTATACCTAACATTATAGCATCCTACAGAATAGTTTAATTATCCTGAAAAATCATCTGTGCCCACCTACTCATAAGTTCCTGCCTGCCAAGCCCTGGCAAGCACTCCTTCTTTGACTATCTCTATATTTTGCCTTTCTCAGAATGTTTCAGTTTTATCATTACAGAAAACAGCCTTTCAAATCATGTTCTTTCTCTTAGATTTTGGTGATGACTTCTAATATATGATAGTTTAGTGAGGTGGTGAGGAACAATATGCGGTGTGAAGGTTTATAGGACTAAGAGGCACTTTTAATGAAACAGATGCTTTGAGAAGCATCTTGGTTGTAGGTCACAGTTTGAAAAGAAATGCAATACATCATCCTTGTGGAAAGTGTGCTCTGTCCCCTGGGGGTACCAGCCTCAGGCTAGAGTGCCAGGCCCACCTTAGCTGCACAGTATCAGAGGCAGCATTTTAGGATCTCCAGTGATTCATATGCATTTTAAAGTGTTAGAAGCACATCACTGTTTGATTTACTGCATTAAATAATTTATTTAGGATTCTCTGGTGATCATTATAAAATGATCAAGAAAGCATTAAAAAAATTTATGCATTTTAAATAAAATGAATAAAATGAAATGTAGAATTTATTTAAAATAATATACTTCTAAAAATTAAAACATAAGTTGGATGCACCAGAGGAGAATATATTGGTATAACATTGAACTTTATTACTCAGCTATAGATTATTCCAGTCTACCTCATGCCTGATGACACCATAACTTCGTGGAGTCAGGAATCTGAATTTACAAAAGGTACCAATACAATTAGTATACCCTACAATTCTTTAAAAACTTCAGTTTAAAAAATTTCCTAAAGCTTTTAGTAAAGACTTTATCTTCCCCCTCCCTCTCCTTCTCTTCTTTTGCTTTGATGTAGGGTCTGACTATGTAGCATGGTCTGATGGAATAGAATGAATTAACCAAGTAAGCCTGGATAGAAAAATCTAAGAGCAAACCTTGGGTATATTTCAACCATATGTTTTATCATATCAATTCTGCCCATTTAGATGATTGGTAAATGTCTTAGTTAGGTTTTTATTGCTGTGAAGAAACCCCATGACCAATTTTATAAGGCACAACATTTAATTGGAACTGGCTTACAGTTTCAGAAGATCAGTCCACTATCATGCAGGAGGAATGGCAGCATCCAGGGAGGCATGGTGCTGGAAGAGCTGAGAATTCTACATCTTGACAGCCAGGAGAGGGACTGGCATCCTCATACAGCTAGAGGAAACTCTACCAAAGCCTACCCCCAACGTGAAACACTTCCTCCAACAAGGTCACACTTCCTAATAGTGCCACTCTCTGGATCAAGTGTATTGAAACCACCACAGTGCTTTATTTACTTTTCTTAGTTACTTTTCTGTTACTGCGATAAAATTCCTCGACACAAATAACTTAAGGAAAGAAGGAAGGAGTTATTTGATGGGCAGCTTGAAAGTAGAGTCTATACATCTGACATCAAGAACATGAAACAGTCATACTGCAAGTAAGATGGAAAGATAAATGCTTAGGCTCAGCTAGTTTGCTATTTTATATTCATTTCAGGAACCTGGCCATGGAATGATATCATCTACCAATAAGGCAGGTCTTTTACATCAATTAACTTGATCTAGATAATCCCTTATGGGCATGACCCAGAGGCTTGGCTGCTAAATCCCATCAAGTTGGCATCAACCACCACAGTAAATATTCCTTGAATGTCTGCCATGTACCATAGGTTTTATTTATTTTTCTATAGTCTTTGCAGTGCCTGTCATTCAGCAAGTCAGTGTTTCTCTAGGTATTACTACTCTAAGGAGCCATTATCATGAAGAAATAAATGACATACTACACTACCTACATAGACTGCCATATATGACAAGATATCAAAGAAAATCAGAAATACATACTACACCATGATATTGATCACTTATCCCATCTCAGGGAACACCAGCTTTCCTACTCTTACTGCAGCAGGGGTGAGCGACTGACTTGTGACACATGGAACATGAAGAATAATATTTTAGCTGCCTTTAAAATGAGATTCAGGTAGAAGTGCTTGAACACAGCCAATTACTATAATGATCTTTTATCTATGCAGTTATGAATGTGACGTGAATGCATCTGGAGAATATGACCTTTTACCCTTTTATAGTCTCTTGGGATCAATCCAGAGCCCTGTGCATAGGAGTCAGGTACTCTTCCACAAAGCCATAGGACTTTCACAGATTCTAAGATGGCTGATAGTAGAAGTGAACTATGAAAGCAAAGTGCCTGGAGCCCATGGAAGTTACCACCATATAGCCATGGCAGCCAAAATGGCTCTCTCAATCCTTCCCTGGGTAGGTGTCCTTGGTTTCTCCTTCGTGGACAATAGGATTCCTTTGATGGCTGGATATTAGTTACTTAAGGCTGTGATCAATGAAGTACTATGAAGTGCTTTGCATACAACATTACCATTATAATCTTAGAGGTTGGAAGTTCAAAACTGAGAAACTCCCAATGTTGATTACTATTGAAGACAACTCAGCATCTTGTGAATGTTGGGGCTTCTTGATGTCCTGTGACTCAAGCCATACGTCTTCTGTCTCTATAGTTGCCAACACAGGCCTTCTCTATTTTTCCTCCAGTTTCCTTCTTGTAAGGACCAGTCATATGGGATTAGGACCTTATCCTAAAAACTGCATCTCAGTTTAGTTTATTCAACAAAGACCCTGTTTCCAAATAAAGTCTCATTCATAGCCCTGAGACGCAGTAACTGAACTTGTCCTTTAGAAAGTACCCATACAGTTCACAACAGAGTGTTTATATGTGGTTTTGAGTAACTTATATGTTGTGGCATGGGCAACAGTAACTGAATGAAGCCAACAAAGGTCTCCATATCAGATCGTAGTGATGAAGGACCATTTTATTACAACCTCTAGGCAGTTGTATGAGACATCCTAACCATGATGACACAAAGCAGGGAGAAATGCCACTCCTTTGTGGAGCAACATTGCAAGTGATTCTGATAGTTACTATGCAGAATATGTTCAATTGTGATGAAATGTTTCTTCCTCTTTATTTCTAACAGGAGTGGTCCCTCCTCAAATCATTATTTTTTTTCTTATTTACAGCAGCTTTATTTAAGTCAAAGCCTGATCTTTAGTAATGAAAGAAAAAAATGAGTTTCCTCTCATCTAGGTCAGGGAAGGCTTAATGCTTAAATCTTCCTTAGGGAGAAGGGGTAATATATCTACTCCCTATTCTATGCTAAGTAGCAAAGGAAGGAAAACCAAACCAGCGAGCCAAATCTAATATAGTCTGTATTTCCATCGCAAATAAAATTGTTTGTGTATACGATGAGACTAGATTCATGGCACATAGAAAGGTTAAATTTTGATAAGGTAAACGTCATAATGGTAAACATATAGACCAGTGGTTCTCAACCTTCCTAATGCTGCTTTATAATATAGTTCCTTATGTTATGCTATGGTGACTCCAATCATAAATTATTTAATTAATACTTCATAACTTTAATTTTGTTACTGTTTTGAATCATAATGTAAATATCTGATAAGTAGGATGATATCTGATACGTAGGATGATAATATCTGATAAGTAGTATGTGACTTCAGTGAAATGGTCATTTGAACTTCAAAGGAGTCAAAGCACAGGTTGAGAACTGCTGCTATAGACTGTAGTAATTGAATAAATCCCTCAACAATAGCAGATTTCTGGGTACAATATATAACTTCTGGGACACAACACTCTAAATGAAACCGTCAGTATGGCTAGATGTTTACACAACCATGGCATTGACCACCAACAGAAGTCTGTTACAGCCCTTGAACTCACTTAGAAGAAGCTGGAAACATACAATAGGTGATTTGTGACTTTATAGGGTGTTACAGAAATCATTCTTTAGCACTAGCTCTACCTACCATGGGAAACCCACTATATTTAATTTCCATTCTAGGGCAGACACTTTGGAAGGGGAGGATTGTAGTGTATTTACCACTTATGACCGATGTAACAAACATGCCATCTCACATTTCTGGAAACAGATGTTATGAGATAAATCAAACTATGATCTTTTATGTTCTTTAGTGGTGACTAATATCTGCTGTTTTCAAAGTCTGTAGGTTGTTCTCATCCATGTTCAAAGCCAGCAATGGCTGGATAGCTCCTTCTCACATTCTGCTTGTCTGTCTCTTACCTTTTCACTTAAAGGGGTCTTTATGATTACATTGATACACCAAGGACCATCCAGGATAATGTCCCTATCATTAGTGACATTTTTAGTCATCTTAATTCCTCCTATGACCTTAATATACTCTCTTGCCAAATGAGTGACAAGTTCATGCCTTCCAGAAATTAGGATGTGAACATATTTTAGATGCCATATGAAGATAGAGAAAGAGAATTGAGGTCAATACCCCTCTGCTATGCAAAGAATTTAGGATATTTTATTTTAGCACATTATAAGGAGCTTGAATAGATAACTGAAGAAGTGCTTGATTTATATAGAGCTAAAGGCATATCTTGAAAAGAATTTCAACACAGAACACCCAATATCCCCTATGACTCTTCTGCATCAGATCTGTAAAGAAATACTGGGCTACCAGGGCCATAAGCCATACACAGGACCATGTGCAGATGTTTCCTGAACAGACTATTATAATCCTACACTTCATATTTTTTTTCCTCTCTCTCACTCTCTCCCTTAGTATTTTCTGTTGGTGGTCTTTCTAAATGAATGCTTTATTCTGGCTGCATTTTATTCTAACATTGACTTCCTACAGTCTCAGAGACAGTTCATTATCTAAAGCTCAAATTAGAGGGGCTTAGTGAATGTTCATAACTCAGTGAATGGCATCTTCAATAGCTTCATTTGAAAAGCAAACTACTATATCAACCATCTAGTTACTGGTAGTAGGAGTCTCAAGTACCAGGGTGTAATACATTGGTGTATTTATATCCTTCCTAGCTCATGACACCTACCTTGTGTAGCCATACATGGTTAAAATAATGCAGCAAGATGACTACCTGTGAATATTTATCATCCCTGCTACACCCCCTGAAGATGACTAAATAACAGCTTCTCAAGGCTGATCACCTACTTTATACACTAAGCATGAGGGGATGGTGGGAGAAAGCATGGATTATGGCAGCATCTTGTCAGTCATATATTAAAAAAAAACATGATGGTACTTGACACAACCCAGAAATCTAGGGACTATGACTCATGCAGCTTTGTCTATGACAAACTGAATAGCATTGCAGGTGGTAGCTGACATTATTAACACATAGTGCCACCTACAATTTGCCTGGTACCCTGTGGCCAGTGGGTAATATAGCAATATTCTTGACTGTCAGGATCTCATCCTGCTGTATGCATGGCTATATCCCTGACATTCAGTGAAACATGGCCACATCCTGAATAACACGCTTCTTTTGATTGCCTGTCACTTATTCTTTCTTGTATATATTTCTGAGACAAAAAAGGGTTTGTGGGAGTCAGGATTCAAGAACTGTTCTCCTTCTAGGAGATTGTGAAATGGGGATTAAGTTTGAATTTCATGAAGATCTTTGGAATTTTTATCAGTTTTGCATCGATATGAAATAGAAAAAAGAATATGCACATTTGTGTAATTTCATTCCCAGAAGTTATGCCTGTCTAAGAATAATCTTTAATGATATCCACTGTATTTATCTCTAGAAAGCTAGTTTGCCCACAGCAGCAAAACACCTAATATATGATAATTCTGCATAATTATTGAACTACACATCCCAAAATATATAACACTGGAAGATATAGGGTTTATTTGGCATTAATTGCCAAACTACCCAAATTAATGAAGCTGACTATTTGATACCTCTATATGTATACTTCTCGGTTAATGTGCTTCTCTTATATTACCCAGTATCTGGCTCTGGCTAATCAATCTATCTTCCACCAACATCTTTTTGGCCCTTAGAATTCATTATTAAGGTTCCTCTCATTCTTTCTTCTTAAAATGCCCACCCAAATAGGTTTTGCTTTTGCCTGTCACATAACCATTAAGAACCAGCCAGAATCCAGTCTCTTATTGAAGTCATCCCTGGTCCTCTGTTATGAGCAGATTTCCATACTTTAACAGTCTTTCCCATATCGCAGATCCAGCATTCAACCTCTTCTGTATTGAGTCAGACTAAGGGGTGGTACAAGTTTGTACTCCTACCAGCAATGGAGGCATATTCTCCTTGTTTCACATCCTTGCTCCACACACTTGCCAGCACATACTGTCACTTTAGGTGTGGATCTTACTTATGATGGACCTAAGATGGAATCTCAAAGTCATATTGATTTGCACTTCCCTACATTTCTTATATGATTGTTTTCCAACTAGATGCCTACATGTCTGGTTCCTTCCATTACTTTGGTCTTAAAATTTAATTGAATAAGCCCAGGAGATTCCCTTCATTTTTATCACCCAAAATATAATTTACTTTTCTGCTTGTTAAATGCCATCTCATTTAAGCATTTGGATCTCCCCCCCATCTCTGTCTCTCTCTGTCTCTCTGTATCTATCTCTGTCTTTCTCTGTCTCTCTGTCTCTGTCTGTCTGTCTGTCTGTCTCTCTCTCTCTCTCTCACACACACACACACAGAGGCCTGTGTAAAATTCAGGAGAATGAGAGGCATGACTGTGATTTTCTAATGCTTTTCCTGAGTCTGGTGAAGTGGAGAACATATATATATATATATATATATATATATATATATATATATATATATATATATGGTGAATGACCACCGTTCATCCAGCTCCATGACTATTTGCCTCCACCAAACTCCTGTCTTGGAATATCTTAGGATATAAACCAAAACTTCTGCCTCCCAGTAAGTGTGAACGTCTGTTGTAAGTACACACTTCACCAACAATACATAGCACTGGGTCCTTTATAGACATTTAGTAGAAAGACAATTGTTGGATTTTGTAATTATTCCGTTTACTCTGAAAAAAACAAAAACAAAAACAAAAAGCTTCTTTGCAGAGAGATGGTGACTACATATCCTATGAGTATAAGGATAAGTATTAAGAATGCAATTAGAGGTTATGTTCATCTGGGAAGTGACAGAAGAAGTTCACTTCCAGGTTAAATGCTCTACCAAGCTACAAAACCAGGCATAGATATCCCACTATAATAAGCAGCCCTTAAGTCCAATTAAACAGCTGTTGGTGTCAGGAATTAAACTACAAGTGCCACTGCTGCACCTTTGGGGATATCCTGGCCTTTTGGTCATTGTTGTGGTTTTTAGTTACTGCACATAGGTAGGACCATTAGTCACCTTTGTTCCTGGGCACTTGCATGTAACCTTCTAGGACTGTAAAAAATAATCCTAATCTCCTGGTGAGATGCTGCTTGAGTCCTCCAAATCCCGGGTCCAAAGTATGTGGTTTCATTAGCAATGAGACTACTGCTTCATACTTTTGGAGGAAAAACATGACAGCAGAAGCAGCCTATATTGTTTTAGAGGTCTCCTGGGTTTCCTGGAACATCTCCAAAGGAGATATTTTATGCCTGGTACTGGGATTTTTGCTAAAAGTTAAATATCATCCTATTAAATGACTATATATATATATATATATATATATATATATATATATACATGTATATTGATAGATATATATGATAAAGATAAAATATAGATATATAGATTAGATATAGAGAGTTAGAGATATATGTGTGTTTAAAACATATAAAGGCAAACATTTTTAAATGAACTTATGACACACTCACTGTGGTGAGAATAAAACTTATTTTATGGTATATATATATATATATATATATATATATATATATATGTGTGTGTGTGTGTGTGTGTGTGTGTGTGTGTGTGTGTGTGTGTTTGTGTGTGTGTGTATTCACGTTTACATGTGTCCCAGTGATGTCAGTCAGGATGCCAGGGTTATCTTTGAGATGGTTTACCCACTGAGCCATCTCTTCAGACTCATGAACACTTGAAACATTTGAATTACATTGTGTCACAGTTATAACTCAATAAAAAATTTAAAATAGCCTGTACGGTACAATAATAACTGAACAATATCTATATGTACAGATTTTTTTCTTCTGATCCAAATGCCACTGCTATTTATGAAGTAAGGAAGAAAGGAAGCCAGGACTTGGCTCATGTTTACAGTAATCTGATAAAATGAATCCTGGAAATCACCAGCATTAGGAGAGGGAATGTGTTTGGTGTCCATGTATCTTAATGAAAATTAATGATAATGATTTGTGAATTAATGGATTCCTTACAGTCTTTTTGAAACTTAATAGAAAATGATACAGTGTAATTTGAAATCAATTTAAATTATCCAAATGAATAATTAATATGTCTGACATAAAATTGTCTAGCATCTATTATTTAGAAGCAAATGGTTCAGAGTCAGGTGTTCCCAAAGCTCTGGCTCTGTGAGTATAATGATAAAGTAGCCACCTCTTTACCTATCTGTGGACTTGAAACAAGAACCAAAGAACAACTCCTGTGATGCTCTTACTGAAAAAAAAAATACCTTAGAATATAATTCTGCTTAAAATTAAAATCCCAGATATATTTGTAAGTATAACCTCATTATTTAGTTTATAAAAAGTTTGAAATTTGTGGCACCCAGTGCAAATACATCTACAAAGCAGACCCTGCACCTCAGGCACAAATGACATTTGGAAGAAGGAAAGAGGAGACAAAGATAGTAAGAATCAGATCAAGGAGTTTGTACCTCCTAGAAATATCAGAAAAGTATGTCCATAAAGTTTCTCCAACAGGGCTGCCTAAACAAGTGCAGAATGAGAATGCAATACTAAAAAGAAATTAATAATCGTTAATAATGCATCTGAAAATGTACTATAAATATAAATGAAATTGCCATTGCTGGTGCCGGAAAACTTGTAACATGACAGCTATGTCTCACATGCAGGATCTGAAACTTCAGATTCAAGAATAAAAATTATCTTTTGATGCTGCAGGATTGTCTTCTTAGACCTTACTTTTTTCTTGAAATCAGTAATAATTTTTGCCAGCACCTGCTTTTAGTTGTTGTGAGGCAAGTGAACAGAAGCATTGCAGGCGTTGTTATCTGTGGAAAACTGTTGTCTACAGTAGCTGCTTATAGGACAACTTTTCCCACTGCAGTTGTGGTCTTTGTCTTTTCATCCTCTACTGTAAGCCTGTTTATCCCTGGATTTACATCTTCTCTGAGAGCATGATAGAGTGTGATGTTACAGTTTCTAACACATCTTTATTCAGAATTGTTTGTTGACAGTTTAGTAAATATATATTCATATTTGTCATAGTAACATTATTTATATAACCAGTTAAAGATGCTATGATTCTGAGCTTCGGGGTTAATATCCACTTATCAGTGAGTACATAATAGAAGGAGTTACAGAGACAAAGTTTGGAGCAGAGACTGAAGGAACAACCATCCAGAGACTGCCCCACTTGGGGATCCATCACATAAACAACCACCAAACCCAGACACTATTGCAGATGCCTTCAAGAGCTTGCAGATAGGAGCCTATTATAGTTGTCTGCTGAGGGGCTCTGCCAGTGCCTGGCAAATACAAAAGTGGATGCTCACAATCATCCATTGGATGGAGCACAAGGTCCCCATTGAAGGAGTTAGAGAAAGTACCCAGTAAACTGAAGGGGTTTGAAGCCCCGTAGGAGGAACATCAATATAAACTAACCAGTACCCTGAAAGCTCCTTGGAAATAAACCACCAATCCAAAAAACAAAAACAAAAACAAAACAAAACAAGACCAACAAAAAAACCACATGGTGGAACTTGTGGCTCTAGCTGTATATGTAGCGGAGGATTGCTTAGTCGGTCATCAATGGGAGGAGAGGCCCTAGGTTCTGTGAAGGATCTATGCCTCAGTATAGGAGAATACCAGGACCAGGAATGGGAATGGGAAGGTTGGGCAGCAGGGGAAGGGGGGAGCAGATAGGTGAATTTTGGAGGCGAAACCAGGAATGGGGATAACATTTGAAATGTAAATAAAGAAAATATCTAATAAAAAAATGCTATGAAATTGTCCCTCTTTCATAAAGTTGGCCTGTCACAATGCCAAAAACATAGAGAAAGAAAAGAAAGAAAGAAAGAGAGAGAGAAAGAAAGAGAGAAAGAGAGAGAGAGAGAGGGAGGGAGGGAGGGAGGGAGGGAGGGAGGGAGGGAGGGAGAGAGAGAGAGAGAGAGAGAGAGAGAGAGAGAGAGAGAGAGAGAGAGAGAGAGAGAGAGAGAGAGAGAAAGGAAAATAGAAATGCTAAAGTTTGAGAAAAGTCCAAGAGGTTTCAATCCTATATGTAGAACTACAAGCAACTAAGGAATGCTGAGAGTTTGAGAAATCGTCACCCACATGGAAGACCACAACAACTGGCTGTTCAAAACCAAATGGTTAGTCCTGAAAATACACACACAAGTAGCATTGGGGCAGCTTGTACTTACTTATTTAGGATTATGGATATACATACATATGCATATATATGTAACAATTAATGAAAAAGGAGGCCATAAATTTGAAAATGAGCAAGGACGTATGTATGGAAGGTTTTGGAAGAAGAAAATGGAGGGGGAAAGTGATGTAATTAGAATATGAAAAAATAAAGAAAACTGTCAGAAATAATTGATATGTTTGCTTGGTTTACCTGCATGTATGCTAATGTACCACATGCATGAAGTGCCTGTGTGGGTGAGAAGAGGGTGCCTTATCCCATGGAACTAGAGCTCAAAATGGATGTCAGCTGCCATGTAGGTTCTGGTAATCAAATCGGAGGATTCTAAATGAATATGCCAATGCTCTTAGCTGCTGGCTCATCTCCCCAGACATTCATTCACATATGTGTGTGTATGTATATATGCATATATATATATATATATGAAAATTATATATTTCTTAAATTATATTTATACCTTTGCTTTATTCTTTGAGAACTAATACAATAAATTTGATCATATAATTTAACTTCTTCCAGATTGTCCCCTACCTCCCTGCCAATCAGATTTCTGTTCTCTCTCTTAATTAAAAAAAATCAAAATACAAAATAGTACAAAAAAAGTCATAAATGCACAAACCCATAATCTAGGCAAAATATGGAATCCAGTTTGTGTTGGCCAACTAGTACTGGGCATGAGGTCTGCTCTAGAGTATGTTTGATATACCCAGTATCACTCTACTGGAAAAGAGAAAGAGAGAGAGAGAGAGAGAGAGAGAGAGAGAGAGAGAGAGAGAGAGAGAGAGGGAGGGAGAGAGGAAGGAAGAAAGAAAGAAAGAAAGAAAGAAAGAAAGAAAGAAAGAAAGAAAGAAAGAAAGAAAGAAAGAAAGAAAGAAAGAAAAGACAGGCAGAGGGAGGGAGGGAGGAAAGAGGGAAAGAAAGACTGTGATCCACCCTCTCTCAGCAGCTAGTAACTGCAAATAGCTTATTGCCCAGGGGGTGGGACTTCCACTTCCCTTCTTCCATGCTGAGATTTTGACTTTACTTTGTGTCTATCTAGTGTGTGTCATCATAGTCTCTATGAGTTCCTATGTGAGTCAGCCTTGTTCTATGTGGAAAATGCTGATTCCTTTATTTTTAATATATTTTTATTACATCTTTTCCTCAATTACATTTCCAATGCTATCCCAAAAGTCTCCCATATGCTCCCCCCCCCCTTCTCTACCCACCCATTCCCATTTTTTTGGCCCTGGCCTTCCCCCGTACTGGGGCATATAAAGTTTGCAAGTCCAATGGGCCTCTCTTTACAGTGATGGCCGACTAGGCCATCTTTTGATACATATGCAGCTAGAGTCAAGAGCTCCGGGGTACTGGTTAGTTCATATTGTTGTTCCACCTATAGGATTGCAGATCCCTTTAGCTCCTTGGGTACTTTCTCTAGCTCCTCCATTGGGGGCCATGTGGTCCATCCAATAGCTGACTGTGAGCATCCACTTCTGTGTTTGCTAGGCCTCCACTGACTCTGTTTTTTTTTTTTTTTCACCTCTTTTCTATTCTTAAAGAAAAGAGATGAGTAATAAATATACAATTGTCTTATTCTCACAAATGTGAAAACTTTAGGATCTGATCGTTAGACATGATTCAATTAATTTTCGTTTTGGTATAGCTCTCCCCACCTTTCTTTTCATACTTTAGTTTGCCTGTTTTACCTGTCATCAACATGTCAAGTTCTCTCACACCTAATAATGTTTATTTTTTTACTGAGAATGCATTTTTCCCTTAACTTCATTTGGATTCTCACAGTGATGATCTTATTTAAATACTGTAACAATCTTCACTCCAAATAGCTTTTGAGTAATATTTCCCTAAAGACTTTGGCTTTATTGGCTTTACATTTGCTAATACTGGGTGTTAATTAAACTTTAATGTTCTAACAGTAAGGTGTTGTAATTTATAATTAACAAATATATATGATTGCATGTGACTCATTTTTTATTCCCTCATATTACCTTATGTGCTGGCTAAATTTTATTTACTAATTTACCCCTACTGTGTAGCACAGAGCATAGCGTAAATTAGCATCTTTCAAATATATTATGAAGATAAGCAAATCAATCAAATTGAGACAGGATTTAGTCATCTTGTCAAAGAAACTCAACTAAGAATTAACTGCCTTCTGACCTGTGTCCTACCCATTAACCTACCATTGATCTCAGGAGTTCAGGAAAGTGCTAATCAATACTTCTGTGTCTTGGGAAAATATCTGCAGATGAATTTTACCTGTGAAGTGCCTGATCTCCTAAAATATGTAAAGGACATCTCACATAGATGTCAGCAGCAATGGATGTTCATTCGGCAAGGCAGCTTGTGGAACAATATGCTCTTGTACTTTGAATGAAGACTTGGCTGTAGAAAATATATGTAGACCTTTTGCCGGAGAATATGCAATTTATATTTCACCAGCCAATGAATGGCTGTTTAAGTAGCCTCAGGAAAGAATGTCTTTCAGTGCAAAAATGTCCTAAGTTTCTCTGGAATGTATGCTGTGAGTTATTTAGCTAGAGAATACGGAATTGAGAAGTACGGACTCTATGTATTGAAGTTTGGAGAGGTTGTGTGAAGATTAAAGAGACAATAGATTACAAGCCTGAAGGAACATACAATGTATTTAGTATTGTTAATTCTAATTTTTTTACTCTTAAAAGAATAAAGGAAATTTCCCTTCTGTTCATTAAAGTTTTGCTGCATTAAAGACACCAAGATCAGTCAAGAGGCTGGGAGATACAGTCATAGAAAAGAAGGAAGATTCAGCACTTAAGTAAATCCCAAAATTCTGATTGGCCAGTAGGCACCCATTGTTAGGATTTACACAAAACAGGTTGTGGTGTCATAGACTTGTAATCCCAAAACTCAGAGGAAGAAGTGCAGGCAGGAGGATTAGCTGTGTAGTGTAATCAAGTTCCAGGTCAGGCTGAGCTACATAATATTGTCTTAAAACAAAACCTAGTATTAACTTCCCTATGTATACATTTACAAATAAAAGTAATAGATGGTTATAGTTTAAAATTACTTATTCAGAACTACTATTGCATGAACTTCTCGGGTAAACTGATTAGTAGAATTGTGTCTGTGATAATATAAAAGTAAGCCAAAAAAAAAAAAAAGGCTGTAATAGTTAAGTTTCCCAATACTAGGGTCATCTCCAACATCTCCCCATTCTTTCCTTTAGGATTAAGCACACTAAGAAGTTAGCACCCAGGAAGCAGGGTGAACAGACAACTGAAATGAGTAAATGTTATATTTGGGATTATTTCAATGTTGTTCAAGACACAATATCAGCAAATTACTTTGACATGTTAAAATGCAACCTGAAGAGTTTGAAGACCAACTTTTTTTTTTTTTATATTTTGTGTTATTTATGGCTAAATACAAAACCTGTGTGTGTGTGTGTGTGTGTGTGTGTGTGTGTGTGTGTGTGTTTGTGTACCATAGTTTAGGAGAGAGTCTCACTCTGTTGGTGAAGGGCTTTCTTTGAACTTCAATGCCCACACACTCCTACTTCATTCAACCTTCCAGAGTAGCTGGGACTCCAAGGATGCACTACTCTGCCTGACTTGAAAGCCACAACACTTGTGAAAATAATGTCAAAACATAGACATGAACCTGCAGCTATTTCATAATAAACACCTATATTTGGGGGCTTATTTTTCCTTTGTATCTAGATTCTTTCCCAGAGTAGCCTTCTCTGAAATATCTATGAAATTATTTATAAATCTGTCCATGTTCTTCTCATGTCACCCATCCCTTTGTATTCTGTTCTTCCTATTTTAAATTTCTTCCTATATGCCCAAGAGGCCAGCCATCATGCTTTTCTCAGTGTTTGCAGGTCAGCACACCATACCTGATAACTTGGGAAACCCTTCAATTTCAGGCAAAGCGAGCCAGCATAGATTCTCAGAGTCAAGAGATTCTAGAATATGAAGTGATGACATGAATTAGAGTATACATCTCTGACTTTATTATGTTTCTGGGATTTTGACCACCTAAAAATTGCCTTACATTATAGGTACATAGGAGTATTGATCAAAATAGTGATGAGCAACTATCCACATTTTCCACAGGTGTGTGTACACACCCTTTACAGAGTTAGGCTATCTAGTATTTATTATAGTGTTATCATTCAAGCCTTGCTCTTTTATGTATCCCCCACACTCATACATTGGAGGACACAAACTTGTCAAGGGTAGATGAAGGGAAAGGCTGTCCTCTGGGTGAAATTATACCAAGTCCTTCCAGTGATCTTATTCCGTAGGTGAGCATTTGTTTCTAAATTGATCTCATTATCCAATTCATTTGGGAACCATTTTAAGAGGGGTAGTGAAGAAAAGATTTTCTGACCCCATCACCAGAAGTTTAATAGATTTCTAGTGGAGAGCAGAAAGTTGTGTTTGTTAGAAGCTGCCCTGGTGGTTATGAAAATTAACCATCTTTTTAAAGGCCAGTTTTAAACTACTGAAGTATTTGACCTTAACTTGAGTTACCACAACAGAACCACCCTCTAAGCATTGTCCAGGCACCTCTAAGGGAAGCATTTCCTTTTAGCTGTGGAATTATCAAATGACAGCAGTCAATTACCTCCCAAGGACACCATAGACATGTAAAATTAGCTCATGGCAGGGATTGGGGCAAATGCTGAAAAGTCTGAGAACCACGTTTTTCATGTCTTGAACCACACACCCAATCAGTTGACACCCAGCAGACAGGTGTTTCCTGTTTGCCAGTGTGTTGCGAACTTGCTGCATATTGAACATATACCAGGACTTGTGGCTAAAGTTATGGCACATATCAGTCATTCAGTGTTGTTCATTCCATAAATGTTAGTAACTGTATTTACAAGTGAGAAAATGAGCTGAGGGAAATGATTTAACTTGTAAAAGATCAGAAAGCATAGGCAGAATAGATCTCGGACCTTGATCTAGATCTCTTAGCCTCCAACTGCTCTTTCATAATTTGTACTGTAGTGGCTGTCATGTTATGACTTATAAATGCAGGGATGAATATTCCTTAAAGGGGGAGATAAGAGAAGGCTGATTGTGGAATCCTGGACAGTGTTTTGAAGCAGTGTTGAAATGAAGGTTGAAATAACAAGAAAAAATAGAACTGTGTTGTGGTGGAATTAACATGTAGTTTCTGCAGTTCCACATATTGATGGGAGTGGACTGATGTTGCTTTGGGGGGTGTGGAATGTGCCTTGTGTACAAAGAAATCTTGGACCCTAATCTTCAGGAGATGGTTGTAGACTCCAGGTAATTATCAACTTTCTACCTTTTACATTGAGATCATCATGAATATCAGCCGAGAGAGGGAAAGCAGCAGAGAGCCATTCAATTATAACTAAGTGAAGAGCTAATTGAACTATAAAGTGGACATTTTATAACCAAGATCTATACACTTTAATTTTACTGAATGAACTGAACGGAGAGGGTTCCCAATTTAATAAGGAAATAGCGTAAATCTTCATTTTCTTTCTTAGTACTCTGCAATTTTGTGATGTTAATCACCACTCTGAAGAGTTAGGAAAATGAGCATCTCTTATTATTACCCCAAATAACATTTACAAACTCAATATCCAAGTGTGAATAACTTTGAGGCCAAGCATGAGCTTTTTTGGGTTTCAAATGTATCTGACCACAGTCATTCCTATCATTTATATAATTAACTGAAATTCTTAGAGATGGTAAGCTCACATACTTAAAGAATTTCAAATGGTGCCTGCAGCCTAGTGCTTGCCCATGCTTAGTTGGCATTACCTGATATTATACATACCATGTCTGGATGAGAGAAGGAACTCACACACACAATACTGAATTGATAAAGTGCTCAACACTGTAAGAATAGGGAAAGTGCAGTTGGTACACACACACACACACACACACACACACACACACACACACACACACATATATATATATATATATATATATATATATATATATATATATATATATATAATATAATCTTTCCAGAAGTAGAACCTGTTACTGGAGCCACTGCCACACATCAGAAACATGCTCTAAAATGAAGGGGAGAGTTGTCATAGAAACCACCATGGGGAGATTTTACTCAAACCAGGGAGCAGATTTCCAAATCTCTAGTTATTGAATAATAAACCAAGACCTCATAAGCATGGAAATGCATTCTAAGCATCAACAGTTCAGCTGTACTAATTTAGAAGCAGTCTAATTGCTTTCCATATTAAGGAGGTAGCCACTTTGCTTTCTGCTGGTGAATGATAACAAATAACATCACTTC
Organism: Mus caroli; assembly: GCF_978045245.1. Lineage (NCBI taxonomy): Eukaryota > Metazoa > Chordata > Mammalia > Rodentia > Muridae > Mus > Mus caroli. The sequence continues at coordinate 37,913,047 of NW_028227262.1, read as the reverse complement.
TGTCACTAAATTAGAATATAGAGTAATAAAGGTTTTCTCTACACTTAAAGAACCCCATTGGTGACCAGTGCTGGATTATCCATAGCAACTGTAGCATCTTTATTCTATTCTCAGTGGATGCTGGAACCTGAGTAAGATAGTGAAGAAAAATTCATTCCAGTAGTAGTAGTAGTAGTAGTAGTAGTAGTAGTAGTAGTAGTATCTCTCTTGTTTCTATGAGGGTGCTCTCCCCGCTCCTGCCTCAGTGCCATAGCATTCCTCTATGCTGGCTCATCAAGCCTCCTCAAGACCAAAGAGCTCCCCTCCCATTGATGACAAATAAGGTTATCCTCTGCTACATATGCAGCAGCTGGAGCCATGGATCTATCCATGTGTACTCGTTCGTTAGTGGTTTAGTGGAACTTTGGGGGCATTTGGTTCGTCGATATTGTTGTTCTTCAAATGGAGTTGCTAACTCCTTCAGCTCCTTCAGTCCTTCCCCTAAGTTCTTCATTGGGGTTCCTGTGCTTAGTCCAGTGGTTGGCTGCGTACAACATCATCTGTATTGATCAGGCTCTGGCACAACCTCTGAGGGGACAGCTATACCAGGCTCCTATCAGAAAGCACTTCTTGGCATCAACAATAACATCTGGGTTTGGTGACTGCAGATGGGATGGATCCCTAGGTAGGGCAGTCTCTGGATGGCTTTTCCTTCAGTCTCTTCTCCACTCTTTTTCCCTGCATTTCCTTTTGACAAGAGCAATTCTGGATTAATATTTTTGAGATGGGTTGTTGGCCCCATCCCTCAATTGGGGGCCGTACCTATCTACTGAAAATGATCTCTACAGTTTCTCTCTCCTCTTTGTTGGGTATTCTGGCTAATGTCATCCCTATTGGTTACTGGGATATGGGACTCTCTAGTGGCTACCCCCAGTTCCCATCCCCCACAGCTACATACCTCTATTCAATTTCCTGACTCTCTGTACTTCTTTCCCTGTCTCCTCCCACACCTGATTCTGCTTCCCTTTTTTTCTCTCTCCCTCCTCTCTCCCTCCTAGACCCCTCCCTCTACCTCCTGTGATTATTTTCTTACCTCTTCCACACATTGGTCTTCCTTCTTCTTGGGTCTCATTATGGTCTGTGAGTTGTATTGTGAGTATTCTGAGCTTTTTGGTTTTGGCTAATATCCACTTATCAGTGAGTAGATACCATGTATGTTCTTTTGTGCATACCTCCCTCCGGATTGGGAATAACATTGGAAATGTAAATAAATAAAATAACCAATAAAATAAAAGGAAAAAAGAAAGAAAAAGAAAGAAAGAGAAAATCACACACACACACACACACACACACACACACACACACACACACTGAATGAAGCAAAGGGGTTCCAACAAGCAAGTTTCATCAATTTTACATCTATACATGCATAATACCTACATAAATACATACACACATATACAGATATGTACATATATGCACATATACATATTTGGTGGATGGAGCAAACTCCCACAATCTTACACAAATACATATATATATATATATATATATATATATATATATATATATATATATATATACTCATGTTTGCTGAATGGAGGAAAGTTCCAACCAGGTGACTCCATCAATTTTCATTTTTCTCCTCAGAGTTATATACAAAATTTATATATAAGAAAAGAATCAAATTACAGATACAATGTTAGACAAGAGGGAATTACAGCAGTATTGTTGATTAAAAGTCCAAAACAATTGTTTTATCCATCTTTCATACTACAAGCTCATTAATATTTTTATATGTTCATGGCCTTGGTATATCATGGTTCACATCTTCATCCTTGGACGTTACATAGAATTAATGTTTTTCACGATGAAAAAGCAAAACAAAACAAAACAAAACAAAAATCCCCAAAACTTCTCTTGGATCATACTTGGGTCACCAGGCCCAATATTGGTCAATAGCCAACTGAGAAAGAAAGCTCAGAGGTCTTCATTGACACACAGCCTTACAGACCACCCTTCTGAAGAATTTGGATGTTACTTTTCTATCCCTAAATCCTTACTTATTTGTGAATCAGCAACAGGTTTTCCTAGTCCCCCTCTTTCTTTCCATTGGCAAAACTACCCAACAGATTTTCACCATCAGGTGAGAGCCAGCTTTTGCTACTCCCAAACCATTCACGTGCTCCTACATAGTAGCTCAATTACTTAGCTGCTGCTCAGGGTAGGGGAAAGCTACTATATAGGAGCACATGAATGGCGTGGGGAGTAGCTTTGCAGATCAAGAGAATTCCAAACTGTGCACATGATCTTAGGACTTTTCTATGTTTCCAGTGGGTAGCAACCTAGATAACATAAATGACTGCATAACTGTTAGTACTTCTTATAGGAGTGCATTGGCTAGTGTTCTGTTATCATGTTGTTGTTGTTCTAAGCACTTTTCTAACACTTTAAACAGTAATATACATATATACTACATATGTGCATATATATGTACTATAGACAATAGCAATATATATGATATTATCTCTCTATAGACAATAATAATATATATAATATATTATACGTATAATGTATATATAATATATTTAAATAGTACATCATATTGTTTTTGAGAGGGTTAGAATATATATGTAACGCACACACATATATATACATATATATATTACATATATATTTGTCAAACTGCTTTACTGATTATAAAGATCTAGAGCTTACAAAATATTAAGCATCTACTCAAAAGAAATAGTACATGACTCACAAAACAGGTTTATGTTGGCTCCTAGTGTGGAGGCTGAAAGTTTAGGCTCAGACAGGCTCTGCTGCTTGGAATCTGGTAAAGATCTTTGAAATACCAAACCACAGTGAATGAAATAGGGTGAACCTAAGCAACATAAGCAAAAAAGATTGACTATTCACTGTATCCAGAAGAGGGTGATGTATCTCTCACGAAACTGGTATTATAGGTGTTTCTGAGGCTCCTTTCATGGGGCATGAGAACCAAAACTGGATCTTCCACAAGAGGAACAAATGGTTTGGGTTTCTGAGCATCTCTTCAGGCCCTTAGCCTGGATTTGCAGCATTGTGCTCTAGTATCTGCTTAAACCCTTTGGAAATTAACCAGTTTCCTAAAGACATAAAGGAGTAATCATTTCCTTATCTGAGTAATGACTGTCTTCTCTGTTCCACCCCTTCAAGTTCAGCCAACTCAGTGACCTCAAACTGGAAAGCAAGCTTCCAGCACATGAACTTTTGTAAGACATATCACACCCAAAACCTGTTATTGTTACAGTTCCCAACACCTGTACTAACTTTACAACAGAAGAATTTTTAACATAAATGTCAGCAGAAGCCAATAATCTCATCATCTCCTGGGAATCAGAAATGTAAGATCCCAGGCTCAGGCTGGAACAGCAGCTAAGTGATAGAACACTAGCACATATGAGCTCCTGGCCTACATCTCCAAAGCATCATGTCATAATGAGAAGGAAATCAAATGAAATTGCTGAAGCTGCAACCTAGAGCTACTGAGGTAGGAAAATTAGGTGGCACTGCCCAGTTACTTGTATCTTACTGAGTTTTTCAGATCTGGAGTTTAAAGAACGTTCCCTCTTGTTTTCATGATTTAAAAGCCACTTTCCTCTGAAAGTGCTGGAAAATGGGGCCACAATCCCAGTTTTACTATGTGGTTTTTTTTTTTTTTTTTTTAAGAAACTGTGACAGGAAAGTTCACACACACACGCATGCACGCATGCATGCACACAAATCTTGAAAGAAAAGCCAAGACTTCTTTATTCCTGTCACATTGTAACAGAAGTCTCACAGTCCTAACCATATAGGAAGGCAGATGACATAGAGGAAATTGGCTGAGTGTTAAATGAAATTTGAAGGATTTACTTTTTATGATCTGTGACAGGTATTATATGGATTAAGAAATTCTTTTTATGTCTTTATTTCTCTAATGAAGTGCACTGAGCTACAAGACGGCTTTCTCATCCTTGAGCATTTGTGATGGCCTATTCCCTTACAAGGGGCCACAGCAGTGCATTTGCTAATATGTTTGTAGTGGAAGCATTCTGATTGTGACAATGACAACACAGAAAGTCTGGCTTGTGTGACTAATGTTGGATGGGCTCTCATAAGGGGAGATTGAAGACATGGGATTCCCAACCAGGAAATGACACTCACATGACAGAATTTCATCCCTGCAAATGTCTGGAAAGAAACTTTGTGAATTCCTGGACAATGCAGACCCCACTCTCTTCTGCTGGCTCTGATCTTTGTTGCCAACCTGTCTTTTGTAGCTGTGACTCCAGAAAAGGTACAGATTTGTTAGTTGACATATCATTGTGCCATAAATACCTGCTGATGGATAGCTGGTGTTTCTTTCATTGGTTAGGCAATTCTCCTCACTGCCCATTTGTTCTCACTATTCCAATAGATCTCTTGCAGTGCCACCGTTCAAATATGTCATTCGAAGTCATTAAATCATCATTTTTTTGTCTTGGAACTTTAGAAAATGTCCTACCCATTATTCTTCTCTGATCTGGTGATTTTTGAGTGACTAATGACTTTTTCAATATTCCTTGCAATAGAAAATGTGATCTCTCACATTGGTTTGATTTTTGATCTCTGTCTCTATACAATCTTTACCTTATAGCCTATTTCTCTTGCCTAGGGTCCCAAGAATAAACTTCTTCATTGTTACCTAGTAGGACTTTCCTGAGAGTTGCATAGGTCTCATTATAAATGCAGGTACTGAAACACCACTTGAAATTTGCAGAGGGATACTTTAAACAAAAATCCCCTGGAGATTGTCCATGAAAAAAATCAAACAACTTTAGCCAGTGTGCATAGAAGCAAGCACACTTATTGAAAGCATGGATATATGTACACCTTGATCACAATAATAAGAATCACATTACTCCCCAAAGTTTATCTTATTTAGTCATTGTTTCCCTCAGCTCCTGTTCTTTCCAAACCTTCAAGTAGTTCTTGGCTTCAGGTTTTACTTCACACTCAGGATTTGAAAGGTAGAGACCTGTAAACTCTTTAGTTGGGACAAATTGTGAAATTGCTTTATTTATTCTTAATTTTTGGAGCTTTATTGATTCTTGTGCAGATTTTCAAAAGGATATTCTATATGACATTTTTTCACTTTGAAATAAATTTACATGGAAACAGAAGCCATATCTTAGCTCATCGTGGCAAAAAACAGAGATCACATACAGAAGAAATAGCATGCCTTGTCCTCCATCTATTCTTGCCTTCCTGGAGATCATTAGATTGAACATCTACAACTAAGGCTATGGATGTTCTCCTATCATGATTCTTGTGCTATTTCATATCCTTTCCCTCCTTCCTTTTCTTCTTTCCCTCTATTCCTCTCCTATGGTGTGTGTGTGTGTGTGTGTGTGTGTTTGTGTGTGTGTGTGTGTGTGTGTATGAGAGAGAGAGAGAGAGAGAGAGAGAGAGAGAGAAGAGAGAGTGAGAGTGCTAAAATCTTACCATGTGACCTCATACTTAGGTTCTCAAATGATCCTTTCACCTCAGCTTCAGTAGTATCTGGAACTAGAGTCACAAATCTGCAGCTGTCCATCTCCTTCAGTGTTCAGTCTCATCACTCAGACATCTCATTGTTGTCCTATTTACTTTAGTCCATTATTCCAAGTACTCAATACATTTTGGGAAAATGTGCTGTCATAATATTGTCAGAATGACTGACATCAATATCATCCCAAAACATGGGATGCCAAGTTATAGCATCAGCAAGTCACAGATAAAAATATTGACTGGAGTAGTTCAGGGAACATTCTGCTGAGACCACAGTTTAGACTGGCATTGATTCAGAAATCAATATTTGCATCTACTCAGTTAACCAATCACAAACTGCTAATAGATGGTCATTCAATTTGTATTTATAGATATCTTAATCACCTGACACCTGCCTTTATCAGAAGCCTGAAATATATTAAGAAATGCTCTGTGTTTTTAATGTGGTATATATACAGGAACAGAATGAACTGTAAATGGAAGGTCTTTTGGGGGAGCAGAAAGACAGAGGTGCTCATTATTATGGTAATATTTCTATCACTGGGATATTCCTTATGACAGAATATATATTTTAAGGAGAAAACCGATCAAAAGTTCTATGTTTTTGTATTCAACAATTCATCACAAGTATAATTCTGTGAAGTGAATGCAGGGAAAGTGCACAGTGACTTTTTATTAGCCAATCCAGACTAATTTTCAATAATCGTATTTTCAGTTTAAAGGGCTTACAAACTATCACTTTAATCATCTATTTCAAAATCTATGCTTCAGTGCATCTGTTTTCCTTTTGCAAATGTGGGAGGGTGTTGATCTCATCTTCCAATTCAATATGATTCCTTACGTCTTTCCCTAGACAGAACAGATTCATTTTTTGAGTTCTCAGGGCAAACTTAATTTGTACAAGTTCTTACAGGTCCCAAGCTTCTTTTATCTTTTCACTCAACTCTTGAATATATGCACTTGTAGATTGATTCTCTTTTCTAACACATAGCAGTTTACAAATTGTTTTAGAAAGTACTATTTGTTGACAAACTCTCCAGGTGGAATCAATTGAGGAATTCTTTTATTGTTTGTTTATTGGATAGTTTATTTATATTTCAAATGTTTTCCCCTTTCCTGATTTCTCCTTCTCAAAACCCATGTCCCATCCTCCCTCCCCCTGATTCTATCAGGGTGCTCTCCATCCCACCCACTCACTCCCATCTACCCAACCACTCCCACCTCACATATTTGGCATTCCCCTATACTGGGGCATCATTGAACCTTCACAGGACCAAGGGCCCCTCCTCCTATAGATGCCAGATAAGGGCATCCTCTGCTACACAAGCAGCTGGAGCCATGGTTCTCTCCAAGCTCTTTGGTTGGTGTTTTAGTCCCTGGGAGTTCTTAGGGGTCTGATTGGTTGCAAATGGACCAAGGACCTCCACATAAAAACAGAAACACTGAATCTAATAAAAGAGAAATTGGAGAAGAGCTGCAAACATATGAGCATGGGAAAATTCTCCTGAACAGAACAACAATGCTTATGCTGTAAGGTCAACAATAGACAAATGGGAACTCATAAAATTAAAAAGCTTCTGTAAGGTAAAGGACATTGTCAAATAGGAAAAAAAGTCAAGCAACAGATTGTGAAAAGATGTTTAAAAATCCTAATTCCGACAGAGGGCTAATATCCAATATATACAAAGAACTCAAGAAGTTTGACTCCAGAGAACCAAATAAACCTATTAAAAATGGAATACAGAGCTAAATAAAGAATTCTCAACTGAGGAATACTGAATGGCTAAGAAGCACCTAAAGAAATGTTGAACATCCTTAGTCATTAGGAAAATGCAAATCAAAAGGACCCTGAGATTCTAACTTACACCAGTCAGAATGGCTAAGATCAAAAACTCAGGTGACAGCAGATTCTGGCAAGGAAGTGGAGAAAGAGGAACATTACTGCATTGTTGTGGTATTATAAGCTGGTACAAACACTCTGATAATCAGCCTGTCAGTTACTCAAAAAATTGGACAAAGTACTACCTGAAGAGCCAGCTAAACCACTCCTGAGCATATACCCAAAAGATGCTCCAACATTAAAAGGGATACATGCTCCACTATGTTTATTTATTTATTTATTTATTTATTTATTTACTTATTTATTTATTTATTTTTATTACGTATTTTCCTCAATTACATTTCCAATGCTATCCCAAAAGTCCCCCATACCCCCCCCACCACTTCCCTAACCACCCATTCCCATTCTTTTGGCCCTGGCATTCCCCTGTATTGGGGCATATAAAGTTTGCAAGTCCAATGGGCCTCTCTTTCCAGTGATGGCCGACTAGGCCATCTTTCGATACTTATGCAGCTAGAGACAAGAGCTCCGGGGTACTGGTTAGTTCATCATGTTGTTCCAACTATAGGGTTGCAGATCCCTTTAGCTCCTTGGGTACTTTCTCTAGCTTCTCCATTGGGAGCCCTGTGATCCATCCAATAGCTGACAGTGAGCATCCACTTCTACTTCTATGTTTGTTTGGCCCTGGCATAGTTTCACAAGAGAGAGCTATATCTGGGTCCTTTCAGCAAAATCTTGCTAGTGTATGCAATGGTGTCAGTGTTTGGAAGCTGATTATGGGATGGATCTCTGGATATGGCAGTCTCTAGATGGTCCATCCTTTCATTACAGCTCCAAACTTTGTCTCTGTAATTCCTTCCATGGGTGTTTTGTTCCCAATTCTAAGAAGGGGCACAGTGTCCACACTTTGGTCTTCATTCTTCTTGAGTTTCATGCGTTTAGCAAATTGTATCTTATATCTTGGGTATCCTAAGTTTTGGGCTAATATCCACTTATCAGTGAATACATATTGTGTGAGTTCTTTTCTGATTGTGTTACCTCACTCAAGATGATGCCCTCCAGGTCCATCCATTTGGCTAGGAATTTCATAAATTCATTGTTTTTAATAGCTGAGTAGTACTCCATTGTGTAAATGTACCACATTTTCTGTATCCATTCCTCTGTTGAGGGGCATCTGGGTTCTTTCCAGCTTCTGGCTATTATAAATAAGGCTGCTATGAACATAGTGGAGCATGTGTCCTTCTTACCGGTTGGAACATCTTCTGGATATATGCCCAGGAGAGGTATTGCTGGATCCTCTGGTAGTATTATGTCCAATTTTCTGAGGAACTGCCAAACTGATTTCCAGAATGGTTGTACAAGCTTGCAATCCCACCAACAATGAAGGAGTTTTCCTCTTTCTCCACATCCTAGCTAGCATCTGCTGTCACCTGAATTTTTGATCTTAGCCATTCTGACTGGTGTGAGGTGGAATCTCAGGGTTGTTTTGATTTGCATTTCCCTGATGATTAAGGATGTTGAACATTTTTTCAGGTGCTTCTCTGCCATTCAGTATTCCTCAGGTAGCCAGAAGCTGGAAACAACCCAGATGCCCCTCAACAGAGGAATGGATACAGAATATATGGTACATTTATACAATGGAGAAGTAAACAGCTATTAAAAACAATGATTTCATAAAATTCACAGGCAAATGGATTGAACTCAAAAATATCATCCTGAGTGAGGTAACCCAGTCACAAAAGAGCACACATGGAATGTACTAACTGATAAGTGGATATTAGTACAAAAGCTTGGAATACCCAAGATACAATTTACAAACCATACGTAGTTAAAGAAGAAGGAAGCCTAAAGTATGGATGCTTCAGTTCTACTTAGAAGTGGGAATAAAGTATTCGCAGGATTTAAAAGGTGGAAAAGACTTGGGAAGAAGAGAGAAGAGTGAGGGGAAAGGGGGGGACAAGTTATGTGAGGAGACAAAGGGGTGATCTATACAGGTTCAGGAAGCTGAACAGAGGTGTGGGGCAATGGGGAATGAAGAACAGGGGATAGCCATCAGAAAGTCTCAGATGCCAGGAAATAAGAGTTGCCCAGGACACAGTGGGAATGAGATTAACTCAAATGCCCATTAAAGGGGAGGTAGAATCATATCCAGAGGTTAGGCAAATCCCCTGCTTGGGGTATGAAGTCACACACTCATCTCCAAATTTTTAACCCAAAATCGCTCCTGTCTAAAGGAAATACTGGGACAATGTGTGGAGCAGAGAATGAAGGAAAGGCTATCCAGAAACTGCCCTTCCTGGGGTTCTGTCCCATATACAGATGTCAAACCCAGACACTATTGCAGATGCCAAGAAGTTTTTGCTGATAGGAACCTAATATAACTGTTTCCTGAGAGGCTCCGCTAGAGCCTGTCCAATACAGATGTGGATGCTTGTAGTGAACCATTGGACTCATCACAGGGATACCAATGGAGGAATTAGGAAAATGACTGAAGGAGCTGAAGGGGTTTACAATCCTATTGGAGGAACTTTCTTCTTGTCTTGCTAATTTTGAATATCTAATAACAGGCACAAAGACCTATTTGAATCTTTCTTGATTTCGATATAAAAGTTCATCTGTATACAGATATTTGATGTTTTCAGAGAGCTGTAATCATCTTTGAGTGTTGATATGAGAAAAAGCACTGTTCTTTTGAGCTGTAATTGGATTGTTCCTGACCATGAAATATTTAAAGTTGATTTTAAAAGTTGATATATATCAATGCTGTTGCTTTTTTTCTGGTGAAGCACAGTCTCTATAGCCATTACCAAAATTCACATAAGCCAACCTGATACCTCACAGAAAGCTGTCCATGTACAGGATAATCTGTATTCTGGTATTCGAATCCTTAGAGAATTTCTTTCTGAATCGACTACATTTGCCTAAGTGAAGAGCAGAGGCAAAATCGGATGACTTGGCTCACATCTGTCATTCTGTCTCTCAGGAAGTTAAGGCAGCAGCATTGCCATGATTTTAAATTCATCCTGAGTTATATAATGAGTTGGTACAGAGTGAGACTCTGTCTCAGGAAACAACATCAGCATTATCATCATCATCATCATCAACAACAAAAACAACAAAAACAACAATAACAACAACAAAGTCAACAATAACTATAAAACACACATACTCACACACAAACAAAACAAAGAGAAAGAAAGAAAAAAGGCCTAAAGTCTCCCACTTGGGGTGATAAGAAATATGATTTTCCTTTCAAAGAGAGACTCATGGGCAACTTGCCATAGTTACTCAAGGAAAGTTAGGGAGTGTTTTAAAATGGATCTTAACGCTTTATACTTATACTTGCACACAGCCCTGAATTTCTAACAGCACGTAATGTTATTTTTCTCACTACTCTGAGAAAAGTCTTGACAGAAGCAGCTTAAAGGAAAAAAGATTTATTCCAGCTTACAGTTTCAGCAGCTAGGAAGGCATGGCAGGGTTCCCAACATCTTGTATGTGAGTGAATCAAATAACTGAAGTTATGGGACCAAATGAGAGCTGGGTGTAACCTTCACGGCATACTCCCAGCCATCTACTTTTGGTAGTTAGTCCACATGGCACAAAGGTTCTATGATCATGCAAACCAGCACCATCAGCACCTAATAGCTGCAAAGAGCTTTTCCACTAGTGATGGAACTTCATGCCGCAGGCCCATTGCTATGCTGGGATTTAATCCAGCTTGGGTCTGGAGAGGCTCTGTGCGTGTTGTTGCAACCAGTGTGAGCTCATTTGTGCAAATGCACTGCTGTTATCACAAGACACTTTTTCTTGTTCTCATTCACCACCTCTGAGTTTTACACTCTCCTGCCCCCCAACCCCTCACCTTCCTCAGTGATTCCTGAGCCTTGGGGAGAAGGAATATAGTACATATGTTCCATTTAGGTTTGCATTCCGAGGTCTCTTACATTCTGTAACTTAGTCAATATGGGACTCCTGTGCTAATTACCATCTTCTACTACAAATAGAATCTTCCTATGATGAGTATTGAGAGGTGCATGAATCAATGGTTAATTAATTATAAGTCATTAGGAGTTGATTTAATACTTTGCCCATTTAGTAGAACTGTAGTCTTTGATATTCAGCCATAGGTTCTTAGCTGTGATAATGGTGCCAGATCTGATTATGGAGAAGAGTAGAGGATTTACCAAGCAGAGTGAAGTGGCTTTGCAACTAAGGCTCTATCATGAAGGATTAGGACCAGAGATAATTAAAAATAATGGTGCTTCATGATCTTAGCTCATTACAAGAAGATAGTGTCACTCAAAGTAGAGACTGTAAGGAGATCTGACTTTCTTGAATAAGTAACAGATAGTCACTTAAGTTCTCATAACAGCTATATTTGACATTTAAAAATACTGCTCCTGGAACTAGTGTGGCAGTGAATGGAAACAGAAATAAGAATGGTAGAATGCCATATATATCTGATACGGATGTGATAAAATGGCTCCATAGCTGTGAGATGTTCTGTGAGTCTACTTGCCTGACATTTTGTGACCTACAAAACATCTATTTTTAGTAAAAAATAAAGAACACAGATAATATAAGATATAATATATATTTAATTATAAGACAATTCCATTTACATCTGATGTAGTCCAGCTTGAATCTCAAAGTCATAAAGCTTGTTGTGATGGAAAGAAAAGTTATTCGGCAGAGTCAATAAGGGACAAGGAGCTTGCTCTATCTACCACCTTTCTCTCTCTCTCTCTCTCTCTCTCTCTATATATATATATATATATATATATATATATATATATATATATCACTCTATCTAACATTTATCTGTCATCATCATCATCTATAATCATGTATCTTTGTATCTATCATTTATTTTTACTATCTATATCTATCTATCATCTGTTTGTCATCTATCATCTCTATCATTTATCTATCTCTATGTAATTCTATAATCTAATAATCTATCTATCATCTAACAATATATTTATTATCTATATAACTTATCTATCTTATTGATTTGGTATGGGATGGTTTGGTACGATAATGTCTTACTATATAGCCAAGGTTGCCTAGAAGTAAAAATTGATTTTATATATGTGTCTAGGTATGTTGGGCATGCCACAGCGAATATATGTCAGTGAGAAGACCACTTGCTGCAGTCAGTTGTCTTCTTTCACCTTATGAGATCTGGAATTGAACTCAGGTACTCAGGCATGCCACCGAGTACTTTTGCATCTTCATCCATCTTTTCAGCCCTACAATCAGTTTTACAATGCACCTAAGGAGACTAATAACTCTAAAGCACCACTTGTTTTGATTACCTATTTTGTCACCGGGACACAATGTCTGGCAGGAAAAAATGTAAAGGCGAAATCGTTCATTCTAACTCTCAATTTAGAGACTATATTCTCTTTGTTGGAGAAATGTGACTTTACTATAATTTTTGCACTGTGGCAGCAGGAGCATCGTTTGGCTACTCACATCTTTTGGGGTAGTCAGGAAGCAGAGATGGTTAGACTGGGACCAGAGATAACCCATAAGGTGGAAGGACTGACCCTTAGCAGTCTTTGTCCACCATCTGGTCCCTGCATCCTGATGTTCTATATCACTATAATTGTACTTCCAACTCAAGGCCATTAGCCTCTTGAGATCACTAAACATTTCCCATACTTCTACACAAATCAATTTGTGACTTACCATCAGTAGTGCTGAAAATGTAAGAGGCAAGTTAACCCAGATCTGTGTACACACAGAAAGGTTAGCAAAAAGAGCCCATTTCTATGGACCATTGCAGTTTTGGCATATCCGTTGCATGACCATTCCTGTGCAGTGTGCTCCTTAGACAACACTTGGGAATGCATGTACCAGGAGCATCTCCAAAATCTCACTTCAGTAAGATGACTCACCTTATAAATGCTTTATGTTTTTGTCCTAGTGTTTGATCAATACCAATTAGATACCAGAGGAAAGGTTTCAGCTGTCTTGAAATCAGATCTCAATTTATTTTCTAGCTGGATAAATCTGTTCACATCATATAAATTCAACTGCATATAGATAAAGTGAGAAAAACTTAATTTGCTCTCATTATTTTAATTCATTAAAATATGTATTATAGTATGTTTAATATATACATGCATGCACGTGCACATTTGCTTATAGATTACACATCCTCACTCTAAATCAAAGTTAAATAATCATAGGATTTTTGCAGTTGAGTAATTACAGAATCAAGACCTCCATCTTTCTGTTTCTTATGAAGATGCTGTCTGAAAATTCCCTGTTTTCCCCTCATTAGGGAAAGACCATTACCATAACCTTATCTGACAAATAAGTGAAAATAGTGGTTGACCTGGATTGTGTCCAGCTGTCACGTAGTATTTTCTCTCCAAATTGAAATATTTTCACTCTTTGAGAAGGAAGGCTCAGTAAGGCCCCGAAACAACCAGTGATCAAGAAACCCAGAAATTTGTAGCTTTACAAGTCCCTTCCTCAAGCTTGCAAAAACATTGAATAATTCTTGGGGAGGGGAGAACCTTTGGTGACATTGGTTGAAAATTGCTCAGAGAATGAAAGGGATGAAGTTTCCTGAGTTACTTACTCTGTTGGAGGGAAGGATTTGAGTGGTACAAGCTGCCTTGAGTTAACTATGCTCCTACAAGTAACCATTCACTCACCTCTTGTCAGTCTTGTAGTTCAAACATTGGTTCACACACCTGGATATGGGTGGAATGAATAATTTCTTTGGTCTGCCCTTGGTGCACTATCTCAAATGAAAATATGTGTTCACATCTCCATGAGAAAGTACACAATGCCAGAGAAGAAAAGAATAAAATTTCTTGGCAGTCTTCATACCCATTTGTTTCTCTTTCTCCCCCTTGTATAGCATGTATTTAGTCTGAAGAGACTCTAGGGCAGAAGAGTCTCTGCTCTTCTGCCCTAGAGTCTGCCCTAGTACTGGAAACTCTTGGTGAAGAACATTTAATAAAAGTTGATCTGATATCATGTAACTATCAACTATCTGTACACCTACATAACCAAATACTTCCTTATCCTACCACCAAGTAAAATATTGGTCTCAATGTTTATAGATCTACAGAAGTAAGCAGTTTAATTTTGTTGCATTGTAAATTCATGTCTTCTGTAGTAGTTCTTAATAATTGCAATTAGATCTTAACCAGATCAGGTGATGCTGGTGAGGATGTGGAGAAAGAGGGACACTCCTCCATTGTTGGGATTGTAAGCTGGTATAACCACTCTGGAAATCAGCTTGGCAGTTCCTCAGAAAATTAGACATAGTACTACCAGAAGTTCCAGCAATTCCTCTCCTGGGCATATACCCAGAAGATGTTCCAACCTGTAATAAGGACACATGCTCCACTATGTTCATAGAAGGCTTATTTATAATAGCCAGAAGCTGGAAAGAACCCAGATATCCCTCAATGGAGGAATAGATACAGAATATGTGGTACATTTACACAATGGAGTACTACTCAGCAATTAAAAACAATGACTTCATGAAATTCTTAGGCAAATGGATGCATCTCGAGGATATCATCCTGAGTGAGGTAACCCAATCACAAAAGAACACGCATGATATGCACTCACTGATAAGCAGATATTAGCCCAGAACCTTGAGTAGCAAAGATACAATTTGCAAAACACATGAAACTCAAGAAGAAGGAAAACCAAAGTGTGGATACTTCGGTCCTTCTTAGAATGGGGAAGAAAATACCCATGGAAGGAGTTACAGAGACAAAGTTCAGTGCTCAGACAGAAGGAAAGACCATCCAGAGACTGCTCCACCTAGGGATCCATCATCCATATACAACCACCAAACCCAGACACTATTGCAAATGCCAGAAAGATTTTGCTGACAGGACCCGGCCAGAGTTCTCCCTTATGAGGCTATGCCAATGCCTGGCAAATACAGAAGTAGATGCTCACAATTATCTATTGGGTGGAACACAGAGCTGAAGCAGCTAGAGAAAGTATCAAAGGAGCTAAAGGGGTCTGCATCCCTTTAGGAGAAACAACAATATGAACTAACCAGTACCCCACAGAGCTGTGCCTCTAGTTGCATATGTAGCAAAGCATGGCCTAGTCAGCCATCAATGGGAGGAGAGGCCCTTGGTCTTGCAAAGATCATATGCCCCAGTACAGGGGAATGCCAGGGCCAGGAAGTGGGAGTGAATGGGTTAAGGAGCAGGGTCGGGGGGGGGGGAAGTTTTAGGGGGCTTTGGGGATAGCATTTGAAATGTAAATGAAGAAAATATTTAATAAAAAATGCCAAAAATAATTGCAATCAGAGCTATAATTTCAGAAGTTTCCTTTATAGAAAGCAAAAAAAGTGAAGGTAGTTGACTCTGGGAATGGAGAGAGATGGCTCAACACTTAAGAGTACTGACTGCTATTGCAGAGGACTTGAGTGTGGTTCCCAGCACCCATATACTTCACTACCATCTTAACCTTAGTTCCATGGAAACTAGTGCCTTTTTATCTCCGTGGGCATTAGACATGCATCTGGTACACATATCTGTATGTGGGCAAACACTCACACATTCAAAAACTTTAAATAATCAGAATCCCCAAAACCTATAACATCAATGATTATGCCAAACTAGATGAGGGATGAGGGAGAAACCTATCATACCTTACTCCTACAGAAAGAACTAAGGGTAACTGAATTAAGACCAAGAGAGGGTGGTCTTTGTAAAGGAAAAAATAACAACTAAGAAGGCATCCAGTGCCAGAGTCAGTTATGAGAACATACATACAGCTATGATTATATGGACTAACAAGTTCATATTTTAGGAAAATATACACATATATGCATGTAATAACAATGAAGACAGAGGGTATCTATCTTCAATTTGAAAGAGAGCAGAGAGAGTTATGTCCAATTGTGTGGAGGGAGAAAAAGTAAGAGAAAAATGTTATAACTAAGTTATAACATCAATAAGTAAAGGAAAAGTAAAAAGGAGAGGTTGACCTACTGAATTGACCTATATAGTGTACAGCAATGGGTAATTTTATTTAATAAGTTACAAACAACATAAAACCAATTTAATTAACTAATTTAGCTGGGAAATGCATTTATATGAATCTTTTTATGAGATGGTAGTAAGATCCATTTGTACAGAGCTATTATTTTCTTTTGTAAATTTTACTGCAACAAAGAACTGGAGTCCTAACCTAAAATCCAATAAATCATATTTGGGAAAAGTCACCTCATGGATGCAGAATTTTTCCCCTTCTATTTTGCTCTAGGTGTCAATTTTTGAATCTTTCTAAACAACAGAGAAGTAATACTTGATACTTGAGCCAAATATGCTTATGTATGAATAGTTATTTTTCTTTGTACATGATGGTCTTGATTCTTAACCCAAGGGTATCATTCTTATTAGAAGCCATTTATCATTAGAAAAATTTAAGATTTATCCATCCTGACCTGTGCTCTTAGCTTCATGCATACTAAAATACTGCCATATAGTTCTTTCTTTGTTTTGCCATTTAAGAGTGTTCTAGATACAAGCATTTCTTGTGTATGTTTGTGTGAGGGAGTGCACATATGTCTACACATGCTTCTGGAGATCAGAGTTCAGATTCCAGTAATGCTTCTTGGATTCTATCCACAGTGATCATTGGGAAAGGGTCTCTAACTAACCTGGAACTCACTGAGTACTTTAGATTGCCTAGGCAGTGAGCCTTAAAGACCCACTTGATTCCCAGAAGACAGCTTGCTAATGTGTTTACTAAGCCACACTTTGACATGTGGTTCCTGGGGAACAGCTCATATCTACATGCTTGCATTTTACTGACCAAGCCCAAAATGTAAGCACTTAAGAACAATTACTGTATTTTTAATAATTTAAAAAATATGGGTGTGTGTGTGTGTGTGTGTGGTGTGTGTCTGTGTGTGTGTGCATGTGTTTTTCTCCTTTCACTACGTAGGGTTCTAGAGTGAATTCTTTTCACCTTTGCAGCTAGTCTTTGCAGCTGAGTCACCTCACTTGCTCTCCTACTCAAGAACAATTAATCATAAAGTATTGAATGTTTTCATTTTATTTGTTTAGTTGGGCTAAAATTTTCATAAAAATTTACCCAGGTAAGCATACAGCCTACATTTTGAAGCTCTGATCATCACTCCAATCAAAAGTACAACTTTTGTATCATCCCCAACTTTCATTGTCTTGTTTCTTCTTTCATTTACACACTGACTATCACCAGTCAGCTTGCAGAAATTATCATCATCATCTCTTCTTTTTACAAATGGAACCAAAGACTGCTTTTTAATAGGCCATTTTCTGGGTTTGATATCTATCCAGGATTCGAGGTTTAGCAGAATTTTTATTGACAATATACTGCTGCATAGTCTTGCTGTGTTTGAATTCATCATAATTTTTATGTATCCCTAACTGGCAGGCATTTGGATTTCTTCCAGTTCAGGGATATTAAGATTAAAACTGTTAAAAAATTTATCAATGGACATATGACTTATGTCCTCTTGGGTAAAGACATAACAGTATACTGGTGGGCTTTAGGGTGAAACCACTAAGTTTTTTCTTTTTAATTTTTTCAATTTTTTTATTAGATATTTACTTTATTTACATTTCAAATGTTATCCTCTTTCCTGGTTAACTCTCCAAAACCCCATATAACCTTCCCCCTCCTTCTGCTTGCTAACCCACCGATTCCCACTTCCTGGCTCTAGCATTCCCCTATACTGGGGCATGGAGCCTTCAAAGGACCAAGGGCCTCTCCTTCTGTTGATGACCAAGTAGCCCATCTTCTGCTACATATGTGGCTTGAGCCATGAGTACCACCATGTGTATTCTTTGGTTGGTGGTTTAGTCCCTTGGAGCTCTGGGAATATTGGTTAGTTCATATTGTCATTCCTCCTGTGGAGCTGCAAACCCCTTCAGCTCCTTTCTCTAGCTCCTCCACTGGGGATCCTGCACTCAGTCCAATGGTAGGCTGAGAGCATCCACATCTGTATTTGTCAGGCACTGGTAGAGCCTCTCTGGAGACAGATATATCAGGCTTCTGTCAGTAAGCACTCGTTGGCATCCTCAATAGTGCCTGAGTTTGGTGATTGATTATGGGATGGATCCCCAGGTGGAACAGTCTCTGGATGGCCTTTCCTTCAGTCTCTGCTCCACACTTTGTCTGTGTAACTCCTTCCATGGGTATTTTGTTCCCCCTTCTAAGAAGGACCGAAGTATCTACACTTTGGTCTTCCTTCTTTTTGAGCTTCTTGTGGTCTGTGAATTGTATCTTGGGTATTCTGAACTTCTGGGCTAATATTCACTTATCATTGAATACATACCTGGTTTCCCCATACGAGGAACAACAATATGAACTAACTAGTCCTTCAAAACTGACTTTCCTCATGGATTCCTTCTTAGACATTTCTTCTTAGTCTTTATATGGTTTTCTATGATGTTAAACACTTTTGTTCTCAATTTCCAAGTTCCTTTTCATCTTCCCATAAATTTGAAAAAAAAAAAAAACGAAAGAGAAAGAAAGAAAGAAAGAAAGGAAGGAAGGAAGGAAGGAAGGAAGGAAGGAAGGAAGGAAGGAAGAAAGAAAGAAAGAAAGAAAGAAAGAAAGAAAGAAAGAAAGAAAGAAAGAAAGAAAGAATCCAATATCTACTAAGCCTTAAGCTCCCTTTGCTGTGGCTTGATGGCAAAACATTGGATACAGCCTTCCAGTGTTCTTTGGCTGTTGTGTGGTAGGGTGATTTGGAAAGCATTTGCTGACTGGTTAAAAGCAAAAATGCTGTCACTGTGGGGCTAAGATGGTGACAAAGATGTTTTTGTTTTTTGTCCATATCCTCATTTCTCCCTTCATTAAGCATGAGTCTGTGTCCTCAGCTGTTACCAGTGTACATATTAGATGGGATTGTTTGGAGAGCTGTGCATGAAGAAGTAACACCTGTAATGAAGTAATAAAAAATGATAAAACCAGACTACTTTGTGTATATAATTGATAGGCTGACCCAAATCTCTTTTGGATTAATAATACCTAGCAAAAATTATAGGCTTACTTCTTTTACCACTGAGATAAGTTTCTGAACCTTTAAGTGAATAATATACTTATGTTAAAATATCTAGGAACATTTTAAAACTAGGAAAATAAAGGCAGTGCTTTGCAAGCATATGCCAGTATTTATATTCTATATCACAGCTCATCTCTCAAGCAATTTTCCCACCTCACATGAGTTCCCTCAATCCTTGTGATAGTGCCTATTGCTTTACTGGGTGACTGATTTATATGATATATCAGCCTTGAATCCCAAAGTGCATACAATTTAATGCCACTTTAGTTTTATTTTGAACTCACTATCACATTAGTGCAGGTATTTTATGATGTTCTCTAACAAATGTGTTAAGAATGGTAGGTGGCAAGGCTCCCGAAGAACATCCCACATGTTAGGATTTGGGGATGGAAGGTATGTATCAGCTAGGTGCTAGATGAACATTCGTCAAAATGTATAAGCATTCTTATTATAGGAATTTTCTAGTTCTTCGATAACTTTAGAGTTGATGATAGCAATAAATTTGGCTGTTGTAACATCACTAAGTGTAATGAAAATGGTACATATCATTATTTGACACTTCACTGTGCCATAAGATATGCAGCATTTGGACTTAATTGAGTCTTTATAGAAAATGTACTATGTAAAATATTGTCACTTCTTCCTGGTGCTAAAACGTGCAGGAAAGATGCCTGTGTCTCTAGATCAAGCTGGTCTTCAAGCATGCTTATGGTTGTGATATGTTATTCTTTCATTGTACCTTAAAGTTAACATTGTAATAACAGATGTGACAGGGAAGAAGGAAATATTGATACATTGGTGTACTGGCTAGTTTTGTGTCAACTTGACACAGGCTGGAGTTATCACCGAGAAAGGAGCTTTAGTTTGGGAAATGCCTCCATGAGATCCAGCTGTAAGGCATTTTTCTCAATTAGTGATCAGGGGGAATAGAAACCCTGACTAAGGCAATTGGTTTTCCTTAATTGAATCAATCATAAAAATGATAAAATATAACATTAATGAGAAATGAAAATGCTGGACAATTTGAGGTGATTCAACCTACAGATTTTTAATTTTACTATGGTACAGAGACAGTGTTCATTATATAGAAACAATTCTTAGCTATAAATGTGTGTGTGTGTGTGTGTGTGTGCACCTGCACATTCATATGTGGCCAGGATTGAATTCAGAATCAAGTGCATATTAGACACACTCAATTTCACCAACCTACATACTCAACACTCATTGCTGAATTCTTTTTCTCTCCCATGGTTGTCAATATTCTGAAAATATGCTGTAAGACAATTTCCAGCAACAATGGAATGCAGCCCTAATTACCACCTTCTAGCCTCATGACCATAAGGATAAATAACTGATCCTCCTTGGTTTACTGTTTTCTTAAGCTATGTCTGTGAATTAAGGTAGGGGTGTGTGTGTGTGTGTGTGTGTGTGTGTGTGTGTGTGTGTGTATTCTACAATTTTTACTTTTAATTTTTGATGATTTGATATGATGTGAACTGAAGATACTGACTCATCTGTAGTGAAACCCTATCTGGGTATCACATAATATGAGCAAAGATACAAGTTCAACCATCTAGTGATTGGGTAGCAAAGTAGATTTCTTACGGAGACTCAATGGAAGACAGTTCATGGAGTTTAAATAACTTGTATCAGTTCCAAGGACATGAAGGAAACATTGTGTCATCTAATAGGATGTTGGTAGTGATTAAACTTGAACTTGGTTGAGCCCTTCTGCAAATAAAAGAAGAAACAAACAAATCTAAAGGATGAGTTTTATTATAAGAAAATTAAAGCAAATTAATACAATACCAGCTATATGAACAATATTAATCAGATAAGGAACACAAGAAATAAAGCAAGGTCCCTTTTACCAAATACCTCCAGATGCATTTCTGGATCCAGGGACTTTGACAAAATTTCATCCTGAAAAAAAATCATATATCAGCATAATCTGGTAGTGACAATGAGCAACTCAGATTTAATATTGACTTTTCTCTCCTCTCACACATAAACTATTAAAGGCTAATTTATGCAAAAAGAACATAGCTCATATAAAGATTATTAATAGACATCTGTCACAGATCTTCAATACTGTAGTGATTTGGACCATTGATAATGAGTAAGTGATTAAATTTCACAAAACATCTGCTAGCTATTTTTCTTCACAGTAAAATAATTATATAAGAGAAATTACATTACTATACAATTGCACTGAAACCTTTTATTGAAATGACTTCTACATGGGTGTTTTAGAGATCCATTGGAGATACCAGTGTACTCTTCTGAGCATGAAGCTACATCCATGGCACTTCAAAATTATGTCTTCTTTTTCATTTCTAGGAGATGCTATCTTACAACAGAGTTCTGGTTTTCTGGCTCCCACGAATTTCTTCCTTCTCTTTTCAATGTTCCCTGAGTTTTAGGTATAGGAGTTGTATTGTATACATAGCACTTGAAACTGCTCTCCCCACAATGCACTGTTTTGATAATCATTTGTGAGTTTTCTATAAAATGATCTATATTTCCTGCAAAAGGAAGATTTTAAGGGAACAATTATTGATGCTTTATCTATGAATATGAGGATAAAGTATAGAATGCAATCAGGAATTACACTGGTCTAGCATAGTGGCAATAGTAAGTTCTCTTCCAATATCCATGACCTCACTAGCCCAAGGTTGTTGTCTAGGTTTCTAGTACCAGGCATGATTCATATCTGATTTAATAGATCTTACATACAATTAGAAACTTTTCGCTTCCAAGATAGGAGTGTCACAATTGCCCTTTAATGATATCATACAAAGCTTGTCATTGTTATGGGTTATAGGCATCAAGCTGGAAAGAGATATTACTTCTCTCTATTGGCTGCTTTCATAGTGTGTTCCAGCACTATGGAAGTGATACCACTAGAAGGGGGCTTTAAAGTTAGATCAAACTTGAATCTTATGAATCGTGTGTCTGAAGTGTGTGAGTGGCAGCAATAAGAACTTAACAGTCATCCTTGGAGAAGCAACTAGGGTCAATGACAGTAGTCTATAATTTTTTGGCTCTCTTGTCTAACAACTTGAATGAAGATTGTTCCTGCCTGGTACTGAGGCTTAGTTAAATGCTTCTGATGCAGGTAATATCTAATACATAGTTGCGGGTCATGTGACCTAGCTGTCCTCAGCCAAGAGCTATCTGTCTAAAGGAGAACTCATCACTAGTTCTAGGGTACTAGACACAATTAAAAATTGGTGTTAAAGGACTGACTGAATCCGAGAATTCTTTAATGTTGTTAGGCCCATCCATTTCACTCATGCTGACCTCAACTTGAACTCAGAAAATGTTATCTCATGATAATGACTGTTCTTGTTGGATTCATGGCCACACTGGAACATGAACCTAAAGAGCTGATGAAGCTGGTTGATTGAAAAGAGGGTAGAAGTTATGAGGGCATAGCTGAAGCAGGAAAAAAAATCTTTCATTTCAAAATATCCTAAATTTCTCTTTTGCTGACAGGTCCTAACTTCTTTGTACAAGGCTCATGATCTTTCTGAATTCAATAAAATCCTATTTACCTCATAATCCTCTTTTTATTTGATATAATTTGGTGGGTTTATGTTTCTGGAAACAAGAAGGATCTTATCTGAATCACATGCTCAGAAATGAAGGTAGTTGTCACATAGGGGCAATGCCTGTTGTGGTAGACAGACCCCATGTTACTTCCTGCTCTATTTGACTATTGAATAACCTAAGCGTAGTAGGGTAAGGATAGATGTAAATGGTCAATTGTAGGTTTTCCAAGTTTATGCTGATGCTTCCATGGAAGTTAAGGCAGCATAAGCTTGCATAATAGGTAATTCTAGAAATCTCTAGCTTTCAACAGTGGACACTTATATTCTAATTCACATTGAACAACATATTGTAGGCATACAGAGTGACAAACTCTGATTCATACAGTTATTCAGGAAATTATCTGTAATGTCTGACCCTGGAAGCTGCTGAAAAGGAGAAGATCAGAAGCAAGACCGCATGGATTCCAATTGAGATCATTAATTACTAATATCTGAAGTCCTCTGGCCAAACTCGAGCTGTAAGGCTACACATGACGTTAAATATCATGGAAAACAAGCAATGTTTGTGTCTGGTGTAAGGCAAAAGTCACTTAAAGAATAAGAGACCCATGTGCATCTTGCTATCTCTCAACTTGTAGTACTGTATTACCTCAACATATCCCTTCCGTTAAGCTGAAATATAATATTGAGCAGATAAATATATTCTGTATACATTATCTTCTAATAAAACCCTATTCAGCCTATACCCCAGTCAACCATTCAGCACAATTGCTGTCATAAGATACAGTTATTACAAGACATAGGTATTCTTTTCATATTACTCATGGTGTATAAAGTCTCCACATCTGCGATGCTGAACAAGACTATGACTAAGAGTCTCAGACAAGGCATTTGCACGAAGTTTGAAAACACACTTAGGCATCTTTAAAAAATATTTAGAGGTGACTAATGGTCAAAAAATGTAGCATGTGCTACCTTTTCATCCCTCGAAGAAGAGGTGAATAGAGGTTTAATAAAGAAACGAAGAAGATAGCTGTATATGAGTGCAGTCTACCCTAGGAGAACACATGCTTTGTCTGCCAGAATTTTTTGTAAATAAGGCAAATGTGTCACCATAATGTGGGTGTCACATTCATTCATGATTTTTTTTCTCATCCCATTATGGTCCTATGTCATCAAGTATTAATTAAACACAAAGTTCATTCATTCCGAGCTGGTGATAACAGTTTTTTCTTTTTCTTTTTTCTTTTTTTCTTTTTTTTCCCTACTGTCCCAGATATCTACACTTGTATTGTCTACACTTTCTCCAAGAACCAGTTTTGATCATAAACATTGCTCTGGCTGTGCTCTGTGCTCTGTGGCTTATTTATGTTGGAAATACATCTTTTCTGTTAGGCCAAAATAATATTAGGATTGCTTTCTCTGGTGAGTGAAACAAAGACCAGCAGTTGTACAGATCTGAGATGTTTTGCCCTCAATCCTATTTTTCTCATAAACCTTATTATTTTTATTGATGTTGCAGAATTCATAGTTCTGAGCACTGCATATATTTCATTACAGCTGGTAGACCTCTCTTTTTAGTTTCAAGTGTCAAAATCGCAATCTAAACCACCTCAGAGAAAATGAAAATATATTAAATCATATACCTGGAAGGCCCAAAGGCTTCACTAACTTCAGGCATTTCTCGAGCCTCAACTAAAAAATAGTTTTTATATAACTATCTTTTACTTTATCACTTAGCTCTAATTTTTTTTCTCAATGAGCTTCACATTGAATGTATAATTCCACTATAAGGCATAAAGTTGGTCATTATTAGATTACAGCTTGTTCTCACAGTGTTGTGATATACATCATAATAAAATATCTGGTAGCAAGAAATAACATGGTCAGAAAAAATGATTAAGAATTTATTTAAAATTACAAATAATTAAAAAATAAAAACAATTAAAATTTTCATTTCCTATTTCCTATTTCTCCCTCCTAACTCTTCATAGTATCCTCAACTATATGCCCCCCTCTCTTTTTACTAATTAGTACTGCATGTGTATATGTATATGAGTACATATATATATGTGATGAAAATTACACACACACACACACACACACACATATTCCTAAATATAACTTGTTTAGTCTATATAATGGTACATGTATGCATGTTTTCTGGGTGGACTATTTAACACCAAACAAATAATTACTCTTCTCATCTATAAGGAAAGGCGCATCTCTTCCATTCCTTGATCTCTTCAGTGCCTACATTTCTTTATGAAGGGTTGAGGTCTTGTGGGATTTTCTCCTTCCAGTTTAGCATGCTCACTGGTTTCATCCTCTCTATGCTTACTCTTATACAATCATATTGTGAAACTTTATGGTGGAACCTTTAATTTATAAAGTATTTGCAAATTTCAGGCAGGTTGAAAGACAACTATTATGAGAAAGTTTCATGCTATCAGAGAAGTAGCTACTTCTTTGAAGTTCCAAGGTCAATAATTAAATGACTTGACTACTTATGAAGACCACTAAATGGGATCTCTCCGTTATAAGAACAGACCAGTGTACTGGACCTACATTCTTAAGAATGAAAATAGCTGCTGCCTTCCAGGAATGGGAGAAGAGAGGAAATGAATCATCCATTTTTCTCCTCCTCTCCTCTCCTCTCCTCTCCTCCCCATTCTCCCTGTGTCTTCTCTTTTTCCTTATTATTATTTTTTGTTCAGCTCTTCTAATCTTCTTTCACTTAAAGAAAATAGCCAGCTAAGGCAACTTAATGAAAGAAATGTTAATTTGGTCCATGGCTTAAGGGAATATAGTCAGTCCATCATTGGGAAATGAAGCAGGTATGGCTCACAGTTCTGGCCATAGGAGCTTACTCATATTTTGACAGATCATGGAAGAGAGAGAGTGGAAATGCTTGTGCCTACCTTTAACCCTCTCCAATTTTATTTATGCTCAGATTAGGACCCCAACACATGGGGTGGTACTGCTTGCATTCAGGATTGATCTTACCCTTTTATTTATCCTCTGTATAAGACCTCAAATACAGACCCCAAGGTGTCCCTAGATATTTATTATTCCAATCAATTTGACACTTGGAATTTACCACCAAACTGTGATAGCTCAAATATGGCTATGTATAAGAACAAATATCTGGTACACTCGGGAGGTAGGGAAAAGGTTTCCAGATTCCCCTTGTAAGTAACAAGGTGAAAACAAAATATAGAGAGGAGAAAGGAGAACACTCAAAGTTCTTATTTATTTGTCCATTTCAGTAAATATATTGATTTTTTTCTCCCGAGGTTTCATGGGAGTTTTACAGAAAGTGTGTATTGACCATGCTTATATCATGTGTGTATACCTAATATCCAGAGGATTTCAGTAAAATAATTAATACCATGAACAAGAGGTCTCAGATGATGGAGAAATCTGCACTCAAGACTTTGGTTGATCTATGAAATTTACATGGTTTGAGAACAACAGTATGTGCACTTTTTATTCTAAGACATCAAATTTTACTACAAATCAAATGGTTCAACTTCCCCAAAGACAGAAGAAGAAGAAGAGAAGGAGAAGAAGAAGGAGTAGGAGGAGGAGAGAAGGAGAGAAGGAGGAGAAAGAGAGAAGGAGGAAGAGTGAGGAGGAGGAAGAGGGGGAAGAGAAAACCCTGAGAACAAAATAGTACATGTCTACCACAGTATTTTTTTTAAGGCAGATGAACCCATTTTCCTATAGAAATATTTCAAATAGAAATATTTGCCTATAGAAATAGGTGGATAAAGGAAGAAGAGAATACACTTTTGACTTCTCACACACACTTCCTGAAAGCCTAATGGAAAATCTAGAGAGAATAGGTGATCACTCCATGTTTCATTAAATCATCACAGAAAGAATTTTGAGAGTTTACATTGTTTAGTATTCCCCTTGGTGATTGATGGATGTGGAAAATAAACTACCCGCAAGGGTGGAGTATCAAAGCCCACCTTCCTCATGCTTCATACCTGCTCCTTGTGAGAAGTTTTGTCTTAACTCCACATAAATTCTAAGCAGGGAAGTAATATGCTACTTGTAAAATTGATTTGACTAGATGGCACGAGCTGTAGAAATATGTGGCAGTAGAATCAAATGCTCTACCAAGAAGACAACATGATGTGTTGTTTTTGGTGAGGTATCATTGCATTTGGTTAGATGGAAATTGTCAGACATGACAAGGGATTATTTTTTGAAACATCACCTGCGAGATATATCTAAGGCATAGCTGAAATCTGTCCCAGTCTGTTTCCCTTCATTTGTTCCCACAGGAATTTCTACTTGATGTCAGTTGCTCATGATTTTGTTTATTTGCTTATCTAGTTTTATGAAAACACAGGTGGGAACATGAAGTGTCAGAGAACAGAGAAAATATAGGACTTGCACATTGAATAGAATCTAAAAACTTTGCGTGTGTGTCCATCACATTGACATACATCCTGTAGCCTTTTTTTGTGGTATGTTAGTCTCCATACTAGAAGTCTGTTTCTGTGTCAAAAAGGACACAGACTATGTTACTGTACATACATACATATGGTATCATACAAAATAAGTATATGCATCCTTTTATAGCCTACAGGTCACTGGTTGTACAGCCTATATTTAATTTATGACCAAAGAACATTTTCCATTTAATGTATCTCAGAGAAACCCAAAGGTTACATGTCCCTGGTAGTGGATGGCAAGTGGGTAAGTGTCTATGATTCAGGCTGATATTTGTGAGTACTTAGATCTCACAGAAGTAGATGAGTTCCCATAACAGCTATGCATTACCCTTGATTTCTTGCTTCTCTTTCAAATATGCACTTCTGGATGTTGGTCATTCTTCCATGATAAGGTATCTTTGCCATGTTCTGATAGCCAAATGCCCTTACCAAAGGTCAAAGAAAATGAAATGCTTACCTTTCAAATGCTAAAAATTCCAACCAAATAAAGTTGCCTTCATTTACCAATGTGTTCTATCATAATATTCTGTTTTGGGAATACAATATAGCCTGAAACACTATTCTAGAGGTTGAACAAACACTTCTGTCTTTAGCTAAATATTCTCAGAAGAGACTATGATCCACTGTTTCAAACACTTAGGATCAAAAGAAGTCTCTTAAAATCAAAATTATAAAACAAAAACTACAGCCAAACAAAAACCAGAGGAGAATATAAGAATTCAAGGTCCTTCCTGTGAGTATGTTATGTAAAAGAGTTACTAACCTGTTTCACACCAAATTCATGATGCTGACAGTTATTGTATAAGGTAGTTTTAGTGTCCTTATATTATAAGTCTGGTTTTCTGATAAGTTGATTGGCAAAGTTTCTGTTGACATAATATGGAAATGGATCTCATTTGAATCTATCAGGACCTTAGTAATATTATCATTACTATTTAATATTTCCTACATGTACAATGTTTTTATTTTCCTTTTCTTTTTGAAATTATAATGTCATTACATAATATTTTCCTTTTATTTCTCTAATGAAAAATATTTAGAGTACTTAGGGATCATGTATTTTTACTAAAGGGGCGGTTGCAGATTTTCCATGACTTTACTTCACTACTTATAGATCGTGGGCCCATACGTATCCTGCATTTCTAAATCTCAAGTACTTTTCTACCAAAAACAGCTCAGTAAAATGTTAAATTTGGTTCCATTGTTACCATGGAAACTGCACAGAAGGAAAGAAATCTATATTCTCATAGATGGATTCACATTATGTCTTACTACTGGTCCTGTTGGTGGTCCTGGGTCAGTGAAGGTGGCAGTAAGAATCTCAGATCTATTGAGGTGAGTATTCCGCAGCTGAGAGCATTTGAGCACATGGTGATGGTGGTGGGATATTAATCCTCCCTCTTATGCTCTGCTCTTTATCCTAACTTTCAGAGCAGAATAGAAAAGGATATTTGTCACGGAGGGGAGTTCTCTGATCCTCTTAAGTCTTCAGATAATGGATAAATGATGACCTTGGGATATTTGGTTTGGCATTTTATCATCAGGATGTTTATTTAGCTGCCTATCTAAAGTCCTTACCTCAAGTAACTAAAGGTGTGAAAGGGCTCTCAACACTATTTCTGTACAAAGATAGTGAGAGAAAACCCTTTATATGCTTAGCTTTAGGAGTTTCATGTATTGTGGGG
The DNA here is from genome assembly GCF_978045245.1 of Mus caroli. NCBI lineage: Eukaryota > Metazoa > Chordata > Mammalia > Rodentia > Muridae > Mus > Mus caroli. The sequence goes on along the minus strand of NW_028227262.1, from coordinate 37,883,909 downwards.
TAGCCACAGTTTCATTGAGCCACCCTGTTCTGAGTGCAGGATGTAAATAGAGACTAGCAGGAGCAATCCCTGAAACTTTGAAAGGAAATTTATTTTCATTTTATGTGTTTAAGTGTTTTGTTTGCAGCATGTAAGTACCCGAGGGGGCAAAAAGAGGGTTTCAGAGCCCCTGACACTGAAGATACTTAGACTTGTGAGGCACCAGATGTGTGCTAAGAACCGATCGTGTGTCCTATGCAAGGACAGCCAATGCTCTTAACCACTGAGCCATCTCTCTAGTCCTCAAATAATCCCTTTTATGGCATTTGCTTTAGTAAAAATAAGACAGTTTTGATATTATCAGCTGCTAGTGAAAAAATCTACTTGTATTATTAACTTTATTATTTTCCTATAACAAGCATTTACATTATATATATATATATATATATATTATTTACATTATATATATATAATGTAAATGCTTGTTATAGGAAATATATATATATATATATATATATATATATATATATATATATATATATATCACTCCAGATTTTTATCCCCTCTCCTTCTGTCTTCTGACTGTTCTGCATCCCATACCTCCTTCCTGCACCTGTCTCTATGAGGATGTCCCCACCATCCACTCCCTCCTCACCAGACCTATGAATTCCCTGTTGCCTCCAGTCTCTTGAGGGTTAGGTGCTTCTTCTCTGATTGAGCTCAGACCTGGTAGTCCTCTGTTGCATATTTGTTGGGGGCTTCATATCATCTGGTGTATGCTGCCTGGTTAGTGGTCCAGTGTCTGAGAAGTCTCGGGGGTTCAGGTTAATTGAGACTTCTGGTTCTCCTACAGGGTCACCCTCCTCCTTAGCTTCTTCCAGTGTTTCTCTAATTCAACCACAGGAGTCAGCAGCATATGTCCAGTGGTTGGGTACAAATATCTGTAACTGACTCGTCCAGCTTTTTGTTGGGTCTTTCAAATGGCAGTCATGGTAGGTTCCTTCTTTTGAGCGTGCCATAGCCTTAGTAATAGTGTCAGGTCTTGGGGACTCCCCTTGAGCTGGACCCCACTTTGGGCCTGTTGCTAGACCTTCTTTAGCTCAGAATCCTCTCCATTTCCATCACTGCAGTTCTTTCAGACAGGAACAATTGTGGTTCATTGTTTTGACTATGGGATTGCAACCCCTTTCCTCACTTGATGCCCTGTCTTTCTATTTGAGGTAGAGTCTATAAGTTCCCTCTCCCAACTTTTGGGCATTTCATTTAATATCCATCCTTTGAGTCCCAAGAGTTTCTCACTTCCCAGGTCTCTGGTGCATTCTGGAGGATCCCCCCAACCTCCTACCTCCTAAGCTTGCCTGGTTCCGCAGGGCTTCATTCCTTTTCCTTCACCCAATACCAGCAGATCTGGTTCCCCTCTTCTCTGCCCCCCCCATTCGACTTTCTCTCCCAGGTCCCTCCCTCCTTCCCCCATTGTGATTGCTTTCTTCTCCCTCCCAAGTGGGACTGAGACAGCTTCACTTGAGCCCTTCAGCTTGTTGACCTTTTTAAGTTCTGTAGACTGTATCTTGGATATTCTGTACTTTTAGCTTTGGCTAATATCCACTTATTAGTGAATACATAACATGCATGTCCCTTTGGGTCTGAGTTACCTCACTTAGGATGATATTTTCTACATCAGATTATATTTTAAGGTCAAAAATATTATGGGATAACCAGTGTGGTAGGTATTATTCCTTTGAATATCATAGTGACAAAATGTTTAAATGCATTGAAATATGAAGAAAACACTTTGAATTTCTTACTCTTTAGTAAGCCTCAAAATAATTCAATTTTGTGTGAGTTCTGTTATCTTGCCAAAATATGTTTATTATTGAGTGTTAATATAGCTTCTGAGTAGTGCCTCACAAAATCCATGTGATCCTTAAAGCTCGAACAATCTCTAATTAATCCCCTTTCTTAAGAAGTGTAGTTTGGGTACTTTGCCTTAAAGGCAGGTGGACAGATTTCTTTTGATTCAAAGACAAACAGCCATAATAGTTCCCTAATCACTGATTGTCAAAGTAATTTGACAAATCAAAATAATTTGATATCCATTTCAACAACCACAAAACTAAAACAACTGTATGCCAACTCAAAATGCTTGAGTTGTATGTTAGATTCATTTCTGCTATCACCATGACAACAGCTATGGGTAGATATTGTTATACTACCATGATGGTGAATTGCAAATAGTCTAAAGGTCCACTTTGGGCTAAAACGAATGTTTGGAATGTGTTGCTAAGTTGTTTTACTAAGTATAATTTGAACTCTATATTTTGAATACACTTAATGCTTCCATTTAGGGTGAAGGTGAATCTTACATGGTTTTCTATTCCTCATGGATGAAACTGGATATATATATATATATATATATATATATATATATATATATATATATACATACATATATATATATCAGATTATTTTAGAATATATATATATATATATATATATATATATATATATATATATATCAGATTATTTTAGAGCAGAAACATCCAAGGGCTCTGAAGAGGAAGGAAAGAAAATATCATGAAGCTTAGTAAAGTGAAAGCTTATTGGATTTTTAAAGACAAATGAAAGGGTTTCAAAGAAAAATACCACTGGATATTGTTTAGCAATCAACTAGAAAACTTTAGGCATAGTTGTATATACCTAACATATAATGAGTATGTATGTATGCTAATTTGAAACTGATAAAGATGTTTCTATTTTGTTAACAATTTTAAGACCAACAAATACCGGAAATTTTTACATATGTTGAAACATGTACCAAGCATTTTGTATGCATTGACATATTCAGTTCACAAAATAATTCTCTTGAGTTGGTTCTGTTGTAATTCTCACAATATAGTCAAGGGAAGGAAGGCTTAGGCATGTAAGTACTTACCACATAGTACACTCTTGATGTTTCATAAAGCCTAGACTCTGACCCAGTGATCTCTATGAACCTGGTATTAGAGCTGACCAAATTTCAGGGTGTATACTGTACAGCAGAGTGAATGTGCTCATAAGGAATTACAATAGAATTTTTTTTAAAAAATCATTTATTTTTATGTGCATTGGGGTTTTGCCAGTATGTGTACACCTGTGCAACTTGCACGTGCCTGGTGCATTCAGAGGCCAGAAGAGGGCATTGAATACCCAGGAACTAGAGTTAATAGATGTTACTAGACTGATATTAGGGAGCTAAGACTAAAAGCTTGATCTCCTGGGAAGAGAACCCAGGCCTCTCTATAGAACTGTTAAATATTCTTAAGCACCTATCTGTTAAGTCTCCAACAGTGGGCTTTTTTTCTTTAAGGACTATGCTGTGTTAAATACTTCTCTCAAAGACCTTTGCTAGTATTAGGGAATTTTCTCATGATGTAGTTCATGGAATTTCTGCAAGTGTTGTTTGTTTGTTGGAATATACAATTGAAAGTTGAGCACACACCATAAAACATCCCTTAGACTTTCTGTTCAAAAGAAGTGTTATTCTGTTCTAGCTAATTAATGAAAGTGATATTTTGAGTGGCTTTTGTTGGCTACCCGTGGCACTTTTATTTATGGCATGTCATTCTACTTTAGTGGTCATTGATTGGTTTAAATTTTAAAACAAAGCTCCAAATCTTGTGGTTTTTATTTTCTTTCCTTCTACATGTTTCTTAAAACATACTGATGTAAATTTCACCTTGGTTCTGTTAGCTTCTACTACTTTTACAGTGGGTTGAATATCTTACTCCGGAGTTTGGTTCCCAGGTTTGCAAGCAAGAACATAATAGCTAGCATCTCCTGCTGTGCTTTGAGTACATGGTAGATTTTCAATCAAAAGCTAACTGAATAAAAGCTTGCATACTGCAAAACAACCTGGCCACCACCTGTCACTCCACTAAACATTGAAGTCCTAGGAAAAAGATTGAAGTGGAAATGTCTCTTTCTTTTTCCTCTTTCATTTTATCAGGATAAGTATCTTTTTGTACTTTACTTCCAGGAAAAAAGAGGCAAATTCAAAAGAAATGTCCCATATTACAGAGGGACAAAAGTGCAGAGAAGTTCTTTGGCTCTCCACAAAGTTAGACATTTTCTGTAGTAGGTCACAGTGAGCATGAAGGATTTGGATTGGTGTTTCCAGCTCTAAAGAAGAAGGAGAAGAGGAGGAGGAGGGGGAGGAGGAGGAGGAGGGGGAGGGAAGGAGGGAAGAAGGAAGGAAGGAAGGAAGGAAGGAAGGAAGGAAGAAGATCTTTGAAGTTTAACATGCAGGAATCTAGCAGAACCAAGACTAGCTCAGAAGCAACAGTAACAGCTACATTCAGATAGAGCAACTTGTTTAGTTTACATGGATTCTCCTTGGAGAGGGATTCACTTCCTGTTGTCACTGGCCTCCTTAAGTTACACATGGTCAGAATACATTCTCTTCTGTGTGGTTTGGGAGAGAGAGCCTCACTATGCAAACCAAGCATACTTCATACTTGTGGTACTCCTGCCCATGCCCAAATGTGTTTCTAAGGGATGGACTTCCATATGGTTTTCAATGAAAATTCCAAAAGAAATCATTAATAAATGATTACCAAAATGGCAACCTTTTGGGCAACTCTGTGTATTGCATCATCTTAAACAGAAGATGATGATTCTCTATGTTGCCTCCAAATTTTTTTTTCATTCTGAAATCTTAGTGAAATATTAACATTTCTAAGATTTTTAAGAAAAATGGAAGAAAATTATTTACAAAATTTTATTTTGTAAAGATTTACTTCAGGCATACAAAGTCTTTTATTTAGCTCGAGGAAATGTAAACAGGGCTTATTTACTTACTCAGTTATTGTTGGGAACATCACTGTCCAACATGTTGACATTCTAAAGAATTTGAATGTCAAATGTATTTAGCACATGTATTTTGAGGCCAGAGGACAATATTGGTGTCATATCTCAAGAAGCAAGTTTAAGAATGTCAGCCTAAACAGAATAATCTAATTGCAGATGGCAAGAGAAGTCCTCTTCTTTTCTATACCCAATTAAACATACTTGAATATACCATAGGCAAGTGAACCACATTGTCAAAAATATTGTTGGGAGGAAGTTAGGTAAATATAGCTTTGAAGTGAAAGAAAGCTATTGCTTTGGTCCTAGTAGGTTTTTTTTTTAATTGGATATTTTCTTTGTTTACATTTCAAATATTATCCCCTTTTCTAGTTTCCCCTCCAAAAGACACGTTCCCCCCATCACTTACCCCTCCCCCTGCTCACCAATCCACCCACTCCCACTTCCTGGCCCTGACATTCTCCCAAAAGGGGACATAGAGCCTTCACAGGACCAAGGGCCTCTCCTCCCATTGATGTCCGACTAGGCCATCCTCTGGTACATATGCAGCTGGAGCCATTAGTCCTACCATGTATAATCTTTGGCTGATGGTTTAGTCCCTGGGAGCTCTGAGGGTTCTTGTTAGATAGCAGCCTTCTTTATAATAGCCTGGAGCTGGAAAGAACCCTAATGTCCCTTAACAGAGGAATGGATACAGAAAATGTGGTACATTTACACAATGCTGTACTACTCAGCTATTAAAAACAATGAATTTATGAAATTCTTAGGCAAATGGATGGATCTAGAGGATGTCATCCTGAGTGAGGTAACCCAATCACAAAAAGAATACACACAATATGCACTCACTGATAAGTGAATATTAGCCCAGAAGCTTGGAATACCCAAGATACAATTCACAAACCACATGAAACTCAAGAAGAAAGACCAAAGTGTGGATACTTCGATCCTAGTAGGTTTTAAGTAGTCATTTCTCTGCACTTTGCATGGCCCTTAGGTTAGGAGGATTGACATGATATAGCTTAATAACTAAGGGCAGGAAACAGTAAACATTCTGATAAGGAAAAGGCATTAAGCATTTTAGTCTTGTAAGCCATACTGGATGAATGAAGCAGAGACAGCAGATAAAGTGACTGGATGTTTTGCTCACTACAAACAGAAAACATAGAGGAGCATGATGTCAAAAACAACTGAACCTACAATCTAGCCTTGTTTTGTGGTTATGTCAATGTATGTGTGTGTGTGTGTGTGCATAATTAAAGCACTTCCTCATTTACTCCTATTTTAAAATATATTTATGTGTATATTATGTGTGACTCTGAATATTAGTGCGGCAGTTCATATGTCTGTGATAGTGTGCCTGTGCACAAGTATTTAAAGGCCAGAGGAAAATATTGGTGTCATAACTTATTTCAGAATACTGATTACCTTACTTTGTGTGTGTGTGTGTGTGTGTGTGTGTGTGTGTGTGTGAAAGAGAGAGAGAGAGAGAGAGAGAGAGAGAGAGAGCACATGCATGCTTTTCTCTATTTTGGTACAGGTCTGTGGCATGTACATTTGGATGCTGAAGGTTAACCCTGTGTGTCTTCCTTTAGAGTCCCTTAGAGATTGAAGCAAGGACTCTCCTGATGTAGGGTTTGTGGGTTCTGTTAGTCAGGCTAGGAGGCTTTCTCCAAAATCCCATCTCTGCCCACTGGACTCTGGAGTTACAGGCAGGTTGTCATGGTACCTGTCACTGGCATGAATGATGGGGATCCAAACCCAGGTCTTAGTACTTACAGAGTAAGTACTTTTCCTCTCTTTCTCACAAGACCAGGCCCCCATTTATCTAATTTTGAGTCAAGGTCTCTCAGCAGCCTGGAGCATCTAAGTTATGCTAGGCTGCCAAGCCAGTATATCCTGGCAATCTACCTATTGCTGCCTCCACAGCTCAGGAATGTGCCACTAAAACAATTTTTTATTTTATTTTTAAGTTTTATTTATTTATTTATTTGTTTGTTTGTTTGTTTATTATTTTATATGTGTGCATGTTTACTCAAGTTTATGTATGGTGTGCCATGAGTGTGGGTGATCCTAGAATCTGAAAAGGGCATCTAATTCTGGAGTTAAAGGATGCTGTGAGCCTACTCATATGAATGATGGGTTCAGAAAATCGATTCTCAGGAAGAGCAACACACTCTCAACCAATGAGTCATATTTCAGACCCCATGAAATTCCATAAAAATTCCCATCACCACGTCTACCTTTTTATTTATTATTATTTAAACAAGTGTGCTGGGATACAAGTTGAGGTCTTTGTGCTTGTACAGTATACATGCTACACATTAAACTACTTCCCTGGCTTCCTGGCTTTTACCTTTTAGTGTGGGTCTTGGGAGACTTATTCCAGTACCTAATGCTTGCCAGAGAAACACTTAACTGAGCCATCCCTGCCTCCCAGACATTTCTCTGTTTGTTTGTTTGTTTGTTTGTTTGTTTGTTTGTTTTTCCCATACAAGTTCAGAACTGAATGGAAGTTAGGAAGGTGTTATATAAAACTGGCCTATAGTATGAATAGGTTGTCCTTCTGGGGAATTAGGACAGATAGCACCCTGGAGTAACCACACATCATTTATTATAGAAGTCTTTGGCATATTGTAATTAATGAATTAGTGTGTGAGTTTTAGGAGAGCAAGTAGAAGAGAAATATGGCTCACTTCCTGTTGCTATTATCTTCATCTTAGAATCTGACAATAGCATCCATTGATTTGCTTTGATAAAAAGAATAAATAAATTCCATTACAGTAAAGGACTTTCCTTTGTTTTGGACTAAATGAGGTTTACAGATATACTATCCTATTTAACACCATTTTAAAAACACAGACCAAATCTCGGAGTTTTTTGATACTTTGATGAGTTTCAGGTTATCCAAAGCTTACATACAGATATATGCTACAATCTCCTCATATATTGGATAATAAATAATAATAGAACCAATGACGTTGTTGGTAATTTGCTTGATTATGCTAAAATAAAAACCTATACCCTTCTGTTAGGGCAGCTAGCCACAATTTGAGCATGTCTTTTTCTTAAGAAGCACTTGTGCCTTAAAGACTTCCAGAGAGTAAGGTCACTGCTAACAAGAATGTAAAGAAACATCATCTGAGAGAGTTATTTCACCTTCTGTGACTGTTTTGTCAGCTGTTAAGTGAGAATAATGTCTGTTCTTCTGCAGGTACTGTGAGGACAGATGATAAAGGTCACTGTGTTCTTTGAAAAAATAATTCTGTATAAACCAGCTACCTTATTTCAATGTTTCATATGTTCTATGTATCTATGAAATTAGAAGTAAAAAAAAAATCTGTACAATTTGTAAGACCAGTGAACCTATACAAGTTCCTATACAAGTGATTGTGAGATTCAGACAGTTCATAGCAATTATATTTTCTCTTGTCAACAATGATTGATTAGAGTGCATTTTCCAACTATAACTGGACTGTCCCTCATCATTGCTGCATTTTCTTTGGACAAGGATGTATGGAAGCACATTAGAAAAGACTAGAAGGGTACAAGGCTAGGGTTTGTCTGGTGTAGAGAATGTTCATAACACTAAACTGTGCCTTTATAATCCATTCTTTCAAATTACTGCCCACACCCACCCACACTTCCTATAAATATTGTGAGAAGCAGTTACTTTAGTATTTTTGAAGTGACTGTGCATTCTTATGTGGTACCAATCTCAGTGAGTTACTCAAAACTTCTAAGGTATTTTCAATCCATAACAGGTTTTTTTTTTTTTTTTTGATGTCATAATTTTGCAGTGTCATTTTCTCACGATTTGCTCTGTCTTTTCAATGTTGAAATCACTAGGTTTGGATCTAGAGAGATGACTCTGCAGTTAAAAGTACCTACTGCCATTGCAGAGGTCCCAAGACTAGTTGTTGGCATCTGTGTCAGGTAGCTTACACTGCTTACAACTGCAGCTCAAAGGAGTCTCATCTGCTCTGCTCATCTCCACAAGCTCCTAGAATAAAGTACACATATACTTACACATTATCAAAAGTAAGACTACATCCTTACAAATCATGAAATTGCTGATCATCTCTCATGTTATCGGTACAAAAATTAGAACTCATAATCAGACTATTCATTCTGAACTTCATATGGATGGGAACATGTCTGACATGGAGTGCACTCTTTGGTGTTCTGTAGAGAACAATGTGTAGAGTAGGTCTCAAGTAAATTAGTTTGTATAGAACACAGTCCTTATAAAATATGTTCTCCTAGGACAGTAACATCCCACCTCAGCATCACCTTATAAATGTGTGTGTGTGTGTGTGTGTGTGTGTGTGTGTGTGTGTGTGCACGTACATGTGTATGTGTTTAATGTATATTAACATCTGTGGTTAAATCACTGTGATAATTTACTAATATACACGTGAGTATATACAACAATATTTTTTCTTCTGTCAGATTGTCCATGGAGAATTCATTTTTGTTAGTTATCCTTCTATTCCCTACACTTATACAAGTGTTTGCATGTAATTGACATAAAATATTCCTGAAAGGAAGTTATGTAGTACAATCCAATCACTGCTTAAGATATGAAAGGAAAGTAGTCTTAAATACCAAGTGACAAATCATCATCTTGGTCTTGGAAGCATCTACTTGGATTCACAGTATTTAAGTTTGTTGTGTGGCTCCTCTCCCTCTTGTCATCATCGTACATTTATAAAATTGGCTACATTGCTCAGTTCCTCTAAGGGCATAATTAATGCCCTACTATTACGTGTTCATTTTAATGTATAGATAGATGCCTTGGACATTTTGTTTCATACTAAAGTACAAATATTCACTCCTTTAGGGTTATATTCACTTTCTTCTCAACTGACTGACCTAATAGAGTATAAATACCAAGACTATGTGAGTTACATAAGGAACAACCTGGGCCATTTCTAGGCTCTTGGAGTTACTCTGGTTTTCATACGGAGAACCAGATGAAAAGTAAGCAAAGCAATATATTAGAAATAGGTTCTTGACAAGCATAACAGGTAATAAAATCCTGTGTTTTAAGGTAGCTCTTGAGCGTGGAGAGGGAACATATCATGGCAAAGTTAAAAGAAGTGAAATCTCTAGCAACCTAAGCCACACAGAGGTGGGAATAAATATGTATGTTAATGACTGAAATTTTTTCTAGGTTATTTGGAGAACACAGACCTAATTATAGGTAAGTAACCAGTGAAATTGACATTGGACTCCTTTAGACCACTGAAAACACATACATTGCTCTCTGAGTAAGATGGCACAATTGGCTTCGGAATTCTTATGTGGAGGAATGATATCATTTGACTTGAGATTTAAGCAAATAATTTTTGTTGTGCTCTGGAGAACAATGGCTCAAAGGAGCCAAGCAGAGAAAAGTCTACAACTAGCCTAGGAAATAAGTAATGGTGGTTTAACAGAGGTCAGTGACCCCTGAGGGTGTTCCCTAGACTAGCCATATCAACAACACCTAGGCATTCTTCTAGCTTTCTGTAAAGGATATTGGAGTGGTAGACACAACAGAAAATTGTAAGTTAAAACTAACCTTCTGGAAAGTGCTAGCATTCTCCAAAACTTTATAGAAACAACTCCAACATCCTCTCAAATTTCAGGGTAGTAGGAAATGGGCATCATATTCCTAGGCAATAAAGTCAGAGCCAAGTGTGTTGACAGATAGTTATAAGAGCCAAATATAAACAAATCATTTCTGCGAAGCATCTTCTGTTGTTGTTTGTTTGTCTTTGATAAGTCAACAAGTTTAATCCAGTTGCTTGTTGGTAAAATTTATGGGGGAACAGTTAGGATGGGATCATTTACATTCTAGGTGTGTGCGTAGCAGTGTGTTTTAAATAGAGTGGTCAGTTGGAGTAGTTACTGAAGCCTCCTGTCTTTCTGTAGTACAGCTTTGTAAATTCTTGTATCTACACTGATATATTGCTCTATTGGATTTCTGTACTCACAAAATGAAATTAAAAGAAGACCTGTAGAGACTAGGGAACTAACTATCCAGGGCAGCAGTTTTAAAATTAGCTCAAGAAGACAAGTGAATCCCTCACATTTTTCCAACAAATTCCTCCTGTCTGTCATATGCTGTGGATCACCTAATAGAATGTCTTAAATGACTAAGTATATTTTAATGAGCCCAGAAATTAAAATCATCTCCTTATTACTTGGAAATACAAAGATATCACCAGCATCTCATGTCCTTAGGTAATACTCTATGTCTGATTTAATAGCTCACTGAGGGCCTGGCTTGCTTTAGAGCAGCAGAGATAGCATTTTAAGGGAGAAAGAACCAAGACTAAGAAGAGTGTGTCTCACATCAACCCTGTCAAATTTTCCTCAGCCTGGTTAGCTTCAATTAATTTAATTTTGATATAGCAAAGCTCAAAAATAATATTATTCTCTTATATGCCACCAAGTTTTATGTAATTCATACGGTTGTTATCATACCTCATGTAATCTACTTTCTCCTTTGTTTAAAATTCAGAAGGTCTTCCTATTTAAATTATCAAAATTCACTTGCTTTCTCAACCAAAATCATGCCAACCTATATGTAAAGGGGATGACAACTTTATTTAAAATTGGTACTTAATTAAGTGTAGACGTGTAGTTTGGTGCTCACCTTTCATTTTTGGTATGTTTAGAAGAGATGGCAAGCATGTCCAACTTTTTGACATTGACACACAATTTCAAATGATGTTTATGCTAAAGAATTGCACAGGTGAGTACTACAAACTCCCCTTATAATATTTTAAGTAAGCTTAGGGTTTTGTATAGGGTTGTATTCATAGCTATCATATAGTGCATGTGGTTCACACTAGAGTCTTCTGTAAGAGCTTCAAATACGGCAAATGTGTAACACTTGGAAAGTATAATATGTTATTAGTTAATGATTCTAAATCTGTTAGAAATTGAGTAAAACTCTGAGGGCTAAAAGAAGGATTGTCCTCAGCCTAAGGAGTTGAGTGGCTGACATAGTAAGGACCAAATTGAGTATTTTTAGGCTCTGAGACAAAGCACCTACCAATAACTTAAAAGAGGGAGTTCATTGCTTTGTTTTTTTGGTTTGATAGGGTTTGGTTCATGTCCATTTTCCTGAGTGTTTCTTAGACTACTGTGAAACAGAACACCCTGTATGTGGAGAAGATATCTCTTTATGTCATAGAGAATAACAAGCAGAATAAGTGGAATACAGGAAGAGAGGTAGGGCAGGATATAGTCAACATTCTCTTAATAACTCACTTCCTTTAGCTATGCTAATACCCTACTTTTATCCTAATCCAGTGGTGCTATTATATTACAAGATTAACCCATTTATCAGGACTCCTCTCAGTAACTAATTATTTATATGCTCCACATGTGTCCAAAGGGTGTGCCTGGCTCTTTGTACCCTCAGTCACTTGTACCTGTGTTTGACAGGGTCCTGTGATTTTTGTCCCTACTTAGATTTACTCTCTGTTGCATGAGCTTGGCATTCTCTTCATAAACAACAGCTAGCTTCAGAGTGTGATGTTTCAGAGTTGACTCCCTTCTCTTGGTGTTCCTCCCTTAGATAAATGGCCAAGACCAGTCAGTTCTTTCTTACCATGATTCAGGAGTGATGCTGGCATCAATGGTACAGATTATGAATATGCTTTGCTGATTGCTTCTTTGGTCTTTTCTACCTCTTTAATAAGAATAAGTGTGGTTGCATGTTTAAACAAAAATATGCCCAAGTGTGATTATGTCAATACTCTGTTCTAATGGTGATCTGTTAAAATATGAATAAGGAAAATGTGATTTGTCCTAAAAGAAGCTTTGGGCTTCTGATGCATTACACATAGCTGAACACTAAAGTAAAAGGGTTTTTTTTATTATTAAAAAAAAAAACATTAAGAGTAATGGCAAGTCAAAAAGAGCAGCATCTTATATAGTGTTCTGTATGAGCTGTCTTAATTTATTTGCCAGAATAAAATAGTTTGGTATAGTATATATACTGTGACCTAAAGCTACCTGAGTCTGTGCTCTGTCTGCATATTTTGTAGATATTACTTTAAACAGAAATACGAGGAAGAAAACTAAGCTATATTTGCTTGATATTTGCTTATAAAATGAACTTATAAGTACAAGATCAAATTATTATATTAGTGTGTCTTTAATTTATTTTTCATAAGGACTAAAGCAAATAGTTAGCAGCCATTTTATGAAATTAGGGGGTTCAAAACTGAAATTTATGCAATTTAATATTAAGAAATTCTTTGTTTTTGGACTCAGGAATACTTTTCTGAGATAACTTACTCATATTGAATCAGTATCATGACACTATAGGAGCTATGGTGGCTTCCGAAAATACTTATTAGCTTAAGTATTGTAATAGAGATTGAAAGGATGGTGTTGGAAAGATGAATATACCTTTAATATCTGACCTTCTGAGTACTGGACATAGAAGTTATTCATCAAGTTCCTTCTCTCCAATGTTAAGACTTTGGACTAAAGTCATCCCCAATGAGTCCTTAGAGTCATCTCCCAGGTCTCTGGTCCTTTCTAGAGAGTCCCGAGTTGCTGTGATTGTTTCAACAGTATTACTGGATGTGGTCTTCTTGGAGTAGATTTGTCACTTAGGATGGCTTTGAAATCTGCAGCCTGATAAAATCCACTGTAGGAATAGAAAGCCAGAGTTTTATCATTATTCCCTCATAATTTTGTTGACAGAATGTAACATTGTAAGGACTGTCATATGTCCATAATGTGTGTTATACATACTTCAGTATGGAGGTAAAGGGAGTTTGTTTTGTTTAGTTTTTTCATTCATCATACAATTTTCCAGAGCAGTTGATCTTATAGAGGCACTATAAGGACCAGCAGTGCTAGTTTTACTAAAGTATTTATTTTGTCTCTAATATACAAATGAGGCCTTGCCTACATTTTTTTTTCTTTTTTTTTTTAAGTTAGGTATTTTCCTCATTTACATTTCCAATGCTATCCCAAAAGTCCCCCATACACTCCCCCCCACCCCCTACCCACCCACTCCCACTTTTTGGCCATGGCGTTCCCCTGTACTGGGGCATATAAAGCTTGCAAGTCCAATGGGCCTCTCTTTCCAGTGATGGCCGACTAGGTCATCTTTTGATACATATGCAGCTAGAGTCAAGAGCTCCGGGGTACTGGTTAGTTCATAATGTTGTTCCACCTATAGGGTTGCAGATCCCTTTAGCTCCTTGGGTATTTTCTCTAGTTCCTCCATTGGGAGCCCTGTGATCCATCCAATAGCTGACTGTGAGCATCCACTTATGTGTTTGCTACGCCCTGGCATAGTCTCACTAGAGACAGCTATGTCAGGGTCCTATCAGCACAATCTTGCTAGTGTATGCAATGGTGTCTGCGTTTGGAGGCTGATTATGGGATGGATCCCTGGATATGGCAGTCTCTAGATAGTCCATCCTTTTGTCTCAGCTCCAAACTTTGTCTCTGTAACTCCTTCCATGGGTGTTTTGTTCCCAATTCTAAGGGGCAAAGTGTCCACACTTTGGTCTTTGTTCTTCTTGAGTTTCATGTGTTTTGCAAATTAAAGGATCTTTACCTATCCTAAATCAGATAGAGGACTAATATCCAATATAAATAAAGAACTCAAGAAGGTGGACTCCAGAAAATCAAATAACCCCATTAAAAATGGGGCTCAGAGCTAAACAAAGAATTCTCACCTGAGGAATACTGAATGGCTGAGAAAAACCTGAAAAAATGTTCAGCATCCTTAATCATCAGGGAAATGCAAATCAAAACAACCCTGAGATTCCACCTCACACCAGTCAGAATGGCTAAGATCAAAAATTCAGGTGACAGCAGATGCTGGTGAGGATGTGGAGAAAGAGGAACACTCCTCCACTGTTGGTGGGATTACAAGCTTGTACAACAACTCTGGAAATCAGTCTGGCAGTTTCTCAGAAAATTGGACATGGTACTCCCAGAGGATCCAGCAATACCTCTCCTGGGCATATATCCAGAAGATCTTCCAACCGGTAAGAAGGACACATGCTCCACTATGTTCATAGCAGCCTTATTTATAATAGCCAGAAGCTGGAAGGAACCCAGATGCCCCTCAACAGTGTAATGGATATAAAATATGTGGTACATTTACACAATGGAGTACTACTCAACTATTAAAAAGAATGAATAAATGAAATTCCTAGGCAAATGGTTGGACCTGGAGGGCATTATCCTGAGTGAGGTAACCCAGTCACAAAAGAACTCAAATGATATGTACTCACTGATAAGTGAATATTAGCCCAGAAACTTATAATGCCTACATGTTTTTAAATAGTGATAGTAAAGAGATTATGTCAGTGTGAAATGGTGATGCATATAAATCAAGCATTGCTCACCTAGCAGAACAATTGAATAAATAAAGTAGTTTTATAGTTATACTGGTTTGACCTTTCTCCTGTTTAGAACTCTATTCTTGAGTGAAACAATTTTATTTCTAATCTTTCCCTTTTCTAAAGAGAAACATCCCCTAGTTACCAGCAACAGTGAGATTTTGAATGTTGAGTATTTAGTGTTGAGCCTGTGGAGAGCCCTAAAATATAATTTTGTTAGTGCCACAAGTTTAAGCACAGTTTCTCTATTTCTGGGGCACAGTCTGAGCTACCCCACTGATAGGGGTGTTTGCTGAAAGGGAAGCTTGCTCAATGTTTAGGAAAATATATGGAACAGATTGCCAGCTGCAATTGGATCAAGTATTTCATGATTTGGAAGGGAGGAGAATCTTTAAGTCATAGAATCTTCCAGAAGACATCTAATTTATACTATGGTTATGAGAATTAGACAATTAAGTGGAATTATATGACAGCAATGGTACATTATTTATGATTGATATGGGTCAGCTGCTAAGGGTCGTCCTGCTAATGCTAATAACTAGATTGATAAACCTGGTCCTACATGGTAGAAGGAGAAAATTAACTTCCTCAGTTATATCTCTGACCTCTACACCTGTGCCCTGATATGCACCTATCCATTTGTGCATAAACATATGTTCACACAAACAGAGAAAGACAGAGAGACAGAGAGACAGAGAGACAGAGAATGAGAAATTAAGAACTACCTAGATCAATGTCCCTTCCACTGATGACTACCTCTGTTAGGACATGG
The DNA here is from genome assembly GCF_978045245.1 of Mus caroli. Classification (NCBI taxonomy): domain Eukaryota; kingdom Metazoa; phylum Chordata; class Mammalia; order Rodentia; family Muridae; genus Mus; species Mus caroli. The sequence continues at coordinate 37,867,943 of NW_028227262.1, read as the reverse complement.
TCATATGGGCAGCCAATAGTTACATGAGTCACTTCAGAAAACTCTTAGCTAGAATTTCTCTATTGAATTGTAATTCAGTTATTGTTGGGGTATTTTAGTGTTTATTCTTTGTACCTATAAACATTTCCCAAAGCTAAAGCACAGTACATATAGTCACCGACCTCATAGTTTCACCAGTAGATATGGTAGAAACCATCAGAATTTTTGACTCAGGTGACAATACTCTCCAAAGCACCCATTTTAGGACCTATCATGTTAGGCTTTAGAAATTGTTTCTTATACTGACTCATAGAACACAAGATTCAGGTTTGCAAAAATAAATTACTTGACATTATAGATGGTTCATACAAACCAGTTTGCTAAAAGTGACATCTCAAAAAGTTACGTGTCAGTGCATGCACATAGTTATCCTTTTAGAAGTCAAACCCCTACAGTTATGCATTCCCCCAGCTCAGGAGACAAAGGATAAATTTTTACAATCAGAGGCAAGTTCCACTTACAATTGCTTGTGCACTTTCCCTCACTTTAGGTTTATGTTCTCAGCTTTCTAATACTTTTGGTAAAAAGCCAATCTTTGGGGAAATTCCAATTTCATTTGGTGGAGTGATTTTATTTTGAGCAGTATGCAAGCAGTTCTTCACAGAATCCAATTGTACCATGGATAGCATAAAGTCTATGGAAGAGAAAATAGGATAAATAAATATTATAAATAAAACATCAAGTCATAAAATCAATAAAGAAGGTATAAAAGTATAGACTTACAGTATTATGTGGTTTTCATACATTGGCTGCAGGGTTTCTGTAATGGATTGTCTTCTAACTCTAGTTTCTTTGCCTTAATTTTCCAAACCCACAGTGAATAGATATTCTCTCCATCATCTTATTGTGTTCATTCAACCAGAATACTGACTGGAATCAGTGTGTGACATCACACATACACACACACATGCACATGCACGCACACAAGCACACACGCACACACACACATATGTGTATATATATAATGTGTGCATTGTGTATATATATGTATATATATATATATATCTTTAAATAGTAATTTAAACAGAATATTAAAGATGAATGTGGTGGTTATTGCTATAAGCATTGAATGACATGCCCAAAAAGGAGAGTATCTTTGTCCTTGAAACAGTTATTGCTAGATCTTCCACTTATATTGGAAAGATAGCAGTACCATATGGCCTGGTCTTAAAGAAGTGGGTGTCTTTCAGAGAGTTCTGGGAGTTTGCACTGATTAAAGTAATAACAATACAAAGGCTAATCCCTTAAATGTTGAATTAAAGCCAGATTTTAAGGACTATGCACTCTCTCCAAAATGGATGTGAGAAACTTGAGTGCAGAGTTGGTGAGTTAAGTTTGCATTTTTGCTGGTGTGTTGGTCTGTTTTCTCGAATGGTGAGAAGCTACCAAAGAGGATGAGATGAAGACTGTGTCTCGAGGATGGAGTTGCCTGGAACTACTCACCTTAAGGAAAGCTCTGAATGGAATATGGGCATGCAGGAGTGGATATGAGAATCAGAAACTGGGCTGGATGTGTAAACAGAGATACATAGAACATGATATTCATTCCAAATACAAGACTATCCCCTACAACAGTACTATCAGAGGTCTCCAGCACCCAACCTCTAAAGATATTGACCGATTCCCATGCAGTACTGGTAACTACCCAATTCTTTATTATTGCCTAAATTCACACACTGTTCTAATACAAAATGTTTTTACATTATTTTAATGTGGAGATATGGCATTTTCTTTTCCCAGGCCTAGGAAAAAGGATCTGATTGCATCAGCCTATAGGGTGAAAACTTATTTTTCTCACTTTGATTTTCTCCAAGAAATTCCAACTAGACTAGGAGCCAATGATAAGTAGTCAAATTAAAGAGAGGGAGCAGAAACTCCGGGAATTAGAAAATGATCCTCTGTCTCTGTGGGCTATTAAGGAAGGCAGTCTCAGCAATGAGACTTTGATGTACTGAAGAAGACGAGCTTAGCTTCTTAGAACAATGTCTTAAGCTATTAGGGGATCCGATCCTATGGCACAGACTTATCAAGTGATTGCTTAAGAAAATTATATGAAAGCTCAGAAACAGACAGTCGGAATGAACATTAAACTTTTGACTTTAACTGAACTGCATGGTGAGAGCATCTGTAGTGGTCTTTTGCCCAATGAATTTAACATAGTTTATCTGTATTGGGCTGCTGGCCTCAAGGTGTTCATGCCACATATTTCATAAATTAGGACATCCCCTTTTATTTGAACTGTGTAAACTTTAATATACAGCATAAATTTTGAAGTAGGAGTAGAACAATTTTATACATTAATAATCAAGAAAAAGATTTTTGGTCCCAGCAATGTTGTATCTTAAAACCTTAGGGTAGAGTGAGTTGAACATTTAACTGTTAATATGAAGACCTGCTCTTGAGATTTAAAAATCCTCTGTGTTTCTCAGGTGATGTGAATCATCACAGAAGATACTAGAAGCATAAGATAGCATTCCCATTATTTGATATAAGGTATTTGTGATTTTAGTCCAACACCTCACATAAAAATGCTTGGTTACTGCCTGCAAATGCCATTATACAGTGTCCCCTGGTATGTTTATGCCAGTCCATTCTGAGCACTCGTCTTTGCTGCAGGCATCATGAAATGACCTTTTTGGCAGCATCTGCTCCCTTTTGAATTTGTATGGCTTTCCTGAGTGCCATTATCTCATTAAATCATTTATGTACAGGAAGAGAGATGCTGCAGTGAATAGTAAAACCTCACAATTTGTTTTTGATATCCTCCACATTTTTAAACAAATGCATTCGTAGTAAGACCAATATAAATAACTTAATTAAAGCCAGACAGTTAACGTTTGGGATGAGTGTTTTTGACATGATGGCATAGATGGAGCTTAAAACTTAGACTGATTTTAAAACCCTGAATTTCAAAGTCGATTTCTGCCACTTTGTGATTCCTAGGATATAAGGAGCCGCCCTCACATTCGCCATTACAAGATGGCGCTGATGGCACTGGCACCCGTGTAATCAAACCATCTGTGCATGCGCCGGGGTAGTTTCCCACCCCATGTGCTCTGCCTTCCCCGTGACTACAACTCCGGCCTATGGGCTGCAGCCAATCAGGGAGCGACACGTCCGAGGCGGAGGACAGTCCTCCATAAAAGGGATGGGTTTCCGCCATTCTATCGATCTCGATCTCTCTATCTCTCTCTCTCTGGCTCTCTTCTCCACTGGCTCCTGAAGGGGTAAGCAATAAAGCTTGTGCTGCAGAAGATTCTGGTTGCCCTGAGCGTGTTCTTACCAGGGGGAACAAAAGCGCGGGCAATACTAGGAAGTTATTGTTTCCCAACAATGGAGTAAAGCCTTTTCTCACTTTTTATTATTGTTGTATTCTCATAAGAAACATGACATCACTTTGCTTAAGTCACAGGACTTCACCTCAATATTTTATGTGTAGAATGGAGGGCGAATTTATTGTTTATCTTGTAGATTTTCTTTAAGCCATACGGTTCAGGGCTTGGATGGAATGTGGAATCAGAATCAAGTCATCAAGCCTAGGAATTCATGTCACTGATGACTCTTTAACTACCTTGAGGACAAAGCTTCCCAAAAGACTTAGTGGCTGATTTGATCATATGTGTAACAGAGTTGATGTTCCTCCTATAAAGTTCATAGCAGAAGTTTTAGTTATAACTTCTCAGTTTAATCCCTGACCCATCACTTATTAATTTTGTGATGTTAGGCAATTATTCTTCTGTAATTCAGGTTGTTTGTCTATAAAAATGATTTATTGGAGCATTTAATTAGACAATCGATGTTAAATGGCCAAATGCTCGTTGTCAGTGAGCTTTCCCAATTAGAGATTCTTGTTCTTTTTTTGTTGCTGTTTTTCAGTTTTAATAATAATTGAATCCAGGTCTTCAATGAGATGATGAGAAAGTTTGGAAGCTAAATTCATCTACAGGGCCCAAAAGATAATTTCCTCATCACAACTCATAATATTTGTAATACGTGAGAGAAGCTATGGGTATTAAATCCTTCAAAAATGCCAGGCGTTGTGATGCACGCCTTTAATCCCAGGACTTGGGAAGCAGAGGCAGGTGGATTTCTAAGTCTGAAGCCAGCCTGGTCTACAAAGTGAGTTCTAGGACAAAACAAACAAACAAAAATCTTCAAAAATATTTCTGACTTTCCAGAAGAGAGGACCCTTCCCTCCTGTCTTCTAAAGGGATGAATGCAATAAATGCATGTCTCATTTATATCTGATTTGAAACTCATACATGGGCAATCATTTTGTTCCACTTAGAGACCTCAGATATTCAGATATATTAAACATTCCATTAGGCATTTGAGGATCAGCTTGGTAATGAACTGACTTTCCAGCATCCAACTCATAGACAGCAGTTAAGACGTTAGTTATTGTAGGTTTGATGGTGTGGGGGTATGTGTATGCAGATGTGTGTGCTGTTTTATCTATGGGCGTGCATGCAACTGAATGTATACATGTATATTTGTTGAAGAAAAGAGGATATTATACAATTTTATAAAATTGCCTCTAATTTTTAAGATTAAGATACTGAAATATAGAGAGTTTCATGATGAATTTTATTTATATACTTACAATGTAATTTTTTACATCCCGAAATCAGTTTCTACCCCCTTCTACTTCGAGTCCCTCCCCTAACTATTTCTCCCTTCCCTATATAGCAACTCTACATTTCTAATCAGAAAAGAGTAGGCCTCCCTCCCATGGATATAAACCATCCAATTTGCAGTAAGACTAGGAACCTCCTATTATGGCTGGTGAGTTTTACCTCCTATATCAGGGTGAGTTTTAAGAAACCAATGTTCAAGCTGGGCATGGTGGCACACGCTTTTAATCCCAACACTCGGGAGGCAGAGGCAGGCAGATTTCTGAGTTCGAGGCCAGCCTGGTCTACAAAGTGAGTTCCAGAACAGCCAAGGCTATACAGAGAAACCCTGTCTTGGAAATAAAAGAAAATAAAATTAAAAGAAAAGAAAAGAAAAGAAAAGAAAAGAAAAGAAAAGAAAAGAAAAGAAAAGAAAAGAAACCGATGTTCAGAGTGTTCAGAGTGGCCTTGTTAAACATCAGTGGGAGGAGCGGCCCTTGGGCCTGAGGGGGTCCAATGCCCTATTGTAGGGGATTTCCAGGGCTGGAAGGTGGGAGTTGGTGAATGGGTAAAAGCAACCTCATAGAGGCAGGGGGAGGGGGTTGGGATAGGGGGATTCTGGAGGGGAGACTGGGAAAGGGGATAACATTTGAAATGTAAATAAAGAAAAAATATTTACACTGTCAGGCAGTGGCACATGCCTTTAATCCCAGCACTTAGGAGGCAGAGGTAGGTTGATTTCTGAGTTCGAGGCCAGCCTGGTCTACAGAGGAGTTCCAGGACAACCAGGGATACACAGAGAAACCCTGTCTCAAAAAACTCAAAAAAGAAAAAAAATATATCCAATAAAAGGGGGGAAATGAGAGAAACCTGTGTTGAACACTTGTCAAGAAAACGGGGCTAGCTGGGTTATCACATTGAAAGTACCCTGAGTAGTAAAATCTAACCAACATGCATGACACCAGTACAATCAGTCAATATTCAGAACACTCCACAGGATAAGATCATGTGCATATTTTTTACTCAATACATATTAATTGGGTGATTTAAATGATTTTTTCATTAAATATTTTAAATTAGAATTTATTTAGTTATTTATTTTCCAACGCTTTTTAACATGTACTGTGGGATTATTGAAGGGGTTCCAATGAAAATATATTGATATCTAGATACTAGGATACTAGCAGTAAGGTGCTAGTGGTGTAGCATTTATAACCATAAATATTTTTTTTCTTTTTTTCTCTTAAAGAGCTGGCAGTTGAGTAAAGGAAGAAACAACAAACAAACACACTTAAACTAATGTCAAGTACAAGGAGTAGATATCCTGTTATAGAAATCCAAACCTAGTAAAATACTCAGAATAACTAAAGAGGATCAGCCACAGTAAATACAGCTATAGCATAATATCTCACCTCTAAGCCTCAGGGGACATCATAGAAGCAGCAGCAGCTAAATTTTAAGAACCGGATGATAGAAACTTCTGCTGCAAGGTAGTATCCCCTACATATGATAGGGAAGTTCTACACATAAAATCTGAATATCATGGTACCTTAAAGAAGACCTTCATAATGACAGCATAAGTTGGCATACCACTGCAGATTGGAGAAATCTCACTTGGACCCCTCACTAGATAAAAAGAAAACTAATGGCTGACCAGAGAGGGATAATCAGTCTTTTCTAAAAATGAGCTCCAGAGAGGTTATCCAATTTGAAGTGTTCAGCTCTAAACACATATGTGGGGTTCCACACTTGGGGGAGTAAAGGGGTGGGAGACCTGTGTCCTGCCAGAGCTCGGGTAGACTGCCTCGGGACCCCACTGAACTGCCTGGGAGGGGTGTCAGGCGTCACAGGCCACACAACCCTGCTGAGGGTGGGAGCATTCTCAGCTCTCACTCTCTGGCACCACAGACCACTGGGTACCGCAGGAGTGCCGGGTTTAGGGTCACTCTCAGACATCCCAGACCACTGTATGTTGTGGGAAAGCTGAGAACCGGCCCTTGGATAGACTCCTGCCCAGGAGCCACAAAGAAAACTCTAGCAGGTTACCTCAGGGATGAGACAATCTTGCGAGCTCAGCTGCTAGCTCGGCTTGGGTTGGCTGGTGGCTGTGGCTGGAGCACAGGAAGACCTCCTGGTGGGGCTCTGGTTCCATTGCTTTAACATGGCGGATCTTGATGGGCAGAGATGGTCCACGGTTTGAAGGCATTTATTGTAGAAGGGGAGAGAAGTAGAAGATAGCCATGGCCACGTGGAGAGAAGGGGGAAGAGAAGAGGAGTAGGATAGTGAGAGGTAAGAGACAAGGAGAGAGCAACTGCTTAAGAGAGAAAGGAGGGGCCAAGCAGCCCCTTTTATAGTAGGCTAGGCTACCTTGCTGTTGCCAGGTAACTGTGGGGAGGAACTTACCTGGTTGGCTGTAGCCAGAATACCAGGAGCTTGGGACATTGTCTACATGACTGATAGTCACAGGATTATGGAGTTGAGGAGTTGATGTGGTGTCAGTCGCTTGTGTCTAGGAACATAGCTTATGGTTCAGTCCCTTGTAGATTTTTCTACTGGGTCTCCATGTAAGCCTAGCTCGACCAGAACACATACTGCCTTTCATGATCTAACACACATATACATACATATAACACTAAATAGAGGTATAATACTGTAATTTATCAAAAACATAAAGATAAGCAGTAATGTAACAGGGGTGAGCACGAGTCTATTGTCTCTACTATGTGAAATACTCCTAACCTCCACCTCTAAATAGATCTCCACCTGAGCTCTTCTTTGCCCACAAATGCAATTAATACAAGTAGCCACATTCCTTACCATTTTAAAACAATATAACTATAGTTATAGTTTGTGAAATTTATGTTTTGGTTCTGTACCTCTTAATGATATAATTTGGAATAAAATAATTAAACATGCTGAGCTTTCATTTCTTAATTCACAAGTGGAGAATAATAAAATATATCCAATAATTATAATTTTGAAGAAAGTGAATCAATGTATTTAAGTCACTTAGCCAACAGTCATAGAAGGTAAGTGCCAAATTATGAGATTTTTTTTACTTCACCAAGAAGATTTGTCAACACAGTAGGTGCTTAGTAAATGGTAGGCATTCATTAACATCTAATTAGTAAGTGTTCCAAAATGGAACTTCTTCTGGATAGCAGGAGAGGTGTTTGTTGTTGCTGTTGATTTTTTTTTTTAACTTCATAAGTCTAGCAACCTACACCCATTAATTTAGGTTACCATGCCATATCAACGATATATTTTTGGTCTCTAGGTTAGTTATGTATTAGTAGAAAGGAAGCCAATCAAAGCCTTTAATACCCCCCTCTCTACTTAAAATCATAGCTAAGTAGAACACGGAATGTGTATGAAGACCCTGAACACTCTAAAAAGAACTAATACTCTATTTCCAAAGCAGTGGCTGTCAAGAAAGTGTTGGTGTGTCAACCATGACAGCGGTGTGTAGTATCTATCAGATCCATTGCTTCTTTGTCTTTTCTTGGATATAGACTCAGCAGACCCCAAAGCAATCTTTATTACATTTTCTTACCCTGTAGAATCTACATGCATTTCTTCTAAATACTTGGAGATAATACCAAATTCAGTACCTACCACGAATGAGTCCTAGTGTAAGCAGTATTCTGAAATAGAAAAGAGTGGGACCTGCTAAAGTTATCACTGTAGTAAGAAACGTCTCATTAGCTTTATGAAGTGTTATACTTGACAACATATTAATTTCTCACATATCTATGCACACTTGGCCTTTAGACACTTGGCAACACTGAAGTTTTCTGTGATGTTATCACAACTTCTTAGTTGGAAGATTCTATGCCCAAATATCACAATCCATCCATTCAGGCTTTATTCCTACTGTGTCTCATTACCATTGTAATGCTCATCTTCAGTGTATAGTAGCTGAAATGACACAATGTACTAGTGCTCCATCACCCATCCCTTCAAGGAGATTCAGTGGCTCCCAGTTGGTTTCTACAAGTTTAAATATATTGGGGTAATAGCTAAAGAGAACAATTGCTAGGTGAGTGAGAACACAACAGCTCACCTGTAACCCTAGCAGTCAGGAGCTGGATCCAGAAGAATGCACTTGAGAGGACCATCTTGAGTACAGAATGAGCCTAGCTATCTCAAATAAAGAAAAACACAAAATATTTAAACGTAGATCTATTAAAATGGAAACAAGAGCTTAGCTAGCTTTAAATCTGATTTATTTACTTGCAATGACATAACATTCTCATAAATCCTCTATTGATTCTAGGGTCACTTTATTATGAAACAAAGAATGATGTTGCTGCTTTAAAAAGGCCCATTTTGACTGTTACTGCTGTTCATTAACTTGACACAATCTAGAATCACTTGGAGACAACCCTCTAGAGAGTGATGCATGTGAGAATGAATTTGATTTCATTAAGTGATGTATGAAGAAGATCTATCTTGTCCATCAGCAGTACTCTTCCCTAGACAGTGGATTATGGTAGAAAATAGAAGGGGCCAGATGAAAGCTACTTGACTATAGGGTAATATGACTGAATGCTTCAACTTTTTGCTGTACTTCTGCCTTGATTTCTCCACCATGATAGACTGTACCGTGAAATATGACTAAACTTGTTTTCTCCCTTAAGTTGCTTCTGGAACATTGTTTTATCGCAGCAACAGGAAAAAAGAAACTAAGACATCCATCAGCTCTGAAATTTAAAATCAACTTTGATTATTTTTCTCACCTGTGGGTTAATTGCATAAAGTGCTTGCCACATTTATACAGTCTACCAAACAGAAAGGGCATGCTGCTGAAAGGTGAAAGTATCTATCTTTAATTTTTGGTTTAATCTCTATCTCTGGTACGACTATAATTATGGCTTGAATGGAGAAAACTGTTAGGAAATATTTTAGGTGTCATTTTAAAAAAGACATTTAAGTCGGGCAATAATCATATGAAGGCACATCCATTTGTTTTCAGAACAAGGGGGAGTCACAATCTATTGTGGCTCCTTGGAGTATTGGGTTATAGGAAACACACATTTCCTACTGCAGGAAAAAATGAGACCTGATATATATATATATATATATATATATATATATATATATATATATATATGATAAGCAGTGGTTTATTTTGCCCACTGAGACGTAGCATATATGTGAAAGTATATTTACATAACTGACACACAGGATGCATGGTGAACGTGGATCCAATTTTATTCTCGAACTTGCCATGAACTTTTAGCATTACATTTGTAGTAATCTCTAATAACTTTAGGCTAAGGTCCTTTTTTTTTAACACCAAGACATTAATTCATTTGTACCTGGCATTCCTTAATGATTAATGCCATTTTATAGTGGTAAATCAGGGATATGGATTGAGTATGTGATGTCTCCAACAGGGTTAAATATCATTCATCTGAAGATATTGGAAATTTTAGGAGGGAGAGCTTGGTTGAATATAATATGTCAGTGAGTACAAATGCCCTTGACATAGTATCTTGCCTTTAGCCTCTTCATATCTTTCTCTATTTCTTGGCTGCCATAATATGAACAGTTATGTCTTGGCCGTATGCCTTTATGGCTTGATGTTTTGCTTTATCACAGCCAAAACAATCATGCTAAGCCCTGTGGACTGAAACATGAACCAAGATCAATATTCTCTTGTGTAATTTATTACTGTCAAATACATTATCATGAAGAAAATATCTAAAATGCTTAGTAATTCAATGAATGTGTTAAGTATACACAACACATTAGTCTGATAAACATTAAATTACTTCATTGCATACATATATGCAATTGTATATGTATATATTTATATATGTATGGCCATTTAAACATTTACTTTTGTCTCTCTGTATAAGAGATAAATTGATACGGTCTGTCTTCAGTATGAAGTATGCTTAGAGGTCATCAAAGTTAAAACAGAGGTTTGAGGACTGCGGTAATTGGTTCCTTCTCTGGCAGCATCTGGCCCTGTGTTCTTACACCTCTGAGAGTTGGAATGTGATTGGTAGTCTGCTTAGTAATTGAGAACATGATCAAGGAGGAATCTCAAGTCCCAAACTATTCATTAGGCAAGTCTCAGAGAAATAAAACAATAAGCTGAATGATTTTGGAAAGGGAAAAGTCCTAGACTATCGAAGAAGAAGGCAGGAACTTACAGAGATCAAGGAATTTTAAAACTATTCTCTTGAGTCAAATAGTATACTGGTCATTTGTGCCTTTTCTCAATACTGGCATCCTATCCCAGTTTGTATCTTACAAACTGCTTTGTTGCATTAGTTTCTTAAACTTATTATTTTCAGTATCTTTATATATATATATATATATATATATATATATGAATATATATATGAACACATATATATGAGCATATATATGTATATATATATATGAACATATATATATATATTCCCTTGAGACACATCTATTTACACTCTTCCTGAACCACATTCAATTTTCAATTCTTAAATACTTAATATAGAGGTAAAAATGGTAATGGAGTACAGGGCCAGAATTGGGATTCTTTGTGATTCTCATTTCTTTGAGATGAGTGTTGAAGAGCATGGTAAAATTATGGGTAGTATACATGCTTTGTTGGAACAGGTCTATAAGCTTGAGCTTAGCATTTCCTGAAAATGTGTTAATTGGCACCCCTGTAGGTTTTAAAGGGCTTGATGCAGATTCCTAAGGGGCCCAATTGGCTTTTTTTCCTACAGAAGGCAAGTTGTACAAAGGGAAGATGTACTGAGACAACAAAAGCTATGTAGTTTTTCATAGTCAGAAATGTCAAGTGGTAGTGCAAATCCCTATCAGAGATTAATCTTGAAGCGTGTGGTATGGAGTGAGGTAAATGGAATAAGGCTTGAAATAAATGAGATGTAAAATTCTAGAATTCTTAAATGGGATTTCCCTGAAGAAAACAAAAGTCTCCTTGAAGTGAAGTTCTTAGGTCTTAAATGAACAACTGTGTGAATTTTGGTAATAGCTGACCTTCATAAACCAGTGTATTCATCAATAAATGAAAACTTTCTATCAACACAAAGTTTCTTCCTTTTTGTTGTCAGTTTTCCCTTGTAACAAGGACAATCATGCTCTGATTTTTATCACAATAGATTCAACTTGACTGTTTTTGACATTTTAATAAATACGATATTAGGCTCCTTTCTAATCAATGTAACAAAATACTTTACAAAGGAAACTTAATGAAAGAAGGAAGTATTTATTTTTGTGTTATAGCCCCAGTAGACACTGGGCATCATATCAGGGAGTCATGGTGCAGAGAAGAGACAGATAATATTACATCTAGACACAGAGAGCAGAGAGTGCTGGATGCTTGCTGATTTCTTCATTTTTACTCACTTCAAAACATTATCTCATGGAATGTGGCTGTCCATAGTTATAATGTGTCCTTACATTTCAAGTAACTGAATTGAGAAAATCAGTCATAGACACACCCACAAAGTTGCTTCTGTGGTGTTTCTAAGCTTTGTCAAGTTGGGAATCAAGGTTAGCCCTCATAGGAAGTAACACATTCTATTCTTTTGTGTCCAGATTATTTCTGTTGACCTGATGTTTTTAAGATTCATCTCTATAGTTGAGATTATTAACAGTTTGTTCTTTCCCATTCTGAGTGGCATTCTGTCCTATAATAAGTCCCAATTTGTCTATGCTATTCCTCAACTAATGAACATATATGAAATTGTCAGGTTTCATTAATTGTGAACAAATACATTTCCACATTTCCAATGCACTTTTACAAATCATTTGGTAAAGATGCTCTTTATTGTCTTCTTCTTCTTCTTCTTCTTCTTCTTCTTCTTCTTCTTCTTCTTCTTCTTCTTCTTCTTCTTCTTCTTCTTCTTCTTCTTCTTCTTCTCCTCCTCCTCCTCCTCCTCCTCTTCTTCCTCCTCCTCTTCCTTCTGCTCCTTTTCCTCTTCCTCCTCCTCCTCATCCTTCTTCCTCTTCCTCTTCTTCATCATCATCCTTCTTTTTTCTATTGCCTGTGATATACACATGTGAGTGCATATATCCATGTACAACCTCGCAGGGCTAGAAAAAGTTATTGAGTGACTTTTCTATCAATCTCTATCTTACTTATTCCATTGAGAAGCTGTCTCTTACTAAACTTGAAGCTGACCAATAAGATCCGGAGGCTTTTCCTATCTTTGCTATCAATGCTAGATTCTGGGGTTATAATATTCACAATATCATGCTTGGATTTTATATCTGGGTATGTAGTATTCAAAATTATATCCCTATAATTACACAGAAGCCAGTGTTTAAAAAATGATCTATCTCCCCAAGTTAATATATGTTTTTATTTTCCTTGGTAATCACTTAGGCATAAAATTGCTGGAACTTAGGATGCCTTTATGCTTAACAATGGTAAACCTCCTAAACAGTTATTAAAATTAGCCACATTGCCCCCCCCCACCACTAAAAGAGGTTCAGAGTTCTTTCCCATACATGCTTTAGCTCTTGGTATTGGAAACCTTTTTAATATTTACCTTTTACATGGGTGTGTATTTATATTTCATTTTGAATTTTACTTGACATTTTGAAGACAACATATAAATATATTGCTTTCTTATTTCTTTGATTTCTATTTGCATGGAGGATGTTGCCATTTTCTCCACTTGTCACATTTTAAGATCACATGTTCTAGATGAGATGAAATTGTGTCTTTGTTTTATTCTTAGGTGATCTGAGGTTATACTAGGTTCACATGTGTAAAATTTTTATGAGAAAGCCTGCCATTTTTATATACATAGCAACAGAACTTTCAAACTTTCACTGGCTTCCTGTCATGTATTCTATTGATCAATTAAGTATTCTTTAAATTGATGTCAAGTTTCTTGGCTAAATCGTATTAAAGTCTTTTTGTTTTATCATCCAATGTAAATGTAATGATCTTTCTAGGTACAGCTATCTGTATTTTAATTCATTACAGTTCAGTCAGAGTTAATTATGTGTTAAATAATATAAGAATTGCAAAGAATAAATCTGTTTAATCCTAGCTCTGTGCTATAAAATATTGCATCTAACTAATTTTTATTATATGTCTCATAATATATTCAGATTTATCTAGTTAACCAGCATCCAGTTATATTTTCCTATAATTAACAAAAAATGTTTTTTTTTAATTCTCTAGTTTATCATTTTATTTTATGTTCCTTTGAGCCTGAAGGAACTTTACCTCAGTGTTTCATACAGGTATCCCTGTAGTCAGTAGGTTTTCCTTGCCTTAATTTGTCTGAGAATAATTAAGTGGCTCTTCACTTTTTTGTGTATCATTGTACTCATATTCTCCAGCACCCTACTCCTATAACTCAGGGTAGAAATTTAACCTCTAAATATTGGAACACTGTGGCCCCATCATGTGATGATGGCCATTTGGTGCTGAGAAGTCTGTACTGCAATGCAATATCTACTGGTTTATAAAGTGCCAGTTTTCTTTGTTATTTTTCCCCCCAAATTTTCTCTTTCTTAGCTTTTATTAAGCTTGTGATATGCCAATACACCTAGTCATGATACATCCTTCTTAGTGTATTTTGAGCTTCCTAGATCTGTAGGCATAGATGTTTTCCATGAAGTTGAGAATGTTGAATCTCATGTTTTTTGATGTCTTGTGTATCTAGGGTAGGGAGGGAGAGAGGGAGAGGGGGGGATTTTGTTTCTTTACTCTGGAGATTCCAGTTAGAGAAATCCTTGATTGATTGTAGTTATGATCACTAAAGCTTTGCCTGTTTCCCACATCTTTGTGATCTGATGCAATTCAGATTCTAAATTCTTTATTTTTGACAATATGTGAAAACTGAAGCTTTTCTTAGCTCTTTTAAGACTTCCAGATATTGTCTGCTGAATCAATGATCTTTTCCCAATCAAACTTCTCTAGAGTCAGCATGGGTTTAGCTTGCCAAAAGAATATTCCTGGGACCTGTGTTTTCAGGAACCAAACATTACAGCTCTCTGGTATGATCATTCGAGACTTTTGAGTCCAAGCAGTTATTCTGTATAGTTTTTCCTTGCTTTTGTAATTTATTCTGTAATATAATATATATTAACATTTAATCACAGTGTTGTCTTGTAATGATATTTGGATGATTTTGTGTTTCTTATATTCATTTTTCAGTGGTAATAGACTATATACATATACATATACATATACATATACATATACATATACATATACATATACATATACATATACATATACATATACATATACATATACATATACATATATATAATTAGATATATAATTAGATTCTTGGATCCAGAAACCATCAACATAAGGGTATTGGATTCAGTGACATTGGGCTACATAGTCATTATGGTATTAACATTTGTTATTATAAGATTTTTAATATCAGCACAGGCAATTTGCCTTTGCATTATTTCCCAAGTCCTTTTATCTACCCCCTATGGACTATCGTGCCTGTCCTCTGTGTCCTCTGTTGTAATCATATGCTGTAATCCTAACTCCCATGGTGAAGGTGTTTGAAAAGGGAGTCTTTGGGGAATAATTACCCTTAGATAAATTCCTTCCGATAAAATCAGCACCTAGTGAGAAGATGTATGTGAGAAAGTATTCCCTCTCTTCTTTATCCCTCTCTTTCTGTGTCTTCCTGTTAGGGACACATTAAAAAGGTAAACTACTACAAATAATGAAGAATTATGTCCCTTCCTAGAACTTGAAACAAACAAACAAACAAAAAACCCCAAACTAAACAAATCCACTACAAATAGAAAAGAACAACACTAGAACAGCTTTCTTATCTCACTTTACATGTGAACTCAACTATCTGTAGCTACTGATTTTCCAGAAAGATGTGAAGAATACATGGCATACATGGTGGGGAAAGGATAGCCCTCAAGATAAGTTTATGTACAAGGAAAAAATGAAACTAGACATTCTGATATTCTACAAGTTAGGAAGGTTAAATCAAAAAAGCAACAAAGGCTTGAAAATAAGGTACAAAATCACAAGAAGAAAGCCCAAGGGTGAGTGTATCAGGACTTTAGAGTAGGTTAGCATTTTCTGGAGATGATCTCTAAATGGTAGAACATAAAGCAATAATACAGGAATGATATTATGCAAGGCTAGAAGGCTTCTGTATAATGAAGTCTATATCGATAAATTGGATGGAAAATCTGTAAAACATTTGTTAATAGTTCAGACCAGAAATAGCTAACATTCAGAGCATACACAGGATTCAAGCAGTTCAATTCAAAGTAGTAACAATCAAAGGACAAACCAAAGCCAGTATTGTTGTTTAAAAGGGCAATTGCTCTAAACAGAAGAAGCCACAGACATGGTTATCAGATATGCACAAAGATGTCGAACATAATTAGTATCAGAGAAATAAATGTATTATATTTACGAAAAAGATTGATGTAATTTGCATTGTTTTTCAAATATTTAAATTAGAAATGATGTTCACATTTGCAGTTACATTCTTGTATTATTCAAATTATAAAACAGTTCCACATTAAAAATTATGGAGTTTGCAAAAGCTACCTTTGATAATATATGTTGGCTTTATATTGCCCATCCAATAATATCAATAGGATATTATTTTATTTACCTACTTGTTTAACTAATACTTAGAGATGGACAGACTTTTTAGAGGCTGGTTTTAACTTGTAAAAGATCAGAATGTCTAGTTTCATTTTTACATGTATATAATCTTATATTGAAGGCTACCCTTTCCCTACAATGTATTTTTAGCATATTTCTGGAAAACCAGTAGCTACAGATATTTGGGTTCACATGTAAACGTATCATTTTCTATTTCTAATGCAAATATAGGTAAAATTGCTTTAAAAGTTAAATTGGAGGTTTAACAACTATTAAAAGGCATTTATTTATTTTTTTTAGATATTTAATGGTGCGGTTCTGCTTCTATATTGATCCTAATTATATTTCAATTCTTCTTTTTTGTCAAATGCTGGGGTTTCTAAACTTCTTGGACATCATTATGTTAGGCAGCTACCAAAAATCGTGAATGACAATTTTCCAGAAAACAAAGCTGTGAATGAATGGGGTGCACTAGGGAAAATGGGGCAGCAATCAGCACATGAATAAGGACCACAGCTGAGCTGGACCAAATGTGGAAGATCCAGCTGAAGTATCGCTACAATGGGACTGATTTGGTATCAGGTCCAGCTTTGTAATGGCATTTGGACCACATTCTGTTTCTCCTGGTAACCTGCTTCCACCTGCATTTGTCATCCTGGTTGCAGGCTCCTTATGAACTCTTTGTGGGCTGAACTTGTTATAGTGATCTGAGTGAAAGCAAAAAGATAGGTCTTTTACTCACAGTAGCTACAGGAGAAAGACAGTGTGTGTAACAACAGAGGGAAATATCCTACCTGTTTTACACACCAAAGATAATACCTAGAAAATGTGAAGAGGCAATCAAGCCATTCTAGTATCAAATGAATTTGAGTCAAACTCAAAATCAGCTAGGATACATAGTGAGCAAAACAAGCCATTGGGAAGGTACTCAGTTAAAGAGTTAAACACACAATAGCTCCTTAAGTCTAATGCAAAAACTGAAACAAGATTGGCAGATTTGAATCTGGCAAGAAAGGGTAGACTCATACCCAGACAGCTTACTTTCTTCTATACAGCAAACTATTACTGACCACACAGTGGTATTCTCAGGTGTTAATCAAACACGAGAGAAGAAAACAGGTTAAAATGTTTCTAGTTTACTACTGGAGAACACATTGTGAGTGCTCCCACTTAGATAAACTTGATCAATGTGTCATAGATACTACAGAAATGGCTAGGCAACTTTTCTGAGATAGGCCTGTCCCATAAATTCGTCTTCCAAGCAGGGACTACTCAAGACAACCCACTTGAAATTTACCTTATACTTTGTCATGAATAATATTCTAAGAATGTGCTCCAAGTAGGACATTAGCCTCAGCAGAATGCAACCTAGGAAAAACCGGCAGTGGTCACAGACACACTCTATGAGATATGCAACAATCAATGTTCCAAAAAGAGTCTGCAGCTTAAAACCAGATACACAAATATGAGTTGTTTGTGGAGTTTTGTTCATGAGATGTTTTCAAGAAGCTAGCCTTGGGATGGTAAGATGGTTCCGTGGGTAAAATCATTTGCTTCTAATCCTGAGGACCTGAATTCCATCCCTAGGACCCTCATGTAGGAGAAAACTGACTCCTTCCAGTTGTCCTTTGACATCACACACACATACATGTACAGAATAAAAATACAGTAATTTTGAATTGCTAAGAAGGAAGCTAGTATTCATTTAATAAATCTCAATGAAGCTAACATGTTTATATTCCATATAAACCTCTGACCAGCCGGGCAGTGGTGGTGCCCACCTTTAAATCCAGCACTTGGAAGGCAGATGCAGGCAGATTTCTGAGTTCGAGGCTAGTCTGGTCTACTGAGTGAGTTCCAGGACAGCCAGAGCTACACAGAGAAACCCTGTCTTGAAAAAATAAAAATAAAATAAAATAAACCTCTGACAAATGGAAACTGAATAGATTATTTTTTCACCCAGGAGCAAATTGCTTGTGTTCTGTGAGCACTCATGTTTTGGGATACTCTCTTCAACAGGACATCTGATAACTGGAATAAAGGATCAGAAAGGGGACAATATTTGTGTTAACTTTTCTATGGAATATTAGTGAGGGACAGAAAGATGGAGAGAGAGCTCAGCAACTTGAGTATTTGCAGAAAAGGAAACAAGAGCTTGTATGGGTCAGCCACTCTCCAGTTAGCATCCATGAGAGTGAGCCAGAGTCATACTCAACTGACTCTAATAAGTAGAACAGGTATTTGGGCTGTGATTGGAACCAGGTAAAGTTTAACAGGAACTGTTGCTTCAGTGTGTTCCTCATGCCTGCAGTGTTCCATATCCTATATTTTTGAGCCACAACTACATGTGTAAGAACTCTACTAGAAACTGACTGACTCCCAAGGGGATGCATTTGGGTGGCTGAAGACAATATTGGAGTCTGAGAATATGTACAGAAAGGATTTTCGTAAATTATAAATGTTTGTCATTTTGTATTTGACTCTAATGAAGTGCATCTTGAATTATTTTTTGTTGCTATAACAAAATTCCTGAGACTAAATAGTATGTAGAAAAGAAGCTTGTTTTTCTCTTGGGAAATGTATTGCATAAAGATGGCATGAGTTTGTATATAATGAGGGCCCCATATGTGGTTATGGCACAGTAAGAGAATGCCAGTGAGCCAGGGAAATTTAGGTTTTATAATAAGTCGCTTCTATGGTGATAACCCATCAATGGACCCATTTATTTAGCCACAGATTAACTCCTCTAAGCCATTCAAACCTGTACAACCCACTTGCCACTTAAACATCCCAGCTGATTGCATCTCTCAATACCCCATTATGGAGATTACATTTTAACCTGAGTTCTGGTGAGTACATTCAAACCTTAGTAAGATTCCTGCTGCTGGTAAGACTTACAGACATCTGGATTAAACCATTTCTAATTCATTTTTATTCTCCTTGTTTGCTTACCATTCGGTATTCTTCTCCTAGGACTCCTCAAGACCCAAAATGTAAATATGTTACAAAAACTAAAACAAAAAAGATAGGCACAACCATTCCTCATCCAATGTCCCAGCTCCTTTGATTTCTTCCATGATACCAGAACAGAGGCTACTGTGCTCTGAAAATCTGGACAGCAGAGTAACCTTCTGATTCAATCCTGATGACTGCTATAATAAGGCTTATAAAACATACACAACAGCCTCATCTGTGGGAGGCAGAGCCGAGGTCAGTTCCATAGAATGAGGCTGCTGTCACCTTAGACAACTGTTTTCAATACAGGTAAAGTTTCCCAAGGTCATTCAGCCTATTAAGATTCCATACATTAGGAGGATTCCCACCTAGATTTTCTTCAAAGACATCATGTACTTGGAAACATCCTGCATTTTGCTCTAGAATAATGCCAAGTGTTTTTATGTAGAAAATTCTCTTGGGGTCAGTAAATTTAAAAAGGCCTGAATAGACTTCAAACTCAGAATGGCTCTATAAAAATATCTGAGCAGGAGTTGTGATGGAGTGAGGCTCTACTCTGTTCTTCTTGGTGTTGCTTTGTGCTGAGTTGGAGTCTTGTGCAGCTTGAGTCAACCGAAATGTCTAATTACAAACGAACTCAGCACAAAGATTGAGTTCAAAAAAAGGTAACAGTGATATTTGATTAGTGAGAAAATCTAAAAAAAAATAATAATAATAAAGGCAAAAAGTTATTTGTGTAACTGTTGTATAGCCCATGCTTTTTTAATGTTGCCACAAAGCTGTTTATATATTTCTTTGCAAAGTTCAAAGCCAAGCCTAAGAAAGGCATTGTTCCCTCCTTCCACACTGCAGAGACACTGTCTTTAATATAGGATTACCTTCTTTCTCCACCCTGTGTTTGCCTAGCTAGGTTGCTAATTTTGTTCTGAGTAATAGAAAATCTGTGGGGGAAACTCTCAAACAATAATATACTGTCTAGGAAGCAGCCAAAGATGGCCCTGTGTACAATGGCTGCACAGGGAGTTCTCCTGCTTTCCCTTCCAGTATGAACAAATTGGACTCCTGAAATGCCATATGCTAATGGAGTTACATTGCTAAACATGAATGATAGGATGTGAATAACTAATCCTCTCTGTAGTTAAAGAAAACTTTTGTCTATAGGTTTATTTCTTGCTGTAGTTTTAAATTGCATGTAGATGGTGTCAACAAAGACACAGGCAGTATCATGACAAGCAATTATTACAGTTTTCCCAATCGAGTTCACTGCTGTGCAGAGCTTATCTATGATTCCATTAGAAATACAACCTTCTCGTCTTGAATTGATTTTTCTTTTTAAATATTGTTTCATCTGCACTTTTAAATTAAATCTGTTTATCTCTCCTTGAAATACATGATCAGAAATCAAAGCTAAACATTTTCACCTGCAGATGTATTTCTATGTCTCCTTAACTATAAATAGGAATATTTTCAAAGATTATTATGTAGGATATGAGCTTTTTCCCCTTCAGAGACTAAATCTCATTATTTTACAGACTGAGTCTGTAAAACATCTTTTTGTCAACTAGAATACTGTTTAGTAGGCAACTCATTTAAAACAGTACCCAAATCTACAGATTTTGATTACGGTAAAAAGGTTTAAAATACTGTGATGTCAGTTAGTTATCGAACTAACTGACTTTAGTTATTATATGCATTGATATACATTCCTCATAGGAATTCACATATTCATATACATATGAACTATGTATGTATACTATGTCAAAAGTCCCATATATAAATAAAATGTACATATTAACATTTTCTTACTAATATTAGGTTAAATAATGCAATTAAATTCTTGCTGGAGGGGCAGGTACTTTCATAGCAACATTTTGATGTTAATTTCCATCCATAAAAATATTGATAGGTCCTTCTACTAAGTGCCGTATACTTAGCTGGAAATGTCAGAATAAATAAAGCCTATAGACATATTTGCTGAACAGTTTGGAAGAGGAGGATAATCAATTAACAACCAAAGTGACACAGAAGTATACGCAGGTCAGCACACTTAAGGGTATCCAACCAAGGAGGTATGACAGGGGGGAGTCCTGGAATGTTTGGTTTTCTTGAAAAGATGCCCGAAATTCCAGTTGAAATGCAAACCGTGATCCAGAAGAAGCAGAGAAAAACCTGGAAAAGTAAAAGATGATTGGTTAGGTTCAGGGAACTATTTTTAAGTCAATAAGAAATGTGAGATGGAGAAATTTTCTAGTGTAGGGAAAGCCATCGGTGTCAGACTTACAAGGAGAATCAGGAAGAGGCATTTTAGGAGTATACTGATTGGTGCCTGGAGAAATAGTGGTGGAATATCTGAGATCAAATGTTGGACTATGCCAAGAGAATGCCATGGCAAAGTCTGGACAGAGTGTTCAAATGGATTGACACACTTTTCATGGGTTACTTTGAGATATTTGCTTATAAACCTTATTGAAAAATAGGTAAAACTGAAAGCCAGAGTAGGTGCCCATGTACTATATTTTGAAGGCTAGACAAATAGGTCTATGAGGGACCATACAGAGTAGCAATAGGGGAGAAAAATCAGTACTGTCATAGTCAATTCAAGATAAAGAGTGGGATGGGGAAATGTGCTAAGAATCCACTTCTAATATGAGTGGCTGAGACATGCCTCAACTTTTAATTGACAGATTGGGAAGAACAGACATTCAGTAACTAACTCTATCCATGATGAAAACAGTAAGAATGGATGAATTATTGTTGATTTGCTTTCATTTATTTTCTACATTTTAATAATTACCATCAGATTAATTCAAGGCCTTTTGATGTCTTTTTATCAAACTTATAGAACATTTATGGTGACATACAGTTTTGTCATTGATTCATAATTGTCCACAAATATTCACCAGTAAATTTATTTGCATATGGCTCCAATGATTTCTTCCTAAGTGAGCATGACTATGTCACCAGCTCTTGACTCAAGAGGTAGAATGTATCACTCATGCCATCCTATGAAAACAATCCAATCCCAGCACTCCTTAAAGCTAAGTCAAAGAACAACTTTCTGTACGAATGACATTCCTCACAATGCACAACAGCTTTTGGCATGGACTAAAAATTGATGAATCTGAAATGTAAGTTGGCATCAGCACAAAGGCCAGAGATTTATTGACAGTGTTAATACAGCATGTGGCAAAGAACATATCTGAAAGAAAGGAGGGGTTATGTAGTTAGTGTGTTAATAGACCTGACTTAACATTTTTATAAAAGAGGGTTTGTTACTCATTAATGATTTGCTAACAGAGATTGTGGCTTTTACCATTTAAAAAAATTTATCTCTATTTTCCCACCTTTTATGTAGAGATTCACATTGAGATGGGTGCTGACTTAAAGCCACTGTCACCCTGTGATTGGCAGCCTTGCTCTATTGTCTTTGCTTTCATGGTTTTACATTTGCATTCAGTCTTGGTCATGATGAATGCCAGTTTTGTGTATTGTTAATGTGTGACCAAAGGCAGGAAGCATTGTCTGCTCTATCAGAGGGGAGAAAAGAAATTTCCAGGTTATTCTTGTTAGCTTTGACTAGTTCTAAGGACTTTAGACCTATTCGTAGCATGACAAGCATTAGGGCTACATAGTCCTGCTGACTTTGAGCAGAAATTTCTTCACTCCTTGTGGCTTTGGACTCTATAAAGCAAGATAGAACACTCACTTTATTCAGGTGAGAGTTATAGCAATGTAAATATTTGAAAAATGAGCTTGGTGATGAAAATTCTACAGACAGTAATGAAGCACAGACATCCACATTTTTGAGGGAAGGATGTGAGAAAAATTTAATGGAAAATCTGATTAAACTGTAGCAATTACATATCTAATTTTCAGTTACTGTTTACACCACACTTTCTTAGAGTGTCATTGGATTATTTCTTTAAATAAACATTAAAATGAACCCATGCCAAAATGATAAGAACAGATATTTATAGCTTCAATAGATTGGCTTTTGTTTCTAACCACAGACTTTAAATTTTCAGTAGTTTTACAGCAATACTGAGCCAAAGAGATTGTCTATATACTTTCTGTCTCCAAAAACAGTGTCCTTTATCACAGTGTCTCAGAACAAAGTGATACATTTCTCACAATTGATAAACATGAATAGTCAGATTACTCAGTATCTCTTTTAACATTCACTATCAGTATGGGCAACGTTTTTTTGTGATACATTTTAGATTATTATATTGTTGTATTTCATTGTATGGGTATAGTGATGCATATTCTAGTGCATAATGCCAGAAATAATTAATCTAAATATCCCCTGGTCTCATTTGCAACTAATGAGGGCCACTTCAAAAGAAAATTCTGAAATTTTTTTTTCTAGAAAAATCAGAAGTTCATTGACATCCTGTTTGGGTTTTATGAAAAGGCATACCATAAGTATAGTTGACTCTCTACAAGTTAACACTTTAGTATCTTAATCATGAATACAGTTATCAAAGTGATGGTATTCAGTCTGAAAAAATAAATACTCTTCACAGATCTCACTTCAAAGCTGGCTTTGTTTATGGAGATAAATACACACACAATCCATGACTGAAACCTGCTCTTTAATTCTGGTTTACATGTTTATGTTGAGTGATCCTGATTAAGTTAGAAGCTGCAAGATACAATCCGCAGGAATAAAGTCTATAAACGCATTTACTAAGTATTTAGTGTTCACATTTAGAAAACACAGTCTTTCAGGGCTGAATGCGTTGAGTCTTGGCAGAGTATATACAGAGTATATACCCATGAGCAGCTCCAGGTTTCATTCCAAGCAGAAAGAGAGGAAAAGATGAAGAATAGGGAAATGTCGAATACAGGATCCTTCTACAAAGACAAGATTTCTCCTTCTTTTCCCCAAGTTACCAGGGTGATCAAACTAATTAAAGAAATGCCTAAATATAAACGCAAAGGACCTGTGGTTAAAGGCCCCCCTGCTTCAGCTGTCTCAGTTGAAATCAAGACAGGTCATATATTTCTTGGCAGCGTTTAATCCATGCATTTTGGGATACATGGAGTATATCACTAATTAGTGTTAGTTGTGATTGCAAAATAGTGAGTCTGGTGGTAAAATTAATGATCATGCATGGATGGAATTTTGCATCTCAGGGTCATTTTCATTCATTGCTGTTCTGAAAGACTCAAAAACTCCCAAAGGGAGGCACTTACTCAAGCCTCGGGACAGCCGTGCACCCAAGAAGACACTGAGACCGAACTTAAGATGTATAGAGAGTAAGATTTAATACAGCAATGACAAGAAAGCACATAAAAAGCACATATACCAGATATCTGGGGTCGAAACTCATGCAGCCAGCAAGGTGCAGAGGAGATTCGGCAACTAGCCCAAATTTTCACAGGCTTTTATAGGAAATAGCCAGGGGAAAAGTACAAGTTTTACGTCACCAAGGGGCTTTGCCAAGGGGCTTTACATAACCAAGGGGTCGTGTCCTATATTTTGGCAATGTACTCGATCTATTGGAACATTCTGGGGTAGTACCAGGAGGCCCCTATCTCAAAAATGTTCTTGGCATAGTCTTCAGTTAGGAGGGGTAGGACTAGGTTTTTTCCAGGAGACCCCTTATCTAAAAAATGTTCCCAGAGCAGTTTCCAATTGGGAGGGGGTACCTTGGGGTAAAAAGTTCAGGAGTGCTCCGGGAACAGTCTCTGGATGGGAGGGGTAAGAGAGTTCAGGAAAAGTTCAGGTGTCCAGTAATTTTCTTCTTACATTCCCCCCTTCTTTTAGTAAAAAGCTCTAATCTTAGAGCTAGTTTACCCGATATTGTTGCCTTAATACCATAACTTGCACTGCATTTATTTTTTCTCTGATAAAAGCCACTAACTTATTAAGAATGCAGGGGCCGAAAGTGAGCAAAAGCATAAGTGTAATTAAGGGTCCTGCTATGGAGGAGAGGAGAGTGGTAAGCCAAGGGGACTTATTAAACCAGCTTTCGAACCATCCTTGTTGGCTTTCTCTCTCTCTTTTACGCATATCTAGGCGTTCTCTAAGTCTGGCCATAGAGTCTTTGATTACTCCTGAATGATCAACATAAAAACAACATTCTTCTTTTAGGGCAGCACAAAGTCCTCCTTCTTCAAGGAATAATAAGTCTAATCCTCTCCTATTTTGCAGCACTACTTCAGATAGGGAAGTTAAAGATTCTTTTAATTTAGTTATAGACTGTTCTATAGTTCTAAGATCAATGTCCATAGCTGTACGTAATTTTTCATAGTATTGGGGGGTCTGAATTAAGGCAGCGGTCCCTGTACCTACTCCCGCTGCTACTCCCAATCCCAAAAGTGCTGCCAGAGTTAAGGTAATGGGCTCTCTTTTCCAGCGGACCCGATGATCAAACTTGTCTAAAAAGGAGCTATCATCATGATACAGGAGTCTAGGAATAAGCTGAACTAAAATGCAAAAATCTTTGGAACTATTAAAAACAGATATAGATACACAAGGAGTGAGACCGGTATTACAAGCCCATACTGTGTCTATGGGGGGCACCAGATACTGACCACTTTTGCTAGGCTGGATGTTCTGGGTCTGATTACAAAGGTGCCGTTTATCCTGAGGCGCCTGGCCTAAACAGAGTCTACTTCCTGAAACTGCTTCCAGAGTCAGCTTTCTGTTTTCTCCCCAAAGGCATTGAGAATGATCTGAAGTAGTATTATAAGTCCTGATCTGAGCAATTCCTTCATAATAAGGGGGCCTAGAGGCATAGCATAACCAACATGATTGAGTCATATTAGGATTAGTCCTATTCAACACCAAAAAAGCTCTTTTGACTAGACTGACCAGACGGCTTTCTGTATCTAGGGGCGGTGGGGAAACTAAGGTCGGTAGGGAAGGTCTCACTGTTCTGGGCTGTGGAGTTGGTGGAGCTGGTACAGCCGGGACTTGTGGGGGAGCTGGTACTATTGGGGGACCCTGTTCTGTCACAGTCAGCCTGATTGTAAAAATGAACCCAGGGTCTCTCGGTGGACTGGATACACGCCAACCCCACTTATTTCCTTTAAGCCAACTTAAACGATTTTGTTTTCCTTTTTCAGTGAATTTTATAAGTAGGGGGTTGCAGTATTTACCTTTGCATGGTCCTGGGGGGCTGTTTTCAGTAGCACACCCATAAGCTCCTATGGCGGCCTCATCTGGATCCAGGACATAATGGAGGTCGCCATCGTTTGGATATTTATGGGGATCTCTTTCTCCTTGATATGGCTTATCATAACCACTACCTCGTTTTACCGAGATTAGATCCCAGTCAGAGGAAGGCTTCCAGTAGGCATCCCCTGTCGTTTCACATGTCCATTTGCCACAGAAATAATCTGATGCCCCCCCACATTTTTGTTGAAGCTCTTTGTTTTGACCCTGACCAGGGCAAACATAAAACTGTGCAGCTCTAAGATTAGCTCGGTAGAACTGCCCTGAACACCCATACGTGTTCCCTATTCCACCTGGAACACACCGCTGTTCAGGGGGTGGGTTACTAAGATCAGTATGGTCGGGGAGGTCCCAATTGGGAGATCCTGCTACTAACTTACAAATGTCAGGTGTGAGATCAGGCCACCAAGTCCAAGGGGGATGTGCTGCAGTGATTGCCCATACAACGTTTTCCTCCCCATTAAGCACTTCCCATGACTGTTGAATCGGGGCATGAGGGTTGTCGTTCCCTAGGCTTAGGGTGGCCCCCACGACACAAGCGAAGTTTAAGAGGATTGTCAGTAGTTGCCACCGTCCAGTTGTCTTCATGGTTGCCTCTACCCTGGCTAGGAGCCTTCTTGACGTGGGAGGCGTGGATCCAGGCGGCGATTCCGTCTACCTTTGCTGCTGTGGGAGTTGTTAACAGTACCAGATATGGTCCTTTCCACCGAGGCTCAAGAGTGCCGGTGCGATGTCATCTGACAAGGACCGAATCTCCAACCTGGAACCCGTGGGGCACTGCTGTAGTCCCAGGTGCATGAGCTTCTTTGATCTGGTCCCAGATCTGTGTTCTGACAACCTCCAAGGCCTTTAAATGGGTAAACAGAGCAGAGGGTGAGGAAGAGTCAACACAGGGATCCAATATCCTGCTAGACTCAGTCAAAGAAGTAAAACGTCCAGGTGTGTTTCGGACTCTGAGAAGCACAAAGGGAAGGAGGGTCACCCAGTCTTTACTGCCAGTCTCAATAACTAATTTAGTTAGGGTCTGGGCATGACGCAGGTGCACGTAGATCAGATCTCTGGCTGGAACTGGTGAGACGTCCTTGGGGTATCCAGCTCGTTCACTGTAACCAGTTGTGACCAGACTTTTTTTCTGTACCACCTGCAAGCCCTTTTAACTTAGCATACAGAGCATTATTAATAACATAGGTTTAAACACATTATTTAAGACTATAATGGGCATAGGAGTCTCATAAAGGATCTTAAACAGAGTAAAACTGAATCAAGAGATAGGGCATAGGGAAGGAACACCAAGTCCATGCCAGTCTCCACGATTAATTTTGTCAAGGTCTGTTTTAGAGTTTTAAACTAATTTTTATCTATCCTGAGCTCTGAGGTCTATACACACAATGTAATTTTTGACCTCTGAATACTTGGCCACACCCTGACTTACCTGGGCAACAGGATTATTGTTCTTTGGGATGCCTGTTTGGCGGTTAGATCTGTCATCTGATTTCTTTTGTTCACAGCATCTTAGGTCTTTTTCTGCAGATGTCAACAGCTTTCTTTGTCTGTATATTGTTCCATACAGTGGCAAAAGCATACCTGCTGTCAGTGTAGACTTTTCTTTTTGTCATTTATAAAGCTTGTATCAAAACCACAAATTCAGCTTTCTGGGCTGAAGTCTCTTTAGGGAGGCTGCTGGCCTAGATCACTTGCTTTTTGTTCACCGCTGCACTGCTGTCCCCGCCTTCTGCTTACCTTTAACCATGAGGCTACTGCCATCCGTGTACCAGTTCAGCATATAGGGTAAAAGGCTTAGTCAGATCTGGCAAAGCCAGAGCGGGGGCTGCAAGCAGGGCTGCCTTTATGCTGTCAAAGGCTTTTTGGTGTTCCTCAGTCCAGGTGAATGGGACTTTTTCTTTAGTCCAGAGTCTGCAAAAGCCCACCGTTCCCAGAAACTCACGTACTTGGCGCGGGGTGGTGGGGGTTGGGATCAGCATCACAGTCTTTTTTTCTTGGCTTCGGTGAGCCATCGCTTTCCGTCGTTTTGGCACCTCGGTACGACATAACTGAGCTTTCTTAGTCGATACCCGATACCCCAACTCACCCAGTTCATTCAGGAGCTTCTAGGAGGGCCAGAATTTTTACTTTGTCTTTGATGTCTCTGCCTTCAGCCAACCGCAGGGCTTGGGTTAGTGCCAAGAGTTCAGCCTTCTGAGCCAAAGTTCCTTCTGCCAGAATGTCAGTGATGAGTAGGTGAAGACTCAGCAGGTTAGCAGGGGAAGCGAAGGTTACTTGTTCTGTCAACAAAAAACTCTGATAATGTGTCCATCAGTCAGGGAAACAATTGGATCATGTGTCCCTGACCAAAAGCCATCATGTGCAGACAAGCAGGCCATCTCTCAGTCACCAGGTCTAATTTTTCCAAGTGCCACTGGTCTTTTTCAGGGTCCCAATTTCTGAGTAAGAACCTCTTTGGCAATACTTTTGTTCTCAGTCACATTTAGGAGTCCCAAAGTTGGGGACAACATTAGGGCAGTCTCAATAGCATCTAAGGCCATCTAAGGTTGTTCTTTATTTCTTATACGAAGGGCTGTTTATCTTTTTAATTCAGCAAAACCTGGAATCCACAGTTTGCAAAGACCTGTAGTGTCCAGGAACCTTTTAAACTTGCTTTGCACTGGTCAGTGGAGGAATATGAAAACACAGTCTCTTTTTAGCTGCATCAACAGGTAAACCACCGGTCTCTTTTAAGGACTCAGCTTCTGTGTTAGCACCCCTACTGCTATTTTTTTACTTTTAGCCACGAACAGGTGAAGGGTTTGGTCATGAGGGGGGCTCCTCTTCTTCTTGTTAGAACAGTAAACACTTTGATCTTTAGCCAAAGGCTTTTGTTGCCAGGTACTAAGTTTTCTAGTTTCCCTGACGTTTGTGACCAGCATTTTTTACAGATCATTTCTAAGTGCTAGTATTATTAGCAAGTGTCACTTTACTAGGTTCTAGTCTTTGTCATTTATCTCTCTTTACTCCTGTTTCTTAACTGCAATGGAGATCTCCTATAATGTCTCTCTTTCTATCTATATATATCTCTTTCTTGTCTTTGCTTACTTTGAATGTTATCTAATTATTACATCTATATTCTGTCACTTAACTTTTTTCATAGTTCACCTCTTTTTACTGTTAGGTCAGATTGTCGGGGCATTAGTCCCACAGAGACGAGACCTCATCAGAGCCTGGCAGTTAGACCCGTAGGTGCTCCTTACCTTGTATGTCTCCCTCACCGGAGCTTAAAACAGACTTACTGCCAGCAACTCAGGGCAGTGCCTGAGAAGAGAAAACACATGAGGCAGAGAAGGGAGTGCAGTTCTCACATCTAGCTATACCAAACCACTGATATTTCAAAATGAACACAATTTTTCTGTTAACAGTTAGCAAGAGACAGGATACAGGGGACAGGAGAATGAGAAGCAACCAGGGAACCTTGTGGCGTCCTCAGATCAGACGCGGCAACCCGCTGAACTCAAGCAAACTAGTCAGCGGAGGAAAAGAAACTAACCAGGATTTTCTCAGTAATGGCGAATGGACAGGGAGGAGCCAAGCGACGAGTCTCCGCCGCGCGCCACAGCGAAATGTGGGAGTGGCAAACAAACACTGGCAGGGAGGGGGAATTTAACCACTTGTTTTCCGGCATGGCTTGAGCCCCGGAGGCGGCGGCGTCCGCCACCCCACACACAGGCATCCACGGAGCTCTCTTGGCCGGAGGCAACGGCGGCCTCCCGAGCTTTGGAAACGCAAGGTGCCTGTGCGGCAGGGCGGGGGAACTTCTCCGTGTGCCCCGCGGCAGGCGCGCAGACACAAGGGAGTGCGGGCAGACTCCAGGGGGAAGCCAAAGGAGGGACGGCGGCCACTCCGGGACTGGCAGGCGGGGGCCGGCAGGCCGCTGCACTCACTATCAGCATTTTACAACTCATTTGCAGGGCACAGACAGCCTCCGTTGCTGCTGTGTCTGCAGAACTCAGAACCTCAGCACCCCTGCGGCAGCTCTGGATCTCAGAGCTCTTTTGAGCAGCCTGGGGAGGACCAGCCTGGTGGTTTTCTTTCCTTTTTTTTTTTTCTTTTTTAAAACCATTGCTGACAAATTCTGTCCTGACGTCAGTCCAAGTCTACAGTCGACAAAGGGTTAACACACACACACACACACACACACACACACACACAGTCTTGTCACGTGACCAAAACACAACCAGCCAAACGCCACTTTCTGACGGGGTCGGATTCCACATTGACTCCCTTTTTCTGACGGGGGTGGAACTCCACATCCACCCCCGCCCTGGCAGAAAGAACACTCTCTCTCTCCTTTACTCTGCCAGGCAACAGCCAGGTCTTTTTGACTGTTCTGTACCCTGGGCACTCCTTCCAGGGTCTCCCTTGGAACATCTTTTTGGGGTGCAGACTGTGAGGCCATAGACAGTCGTCCTCTCACAGCCACTGCCAGAATAAACCCACAATCTCAGAATACACAAATGCAGCAGTTCCACACCTACACACCCAGCAGATTGTCCCATTTCTAGAATAATAGCAAACACAACAAGAGCAGACACGAGACTGAGACACCACAGGCAACTTACAGAATCAGATGGCCTCTCCAAGGCCGACAGATTGAGACCTTCCTGGTCTCCAGTGGGGTCCACCAAGCGTCCTTGGTCCTCCCCTATCTCACCTGGGACGTCTCCCAGGGGCAGATCGGACGGTGGACACCTGAGCACGTCTGCTCTTATCCACTCCGCATTCCCTCCCGGAGTGCGGTCTCTGGTGCTCTTACTGAGCACAGAGCGTCACGCAAAACCAGAACTGCGATCACACCAGATACAGATTCAGATGGCCTCTCCAAGGCCCACAGATTGAGACCCTCCTGGTCTCCAGAAACAGAACACAGACACTAGACCAAGGCAGAACAGTAAATCTTACTTCTGAGTGGGTCCAGGTCTTCTGGGTGGTCGCGCTGATTCCCGGCCAACGCACCAAATGAAAGACTCAAAAACTCCCAAAGGGAGGCACTTACTCAAGCCTTGGGACAGCCGCGCACCCAAGAAGACACTGAGACCGAACTTAAGATGTATAGAGAGTAAGATTTAATACAGCAATGACAAGAAAGCACATAAAAAGCACATATACCAGATATCTGGGGTCGAAACTCATGCAGCCAGCAAGGTGCAGAGGAGATTCGGCAACTAGCCCAAATTTTCACAGGCTTTTATAGGAAATAGCCAGGGGAAAAGTACAAGTTTTACGTCACCAAGGGGCTTTGCCAAGGGGCTTTACATAACCAAGGGGTCGTGTCCTATATTTTGGCAATGTACTCGATCTATTGGAACATTCTGGGGTAGTACCAGGAGGCCCCTATCTCAAAAATGTTCTTGGCATAGTCTTCAGTTAGGAGGGGTAGGACTAGGTTTTTTCCAGGAGACCCCTTATCTAAAAAATGTTCTCGCATCAGTTTCCAATAGGGAGGGGGTACCTTGGGGTAAAAAGTTCAGGAGTGCTCCGGGAACAGTCTCTGGATGGGAGGGGTAAGAGAGTTCAGGAAAAGTTCAGGTGTCCAGTAATTTTCTTCTTACAGTTCCATTTAAGTGTGATCCGCATCATCATGTGCCCTTTCTTTGTCCTTTCCTTGTGGGTAGCATGCTGCCACCTTTAGTTGATACATAGTAACTGTGTTGAGGACAGTGGATCTGGTAATGAAAGTCCCCTCTTTGGTAAGTGTTTGATTAAGGTGACTGGCAGTTGTCATCCTTGTTATTTTGTGATTAGTTCTTATTACTCCTAATTCCTGACATCCATTCACAGAGGCTATAACACTTATGCAAGGTCTCACTAACCATCCCCACCCCCCTTACCCAACTCCATATCTTCAATCTCACCTTTCAGGCTACAGAGCACAGACCTCAGCCACCGTACTATATTTTTGAATAGGGATTTTAGATTAGGCAGGTAGTGAATAGTGATCATCTTCTACCTTTTAGTAGACTTTGGCATGTAATGTGGTTAGCTGCTACAGGCTACGTACGATCTCCACATCTTTATCCATAATTTGGTAACTACCAGTAACAGATTTACCAAAGTCATGAAGAAGATGTAAAACAGCAGATGCATAACAACCACATAAGCATCTACAAGGCCCTTAGTGCTGAAGACCTGATTCTTTCATATATGTTCCTCTACTATGGTGTAACAACTCAGACCAAGAGCTTCTGCCCTTGAGCCTACTGTGAGCTAACACATGAATGCTAGAGAATTTACAAGTGCATTAGATTTCCATGTTAACATCTATACAAGACCAATTTTTATTGGTTATTTTATTTATATCCATTTCAAATGTTGTCCCCTCTTCCTGGTTTCCTCTCCACAAACCCCCATTCCATGCCTCCTCCCCTTTGCATCTATGAATGTGAACCTTCACCCACCAACCAACTCTAACCTCACCACTCTTGCATCCCCCTCCACTGGGGCATCAAGTCTCCATGGGACCAAGGACTTCCCCCCCCCCATCAATGCCAGATAAGTAATCCTCTGCTACATATGTAGTGGGAGCCATGGATCACTCCCTGTATGTTCTTTGGTTGGTGGTTTAGTTCCTGAGAGATCTGGGTGGTCTGGTTAGTTGATATTATTGTTCTTCCTCTGGTGTTGCAATACTATTCAGCTCCTTCTTTTCTTCCCCTACCTCTTCCATTAGATTCCCTGGGCTCAGTCTGATGGTTGGCTGTGAGTGTCTGTATCTGTACTGGCAGAGCCTTTCAGGGGACAGATATACCAGGCTCCTGTCAGCAAGCACTTCTTGGCATCAGCAATAAATAATGTTGGGGTTTGGTGTCTGTAGAAGGTTGGATTCCTAGGTGAGATGGTCTCTAAATGGCCTTTCCTTTAGTCTGTCCCCTTTTTGTCCCTGTGTTTCCTTTAGACAAGAAATTTGAGATTAAACATGTTGAGATCGGTGGGTAACCCCATCCTTCAACTAGAGCCATGCCTATCTAACTGGAGATGGTCTATACAGGTTGTATCTCATCTTTGTTAGGTATTTCAGCTAATATCATTCCTGTTGGAGCCTGGGAAACTCTCGTTTCAGTCTTAAATATAAATGCATGATAAAAGAATGGAGCATTCATAAAAATTGTTAATCTTTTGTAAGTGATACTGACCCAGATGTGATATTGACACTCATGGGACCAGCAGTGGAAAGAGTGTCACTTGTGTCATCTGATGAAATGATGCCATCTTTGATGACTCATGGAGAGAACCCAGATAAAAGTGTGAAACATTTTATTCCAGATTAATTTCTGTTAATTCTAACAATGTAAGACTTGGTGATTAACTTCTTGAGTTCTTATATACTTTGGATATATCAGGTATGAGGTTAGTGAAGATTTTTCCCAATCTGTAGGTTGCTGATTTGTCTTATTGATTATGTCCTTTGCCTTCAAGAAGCTTTCTAGTTTCATTAGGTTCCATTTATCAATTCTTGATCTTAGAACATGAGTTATTGGAGTTCTGTTTAGGAAATTTCCCCCCTGTGCCAATGAGTCCAAGGTTCTTTTCCACTTTCTCTTTTATTAGATTGAGTGTATCTAGTTTTATGGTAAGGTTCTTTATCCACTTGGACTTGAGCTTTGTACAAGGTGACAAATATGGGTCTATTTTCATTCTTCTACATACAGACAGCCAGTTAAACCAGCACCATTTATTGAAGATGCTTTCCTTTTTCCATTGTATATTTTTGGTGACTTTGTCAGTGATCAAGCTTATATAAGGCCCCCAGTACACATACAGTAGAGGACTTCAGGGTTTGTTCATTCATAGATGGTGTGCCTAACACTCTAGAGACTGGAGGCCCCAGGTAGCTTAGAGGTCAGGTGGGCTGGGGTGGAGACATCCACATGGAGACAGGGATTGGGGAGGAAGTATGCAATATGGAACTGTAGGGGGTAGAGGGGGGGAATAAAATGTGGAGTTTAAGAAATAAATTAATTTTAAAAGAAAAAGTAAATAAAAAAATCTAAAATTGAAAATAAAAATGGAAGAGTTGCTTAAAAATATCATGCAATAACAAATGTGTATGCATCTGAAAAATGAAGTTAATATTTACCTTCCTAAATTAGGTTAGCCCTCAAAATTGATAATTTGACATTATTTTTACTTTGGCACAAAAGAAGACTGTAAATTTATTTTCTTTAAATATAGAGTTTCAAAGTTAATATTCTGGACCCCCTGAGTCCATAAACTCACCCAGGAGAATTTAACGTAAGGCTTTTGGCAATAAATTTGTGAAGTTTGTCTACTGTATTCACAACCAGGGAGTTCCAAGGGAAAATGCCTCTTGCATTTAGCTAAGGAACTCTAAGACAATTTCAGATATGTGTAATGACATTGTCAAAAGTAACTTTAAAACCAGAAGTTGTTTCCTTTGTGATTACAAGGGCAATTATGGGATTAGCTACTTCTCATGATGGGTTGACCACTTCAATAAAAGTTGAGAACCAGGTATAACAAAAGCACCTGAGATACACCCAGCATGAATGGAAACTGACTGAGGGACTGTTATAGGTACTTGACTTGTATGTGGCAACTAAGTGTATCACAACCTGCCTTCCTGTCTTGTACAACTGAAGAAGCCAAGGCTCAGTATTAGTGAGGTTGAAAATGGAAAAGCCCTCGAAAGTGGTCCTGGTGAAAAATTTCTAATCTACCCCCTTTATCTCTTATCTTTATTTATGCCCCAATTTTTAAAAATTACTTATTTTATTTATTTGCATTCCAAATCTTGCCCCTTGCACAGTTCCTCTTCCCATAGTTCTTCCCCCTTCCCTCTCCCCCTTGCCTCTGAAAGGGTGCAGTCCCAGCACCCCCCTTCCCTGTATTATGTGCCTATTTTTAAGGCACACTCTCATTGTATCCTTAAAGATTCAGTATTGATATATACATTCCTATTACCAAAAGGAAGTTTGGAAGGTAAATAGAAAAGAAATGACTTGTCCCACTGCCAAGGAAAAATAATTCTCTTGGTTATTGTACATGGTAATTTTTTTGTCATTAGATATCATCTAAGACTTTTTATTCAAAGGATTCTGTATTTTATTTCTTTTGGGAAAAAAGCAGAGTTTATTTAGCAATAAAACAACTTCATCAACAAAATGTAATATCCCACATCTGTGGCTTTTAAAATAGAATCTGTTAAAACCAAAGTTCTCTCCTATTGTCCAATTTTTGGTTGTTGTGATAATAAATCATGTACTCTGTCCATCTGTATTTGATTAATTAATGAACAAAATTAGGGGTTTGAACTCAAATTGAATTTGAAAGAAAATAAAAAATAAAAAGAAAGAAATGACTACTTGGGCTCAGGCAATTCAATTGTTTGCCACTGTGGTGAACCTTATGGTGGAACTGAAGGAGACTGAAGACCATGAGGACTGACCACGGACCACCACCAGCAGGGGATCCTACCTAGCTGGGGAGCAACAGAGAGCAACAAGCCCTGCCTTTACAGGCTTGAAGACACAGCATATAGCATCCATGCATGGAACAAGTAAACCCTGAGCCTGTTGCTAAGTTGGGCATGGCCACTGGAGGTTTCACCTCCAAGATACTCAAATAACAAGTGCAGGCAAGAACAATTTTCTAAGCTTCCTTTCCCTTTGATTTTGCAGAAGTACCAGCAAATAAGGAGCTAGAATGGAGGTCTTGCCTCTATGAGCCCTTGGGCTCTATAAAGCTCTGAACCAAGACTTTCACCTTGTGTTCTTTTTTCTACAACTCTGTAATAACCCACTCATAACCTTGGTGCTGTGGGGGTACTTATGGAAACATCCTTTCCTTTCAACAATTGCTTCACCTAGAATGGAACTTTTGACTCCATTATTGGATGGGTTAAGCTATCCCATAACACATCATCCTCTGATGTATCAAAAGACTTGAAATTGAGCCTTGCAGTTAGCACCAAATATCCACAGTGGCATGTACTCCATCAGTTCTTCAATCACACCCATGACAAAGATGAAACATCAGTATCATTCAGCCAAAACTAGTTTAGAAGTGAGATTTCAACCTTAAATTGTGTGTGAAGTTGGCTATATCTTTAGTTACTGTGAGCTTTAGTGATGCCATCTTTCAAGGCATCTTTGGGTAATGGCTAGCATGATTATTAAATTGTAGA
Organism: Mus caroli; assembly: GCF_978045245.1. Classification (NCBI taxonomy): domain Eukaryota; kingdom Metazoa; phylum Chordata; class Mammalia; order Rodentia; family Muridae; genus Mus; species Mus caroli. Next base: position 37,831,370 of record NW_028227262.1, on the reverse strand, counting down.
GCAATATTTCTCAAGTTACCTGGCCCATAAAAATTTATTTTAATATAAATCTTTTCCTTTATTTTCATACACCAAACGAAATATCCAGGTTTTTGTCTTCTTTTGTTTTATTGCTTGTGTTTAAGAGCACAAAAGACAGTTTAAAAATCTATCTTCAGTCCTGTCTTAAAGTGTAGGAGATTGTAAAAGTCATTTATGGGCATACTAGACAAAGCTTCTTCATTATTGCTGAAGATTATAAAATTTGAAAGAAAAATGTTAAGAAGGGGTGCCTGGGTGATAGCACAGTCACTCAGGGACATGATTGCATCAGCCTGTGGGACTGAGCTTGACCAGGATAACACACATAAAAGACCAGGTGTGCTGGTATACACTTGCAAGTGCATTGTTGAGGAGGCAGATGCGTATGACTAACCATCACGGCCTACTCTATGATCTCTGGGCCAGAGGAAAATTTTGTCTCGGCATTAAGCATGGTGGAAAGTTCCTGAGGAACAGTACCGAGGTTTACCTCTGGCTTCTACATGGCCATGACTATGTATCACTATAAACAATGCTGTTATAATAGTCAAGCTTTTGAGATTCGTTATGACACGTAATCTGAAATGTCCATTAGCTTCCTCTCCACAAAATATTATAACAAACAAATTGGTTTTGATATAATAAAAACTGGCACTATATGTAACTAATTGGTACGGTGGACTGATTCCATACTTCTCATCTCTGAACTACTAGAGGTATTTGTTTTCACAGCTGATGTTTATTTCTAATAGTTGCTAAAATTGGCCAGCTCTGAAAACTTTTCACAGATAGACTTTCTTTTTTCAAACCTCAAAACATGAAGAATAAAAATCTAAAAATTGAAATGAGTTTCTTTTCTTAAAGTCAAGAGCCTACTGTCTCCTAAAGTCTCTTCTCATTAACATATATTTCTAGTTACACTTAGTTGGTGTTAGTAAAGTATGTGGTGTTTCATCTTTGCTTGGCATAAAAGAAATAGGCTACTTTTCTATTTTTTGCATAACTATGAAGTCTACCAATGAATCTAAAATGGAATTGTCCTTTAAAAAATCAGGTGCATTTCCCTCATTTCCTCCACTCTTTCTCTTTCTGCCTTATAAACCGTATTTAGAAATGGTGGGACCAGTCTCATGTGGGTTTGATTCACAGTTAATTATATTATCCTAGAACTTTTCTTTTTCTTTTCTTTTCTTTTTTTTTTTTATTGGTTTTTCGAGACAGGGTTTCTCTGTATAGCCCTGGCTGTCCTGGAACTCACTTTGTAGACCAGGCTGGCCTCGAACTCAGAAATCCACCTGCCTCTGCCTCCCGAGTGCTGGGATTAAAGGCGTGCCCCACCACGCCCAGCTCCTAGAACTTTTCTAAGCAGATGCTCTTGAAATGAAAATTACTTGCTAATCCTGCCAATGCTTTATTGAACCTGTATGTTTTCTGCATAGTTTAAACAGCCTTTTTCTGGTGACTGAAATCCACATCTTGAGACTTAGTAGTAGTCGTGGTGGTGGTAGTAGTAGTAGTAGTAGTAGTAGTAGTAGTAGTAGTAGTAGTATTCACTCCAGATTTTATTCCCCCTCCCCCATCTACCCTCTGACTGTTCCACATCCCATACCTCTTCCCCATGCCCCTGTCTCCATGAGGATGTCCCCATCCCCCACTCCCCACTCCACTTGACCTCTAAACTCCCTGAGGCCTCCAGTCTCTTGAGGGTTAGGTGCATCATCTCTGATTGAACACAGACCAGGCAGTCCTATGCTGGGTTTGTGTTGGGGTCCTCATATCAGCTGGTGTAGTATGCTGTCTGTTCAGTGGTCCAGTTTTCTATAAAGGAGTAGACCTCCAATCCCATTTGCCTTGGAAAACTCAAAAATGGTAGCGATTGCTGAATGTAAAACGAGGAAGTTCTCAAATGTATATGCTACAGACAACATTCTTAGTAGATAGTCCAGACATAACATAAACATTTACATGCGTTATTTAAATGTATTCTAAAATCTGTAATCTGAGGCTGGGAATTGGTTATAGATGTTACATATACCACAACAATTCCAGTTATTAAAGGGCTAATCTAATTGTTTCTGTGAGATTTTTCTCTGGCCTGGTTTGAATCTGGTGTTAGGTGTCTCACGGAGCTAAATTTTCTTACTTTCTGAATGCTTACGTATATTTATCTGTTTTGTGGTTTGTCCTGCATACCTATTTATATGCATAACATGCATGCAGTACTCTCTGAGGGCAGAAGAGGGCATCAGATTACCCCTAGAACTAAAGATCCAGATGTGGGTGTGGGTGTGGGTGTGGGTGTTTAGCATGGAACCAGATATTCTGTAAGAGCAGCAAGTGCTCTTAACTACTGAACCATCTCTCCAGTCCCACTTTTCTTATTTTGTAGATGAACTCACATTAAGCTTATTTAAAATCTAGCAAGATCAGGTCAGAGCCTTAGGAGATGACTGAAAAGTAGAATTATGCTTCAGAATTCTATATTTCATTTCCTTCCATAGGTAATACACATATACATGTCACTGCCTTGCTTTGATTAAATGTGGATTTTCTTTGTAAAGTTTTCATTAAATTCACTTGATGATGACTTTTCTTCTCTATATTTCCACAAACAAATTTCAAGAGACCAATTGATAAACAAATACAAAATTGTCCCTGATAATATTAAAAACAACCTTAATACCTAGGAGATACTTAGATAGAAAATTAGAAAAAGAGGTTACCATTAGTTATATAAGATTTTAATTACATGAGAATTGAAAGATGAGTTTATTGGAAAATCCTAAACAAATTGAAAGTGCTATGCATAAAATATGGAAAAATTGAGAATTTACATAGGACCAAAATTCTTTATATGCAATATTTCAAACCCTTGAATCCATCCTTGAACTGCTTATAGTTTTGGAAATTTCTAATTTTCATTGTATTTTAGGAAGTTAGAAGACTGAAAGATATGTGGTTCCCATTTTCTATAAAAATTATAGCAATATTAATTTTAGTGTTTCCTAGAAAATTAAACAATGCAATGTTCTTACAGAGGTAGTGAATAGCCTTAGGTAATACTTTGCATCTGACAGTTAATAGTGTTGTGAACATGATTATATCTATGGAACAATTAAATCATTGACAAATTTTTTTTAAAGGCTATGCCAAGATTCTAGTGCATACATTTGCATATGTTCTAAAAATATATGTTCCACATTAAATATGCAATGGTTTTGAACATGTGTGGACAAAGGGCTATTTTGCATTTCTAAAATGTAACCAAAATCCTCAATCATAACCTCCTTTCAAAAGTATTTTATATACAACTGAATAGTGTTGTTAGTGTTCTGCATATCTGTGGAGAGTTTTAAAGAATGTCACAATAAGGTGGTATATATAATCTTCCTGGGAGTAGTATTTATTTACTGGAGCAGTTCAAATTGTAAAAAAAAAAAAAAAAAAAAAAGGAAATCTTAAATTGTCACCAAGCCCTGCCATATTTTATATACTACCCACCCCTGCTGCCAATATTTAGCATCCTCAGTTTCCCAAATGACAACAGACTCATTGCTTATCATTAGTATTACTTTGTCCCACTTCTCTTCCAAACCATAGACTAAGCCCTTTATCCTTGACAGTGCCTCCAACCCTTTGAGGATTAGACATATATGAAAATGTAAATAAAGACTGAGTCGAACTCTAGGTGAAAGCATCATTCTATCACTGTTCAAAAACTTGGTTCAAAAACGCAGTGCCCTTCTAAGACTGACTATATTTAAAACAAGTGAATAGCTGACCATGAGAGTCAGCAGCCTGTTAGAAAACGGGACAATTTACCCTTACTGAAATTTTAGAGTCTGCTTTTGCTTTTTCATCTGCCCATTCATTTTAAGGAGTTGCATTTACGATGCTGCTTTCTCTGCCACATGGCATAGCTAATGAATTATGTACAAAGCATCTGTGGAGTCCCTCGGAATTACTTCTGCTGCAACTCAAACCCAGGCCAATGTAGCTATCTAATTACCAAGGTCAAATCTGAATTGAGGTACCCAGAGACTCTTACAGTTAAGACTCAAACATGATCTCTGCTTAGGTCTTTCATGGATTCATTCCCATTTCCCACCCAAAATTTAACTTGCCGAATGAACTCCTATTCAAAGAACGTATATTACTAATCTGTAGAGATAAAGACCACAATGCAAAGATCAGTGTAAAAGATGATGTTAATGGTCAAGAAGATTGGATTTAAACACATAATTGAATCATGTGTCTGAGTATTGCCTTCATGATTATGAGCACCATGTGCTTGCAATACCTGTAGAGGTCAGAAGAGGTCATCAGATCTGCTGAAACTGGAGTTACAGGGAGTAGTGGGTTACAATTTCAATACTGGGAACCAATAGCTCATCTATAAGAGTAGCTTGTACCTTTAGTCACTGAGACATCTCTCCAGCCTCATCTGTACTGGGAACATTCTTCAGGGTATATCCAGGAAGGTTTTTCCAGTAAAATCTAACTGAGGGAAGAACAACCCTCTATGTGCATGACACTGCCCCATGATTTGGTGTTCAGGGCTGAATACAAATGAGAATGGGATCTGAGCACCATGTTTAATCTCTCTCTACTTCCTGACAGTAGTTACCACTTAAGCATCAGCCTCATCATCTTGCCTTTATCCCTTCCCTGCCATGATAGCCATCACCCTTGAACTGGGAGATGGGAAATATTTGATTTTCCGTAAGATGTTTTTGTTAACCATTCTGTGACAGGCCCTAGAAAATTAGTACAGTCACAGAGGGAGTTATGTGTACATTCAGATATATCATCAATGTCTGGAGATCAAACCTCAGATTACAAGAAACTGGTTTGCAAGTGGCAGTAGGCACCCTGAGCTGGAAAAGCAGTTTGCAATGTCTCAATATTGGACATCTCTGCATCTCTTTAGTTCTTCTATGTTCACTATGATTTTCCTATATTATGTCCCCTTGTCATGAAAATATGAGAGAAAAATAATAAAGAATATAGGGCCTAAAATTTAAAGTCTAATAAGTTAAAGTGTGTCAAAAGGTATACATAATAGATGTGTATATTTACATAGCACAGATTAAAAGCAAACCCTTAATTCTGAGAGATGAAATGACTAAAATGTATGCAAATTCCCAATTATTCATAAGTTTGCTGGTATACACATGGATTTACACAGGAATGCTCCTAGTAGCTTCATTCATAAGAGAAGTGGAAGCAATCCAATTATCTATCAACAAACAAATTAGCGATTCACATATATCATATAATAGAATAATGTACAATGATGGAAGAAAAAAACAAAATTGAGTCTTACTAGTGTGATATTGGGCAAAGGAAAACATGGAGGGTGTGTATTGAATATTTTGTTTATGCAAAGATATAATAAAGGCAATTCTAATCTAGAATAATCCAGACATGTGGCTGCTAGTCACGAGTGCTGGGGGAAAATGTTAAGTGAATGAGAAACCGAAGGAAAAGTCAGTGCATCACAAGCCCTTTGTGTTCATTAGAGTGGCCGGTGTGAGTACAAACATATCTGTCAACATGCACTGAACATTGTACCTGTAAAGTGCATGTTAGACTGGCATGAATTACAGTTCGATTAGCCTGTTTCTTTAAAGATATATTTTTTTTTTTTAGTTTTATTTAACATGAAGGGATGTCTTGAATGCATGTATGTGTGTATAACATATGCATGAAGGGACTCCAGGAAGTTGGAAGAAGGTGTCAGACACCAGAAATTGGGGTTACAGGTGTTTGTGGGCTGTTATTTGGGTGCTAGAAATGAAATCTATCTTTCCAGGAAGAACAGCTACCAAACTCTTAGCTACCAAACCACCTCCTAAGACCTGATTTTATTTTTTGTTTGTCTTCTTATCAGGAGCTAGAGAAAACACTCAGTGGTAGCTTAGCTCTCTAGAATGCTTGCACCTTGAGGATCAATTCCTAGCAGTTAAAAAATAGATAAATATTTTAAATTGGTTTTGTTACCTACTTTTTATTTTACAATCATAACATCATCATCATCATTTAATGTGTGTACATATGTGTGTGTATCTAATAATAACAGCTAAAGAAAAATAGATTATAAATTTGAGAGGGAGCAAGGATAGGGGCATGGGAGGAACAGGGAAGGGGAAAGGGAGGGAGAAATAATGTAATTATATTTTAAACTGAAAATAAATTAAAAATTTAAAAGTGAGATGGAGATAGATTGAGGAAGACATCCAGCGTTGACATTTCCCTTCCACATGCATGTGCACACATGGGTGACCTTAACACACAAATAGCATATATGCTAAAAATTTTAAGTTACCTATCAAATATTGTTAACAGAAAGCATATATTGCAGAAAGTGATGATAAAATACACTAGCAAATGTGGTTTGTTTACCTTTACAGTAATTATCTAACTTTTATTCTACTGTGAAAGTCATTATTAGCAAAAGATATTTTGGTGCTAACATCATTCTAATTTGTGGAAAACAGAAAGAACATTTTCTGCTTCTCGCATATATTAGGTAGCAAACATCTATCAGAGCCGGTACCTTCCATTAGATACAAATTGTTTGCTAAAGGTGATATTTAGCTTTCTAGTCCAGGATAAATAAGACAAGGGAGCTGCTAACAAGTGCTTTACCAATGCTCCTGTGAGGGGACAAGTTTGAATGTGAGCATGAGAGCAGCCAGAGTGCCATGGAAATTGTCCCTTGCTTAGGAATTTTGGAAAAGCACTTTGGTTTTTGTTAAGTGTTGTCTTGTTGGGTTTGGTTTGGTTTGGTTTGGTTTGGTTTTGTTTTGGTTTGGTTTGGTTTGGTTTGGTTTGGTTTAGTTTGGTTTGGTTGGGTTTGGTTTTTTGTTTTTTGTTTTTTGTTTTTTGTTTTTTAGTTTTTTGTTTTGGTTTTGGTTTTTTTGGATGCAGTTGGAAACTCTGAACCTCAGCTCAGCAAAAATGGTCAATTAGAGAGACTGAGTAGCAACACCTGTGAATTTGGTAAGTGTATAATTCATAAACAGTCAGAAATTAGTTCTCATTTTCTACTCCCTTTTCCTCCCTGTGCCCTATTTAAATTAACTTCAGTGTAACATCACCAGAGAGTGAATCTTCTGCTGTTTTCTTTAGCCTGTGTGCTTGACAATGAGGGAGGATGATTACTGTGACAGCTGACAAACTGTTGACTGTTGTATATTCCCTTTAAGGACCCGACGTATATACTGAAACATACTGGCTGTGATCATTTTTATTACACTCTGATGACACTCAGTAACCCAGTTTTATATACGCTGAAGACTCTGCTTTTTTGTGTGTATCCCTTCTCAGTACCCCTCTATGACAATCCTTTGTGCTCTCCTCTACTTAGTACAACTGGGGCTTCATTGCAGCTTCTAACATTAGACTTGTTGGTCAACGCCTGTTAAATCTAAAATAACAGTAAACTTTCCCTTGTGTTGATATTCTAGCCCATTGAAAACATCCATCTTGACACTTTCCTTTTTGTATTGTGCTCACAATCTGACCTGTTCTTAATGCATTTCACCCTGAGATTTTTATTTTCTTAAAAATGTATCTTATCTCTGTTTCTACATGCAAATGTGAGGTGTCTCTGTGAGTGTGTGTGTGTGTACAACTGTGAAGACCAGAAGGGGTCCAGTACCTTGGAGCTAGAGTGACAATATATGTTGCTGTGAACAACCTGATGTGATTGTTTGGGGATCTGGAACTGAACCAATGCCCCTGGCAGAGCAGAAACTCTCTAACCAGTGAGCTATCTCTCCAGCCCTGCATACAAAACTGAATCTCTTTATCTTCTTGTTCCACGTGTGACTTGGCTTCCTTTATTAACCAGTTTCTTGGCTGTGCCCCTCACTCTGCTAGTAGCCTGGAAATGTAGCCTTTATCTCAGATGAATCAGTCATAGATACAATTACTTTGTGGTGGTTCAATACACCGTAATTCTAATGCTAAATGTGTTGAAGAAGCATTCCAGTTTGCAGGACACTAAAACTGAAGACAAGGAAACTTGAATCACTACTCAGAATCAAAGTTTTGAGTCAAGGAAGACAGATGAGTTTACACAGTTCATGCAGGGCATGGGGAATGGAGTTGGATCCTCAGGATCCCCAAAAAACTACCACATGTGTCTGTTCACATCCATAACCCTAGTGATAAGCACAGGGGCAGAAGAATGCCTGGGGATTTCTAAATAGCTCTCTGGATAATTTTTAAACCCTAAGATTGATGATATACCCTGTCATAATGTTTATTTTTGTGTCATTGTGGTCTTCTTTGATTTGGGAGTTTCAATCCTTTGAACTTCTGTAAATATCCTTAAAAGGTTTATTCCTTTCTAACATTTGCCCCCAAAATAAAACAGTATGGGTATAAATAAAAATTATTAAGGTGGACAATGTTAGTGGAAGTCACCCACTATATTGACATGTTTCCGAGGACCTTTGAATCAGGTACACAGGTACACATATCTATATTAATACATGTACTACATGCACTACATTTATGTGCACACACAAATTTCAAAGCTGACTATTTTATAACAACTTGGATTAAGGCTTTCTAAACGTTGATTAATGAAAAATACATATATATTAGTCATGAAAGACACAGGGAAATTTAGCCCTTTTTGTTTCTCCATATTACACCTACATATATCTTTAGTAATGGGGAAGGACTCAGCTACTGATTAATAGATCCACTTATATGTGAGATCTTTCCTCTAAATCTGAATGTTTTGTGAAAAGAAAAAAAAATGGATGGAGGAGAGAAATTATGATATTTTCAAACAAAAATTATATATATATATATATATATATATATAAATTGTGTGTGTGTGTGTATGTACAATATAAGCCATATGAACAGAGTTAATATTGCTTTTTGTATGTGAAACACAAACAAGCTAGTGTAAGGTTAATATATTTTAGCTTTAAAATTTTCATTTTTTTTGCATCATTCTGCTTTTCTTCTATCCTTGCTGTAGAGCATACATAGAATAAAGATTGCCTCTGGTGAGAAAAATTAATCTGAGATTTAAATATATCCTCTTGGGTAAAAGATTTTTAGAGCTTTCCTCCAAATGACTATAGATAAGGTTATAACATGTTTTTGATCCACACTGAGCTGAACTCTCAAGCCAGGCTAGGCTTTATAAATATCCATATCACAGGCTGCCTATTTGCTTATTTTCTGGCTTTTGAACACTTATTCTCATTTAGCCGTGAGAACCCTGTTGAGCTATATTTGATTTGCTGACATGGCTGCTTTAGTTGGCCTTTGGAAGGATATTCCGCAAAATGGCTCTTTATGTATCACTCCACACCTGTATTAGAGTCTTGTTGGCCATGACCATATTTACAGGACTCACATTTTCTGCTATTGTGGTTGCTGTCATCTTAGCAATTGTATTCTTCTCAGGGCAGTGAACCAGCTAACTACACATCTTCTAGGTATCTATTTTGAGAGTGAATCACTTGTGCTGGTAGAAATGGGATATATCTATAAAAATGGACAACTGAATTGTCACCTTTCCCTCAGGTGTTTTCCTAATTATAATTTGTTCTGTGCAGTGTCAGGAAATGGGAGCACAAAAAAAACTCAGACTCTCTTGTACTCCTGTGAAGCAAACAGGTTTATCACATCCCGGGAACATTGGAAATGTGGCCTAGGAATAGCTCAAAGATGCCAACAAGCCCCTTAGGAAGATGTGCAGCTTTGACCCATGGGGAAGAGACTGCCTTTAGCCTTAACTGAACTTTGACTAATGATGAGTCCAGTGATTTCTGTCCCCCAAAATAAGTTGGTGTTCTGGTACTGTCAGATTTGAAAGGACCTTTCTAAAGATATTTTCTGTTGCCATAACCACACCAAATTTTACTTTCTGTGTGGTCAATAAAATCAAACAGGGGATAATGAGACAGAATTAACTGAAAAAAAAAAAAACAGCGTACCACTTATCACAGGATAAGGATAAGCACAAACTGTACTTTGAGCAGAGGATAGTCATGTGGCTGGAAGGATGCTGGCACTTATAACATGCCTAAATTTCTCCATGCTCTCTTGTTGATCAATATCTTGCTTATATAACTTTTTACTTAAACTTTACGGAGACAGATTGGCTGACTTCGTTAGCATTAACAACATGCATTAACACGGAAATTTAAATTATCCTTGATTGACACAAACCTGGCCTGGATGCCTCAGAAAACTATTTGAGGTATCTTTGTTTCTGATTTCTCTTTCTATTTCCATGTGCCCTTCTTTTTCTTTCTTCACTGTTACTATCTTAGTTTTCTACTGAAGTCTATTATTCTCTCTCTGTCACTATTCTCCCACCTACACACACACACACACACACACTTTTTATTATGGCAAGTAAATTAAGTTTGTTAAGTAATGTATTTGAGTAAGAGCTAAACTGATCTGTAGGCATAAGGACAAATATTCAGAGTATCTTTAGGCATTGTGCTTTTTAAATAAAGTGGTATTTGTAGGTTCTCCTCCAAGGTCCATGACTTATTAGCCCTGCAGCATTGGTTAGGTTTCTGGTACCAGGTATTATTTTTTTCTTGTTGATTGGCTCTTATATCCATTAAAAGTCCCATTGGTTACTACCAAGGTATGAATGTTACTATTGTATTGTTATTAAAATTTATGATTATCATGTCAAGATGATGATTATTGAAATTCATGGGCATCCTAGCTGGATAGGACTGCTATTTATTCTCTCCTTTAAAAGCATACATGGAAACTTATAGTAGTTATTAACAATCTACCCCCCTGGTAAGTCTAAGCATGAGGATTCTTCAGCATTTGCCAGCAACCAGTGTTGCAGCTCCTGATCACAGATGCTTCACAGACTTTGGGAAATCTCCCATCAATGATAGCTTGCAGTTTTACTTTTCTGTTTTCTTACTGTCTGTACTGGCTATTTTTGTGTCAACTTGACACAGCTGGAGTTATCACAGAGAAAGGAGCTTCAGTTGAGGAAATGCCTCCATGAGATCCAACTGTAAGGCATTTTCTCAATTAGTGATCAAGGGGGAAAGGCCCCTTGTGGGTGGGACCATCCCTGGGCTGGTAGTCTTGGGTTCTATAAGAGAGTAGGCTGAGCAAGCCAGGGGAGGCAAGCCAGTAAAGAACATCCCTCCATGGCCTCTGCATCAGCTCCTGCTTTCTGACCTGCTTGAGTTCCAGTCCTGACTTCCTTTGGTGATGAACAGCAGTATGGAAGTGTAAGCCGAATAAACCCTTTCCTCCCCAACTTGCTTCTTGGTCATGATGTTTGTGCAGGAATAGAAACCCTGACTAAGACAAATTGGTACCAGCAGAGTGGGGTATTCCTGTGACAACCTGACCATGTTTTGGGGAGGACTGTGGAAGGACTTTGGAACTTTGGGCTTGAAGATCCATTTGTTGTTAAGAGCTCTGTCAGATGTTGTGTAGGAGCTTGGAAGATAATGCTGAGAACAGTGCAGAAGATGGAGGCCTGGTTTGTGAAATTTCAGAGGGAAAATTAAAGACTCTCTTCAGGGCTATTGCTGTTTTTATTGTGAAGATTTTGTAGTTCTGGTTAGCTGGGGCTGAAGAATCAGCTGTGATTAACAAGATACCAGAACTACTAAAGCAAAAACTTTGCATTACTGGGACTATTGATGCTGGTTAGCTGGAGCTAAGAAATTAGCGGTGATTAAGAAGAGACCAGCATCGTTGAGGTGACATCTTCTGGGAAGTGTTTTCTGAAAGCACAAAGAGGCTGTGTTCCAGAGATAGGCAAGGTTGTACTCCTTCTGCAGTGGGACTTGGTAATGTGTAAGGGTCACCCAGATGGTACTGGTTTTGAAGGCATGAAGGGGTTACACAGCAGCTCAGGCTCGGCACTGTTAGAGGCCATGGAAGGCCATTGGTGAAGGTGCAGCCCCAGTTGTAATTGAAGGCCCAGGACTGAAGGGGTCACGCAGTGTTTTGGAGATGCCAGTACCACGAGATGACCACCAAGAGCAGCAGCAGCAGTGGAGTACAGGCATCTGGAGCCCAGTGGACGACGTGTGTGCTACAAAGGGCATGGCTAGAGAAGTGACCCAAGCCCTTGGAGGAGCCCAGAAGATCGTGAGTTGGATCCCAGACGTTGGACGGTTGGAGATTGATTTTTGCTTTGATTGTGACTGTGCCCTGATATTTTCCCTCTTGAAGGAAGAAACTGTTTTAGTGGAGCCCACAGTTAAGAGACTTTTAATTGTAAAAAGACTTTGGATTTTATATTTTAAAGAGATTGAAATTTTAAGAATATGTAAAGACTGTGGGACTTTTAAAGTTATTTAGATCTTGGGGATGAATAAGAATGTAAGGGTTGAGGCTTACTAGTGATGTGTTTGTGTGTCAAGTTGACAAAGGGTCAATTGTACTGGCTATTTTTGTGTCAACTTGACACAGCTGGAGTTATCACAGAGAAAGGAGCTTCAGTTGAGGAAATGCCTCCATGAGATCCAACTGTAAGGCATTTTCTCAATTAGTGATCAAGGGGGAAAGGCCCCTTGTGGGTGGGACCATCCCTGGGCTGGTAGTCTTGGGTTCTATAAGAGAGTAGGCTGAGCAAGCCAGGGGAGGCAAGCCAGTAAAGAACATCCCTCCATGGCCTCTGCATCAGCTCCTGCTTTCTGACCTGCTTGAGTTCCAGTCCTGACTTCCTTTGGTGATGAACAGCAGTATGGAAGTGTAAGCCGAATAAACCCTTTCCTCCCCAACTTGCTTCTTGGTCATGATGTTTGTGCAGGAATAGAAACCCTGACTAAGACACTGTCCTCTAGCCCCATTGTGTGTAGGATTCTCAACTTCTGCAAGCCCCTTGTTCCTGCCCTGGTTACTCTCCTGTTTTTCTGCTTCTTGTTGCTATGGCTGCTGCTGCTGCTCCATCCCCAGTGCTGCCCACCAGTCTAGCAACCTCTTCTGTAGCTGTGACTGCAGCACACAGTTTGCCCCTTTCACAGCTTGTTGTGTAGTGATTCTGCTATTCATCTTCCTTCACTGTCTCTGATGTTACTGTTCTTTCGCCCAACATGTCTGTTGTTTCTTTCTTCATGGTAACAGGTCAAGAATGAGCAAGAGAAGCCTATTATGGAGACTAATGCTGCCCCAGCTGAAGAGGCAGCATAGTAGACTGTCAGTCAATTCAGAGACTGAGCTGAACAGGCTGTTTTAAATAGCCACATAAAGAATGTTTGCAGCACTCACAGGAAACCTCTTATGCATGTAAAGGTTTGCATTTGTAACTATAGAGCTGCTTTTACCAGCAGGGATCAATTGATGTGTACAGGGAACAGACTATGCAGAGACAGGATAAAGCTAACTCCTGTGGTATTATAACAGAGAATAATAATTGACAGTATGTATCTAACCCTATGCTGTTTGCATTAGGCTTGCCAATACACACTAACCTAGTCATAACAATAAATTAATAATTCAGCACATTGTTTTCCTTACTTATGCTTTATGCTAAATGCCAGGTGGCTGGTTTCTGTAGCAGGATTATTCTCCCCAGACCCATGTGTGTATGTTTGTGTACTCTTTGAAATGTGTGTATCTAGATTCTCAAGTGTGAACATAGACACATGTATTTGTGTATATGGAGACACAACGGTGCTGGATCCATACAACTGGATTCACTGGCACTTGAAAGTTGCCATGTGTGTTTTGAAAACTGAACCTGTGTCCTCTGCAAGAATAGTAAGGGATATTAACCAATAAATTATTTATCCAAACATTGAATATGACTTTTTAATTCATTAAATGATGTAGGTTAAATGATTTATCTTTTCAATATACAGAAGACTATTATGATGGGAAAAAAACCATAGAGTTCAATAACTTACCATAACATTTTCTTTTTTTATGTATTCATTTTTATTAGATATTTTCTTCATTTACATTTCAAATGCTATCCCACAAAAGTTGGAAGCAAACGATCTTTGCATTAATTATTCCTTTCCTTATTTGACAAGGTTTTAAAACATAGATTAAATGGCCTTATATTCACCATCCCCATAGTTCTACCTCCTGTGTGGTAGGTTTATAGGTGTGGATTAAAATGGTCAGCTCCATGGATGCATCTTAAACCTACATTGTACTAACTCATTTTAAAAGAATCTTCAGCATAAGGTTGAAATCTTCTGTTGACCACTTGCAGATGCTGTCAGGAAAGAGCCTGGTACAATCCGGGCTATGCCATTATGCTCACAGCTTTCCCAAAATGTGTTCTTGAAAGTAGCAACATGGTACAGAGTCATTACAAGGTATTCATACTCTCAGCATTGTTTCTTTCTTTTAATCAACATAGAGTTATATGTAAGGGGGGATTGTCTGTTAGCTTTTACTTCTTCACCTTCTGTGAAGCTATTTTGGAGATTGGTTTAGCCATTATTCTGCCTTCTTTACCTATTTGGATGTTCCTGACCTGGGGCTATATTAATCCAATTCTTACCTGTCTTCTGTGACTATGTCAATAGATGTCTGCCTTCTGTTTTTAATTATTTTCATAAATTTTCTTTTCTTTCTTTACTTTTTGCATGTATTTAAATTTTCCATATATGTATACAGTGAAAAGTGGCCCTAACCTCCCACATTTCTGAATATTTTCAATGCTTGAGAAATTAGTAAGATGAATGACAAAAGTTAGATTTTTTCAAAAAGCTCTCTTTGAAACTAGGTTTGAATGAAGAAACAACACTGGAGAATGACACTTAGGTACCAGCATGGTGTGGGAGATAAGACAGTGTCCTAGAATACCAGCTCTGCAGGGGGTACACTTGACTCTTTCCCACATCTGCAGTTTCACTTTCTGCAATATGTTCCTAGTCATTGTTGCCTCAGCAGGAGTGTGGATTCAGGATGACACTAATAGTGAAATGGATGTGTCAAGAAGACAGAGCAGAAATACAAAGCATGGGTTCTTGAGAGCCAGGGATGCTATCTGAGCTATGGAATGCTAATCTATCTACCTTATAGGAAAAGAATGGACAATGGATCTTTTTATTTCTACACACAAACTAGTTCATAACTCTTCTTAAGTATTCAGAAAGAGGCATTAAAATGGAAGAGAACTAATATACTGAGGGATTAATAGCTTGACATATGAAGAGTATGTGGCTTGGAAGTTGGTTATAGATGATATAAATAATGGGAGCTAACTATTTCTTTTTATTATTAGATATTATCCGCTTTCCTGATTTTCCCTCTGAAAACACCCTATGCCATCCCCCCTCACCCTGCTCACCACTCCCACATCCCTGTGCTGGCATTCCCCTACACTAGGGCATTGAGCTTTCACAGGACCAAAGTCCTCTATTCCCATTGATGCCCAAAAAGGCCATCCTCTGCTACATATGCAGCTGGAGCCATGGGTCCCTTCATGTGTACTCTTTGGTTGGTGGTTTAGTCCCTGGGAGCTCTGGGGGGGGGGAACTGGTTGGCTCATTTTTTTGTTCCTCCTATGGGGCTGCAAACACCTTCAGCTCCTTGGGTCCTTTCTCTAGCTCCTCCATTGAGGACATTGTGCTCAGTCCAATTGTTGGTTGAGAGCATCCACCTCTGTATTGTCAGGTACTGGCAGAGTCTCTCAGGAGACAGCTATAACAGACTTCTGTCAGCAAGCACTTCTTGGCATCTATAATAGTGTCTGGGTTTGGTGTCTGTATATGGGATGGATCCCCAGGTGGGACAGTCTCTGGATGGCCTTTCCTTCAGTCTCAGCTCCACAATTTGTCTCTGTATCTCCTCCCATTGGTATTTTCCCGCTTCTAATAAGGACAGAAGTATCCACAATTTGATCTTCCCTTTTTTTGAACTTCTTGTGGTCTATGAATTATATCTTGGGTATTCTGAGCTTTTGGGCTAACATTCACTTATCAGTAGATCATGTGTGTTCTTTTGTGACTGGGTTACCTCACTCAGGATGATACTTTCTAGTTCCATCCATTTACCTAAGAATTTCATAAATTCATTGTTTTTAATAGCTGAGTAGTACTCCATTGTGTAAGTGTACCACATTTTCTGTATTCATTCATCAGTTAAGGAACATCTTGTTTCTTTCCAGATTTTAGCTATTATAAATAAGGCTGTTTTGAAAATAGTGGAGCCTGTGTCCTTATTACAAGTTGGAACATCTTCTGGGTATATGCCAAGGAGTTACCATCTGGGTCCTATTTCCTGCTAACTTTATGACATTGTAAGTTTATATAAATAGTTTTTACCCTCTAAGCATCATTAAATTCTAAGAAGGTAAATTGCTGAGCCCATTAGCAGGAGTACCTCATCCTTGACCCTATGAGATGCCTTAATCTATTAGTAGGACCCTTTTAACCTCAGGTCTAAAAGACAAGGTCAGAAAGAGGACAGAGTGCCAAGGTCCAAGGATGACTTCCCTTTAGAAGTAAACTGCATCACATAGATTTGTAGCTATTTTCCAAACTCTTCCCTAAAGCAAACTTGTTACAAACACACCAGTCAAGCTGCCACAGAGAACATTTCCTGTCTCCCTCACTCTCAAAGGGGAGCAGTCAAGTAGAAATGCAATTATATTTTTTTTAAAAAGCTGCAATCATTGTAATTGGAAGATGATAAGGTGTCAGGAGATATGATAGCAAAAGTTTAGATTGCAGGATCTAGGAAAGGGGCTGAAAAAAGTGAAAGATTCTCGAACAAATCAACATCCCTGAAAAGCAGGGCAGACTGAGCTACACTAGCTTGCAATTTTATAGTGTAACATTGTGTTCTCTTACATCTCTCTCCACGTCTCTCCTCTCCCTCCCTGTGCTCTCTCTCTCTCCCTCCCTGTGCTCTCTCTCTCTCTCTCTCTCTCTCTCTCTCTCTCTCTCTCTCTCTCTCCTGCTCTCTCTTGATCTCCATCTGCTTCTCAGTCTCTCTGTATATCTCTTCTTTTGCTGTCTCTATGTTTCGACTTGTCTGTCTGTCTGTCTGTCTGTCTGTCTGTCTCTCAGTCTTTCTGTCTCCATGTCTCTGTCTGGAAATCTTTCTCGGTTTCTCCCTCCTCCTCCTCCTCCTCCTCTTCCTCCTCCTCCTCCTCCTCCTCCTCCTCCTTCTTCTCTCTCTCTCTCTCTCTCTCTCTCTCTCTCTCTCTCTCTTTCTCTCTCTCTCGATCTCCATCTGCTTCTCAGTCTCTCTGTATATCTCTTCTTTTGCTGTCTCTATGTTTCGACATGTCTGTCTGTCTGTCTCTCAGTCTTTCTGTCTCCATGTCTCTGTCTGGAAATCTTTCTCGGTTTCTCCCTCCTCCTCTTCCTCCTCCTCCTCCTCCTCCTCCTCCTCCTCCTCCTCCTCCTCCTTCTTCTTCTTCTCTCTCTCTCTCTCTCTCTCTCTCTCTCTCTCTCTCTCTCTCTCTCTCTCTCTCTCTCTGTCTTTCACATATGCATGCTTATATAGCACACACACACACACACACAAATATATATGATCAGAATCTGTTGGCCCTAGATGGATTTGTCCAATATTATATATTTCTATGGCTAAGACTTTGCTTTGCCAAAAGTTTTACAATTTGTGTTTTGTTTCCTTTCTTCCTTCCTTTGCTTACCTTCTCACCCAGTAGCTAAAAGAAAGGCAAAGACATAAATAGCTAGACACATGCTAAACTTTGTTTCATTCACCAGTGCTCGTGATTTGCAGGTGGCAAAGATCTTTCTAACAAAATGAAAACTTCTCTGTTGCCAGCAGCAGCAGCAGGGAGTGGCCTACTTCAGGCCTGCAAGGAAATAGAGAGCACCCTTTGCTGCAGACCAAGTGGAACAATCAGTGATTCTTTCTCTAACTGAATCCTTGCTGAGAGATCCCTGTAGCTAATGGAGATGCTTCTTAGGGAGTTATTACATCAGATGTATTTGGGATATAGTAGCTCTTGAGCTCTCTAGTCTTCCAGGAGTGTAGTAATACATGGTTGATATGTTATGTTAATTTATTAGGAAGACTAGTTATCATTTCATAAGACTCTATATGAAATTAGATGACACTGTTCTTGATTATATTGCCATATAATCTAGCTCTGGATGTTATTAAGTGGAATCATACATTCTACTCTCAAGCTAGACACGCTTGTTAAATTTCTTCGAACAATTCCTAGGTCTGCATTGCTCTACCTATTAATTTTTGCCTTTTATCTTTAGTGGGAAGCACATGTCATTTGTTCTGTGGCTGGTGAAAATCTATCTCCTTTCTCAAGATCAGCTTGGTAATACATGTCTCCTGTATCTTTTACAAACACTCAACATTCATTTCATATTTGAGTCTCAGTGACCCTTCTTTGTATTTTGTTGAGAACAATGCTTCCTACTGAGGTGTTTCTGAAGAAGAGCAATCAGTAAATGAGCATAAGTATTATGTGGAAAGAAGAGATTGAATCAAATATTACTATGAATTCTGTTTTCTATCCCACTCTTGTGGCATTGCTGATGCATTCTTTATGTCCTCAGAGCCCATGGACTTGTCTAGATCTCACAATTACTGTGCTGTGATATTTGATGGCTAATCCAAAACTTGCCACCACAGTGATGCAATATCCTATTATGTGGACTAAGTAACAAATGATTATTTTCCACAGAATCTTACGACTTACCATTCTTATATGAACAGACAGGAGATTTTGTTTGTCTATGAGCACTTCAGAATGAAAAATGGACCAATAAGAAAGCAATTTATTTTCATAAAGGAGGAATTAGTGAATTAGTAGCTATAGCAAGCAAGCCATCTTTAAAAATTATAATATAAGAGTTAATGTATATGTTCCTTTCTCTTCTGGATTGTGAATACCTCTTATTGGAAATAAATCAAATTGACCATGGTTCTTTCTAATCCCAAATTTCCATAGTACTTGATAACAATTTTGTGAAACACACTTTGTTACCTATTTCTTTTTTTGATAACTAGAATTCACACACATCTTTCCATGATCTTCAGTTAAGTATAACAATCTTTTTTCAAACATAATTGTTCAAGAATTTGTCTTTAAACTAGAACAAACTTAGAAAGCTGATGTTAGTCCTCAGAAAATCATTTGGTTTGATCCATTCTCTTTTGAAATATCATCTCTTCATTTTAAAACATCCCTAGATGTATCCCAATGTAGTACTGTAGTCATTCCTCTGAGTGGCCAAATGGCAAAAGGGAGCTAAGGATCACAAGGAGGTGAGAGATGGTTAAATAATCACAGAGGAAATTAAAATGTGGGCCACTGATACAGTTTCTTTTTCATTTATAGTTTGTGACTTTAGTGCCATGATTGAAATTGTGCAATTGTTCAGCTCTGTGAACTTCAACCTAGTAAGTTTGAAATGAGATCATGTGGCTCACTCACATCCTCTCATACTCTACCCACAATAGAGTATTTTGCATTTTCCTGTGATTGCTTTCCCAATAGGGTATGAGGCTCAAACCAGGCCATGGTATGCATGTCCTCTACTACTGATCTACCTCCTCAGTCCCTAACACATTTCACTTGTGATAACTAGTGGACATGCTACTAGCATCTTGAAGGTACAGGCTAGGGAATGCCCTACTTTATAGTGGGGACCATAAGAGTGGAATGGAGATTAAGAAACCCTGATTATTTGACATTTACATTACTAGTGACGGTCTCAATATTCAACATTCAGTGTCTAGTGCACACGATTTCTATTCAGGTCCTGAAAACTGAAAGGGATCAAGGGTATAGTCATGGCTAATATAAAAAGCATAAAAATAAACAATTGTTTTGAATTGGTTTTGTATTATGGTTGTCTAAGGACAAATAGAAATTCTGTTTTCAACATATAATTTCTTCCTTGTCTTGACTTTTCTCCAGAATGCCTATGATGTTGGTAGCACAACACTGGGAAGAAAAGATAGTAGAACTTATCTCAGCAAGTAACACATTGGGGTGTGTGAGTGGGGGTGTATAATTTCCATTTTGTAGCATTTTATCATGGGATGAATCTTGGGATCATTTAATTGACCTCTTTCGTAGATATGAAATGGTCCTGTGTAGTGTTTAGCTTGATAGAACCACAGCTACTATTGCTGATATTCATATCCCATTCATATATCTATGGACTTAGAAAATCATAAAAGCAACAATTATCATATTTCTAAATGTGTTCTGTAGATGAGCATGATTTACCGTCCCTACCTCCACAAAATTTACTGGGCCTCCAGAGAATCAATATCCATTAAGGAAATACTGAGGCTCATAGAGGATTTAAAATTGAAGAAATAAACATTTAGTGGAAAAGGAGTTTGAAAATCTGGTAATGATATCTATCCTGAGTGAAGTTCTGTAAAATTACAGAGTTAAAACTAAATGAAAAGTTGTAGTCATCTTTCAGTGGTTGGGTATAAATACTGCTAAAACTCAGGATGGTTGCGTTGCCTGGCTATCCTAGTATGAGAAGAGATGGTATCTGTGAGAGAGATAATTATAAAATGAAAGGAGTGATGCTTCAAGGAATCAGCCTGAAAGGATTATTCAACCATTTTCTCTTTTGGGGGGATCCATATCAATAAAGCTTAATAAGAAGGAAGAGCAAAATTACTGCTGACTGTGAACTTAATAATGCCCCACTGGGAGTTCATTAATATCTCTACAGGTACACTGGAGCATTATCTTAATTGCACATGATACTTCCAAAAATTGCCTTTTACAACATTTGTGAAAATTGCCCTCTGGAACAAGTATTCTTACATTTTGTATTGCTTTCCCTGGCTATGAGTCTCCAGGAACAAAGGATCCTTATTCAAATATTCAGAAATAAGATGTTCCCCAGATGACTGACCGTGTCAAAGGTACTGCCCTTACTATGTTAAGAGGAAGGATATACTGTCAGAGAAGAAAGGTCAATGTTACAGAACCAAAATTCAAAACTGCCTCTCCCCATTGTATTTTGGATAAGTGCTACTGTAATTTCCTTGATATAAATACTTTGTAATGTGTTTTGGTAAAATTTAAGTTTGTGCTGGAGTAATGGTGACCATTCCGAATTTCAAACTGTGTACTAATGTAATCAGAAGCACATCTGGACATAAAAGTTCAGCTATTTTAACAGATGTGTTGAGCCTAAGGTAATGTCTGTAAGGGTATGTTTCCAAGCTGAGATCATTTTCCTAGTAGTTGTTGATTATGTAGTAATTGTGCAATAGAGTTATGTCTGAAAGAACTCAGTGTTATCAACACTTACAAAATGGAACTATATTACACACCCATAATATTTGATTTTGTAAATTTTATGCGTGACAGTTATTTCTCTAGAACACAAAATGTATTCCATCTTTGAATTCTTTCTAATTTTGACTCTAGAGTAACAATGTTAACATAAAATAAAGCCATTTAGGTAGAACTGGGGAACCAGACTGTAAATAACATACTTTCTCTTTGTGTGTGATAACCTTGTTTCTTAGATGCTAAAAAGAATGCAGGATAGGCAAAAATGTCAGGGCCCTGCCCAAACAGTTAAATACCAAGTGAGGCTGTGAGGAGTATGTTGTCAGTGACTTGGACCAAAGCTGCTAACTATTGGCAACTTAACTCTTTCTTTCTATTCTGGTCCAAAGATGATGGCTTGTGGCAATTTTACTCCTGCTGATAGCAGCAGGAGATTAAGGGGGAAACAGTTTACATACTTGGGTTCTGTACTTGCTAGTTTTGTATCAACTTGACACAGGCTGGAGTTATCACAAAGAAAGGAGCTTCAGTTGGGGAAATGCCTCCAAGAGATCCTTAGTCTCTTGGAAATGTAAGGCATTTTCTCAACTAGTGATCAGGGGGAGGTCCCGTTGTGGGTGGTGCCATCTCTGGGCTGGTAGTCTTGGTTCTATAAGAGAGCAGGCTGAGCAAGCCAGAGGAATCAAGCCAGTAACTTATTCCATGGCCTCTGCATCAGCTCCTGCTTCCTAACCTGCTTGAGTTCCAGTCCTGACTTCCTTCAGTGATGAACAGCAATCTGGAAGTATAAGCTGAATAAACCCTTTCCCCCCCAATTTGCTTCTTGGTCATGGTGTTTTTTCCAGGAATAGAAACCCTGACTAAGACAGGTTCTTTATTCCTTGACTTAGGCCTCTCCCTGTCCAAAAGAGTCTTGGATTTGCTTAACTCTTAGTGAGTATACTGGCTGGTTTTGTGTCAACTTGATACAAGTTGAAGTTATTACAGAGAAAGGAGCTTCAGTTGAGGAAATGCCTCCATGAGAGCCAGCAGTAAAGCATTTTTTTTTTCAGTTAGTGATCAAGGGGGGGGGGAGGGCTCCTTATGGGTGGTCTATGGGATGGTAGTCTTGGGTTCTATAAGAAAGCAAGCTGAGCAAGTCAGAGGAAGCAATCCAGTAAGAAACATCCCTCTATGGCCTCTGCATCAGCTCCTGCTTCCTGACCTGCTTGAATTCCAGTCCCAACTTCCTTTGTGATGAACAGCAATGGGTGAAGTATAAGCTGAAAAAAAAACTCTTTCCTCCCAAATTTGGTTCTTGGGCATTATGTTTTGTGCAGGAATAGAAACCCTGACTAAGACAGTGAGCCAGAGAGAAAAGAAAAAAGGAAGAATGAAAGAAAGTGAGGTACATACAGAGACATATGCATACTGGCTGAAGCAGAGAAGGGCTAAATCAATACTTTATTTTTGTTTTTATTTTTTATACCTTCTCAGAATAATTTATCACATAGGTTTCTAAGCACTTTTACAATCCAAACGTTCATAGTAAGTTTAAGGCAAGAGTTCATGTCATAGATCTATAAGGCTTAAGGAGTTCCAGCAAAAATTTTTACATGGCTTTTCATAAAACTAGTACCATACTAAACACTCATTATCTGTTACTAGCTCCATAAGTTCTTTAGAAGTTTACAGTGATAATTTTTACGTTATAAGTTAGTATGGTTTTGTCAAGAGAGAGATCATCTGATCTGCCTTGTGTCATATTATTGTGAAGACGTGTAGTTATACTTGTCCATCATGAATTTGCTGTCTTTGCACTTACATTACCCATTCCCAGTTTATGACCTTTAGTTACCAGACAGTGGCCTCAATCCTAGCCTACAAGAAATGATTTACTTGTTAATAAATTTGTTCCAAACCCACTTCCTTTTATTAAAGCAATTAGCCCACGACACCTGAAGGTTTACAGAGTTATAGTTGCATCTTTTTATTCTATAGGGTGCTTGAGGTTACTTGTATAAATTTAGGAGTTCTATAAAATCATAATCAAGTATTATGATATTATCACTTCATATACACAACGTTACTGCATGAAAGTACATTTTCATATTGATTCTGCAGATTTGCCTAATATGGTGGGCTGATGCCCAGGAATCTTAGATTATGTAATACTGGCAGGAAAAGGTACATCAGCAGTGAGAAGCAATCCTGGAATGAAGTCTCTGAGGGTCCTGAATCTCAGAACATACCCTTCACAGCCATGCAAAATTGTGGGTCATCTCCAGAAAAGTTACTTTCTAGTCATAACATTTCCTAGATGGCTTCTAACAGTAAACCTATCTAAAAACAGAAACAATGAAACAATAGACTGAGAGGAGATAGGGGCAACCAGCAGGCACCAAAGCCCATGTTTGCTCTTCATATGTAAGACAAAGACTTGAGTGAGAACCAGAGCAAGGAGGCTATTAAATATCTCATTTCATCTCTTTTTTCCTTAACTTAATTTGCAAGCCAGTTTTCTTTGTTTTATATTATGATGAGAAGGAAACATGTCTCAAGGAAAGTCTCCATGATGAAGTAAGAGAGATAAGTATTTTTTCTTGTCCTTGTCACTTGCCTGCACTTGGGAGAGCAGTAACTCCTGCTTCTTTGCAACCCACTGGTCACAGGAACCAGGTACATGAAGAACATACCAATGGATAGTGTTCTCTCAACATTTTCCTGTCAATTTATTATCTATCTAATTCATTCAAGAAAGACTCAACCTGTTCCAATTCTCTCCCAGTAGAATGCTGTCTAGTGATAAAGGGATGACAAGAGGGATCTTGCCCTCCATGAGGTTAAGTATTCTGAAGAAAGGAAGAATAATAAACAGACTGTAATGCACATAATTGTTTGATTACAATTGTGAAACAGTTCCAGGGATTTATATATATATATATATATATATATATATATAACCAATTAACCTTCCAATAAGTTATTTTTTCACAGAGCAAATAATGAAACGTGGGCATGATTTTAATGCACCTCCTAGTGGTGATGTGACACTAATTGGAGTTCCTTTATCTTTACATTATTATTCAATATCAAAATAATTCAAGTTCTCCAATCACTTGTATTTATGAGCTATGAGTACTGGTGTTCTAAAAATGTTCACTAATGCACCTATGTTGTGTTATTTCAGTTTTCAATTTTAAGTCTGGAGAAATTGCTTAGCATGTACGTGCCCAGCTTCTTAGAGAAGAAAACGGTTTAGTTCTTAGACCACACATAGTGACTGACAACGTTCCTTCACTCTAAATCCTGAGTTTTAGGGATCTGATACCCACTGTTAGCACCAAGCACACCTATGATGCATATATATGAGCATACAATCTCCACACACACACACACACATAGAATCATACATGTGTGCAGGCAAAACACACTTGCAACTAAAATAAAAGAAATAAATTTCCCTGATGACTAAGGATGTTGAACATTTCTTTAGGTGCTTCTCAACCATTCGATATTCCTCAGTTGAAAATTCTTTGTTTAGCTCTATACCCCATTTTTAATAGGGTTATTTGATTTTCTGAAGTCTAACTTCTTTTTTCTTTGTATATATTGAATATTAGTCCTCTATCAAATATAGGATTGGTAAAGATCTTTGCCCAATCTGTTGGTTGCTATTTTGTCCTATTGACAGTGTCCTTTGCCTTATATGAGCTTTGCAATTTTATGAGGTCCCATTTGTCAATTCTTGATCTTAGAACATAAGCCACGGTGTTCTGTTCAGAAAAAATTTCCCCGTGCCCAAGTTTTCAAGGCTCTTTTCCACTTGCTGTTCTATAAGTTTCAGTGTATCTGGTTTTATGTAGAGGTTCTTGATCCACTTGGACTTGAGCTTTGTACAAGAGATAACAATGGTTCCATTTGCATTCTTCTATATGCTGACCTCCAGTAGAACAAGCACCATTTGTTGAAAATGCTATCTTTTTTCCACTGGATGATTTTAGCTCTTTTGTCGAATATCAAATTTTCATAGGTTTGTGTGTCCATTTCTGGGTCTTTAATTCTATTCCACTAGTCTCCCTGCCTGTCTCTGTACCAATATCATACAGGTTTTGTTGTTGTTGTTATTGTTTTATTACTGGTGGTCTGTAATACAGCTTGACAACTCTGAGATTCTACTTCACATCAGTCAGAATGGCTAAGATAAAAAACTCAAGTGGCAGCAGATGCTGGCGAGTATATGGAGAAAGAGAAACACTCCTCCATTGTTAGTGGGATTGCAAGCTGGTACAACTACTATGAAAATCAGTCTGCATTTCCTCAGAAAATTGTATATAGCATTACTTGAGGACCCAGATATACCATTCCTGGGCATATACCCAAAAGATGCCCCAACATATAACAAGGACACATGCTCCAATGGGATAAGAGACCCATGGTCCTGTGAAGGCTTGAAGCCTCACTGTAGGGCAATGTGATGTCAGGGAGGTGGGAGTGGGGTCTATGAGGGTACACCCTCATAGAAGCAGGAGAACAGGGGATGGTATAGGGGTTCCTTGTGGGGGGAATTGAGAAAGGGGTTAACACTTGAAATGTAAATTAAATATCTGATAACAAAGTAAAAGGGACATGAAATAATGAGAGAGAGAGAGAGAGAGAGAGAGAGAGAGAGAGAGAGAGAGAGAGAGAGAGAGAGAGAGAGCACAATAGGATCAGACATATTGCTCAGCAATTAGGAACACATACATCCCTTTCAAAAGATCTGAGCTCTATTTTTCAAGTGCCAGTGTAAAGTAGCTCAGAACCACCTGTATCTTCAGCTCCAGATCTGATGACCTCTTGAGAACTCACTGGTCACCTGCACACTGAAATGATCATTTCCACACACAGTCAAACACATTTATACATAATTTTCCAAAAAAAGAATTAAGAAAATGAAAGCAGTACATTATAATGTAACTTGCTTTCATGGAACTCCCAGGAAAACAAACTGAAAACTATTCAAATTGATAACAGTTTCAACAAAGATACAAGCAAATAAGCAAAATTAATATATTCAAGCAAGATAGAGAAGAATATTAATTTTACCTTATACATGCTGCAATGAAAATAAAAATTATCTTGAAAGAAAGTCAATAAGCAGTATGCCAAGCCTACATGGAGAAAATTATATGACTTTACTAAGAGTAAATAATGGAAGTGAATGAATATTTTACAATATATTTTTATTCTTTGAAAATCAAAATGGTTGTGTAACATTTTTTAAATTAAATTTAACATATCATCTTCCTAACGTCTCCCATTTCCATCCTCCATATCTCTATCTCACCTCAACTTTATGTTTTGCCTTTTTATAGTATACTAACTACAGTGTTTTTCATACATTGCTTATGCCTGTTTTACCATATACCTAGAGCTTGATTGACCTCCTAGAGATCATAGGATAAAACTGACTTTTTCCCAAAAGACATCAATTGTGAATAGCTCTTCAACCAGGGGTAGGAACTTCTAAGTTCTTTCCCCTTCCAGTTTGGAATTTTGACTGGCTTGATCTCATGAAAGTCTGTGCAGACAACAACAGTTTATGAGTGCAGGTATCCTGTCATATCCAAAAGGAATCATTCTAGTATGGTCCTCCATGACCTAATGGTCTTATCAACTTCGTCATCTTCTTCTACAATAATCCATGTGTTTTAAAAGGATGCACATTATATTTCTAAGAAGGCTCCTTTTATATCTGAGCACTAAATGGACACTTACTATCTGCAATTTGATCATCTGTGAGCTTATGCAAAAAAAAAAAACCTTCTCTGAAGAACTGTGAGAGCTACAAGAATCTATGAATAGAAAGATATGAATTTTGAAGACACTCTGATACTATGCTTCCTTAATAATATATTAATATTCCTAAAATAAACATAGTAAGTTCCCCCCTGGAGCCTGTGGGCTCATGAATAATGGACTTGTGTCCAGATGTACAAAGCACAACTTTCCAGAGAAAGTAAATGTCTCTGTCTTAAAATCCTTGATTCTGTTGCATCCATGGGCACATCTTGGTCTTGTTACATCAGTCCTTGCAACTCACAGTAGGTGGTTCAGGCTCTTGATGAGTTTGTTCCCTTAGCAGCCTGACTAGTGTCTTCTTGCATCCTGAAACTTAGGTCTCAGTTAATATTTTGAGTCAGGACCAACTTGATTTTCCCATGTGCTATGAACAAAGAGTGTAACATTCATTACAAAGGTCTTAGCATTAGATTCATTTGGGCCACTAGAAACAAAGACAATAGGCTCCATTGTTTAGAAGATTTCTGGTCATGTCTATCATCTCAAGTGAAGTTTCTTAGTTACTTTTCTATTGCCATGACCATAAAAAAGCTAAACAAACAAATGAAAACACTGAAAACCAAAAAACAAGAACAGTAACAACAACAACTACAACAGCAACAACAAACAACTTGGAGAAGAAGGTGTTTTTTTAATAGGGGCTTAGAGTTTCAGAGGATGAGTCCATGACCAGAATTGCAGGCAGGTTGGCAATGTTTCTCCAGCAGAAGTAGAAAGCTCACATCTGATCGACATATATATATAGCAGAGAAAGCTAACTGAGAATGACATGGGGTTTTCAAACCTTAAGGCCAACCCATCCCTAGTGACATGTTTCCTTCAATAAGACTATATCTTCTAATCCTCTCCAAACAGTTCCATAAACTGGAGATCAAGTATTCAAATGTATGAACTTATTGGGGCCATTCTCATTCAAACAACCACATGGAGGTACCCCATATCTGGCACTTAGCTCTCTAATTGTCAATTAATGGCTTCTGAGAGAAACATTATATCTTGTTTATGGTAACTCCAATTCAACTATTTTATATGAAAAATATATCTAGTGAATTTGAATTAAAATAATAATATTTACTTTTCCACAAATGAAGACCCGGTGTTGTAAAATCTAATTTCTACCATAATATATTACTATAATACAATTCTCATTAAATCTTAATGAATACTTTTGGTAATTTTTTTTAACAAGTTCTTCTAAAATTCATATCCCAAACTAAAAATATATGATTATTAAGGTTTTTTTTCTAGATCAGTTTAAAGAAGGAACACACAAGAATTAATACAGTTTTAACACACTCCAAGCTCATAAAAACTAACATAGTTAAGTATTGACCCAGGACTTGAAAGCTAAAAATATGATGTAAAAGTCATATCCAAATATCAAATGATTACTTCAGAATTTAATATATATGGATCAGTGAAATGGCTCATAGGGATGAGTCTTGACACTCAAGCCTGCTGATATGAATTCAATTTCCAGAGCCCGTGTAAAAAGGCTGAAGCAGACTACCTGTTTCACACAGTTGACTTCTGATCTCCACATATGTACTCTGGCACATGTTCCCATCTCTGCTTCCCAGTAGTACTAAATTAAAAAGAAGAATCTAGTGTATAAGAAGAAATCGTCTTCCCTGCAAGAAAAACATGATTAATTGTTTAATGAGAGGTATTAGGACAGCAAGTGAACCATTTGAGAGCTTGTTCTACCTCATTGATCAACCTGAAATAACATTAAGAGATTTCACCCAAAACCATGAATGTTCTGTCACTTTGAAGGCACATCCTTGAACATTTCTAGTGAAACCTGATAGATGAGCACAATGATCCATTCACCTCTGACGACTTGATTTTGGGTTTGAATGATAGTGAAGATTTAAGTATTTAGTAATATGAGGGGAGGATAATGTACAGATAATTATGAGAGCTCTCTCTCTCTCTCTCTCTCTCTCACACACACACACACACACACACAGACACACACACACACAGACATACACAGACACACACAGACACACAAAGAGAAATAAAAGAGAGAAAGAGGAAGAGGGAGGGAGAGGAAAATGCAAGGTAAGGAAGAGTAAAATTAAATATATATTTCTGTTATATATGTATATATTCAAGTGGAAAGACAAACATACTAAAGAGACTTAACACATTACTAGAGAGCCATGGATTAAATATATCTGGTGGTTTTAGGTGTAATTCTTTGCACTTAATCAATAATATATCATTGATTTACTATGACAAAGCAAAAACTCATCCCAAATTTCATTCCATGCAAAGTAGGTGGTGGTCAATTCTTATTCTATTTTATTATTCTTCAGTGATACACACATCTTTATCAGCAGAAAAGAATAAATAATACAGTAAGATGAATTTTTAGTTCTGTGGTTAAACATTAAAAGTATTCTCAAAACAATGACTTCATAAGCTTGAAAATCTGCTGGAAAGCAAGAAGCTGAGCATGAGGCCTCATCATTGTGTAAATATGCAGGGCCATGTATCACAGGTTATAGAAATTCCTCTGTCCATTCATCTCTATTACCAGGAGGGTTATCTCTATGCAATTCATTTTTATCTCAGATGTGAAATCCATTTGATCTTTAATTCCCTGTCCCAAGATCATTATATGTCTGGTGTTGACATAAGTAAAATAGTAAAGAGGAGGTGTTCATGGGTCTGAATTGAAACTTAGGTCTTAATCTAGGGGTTATTTCTTATGTACCTGAAATAGGTGGACCTAAGAAAGCAATGGTTTTCAAAAAATAGGTGGTAATGAGGAAAGGAGTCTCTTTCACCGAGATTTTCATAACTGTAATTGGTACATAATACGGAGAATGCTTTTCCTTTGTGTTATTTTATAATTGTGATGTTTCTCGGCATTTATGTAATTGAAAAGTTGATAGAAGACTAGGTTTATCTTTACTAACACTCTTTCAGAACTGGGGAGAGATATGGGCATCAAGCTACAATATCTGTGCATCATCATAAGACTTATACATTTCATCAAATCAAAGTTAATGGAAATGTCTTAATCTTCTTGTCTTATATTTTTTAAATTTCTTGTTAGGAAAATCCTGTCAAGTCCAACATCCCTCATGTCCTATTTCTCCCTAAAGTTCTATAAATGAATATTTTCCTTTCCTCAATAGTTAAAGTTTCCAAACTACAAGCACATATATAGCCCAGACTGTTAATGTGTTTGTATGCATCCCATCAATGTGTTTAAATAATTTGCTTGAACAGTTGTTTCAGAATGAGCTGCAAACTGACTTTCAGTGGTGACAGTCATTGCTGGGGGTAGAAATCCATTTATACTCTGATCATCTACTGGCCTTGCTTTTTATGCTTATTACTAAATAATTTACAAAATTTTTGTGAACTTTCATAATTAAGAGTTCAGTTGTTCTCACAGCACATTTTCAGGCTTGAGTAGGAATATTAATTCTAGAACTTTGTATTCCGAGGTCATGGTTGAATTTTGCAGCTCAGTGACAACTACTATTTGTGTAAAATAAAAGTTAATAAAAATATAGTATAATCTACATAGTATAATCTAGTATATTGTAGTGTAGAACACTTCATAGTGAGTGGATGAGGAATTGCCTATGAAACTATTAGAACATTGTATATATATTATAACGAGTTTATCATATAAAAGATGTTGCTTTTAAGACTGTCATCATTGGAATACATGCAAAACTGTTAACTTGGCTTACAACACAGAGGAGAAAGCTAACCTATGCTGTAGAGAATTTAGGAAATTATATCCGTCCTTTAATAGTTTGCACTGATACAAACACTCTTTGGAGAGTAAAGTTTGAATTGGAACTAGAGCTCTGGAGAGGATTAGAATCTATCATGGTGGAAAGTCCAAGAGGCCAGCTAGGCAGTAGGCAGAGGAAAGAGTATGTAGGTTCAGGTTATAAAAGTTCAAATCCCACCTCTACTGATACTGTCCCTCCCTCAAGGATCAATGCCCTAAACATTCCAGAACCTTCCCAAACTGTGGCACTGACTGGAGACTAAGTACTAAAAATGTATGAGCCTATGTAAGATGTGTCACACTCACACCAACACAAAAAGTCAAATGTGGAGAATAGATTGCTTTAATTAGGGAGATATATTACTCTGTATTTTCATAATTATTCCTGAGGAAATGAAATGCTCACTCTGTCCTGGTATCATGTTGAACAATGCACATTTCTGCCTTGTGAAAGCAGTTGGTGCAACTAAATCATTGAGGTACAGGTACTAATTAACAAATGACTCAAGCTCTAAAGCCAGTACTTGGTACTCCAACTTTATTCCACTTTACCCCTAGTACCTCTTGAAAGCCCTGTTATTCAATTATTCAGGTGAAGACCTCAACAGAAGACTCTGAGGTTTCCTAAAACTGGTGTGTGCTTTGAATTTGGGTCAGAGAGTCTTCTTGCCAATGGCTAAGGTGCACACCTGCAGCATGGGTAGGGAAGCAGAGAACATCTGACTTCTTTCTGGCTGTATGAGGCTAATGTATAATTTGAAAGGTTGCTGTGGTGCTGATCTATATAACAGTAATGACTATGCTTCAACAGAAGAAAAATAAGACGGAAAACCAGCAACAATCAAATCAAATAGAATTTTCTGGTCTTTGAAAATCCAAGTGAATTTGGCTTTGTCATGTTTGTGCCAAAATAGATGGAGTATTGGTTCAATTTGCACAAAAATCAAGGATTATATTTGAGAAAATAACATGATAAAGAAATTTTCAAACAAAATCTTGTAACTTTCTTATTACTGAACATAACTACTTATACTAAAATCATAGGTTATTTCTAGAAAATACTACTGTCCAGAAATCAGAGAAATAGTTGGGTGAAGTACACTGTAGAGGTTAACTAACTCAGGGATCTGGATGTCAGGTTCCAAGCCATGCTTGTAATCAGTAGTGGATTTGTAGTTTCCTTAGAGTGTTTGAGTGTGAGTGTGTGTGTGTGTGTGTGTGTGTGTGTGTGTGTGTGTGTGTATCATACATGTAACATAATATATATGTTACAGATTCTCAACTTCATTTATCTCAGTATCAATTCTTCTGAATCATCCACATAGCTAAATTTCAAGTAATTCCAAGACATTCAATCCACACCAGGAAAGAGAAGAGGAGTAATTTGATATTTAACTTCCTCCATGGTTCCCTAGTTTGGTCCTCATAGGTATAAGCTCTAGAGCTCCTTAATACAATGAAATATACTAATCTCAGATAAGAGTAACATATGCTAATGAGGAAATAAGGGAATGTTTAGTACTTGTGCACTGCACACAACAGGACTGAAAGCTGTCTTCCAGCACCTAAAGAAAATGTGTGCAGCATTGAAGAAGACTTTGCAAAGTGTAAGAACCTCTGAAGCAGTGATTCTCAACCTTCCTAATGCTGTGGCCCTTTAGTACATTTCCTCCTGTTATGGTGACCTCCAGCCATAAAAGTATTTTCTTGCTATTTCATAATTACAGCTTTGCTAGCCTTATGAATTATAATGCAAATATGTGATATCCAGAATATCTGATATGTGACCCAGCAGAAGGTCATGACCCACAGGTTGAGAAGGCTAATACTGGGAACCACCCTTCTCTAGGTTAAGTGTGCTACAAAGCACCCTTATATCAAGGTGTCCATTGGCAAATGAATCACTACAAGGAAATCACTTTGATGTGTCCTTGAAGGTCCTCAGGTCTCTCTGCTAACAACTCCTGATGTCCCTGAGGAACCATAACCTCTGTTGACTACTCTGGTTTCTAGATACAAGGCAGTTAGGCTGCATTGATTTTATATCAGTTACGACATTTCCTGGACTAGTTATGAAGCCTCCACACTTATATAGTCCTGATGTTTACCATAACCTTCCCCTGCTATACCCATTCTTATTTCTTAAAGAGAGATAATAGAAGAAGATGACACAAAAGAAAATGCCTTTCTGTGTGGATGTAGGTGCTATGTATTTGTAGGGAAATCACTGGGCAGAAATTCCATCCCCTGTGTGCTGCTCCAGCCCTGTCTTTTGAGTGGCTAATCCTACGTGGGACTTTTCCCCACGCTCCTGGTGTGCTCTCACATGGTGTTTTCTTGTCATTTCAGATCCCTCAGATTAGTTATGCATCCACGGCTCCTGAACTCAGTGATGACCGTCGCTATGACTTCTTCTCTCGAGTGGTCCCACCTGATTCCTTCCAAGCCCAGGCTATGGTAGACATTGTAAAGGCATTGGGATGGAATTATGTATCTACTCTTGCATCTGAAGGAAGCTATGGAGAGAAAGGTGTGGAGTCCTTCACACAAATTTCCAAAGAAGCAGGTAGGAAGTGATTGTATTTTCAATATTACCTTCTTAATCAAACAAACATAACAAAAACAAAAAACCTGTGCCATGCAGAGTTTTCTTGATAAAATGTTAAGTGAATAGTAAACATAATCACCACTATAACCTTGATCTCAAATTCTCTATGTCCTCTGACAGTATTTTTAGGTTTTCATCTACAACATGTCATTTTGGGAGACATTTTTGAAGGTTTGAAACTACCAGCCCGTGGTACAAAGAGATAAATAGAATAAACACTACAATGGGTACCTAGCTTCTGCCTAAGAGATATAGAACAGAACATTAATTGGATCATAGATATGGAGAAACTGCAACTGCCTTTGTCCATCCATAATGTGTTACCTCTCGGTACCTCACCTAAGTGGGGAGGACTGTTTAGAATTATATGAACATCACTACAGGTCCACCGTGATTTTGTTTTTGTTTGTTTGTTTTGTTTTTCCTTGATTTATTTATTTGTTCACTTTACATCCTGTTCACAGACCCCTTTCTCCTTTCTGTCACTGAGGCCAGACAATGGGGTGCAGCTAGGGGAAAGGGATCCAAGGCAGTATCATAGTCAGCCCCCAACTCCACTTGGAGATTATGCTGCACATCTGCTACATATGTGTAGGGGGCCTATGTTCAGGGTCTACATGTTATTTGGTGTTGGTTCATTATCTTTTCAGTATCCAATGGGTACAAATGATCTGACTCTGTAGATATTCTTGTGGGGTCCTTAAGCCCTCTGGCTCCCCCCAATCCTACCTTCCACTCTTCCATATGACTTCCCGAGCTCAGCCTAGTATTTGCCTGTGGATGTCTGTATCTGTTTCTATGTGCTTCTGGAAGAAGCCTTACAGAAGACGGTTAAGCTCCTGTATGCAAGAATAGCAGAATATCATTAATATTGTCAGGGATTGTCTCTCTCCCATACGATGGGTGTCAAGTTGAACAGTCATTGGCTGTCCATCCTCTCCATCTCTGCTTCATCTTTTTCCCTGCCTATCTTGTAGAGCAGAAATATTGGGGGTATACGTTTTTGTGAGTAGGTTGATATCCGACTCTCTTGAATGAAAGTCCTGCTTGGCTATAGGAGGTGGCCACTTCAGGTTCCTTAGCCACAGGTCACTGCTATAGATATTCCAGATATTCCAGAGCCTCCCAATCCCAAGTCTTAAGCCTGTCTCAGAGATGTTCATCTCACCAATTTACTTTCTTTCCTCAGCCCTCTTGCCCTGCCCATCTGATCTCTACCCATTTCCCTTCCCACTACCTCACCCCCCCAGTTCCCACCCTCCTGATTTTTATTTTATTTCTCCTTCTGAGTGCAATTCAAGCATCTTCCCTTGGGTGCTGCTTATTACTTAGTTTCTTGAGTCTGTGGATTGTAGTATGAATAGCTCTATGTCAAGATCCAGCTATACAACTCCTGGGCATATGCTCAAAATATGTTCCACTGTACCACAAGGACACTTGCTCAACTATGCTCATAGCTGCTTTATTTATAATAGCCAGATTTTTGGAACAACCTATGTGTCCCTCAACCAATAAGTGGATGAAGTGCATTTATACAATGTACTAAAGAACATGCAGTACATATATACAATGGAATACTACTTAACTATTAAAAATAAAGCAAGCAAGTTGCAGGCAAACAGGTAGAACTTGAAAATATCATTCCTAGGCAAATGGATGGACCTGGAGGGCATCATCCTGAGTGAGGTAACCCAATCACAAAGGAACTCACACAATATGTACTCACTGATAAGTGGATATTAGCCCAAAACTTAGGATACCCAAGATATATAATACAATCTGCTAAGCACATGAAACTCAAGAAGAATGAAGACCAAAGTGGGGTCACTGTACCCCTTCTTAGAATTGGGAACAAAACATCCATGGAAGGAGTTACAGAAACAAAGATTGGAGCTGTGACGAAAGGATGGACCATCTAGAGACTGCCATACCCAGGGATCCATCCCATAATCAGCTTCCAAACGCTGACACCATTGCATACACTAGCAAGATTTTGCTGAAAGGACCCTGATATAGCTGTCTCTTGTGAGACTATGCCGGGGCCTAGCAAACACAGAAGTGGATGCTCACAGTCAGCTAGTGGATGGATCACAGGGCCCCCAGTGGAGGAGCTGGAGAAAGTATCCAAGGAGCTAAAGGGACCTGCAACCCTATAGGTGGTACAACATTATGAACTAACCAGTACCCCGGAGCTCTTGACTCTAGCTGCATATGTATCAAAAGATGGCCTAGTTGGCCATCACTGGAAAGAGAGGCCTATTGGACTTGCAAACTTTATATGCCCCAGTACAGGGGAACGCCAGGGCCAAGAAAAAAAAAATGGGAACGGGTGGGTAGGGAAATGGGGGACAGGGGGGAGGGGGAGGGTATGGGGGACTTTTGGGATAGCATTGGAAATGTAATTGAGGAAAATACGTAATAAAATATATTTTAAAAAAAAGAAGAAAATATCATCCCGAGTGAGATTTCCCAGACCCCAAAAGGCACATATGGCATCTACTCACTTACAAGTGGACATTAGCCATAAAAAACAGAATAATCATGCTACAATTCACAACCACCCAGATTTTGTAAGAGCCTCTGATGCTTCTGAATGACTCAGCCCCAACAAATGACACTGCGCAAGGTAGCATGTATGTATGCACATAGAGCTGAAACCTGTGATTCCTTTCAAGAGTCAATACTATTTAGAAGAACTTATTTAGAACAGATTTCTTTAAGTTTATTTATTCAGCTCAAATTTGTAAGAAAGGGCTTTCGTAGTTGGCCAGCTGTCTTGTATCATAAACACATATAATGAATTTGGGAATTCTTTCGTGGTTGTTTTATGTTGTGTTTTTCTTTCTTCTCACCCACCCACCCCCTTTGACAGGGTCTTATATAGCCCAGATTATCATTGAAATCACTACGTAGCTAAGGATGAACTTTTGATCTCCCTATCTCTGCCTTTTAAATGCTAGAATTCTACTTGTCCACATCCTGCCTGTTCCTATAAAGTTATTATGCTAAGGTAAAACAGTCTATTTTATTTATAAGAATTTCATTCAACCAAAATGGTCACTGACTGATGTAGTGAATCAACAACAAAACCAAAGAGCAGAAGGTCCATTTCATGAGGAAAGGTGCCATTTATCATGGTGACAGGGCTTTGAACATCAACCTTCACTATAGACATACCCAATGGATGTGGCTGATAGACCTGCCCATGACTGTGAACAGAAGCTTTTTTTGAGAATCTCATTTTTATAAATTTAATTTTATTTTTTAATCATTACATGCTTTATTTTTTGCCCTCCCCTAATCCCCCATCCCAGAGTTCTTCACCCCACCCTCCCTCCATTTCACCTTTGAGAGGGTATTCCCCTACCACCCCACCATGGCATCTCCGTTCCCTGGGGCATCAAATCTCTAAAGAATTAGGTTCATCTTCTCCCAGTGAAGCCAGACAAGGCAGTCCTCAGCTACATATGTGCTGGAGAGCCTCAGACCAGCCTTTGTATTCTATTTTGTTGGTGGCTTAGTCTCTGTGAGCTCCCAGGCATCTGGGTTAGTTGACACTGTTTGTGTTCCACTGGGATTAGCATCCCTTTCAGCTCACCTCCAGTAGATAGAAAGGGCCCCTAAGTGGAGGAATGAGGTCACCAAACAATTTTATTTTTTTGCTCATAATTCCTGACACTATTACTGATGCTATGTTGTGCTTGCAGAGAGGAGCCTAACATGGCTGCCCTCTAAGAGGTGATTGAAACAGATGTAGATACTTACACCCACATTTGGACTGAAGTCAGGGATTCCTAGGGAAGAGTTAGGAGAATCTCATATTTTTTTTTTTTTAAATTCACAACAATATTAGCACATGGTGTGATTTTAAGGGTCACTGGCCTTTGTCTTTCTTACCTTTGCCAGCTGATTGAGATAGATACTCCTGTTTATAAGCATCCCTGGCTGACATTTATAAATCACCATCAGATGTCACCTTAAATATTGTTTCCAGGTTGAGGCAGATATGCAAACCTCCCATTGTTGTGTTGTCTTTGCCTGGTGTTTTTTAGCTCTGATCAAATCCCCAAGATTATTACTAGAGAACATGTGTCTCTCTTTCACTGCTGTAGCTCTAACTGCTGTGGTTCTAAGAAGGAAAATGTCCAGTATAATTCAGTTAGAAAACTTCTGATCTGTCAGGAAATTTTGACTTTGTCCTTATGGCTGGCTGTAATATATAGAACTCATTAGCACCAGGATTCATGACTCCCCAAAGAGAGTCATTGTAATTGTGATTGTTTTATTCCTTTCTCTGTCTCTTCCAATCTTGCTTCAATCAACCTTTAGTTGACATAAATAAATGTGCGAAATCTCTGGCTGAAAATAAGTAAATTATGCAAGGTAAAGAGAAATTACATGTAAATGAATTGCTCAGAAATAAAACCTAGCCACCATCTTGAAATATTTAATTGCTACAAAAAAATCCCAAATTTAACACTGAACTTTGTATTGGATATTGGATAAAGCAGAGAAAATGCTATCAATCTCTCATAAAATCTCAGCAATTTTATGGTAACCCTTATGTTGAATATTTAGGAAAAGTAAGCTTTTCTTGCTTTAGAATCAAGATGAATGTTCTGTAGACAGGTTTCAGTGAGAAAATTATATGGTTGCTATTCCTGGTATCTTTGGTTAAATCTACAAGATATGACATTAGAGTTTGTTATGTAATGCAAAAAGGAGTGACCTTTGTAATATCGTATGCATGTTAAAGATTATGCATTTAGCTAACCACATATTGAGATGCTTAGCTCGGAAACAAGGCCTTGTCAGGAACAGTCATTTAAAATGAAATCTTTTAACCTGAGACCATGCTCCCAGGGGAGGAGAATTAAAAAATAGCTACCTGCTGCTGCAAAACATGGGGGATTCAGGTGACATGTCCATGATTAGTTCTACCGATTATAGCATTCAGATAATGGGTATAAGGCACCTGTGCTGTGTCACCTGTGTAATTAATAACTGTAAGAACGCTTATGTGCTTCATGGATACCCTTCTTCTCTGATCAACAAGGAGGAAAAAGGCAGAGATAGAGGGAGAATTTACTGTTTATAAAGTGTGGAGTACGTGCATCCACTGTGAATTAAGGGAAATGACGTTAACTATCATTTCTTTCCTAGGAGTGCTTTCTATTTCTTTGTGTGTATATGCATTCACTTTGGTATGGTATGCATACACATATGTGCAATTGCATATGTAAGCACACATTTGGGGGTTAGCTATTCATCTTTCTCTCTCTCTCTCTCTCTCGGTCTTTGTGAGTGTGTGTCCTCAATGTTTACAATGGGTGTCTTTCTGGATTGCACTGCACTTTATTTATTAAGGAAAAGTCTTTTGCTTAACCTAAAACTTGGCAGTCCCTGAGAGTCTAGCATCTAGTTATTCATATCTCATCAGAGATTTCTCTCTCTACCTTAGCACTATGATTACATGAAACTGGCACATATTTTTATTTTGAAGACTAATTCTGGCAAGCACACTTGTTAGGAAATTTGGAGAAAGTTTCTAGACTATCATCAAATATTCATTTTATTTTTCATCTCCTGACTCTAAGACATTATTTGTAAAAGGACATAAGACACATACGTGTACAAATGAAGTGTGCTA
Source organism: Mus caroli (assembly GCF_978045245.1). Taxonomy (NCBI): domain Eukaryota; kingdom Metazoa; phylum Chordata; class Mammalia; order Rodentia; family Muridae; genus Mus; species Mus caroli. The sequence continues at coordinate 37,792,282 of NW_028227262.1, read as the reverse complement.
TATTGTAAACATTTGATTCATAATCCACTATTTCAATCATCAGTTTTAATATAGAGAGAATGAGATTCATAAAGCCTGCTTCATCATGGTTGTATAATGAATGAGATGCTGTATTGGGAAGCAGTTAATACCTAGAAACACCTAATTATTAGTGTACCAATTTGATTCCCTATAAATATTTATTATTAGAATTTAAAGTTTTGAAACTGCCTGGAATAGTCTGATTTCAGTCATAACTGCAAGTAATGTTAACAGTAGAGTTATTTCTCTTACTACATTTTTACTATATAAGAAAGAGAAAAATAAATTATCTAGAGTCATACACTTACACACACACAAAGACACACATGTATACATGTGTGAATGGGTGTGATGGATTGATTACATTTTAAATGTACTGGCTTCAATCTAGAAGAACTAACTTCCATTGCTTTTAAACAGTTTGGTTCTGAAGATTATCATTCTTCTTTATAAATACATTTTCCATTTTAGAATACTTGACCTCAAAACTGAAGGGATTCTTAATCCTAAATCAGAGGGTACTCTAGCAGGGACACATTCTCCAGTTCTAACAGTGGCAAAGCAAGGTTGCGCTCCCCAGCATCAGTCCTTCATAAAACAAATGAAGATATTTCATTGGAGACCAAACACACACACACACACACACACACACACACACACACACACACACACACGCACACATTTAAACTGGTTCCCTTAAGTTACTATTTTTTTGTTTGGTTGTTTATATATTTAGTTTATATGTATATAGTGGTTTTGCCAGCATATATGTATGCAAAACATATATGCGACTGGTGCCCTAGGAGGCTAGAAGAGGGTATCAGGTCTCTGGAGACTGGAGTTACAGATAGTAACTGGAGTTACTGTCAAAATAAATAGCAACAACTTTCTCTCAGGCATGGTTCTGGAAGACTTATATAAGTATAGACACTACATCATGCTGAGACTAAAGAAGAACTTTAACATGATTTTCTCATTTTGATGACATTTCTCCAAAATTGTCACATTTGTGTAAAATGGCCCTGTAGTGGTACTCATGCGGTGTCAACAAAAGCTGTTTTGTTTTTTGGGTTTCTTTTTGTTTGTTTGTTTGTTTGTTTTTGCCTAATATTCAGAGAATGAGATAAAATTCATTCACATTATGGTTAAAAAAAAAAGAGAAAGAAAAAGAAAAAGAAAAAGAAAAAAGAAAATCCAAGCCAATGTGGTAAACTAAATGGCTGAGGTTGGATTTGAAGACTCAATTTCCTCAGTGAAAACCAAAGTTAATGCTATGATAGCATAGAAGGAGAAGACAAGGGGATGATTGTTGAGAGGACAGAAATGAGGAGAAATGCTTTAAGTATAATTAGCAAATATGAAGTATTCCTATTTAGTTAAATTCTAAATCTTCTTTGACTCTTTTTACATTCTGTGTATTCTCTGTAATGCTCTTCTTGATGTCATAAGTGAAGACCTAGAGACTGAACTTATCAGCTGCTTAGTCTTCAAAAATTTAGACCTTGGGAATGTGGAATGGCTTTTTTATACACTGATTTATGTCTCTGTAGTGGGTAGCTCATCTAAGTGTGTGTGTAGGTGTGTGGGTGTGGGTGTGTTGGGTGTGTGTGTGGGGGGTTCTGTGTGTGTGTATTGTTCTTGGGGAGCAATCCACATTGCTTTGAGATATGTTTTTGTTTGTTTTTTTTTTCACTAGGAACTGAAGTTTTTCTGATCAGAGGGGCAGACTAGGTAATGGGCTGTGGCTTCCTCTTGTGTCTTCTCCCCCTTCAGTGTTAGAATTGCAAGCCCTTGCCACCATGTTCACTTTTTACTTAGATCCTGAGAATACAACTCAGGTCCTAGTGCTTGTATAGAAAGTGCTTTCCAAACAGAGCTTCCCCCTTCTCTCCCTCTCTTCATTATGCAATTTATAGCACTGCCCGCGTAGTGCTTCCTGGATCATGCACTCTGGTTGCTGGTTGTATTTCTGATGATCAGGGCAAAGTCAAACCTGTGTGCCTGACATCTAGCTTAAGTCCTAGTGTGTAGAGGGCATGAAGTCAGCAGTTACTAAGTTTTACTAAGAAGAGAAGGAAGAATTATCCTTCCTTATCTTCTCTTTCAGGGAAAAAACAAAGGCATTCCTTACAAACCCACACTTTTGTCTAAGTTCTCCCAAATTTATACCTAGATTTGTTTGCTCTGCTTTGTCCATCTTGACATCCCCATTGGAAACCAATTATTACAGTGGAAGAATGTTACAAAAGTCATGGTTGTATGTCTTTACATCTTTAAATATATAAAATCCTCATTTTTTGTTGTATTTAGACAGAATCTTACTATGTAGCTGGCCTGGAACAACCTTATGTAGATAAGACTAGTCTCAACCTCACAAGGGTCCCTTGGGTGCTGAGATTGCATATATACACCACAATGCCTGACCTAATATCTACATTTAACATAGAACCATTAAATACCTCACAAGAGAAGTAATCTTTTTAAATATTGAAAATATTATAACCTTTTTGACATACACCATTGTAGAAAAGAAACAATAAGAGCAAACAAATTCTAGATGGAGATATAGGCATCCATGGGCTGTAGAGATGGTTCAGCTGATAAAGACTAAGCTCACAATCAAAAATACAAGAGATATACTTCTGTATCCTTCTTTTTTTATGTGGGTGTAGGGAATTTGAACTTACATTTTCAGTCTTGAACAGCATACACTCTTACATGAAGAGCCATCTTCTCAGCCTAAGGATCATGTTGTAGATAATGATGTAATATCAACCCAACCTTTTTTATCTACATGGATATAATAATGACAAATGATTCCTTGTCAAAGTTTTCAGAAGGGATCTTCCTGCATATTATGGTAAGGATAACAGTGCCCAATATTCATGTTCCTAGACTCACATTACTTGATTCTCTGTGAGCCATGCATAACCACACTATATGAATTAAGCTTCAAGGATACAGCTACGAAGAAGAGTAGAAAGCCCATTTTATTGCCACCAGCATTGGCCAGAGCAGTGATATCCATTTGTACCAGTAGATGCTGAATCCAGCATAAGCTGGCTCCATTCATACAACCTCAGGTTTCCTGTTCCAACAGAGCCTACAATATCACCAAGCCAGCCTGCTGATGTGGCTTTGTTTTATTTATTTGGGGCTTTGATTTTGGCAGCCTGGCTTCTCTCTGAGTCTACTAATATTCTGATTTTGCTTCTCTAACCTCCCCAGTGGCCCAATGAATTGTCCAACATCATTTAAATAATTTCTCTGCTTAATTTAGGCATGTTCATATTTTGTTTGTCTTCAACCTTCATTAACACAGGTAATGAAGGGCTGTCTCTCTTCTGGGTTCTTAACATCCCGAGTGTACCTCTGTCACGGAATTTCATACCTTTCTACATTTCCATTTCCCTAGCTTTCCTCTCTCATTAAAAATGAAGATTTTAGAAGATGGCATATTGAATCTGACTTACAATATTATTTATATGGAATTGTGCCCAACACAGAATAGGATTTTTAAATATTTTATATTATTATTGTGTATATTGTTATTTATTTTTGTTTGATTGGTGTGTGTGTGTGTGTGTGTGTGTGTGTGCAAGCATGCATGCGCGTGTGCATGTGTGAGGGCAGAAGGCAATTTTTAGCAATCATTTCTCTTCTTCCACCACACTAAGGACCCGACTGAGGTAGCCAGGTTGCATCCAAAGCACTTTTATCCACTGACAAATCTTTTGGGAAATCTACTTTTAACATGTTAACAATACCAGTATTTTCACAAGGTTCTAATTGGTGCAATGAACCTGTTTCTAGTTTTGATTTGCTAATATGACCTTCATTCTCTTCTCACAAATTGAATTTCTAAGAAGACCACACAGGATCTGGAAACTAAACCCCATGTCTTTTTTTTTTTTTTTAAATTAAGGTATTTTTATTAGATATTTTCTTCATTTACATTTCTAATTCTATCCCCAAAGCCCCCTATACCCTCCCCCCTCCCTGCTCCCCAACTCACCCACTCCTGCTTCCTGACCCTGGCATCCCCTGTTCTGTGGCATATGATCTTTGCAATACCAAGGGCCTCTCCTCCGATTGATGGCCAACTAGGCCATCCTCTGCTACATATGCAACTAGAAACACAGCTCTGGGGGATACTGGTTAGTTCATATTGTTGTTTCTCTTATAGGGTTGCAGACTCCTTTAGCTCCTTAGGTTCTTTTTCTAGGTCCTTCAATAGGGGCCCTGTGTTTCATCCAATAGATGACTGTGAACATCCACTTCTGTATTTGCCAGGCATTGGCATAGCCTCACAAGAGAGAGCTATGTCAGGATCCTGTCAGCAAAATATTTCTGGCATATGCAATAGTGTCTGGGTTTGGTGAAAACCCCATGTCTTATGATCACACAGTATACATCAGAATACCTTTATTTATAAGCACTGTTTCAAAATTACATTCATGACACACCAGAAAAACTTGACTTTTAAAAAACACATATGAAGAAGGAAAGTACTGAAAAGAAACTGAGAGATTTCCAACTGAGTTCTCTGGGAGAAGGTAGATGTTTAACTAATCCCAAAATGACAATAGAAACTGATCAGACAATGTTGTCCAAAGGAAATCAATGCAGGGCATTCTAGGAAGAAAGAAGCATGGCTGAATCCCAAAGACTGTTAGCATTGTTTGAAATGTTCAGCTCTATAAGGGAAAAAATCAGTGTTTTGAAAACTCTAAGACCCATAATGAATGTAATTCTAAGTCCTACCATTTCTGAAAAGAAACAGACATTTGATGCCTAAGCTTCACTTTCTGGCTCTAACTCCTTATGTCACTCATTGGGAACCAGCATGTAAGTCCTCTGAATTGTGAAGGCATCAGGATTTCCTGAGAAATCTCATGTCTCTGGTTTCAGAAAATACCCAGATATAAATCATTCTAATTGCTAAGGATGAGCTCATCAAAACATTTGGACTGCCCCTATTGGCACAGGGTCTTGAAATAGTTGATGACAGACTGCTACTCTGACACAAAAGAAAGAGGCAGTGAAGACACATATCTAGCACCCCCCTCCCCCTCCCCACCCTCTTCACAGCACCTCTTGGGCCAGGGGTAGGGAATTGAAAAGATCAGATGTTAGTGGAAAGCCTTGCTTTGCTGCTTACTTGCCTCTGATGACCTCCTGATGTGTAAGCAAAGAAAGGGAAGAATATGTGGGTTTTATATGGAGAGAAAAACATAATGGGGAAAAGCGCCCTTGGTTTTAAATAGAGAAATAGAGATTCAAATATGGAGAGCTCTGCTGAGCATTGAATGTCTTGGTCAGCTGAGAAGGGAGGGGGATCCCTGTGTTAACTTTCTGAGAAAAAGGCTATCCTGTTGTAACTTTGAAACCAATAAATATACAAAAAGACGTTTACTCTTCTCTCTATAATAAATCCTCAAATCCAAAAGTCCTTATTCTCACATTTACAAAAAATTAATTGTGAGAGAGTCCCAGTCCTGAATTTCAGAAGTCTTGACAGAATAGATGCATTTAGCAGGAGATGCATATCGGCAAAGAAAAGAGTGTGTTAGAATAGCAGTTTCTTTATAAACTTCTTTATAAGCTTGTAGAACACCTTGTACTGATAACCAGATTGTGCAGCTAAAAGCTTCAGAGTTCTAAGAATTACTTAAATGTCTAGTATCATTTGAGAAGTACAGGACAAGCAAAATGTCCTCCACTTGGTTTAGACCTAAGTATCTTATCCAGAAAGTGAATTAGCTACAATGGCACTTACCATCGTTCAGATTGAGAGAGAGCAGAGCTTACTAGGGACGACTGATTTTCAAGCAACTTCCTTGTTGTGATCAAGGCTTGGTGGTCAGAGCCTATGGCAGATTGTTGTTTTAGTTGCTGCTGCCAGAAGCTACAAGAGTGATATTCAACTGCAACAGATAAATGTGATGAGGGGGGTCTGAACTGTCCTTCACAGCAAATGCAGTAGCCATTAAAACAGACACAAGAAATGGGCAGTGGAATTAACCAACTGGCCAATTCTATTGTATTGGCAGCCCAGTCAAAGAAGTGTTCAACAACAGTTGATTGCTTACAACATATCTGTTTGCTGGCTTCATTGGCTTCTTAATTTATTTTGTATTTCAACAACTTAATGCATATAAGTCAGGTTTTTTGAGGTCTACAATAAGGAACGTTTGTTTGTTTGTTTGTTTATCCATTTGTTTTCAGTTTTGGCAATGGAATTCTTTGGAGTTTGTGGAAAATTCTACAAAGCCCCATGTGGGATGTCTTTGCACTCTCAAGAGAGTTAAGTGCAGTCAAGACTCCAACAGAGGCTTTACTGGACACACACCACTGTAGCTTGCTTCAATTTCCCTCCATGCTCTATGGCCCCTTACTGCCAGTGTTCATTTCTCTCTTAGTTGAATGAATTAAATATCTCGCCCTTAAGTTCAATCACTATCGGATAGTACTTTCCATTACAATAGCAATTTAAAGTTAGCATTAATTGAAACACAATTTCCATAGATCCTCTTGAGATAGCATTATAGTCTTTGTTCCATGGTATTAAGATGGTCCTATGACCCTGAAAAGCTTGAGTATACATTACAGGATGGCCATTTACATATAAGAGAAAAATACTGAAGTCACTGTCATCATCATAAAACTCTTATCTTGCAGCAAATGAGATATGTATTAGGCACAAAAGCAAGAGGAGAGTTATTAAAATGTTCTTTCTATAAAATGTCTGTGACCTTTCTAGATGTAAAATTTTAAAATCAAAGACAGGGTGGAGTTCAGCTCTTAAACTTATCTAGAATGTGTGAAGCTTTAGATATTATTTCTAGCATTGCAAAATAGCAACTTTGGATGTATGTACTAATGCCTAGTTCCATAGGAGAAACCTGGATGCTGTTCTCCTGAAGTCCTGTGCTCAGCATTTGTCAACGAGTATTTCATATAACAACTAGATGGTGGTCAGTTATAGAGAGTACAGTCAAGTTATACATGGAATACTGCTCTAGGGTCTCAATGTATGTTTTTATATTTTAGTACAATTATTTTAATTTAAAATTTATTGGAAATATTTTTCATTCAATATATTCTATTTATGGTTTCTTCTCTAATGTCCTCCAAAACCTTCACCACTTCCTCACCATGCAACTCCACACCTTTTTATTTTCTTTCATCTCTATTTAGCAGAAAGAAAAATTAGAAAAGGAATAAAATAGGAATGAAAAAGGACAACTTTCTATTCTTTGAAAAGTGTTATGCATCTGTGTAATGTTTCTTGGTCAGATTTATCTACAACTATCTCTGTCCACCATCCCCTGATGCCCCCACTCAGCCTGTATGTCTTCTGCCAAAAGGTCTCTTTTTTTCTTAATTTCTATCAGTAACTCACAGATAGACCTTTCAGTATTCATGTGTGGCCATCCATGCAGTATAAGCAATCCAACAGCCTCCAAGTTCTAAAGAAGAGTGACTTTGCCTCCTTGAGCAGTTATTAACTGTGATAACTCCTCTGGTGGGCTTAGAGTCATAAGGAATCCACCCATATATATTCTGCAACATTTTTTTGTCTTAAGGAATTCTTTTAATTTCAAAAGCAGTTACAAGAACATAAATAGATTATATATATGGAAATATTCACAGTGTGCTAATGAGAAATGGGGAAAATCCCACCCTGCTTTACAGGTAATTCACTGAGGAAGAATGTTCCAGTAAAGGCCCTCTCAGTGGCTCTGCAATTAAATGCAAGGTTTTGCCTAAAGTCTCTGAAATATATAAGCACTTAAGAGAAAGAGTGGGATCCATAAACAGAAGGAAAAATGTTGAAAGAATGAAACAGGTTTGTCTCCATTTATTAAAGTTTGGAAAATGTGGGGCTGAAAGGCAGGAGAAATTCTCACCATATACACTGAAATTCCCTTATTCCTGGTGTCTTCAAAGAAGCCTTCCTCTTCCCACATCCAGGGTCTCTCCTGCTATGTTGAGTTTTGACTGGCTTGATCTGCAAGTAATCACAGTTACATTGAGTTGATCTTCGAAGTAACCATATCCTGTCCTGAAGTCTGAATATCTCAGCTCTCCTTCTCCATCCACCTAATCTTATATTCTTTCTATTCTTTCTTCCTTGATGTTTCCCAAACTTTGAGTGGTAAAGGATTGATATACAACTGAGCACACAATGGTATTTATATTCATTGTGTTTTAAATAAAGTAAGCATAACTAAATCTAAACAGGAGACAAAAACCGGAGGTCAATTATGTTAGCTAATAAAATTTGTGTTCATCTGTTGTATTTTACCCAATCAAGTTCAAGAATCGATAATTATATATGTTTAAAGTTTAAACCCAGATCCTTGTGCATGCTATGGAGTTACTGTACCTATAAACTCTACACTTAGCCCTGAAGTATTTGTTTCTAGATAAAATCTGTTGTGAATAGAAGGTGAATAGAAGTTGCTGATGGGAGGTTGTTATTGGTGGTAAAATAGGAAAGCTCACTATGGTTAAATTGAATTATAAGTTAAGAACATAAATGGAAGGGCCATTGTCAGAGTGTAACTAGGAAATGAGGCCCTGGTAATAAATATATTTGCCAATTTTCTTTAGATTTCAGTATTTTCCAAACTGCATTCTTCATGTTGTTTTAAAAAATAATGTCCCTCTCCACATACAGTGTAGGTAACGTTTGTATTGAGCTTATTTCCTCTGTACAAATTCACTCAACCTTAGGTTACTGCATTCACATTAGATAAATTGCTGTGGGTAGCAACTGGATCAATAGCCAGGATGCTTCTACTGAGCCATCTGAGGCTGAGTTTGACTAGCTCTTGACTGGTGATCATTATTTGCTACTTGGCTTGTGTCCACTCTCTTTTAATAGAAAACACATTCCCATATCTATTATAGGAAAACATAAAAACTTCCTTACAGCTCAGTGTGTACAAAGAAGCAGCCTCAACCTTGCAGCTGACCACCTAAGTGTAACAGGTGCAAGCTAGTTCTCAGGGAAATAATGACACACCTTTCCATCATAAGCTTATCAGGCCCTAGAAGGGCAGACTAGGTTCCATGTATTATGGCAATGCACTATTATGCTAAGATACTTCTATCTGCAATATCCAATATCAGTCCTTGCCATCACTTTGTTGTTCACACCTGTGTACATCAGAGTAGCTGACCTGTAGGCTTGTAAGATCACTTCTGGTTGTGTCTTCCATATCCCTATAAGGGGTGACTCTTATTGAACAATGTACACTTCTATTTTTGGCTTACAATTGGTCTTGGGAGTTAAAATTCACATCTTCATGCTTAAATATCAAGTACTTCATCTACTGAGCAATTTCTACAGTCCTCATGATACCTTTCTTCTATTTTTTATTTTTATTAAGGCTTCATTGACTATTTCAATAGTTCAAAATGTTTTAACTTCATAAATAATGCAGATAATATATACAGATTTCACAATCCAGCAAAAAAAAAGTATAAAAGAAAGGAATTCTCAGAAACAATATGGGGCAACTCCAGGAATCATTGGAAAGTTTTAAGGTTCAATTTTACTGAAGTGGTAAGAATCTGCTTTTGTGAATCCAGACAGCAACACAGGAAGGGCTGCATGAGGAACAAATTCCACCCAGCTCCATTCAGTCCTTCAATTTTGTATTCTAAACTCAACTTCTTTTGAGAAAGCATGCTAATGATGCTTGTGTGCTTGCACCTTGGCCAATGGAGTTTGAGATGACTGACCATTCTCTAAAGTCATTCTTTTGAACTAATGAATAATTCAAGGTAAGTATTGGATTATGATTAGTAAAGACAAATGACAGAAAGGAAAGGATGGATCTGTGGAACAAAACATGATAGATCTTTCTCTGTCATTCCAATGCATACCTGGAGAAGAAGACTTAAAAATACATAAGTGCTATTGGCTATGAGAAATTTTAAGAATAAAAGTTGTTTTTTTCTTTCTTTTCCTTTATCCACTGTTTCAAAAGAAATTATTTTATCTCAAGTGTTAATAGATGATTTCATAAACCACCAACTTACTACGTAGATGATAAATGTGATTTTCCCAGCATTACATCCATGACTATATTCATGAAGACGGTTATTTCAATCAAATGATCTCATTAGCTCTACCACATCACATGACTTCAGGTGCACAGAAATATGAGGGTGTGTTGCCATCAGTACTGAAAAGTTCCACAGTAAACAAATATGAGAAGCAAGAAAGGCATTTTTAAAATTTAATTTTATTTGTAATTCATTTTTTACATTCCATATTCCATCCCCCGTCCCTCCCAATACACCCTGTATGCATGTGGGTGCCCCCACCACCCACCCTATCTGACTTCTTAACTCCCTGCAGTCCCCAGTCTCTTGAGGGTTAGGTGTATCATCTCTGAATGAACACAGACCTAGAAGTCCTCTACTATATGTGTGTTGGGGGCATCAGATCAGCTGGTATATGCTGTCGGTTTGGTGTAGCAGTGTATGAAAGATCTAGATCTTGGGGGTCCAGATTAATTAAGACTGCTGGTCCTCCCACAGTATTGCTCTTCTCAGCTTCTTTCAGCCTTCCATAATTCAACAACAGGGGCCAGCTGCTTCTGTCTGTTGGTTGGGTGCAAATAACCGCATCTGACTTTTTCAGCTGCTTGTGGGTCTTGAGGGCAGTCATGATAGATCCTATTTTGTGAGCATTCTATTGCCTCAGTAATGGCCTTGGAACATCCCCTTGAGTTGGATCACACTTTGAGCCTGTTGCTGGACCTCCTTTTCCTTAGGTTTTTCTCCATTTCCATCCCTGCAATTCTTTCAGACAGAAGTAATTATTGGTCAGAAGTGTGACTGTGGGATGGCAACCCCATCCCTTACTTGATGTTTTGATGTCCTACTAGAGGTGGGCTCCATAAGTTGGGCATTTCATCAAAAGTCCCTCCCTATGAGTCCTGGCCATACAGAATACCCAAGATACAGTCCACAGAATTAAAAAGGCTCAATTAGCTGAAGTGCCCAAGTGAGGTACCTCAGTCCCACCTGGGAAAGAGAAGAAAGCAATCACACTTGGGGAGGAGGGAGAGACTTGGGAGAGAAAGTTGATGATGGTGGGGGGGGGCAGTGGGCGGTAGAGGGGGACCTGATCTGGTACTAGGTGAGTGAAAAGGACTGAAGACCTGAGGGCCAGCAGAAAGAATATAAACAGGCAACCTCAGGAAATAGGAGGTTGGGGGAGGGGTGCAGATTGCACCAGAAGCCTGGAAGGTAAGAAATGCATTTTTATGTGATAAGATTGGTTTTCATTCTTTTAACAGTTTGCAAGAAGGTTATGCTATTTATTTTTTTGTTTTACAGTCTTGCGTTCTTATGCTGGAGCTTACCCCAGTTGTCCTCCATCGACAGATTCTTTATCATGAACTTAAAATTGTTTTTCTGTGAAATATAGAAATAAGAATTATTCCTGATTTTCCATGTTATCACAAAGACAAATGTTCTTTGTGGAAACAAGGAGAAGTGAGACTAGTTGAGAAATAAAAATGACAGAAGTGCATGACATGCTGGGATAGGAATGAAAGTTTCCTCACGGTGGTATCACTGAACAAAGACCATGAAAGGAAGAGGGGTTGTAGCAGAACTGGATTTGTAGAGCTTGTCATTAATAGTTGTTTGAAGAAACACTAATGGTGGAAAAGGTGATGGTTTAACATAGTACTTCATTGTCCATGATTTGAATCACCATGAAGACTGGAAATATAGATCCTCTATGACAGGCAGAAGGTGTTTGTTTGTTTGTTTTTGTTTTTTAATTGCAAATAGATTCTTCTCTCATACAATACATCCTGACCAGTTTCCCCTCCATTTCCTCATCCCAACTCCCTCCACCTCCCCCAATTCTCTCTCAGACCCATTGCCCCTCTTTTTCTTCCAGATATCCAACACATGACAACCAAACAGGTAAAACAAGGTCCAATAAGACAAAGCAAAATCCCTTATCTCAAGGCTAGGCATGACAACACAATAGTAGGGAAAGAACATGAAAAAGAGTCAGGGATACACCAGATTTCACTGTCAGCAGTTCCACAGAAACACCAGGCTAACACCCTTGACATATACCCATTAACATTTGAGTCTCTGTGAGCCCATGTGAGCCCATGTGAGCCCATGTGAGCCCATGTGAGCCCATGAGAGCCCATGGGAGCCATGGGAGCCCCGCGTAGTTGATTCAATGGGCCTTGTTTTCCTGGTGCTTCACATTCCCTCTACTTATCGCAATCTTCAACCCAGCTCTTCCATGGATTTCCCTGATCTCCACGGCGAAGGACCAGTCTCCACAGCGAAGGACCAGATTAGGACCTCCAATTCATTCTCTCTCTCTCTCTCTCTCTCTCTCTCTCTCTCTCTCTCTCTCTCTCTCTCTCTCTCTTCCTCTCCTCCTCCTCCTCCTCCCTCTCTTCCTCCTCTTCTTCTTCTCTCTGTGTCTTCCTCCCTCCTCCCTCCCTTGCTCCCTTCTCAGAATAACGTCTTGTGTCTAGCTGTGGGTCTCTGCATCCAGATTACTTAATCATGTAGACAAATGTAGGAATGTCTGAGAGTCCAGCCCTGCTTTAAACATCTCACATTCTATCTTCCCTTTTTTTTTTTTTTTTTGACCATTTAGTTATTTGGTTTTGCCCCAGATTTTCCCAAAAATGATAATTTCCTCATACCGTATGTTGCTTTCCCCGGGCTTTTACCCAAGCAGTATCCTCTGAATAGAACAACCCCTTCCCAAGCTCAATGGCCTGAAAACCTTTTGCCTTGGTAATATTCTTCTAATGTTTCCTCCCCTCTAGCTCAGTCTCATGGTCACGTCACTGATTCATATATGTGAGGCAAAATATGTAATCTAGTCACTGTTTTGATACAAAGAAATGTATGGCCTTCAGTTTAGTCATTTAGGTATTAAAATCAGCAATAGTGGTAAAGCAGATATCATTGTGTGTCTTTTTCGGTTTGGTTGCTATCAAGAACTTGTAAAAGCCAATGGAAATATTAGTTACTAAATATGCATTTTTTCACAAAGCAAAATGTTAATACTCCAAATCTATGAATTTCTGGGTATGGTAGATCAAGTCTGTAATCCCAGCTTTTAGAAGACTGAAACATGATTTTCTTCTTGTCAGTGCTTGTTAAAGCCAGACCTAGTGTAAGTGTGTTTCTAAATTGAATCTTAAACTAATTCTGCTCATAGACTAAAGAACTTGATTTATATTTCAATACACAAAGCAGACTTTCATAGATTCTTTTTAAATATGAGTGTGAGAAAGATGAAGAATGAAATAGAAAGGTAAGTGCTTTGAACCATACAATTAGGAAGAAGTTGATTCTGTTGAGTAGGGAGATCAAAAGTGAATATTTTCTCCTTGATTATAAGGATTATATGTTAACATAAGAAAGAAGAAAACACTGAACTGTTGATGAAATATATTTTCTCAGCAATGTCATCTGGTTTAAGATTGCTTTTAGATTTTGTATTTTTAAGGCTAAAAATATAATGTAGAGACAGCAGAAAAGATGACTCTAAATTCATTATTGTTATTCTCCCCACATCCAAATTAATAGGATTAAATATAAAGAAAAATTGATCAAGCTTCATTTTAGTTTTCTAGAAGTCAGGAATTGCTCCCCAGGAGGTGAGTAAATATTTAATGCTCATTAATCAGTTTTCCTACCATCTTCTTCATTGTTCTTCCTTCTAACTCCAAGCATCAGCAGACAGCATATTCATTACTCTTTCCTAAGGGTTAAGAGGGTAATTGAGGACCAGATGTAGCTAAGTTGAAATCTAAGCTCTATGCATATTAAAAATATGTAAATCTTGGCATGTCTGAATCCTATCCAGATGCCATTACTGTACAGGCAGTTGGGCATAAAAATATAGTAGCATCGTCTCGGCAATGGAGATCAGAATTTGAGATCTGTCAGTATGTCAGTGCTATATAATTTTAGGAAATGGCATGGGATCACTTCAGCCTGGAGGATGCTCAGGGACATAGCCAACAAAAATTTTTCAAAGTCTAGAATTGGTGACAGATCCAGCAACATGATCTAAACAGAATCCAAAGAAATAGTGTTCTTAGGAGTCAGGAATGATGAGCTGAAGGTCAAACTTTCGCAAGTACAAGAATGGAACATAATATTTTGTGACCTGAAGATCATCAGTGACTTTGAAAAAGGCCCTTGAATGTGGGTGAAGATTGGATAGGGTAAGTTTATAAAGAATGGGATAGGGAAAGTTAACAGAGTTCATGATAGACTCAATGAAGTTCCTTCTAAACATGAGAGAAGTAGTGATTTCAGAGAGCTTTGTGATTGCTGTTGATGTTTGTATAAATCTACTTCACATTATATTATTTCTAATTTACCATGATATAAATTATTTTCTTCCTTTCTTTTTTAAATTTTAAACTATATGTATATATGTGTACTTGTACATGAGTGAGTCCAGTGCCCACAGAGTCCAGAAGCATGTAGCAGATTCCTGTAGGTGGAGTTACTAGCTGTTGTGAGCCAACTGCTGTGATGTGTACTGTGGGAACCTAGCCTGCAAAAGCAGTAGTTGCACTTACCTGCTGAGCCATCTAAACAGCCTCTCTCCCCTCCTGTACTATTTTTTTTTATCCTTTTCCTATATTCTTTCTCTTTCTCATTGTTATTCCTCCACAAATTGATCGATACTCTGGAACATATTGAGCTAAAGACAGAAATATGAAATATTTAAGTATTTGAAGGGATAGATGAAGGAAGTGAGAGTGTGCATCACTTGAAGATATAGGAGGGTTGCTGTGTGTAGAAGAAGAAGTTGTAATTAAAGAGCTAGACCGAGATGTTTCAGGTTTTCTAAGAAAGAACTCCATTGTATGAGAAAATTTTGCTCAAATCTTTTTGTCTTGCACAAAGATTTTAGGATGCTTTTAGAACCGTAGGGATAAAATTCCTAAGGCTCTAGTCTAACTTTGGTTCTGTGCTCAAGTCATCTCAGACTCACCATATGACATGGCTTCCTTATCCTTATAGAAAGTATGTCAATGATATTCTCAGAATAGCTCATTCCTTACATTAGTGCTGGTCAAAATCTACTGACCACTGAAAGTAGCTTTCTGAAGTTCGGGAGACCTGGAGTAATAAAAGGATCATCAATATCCAGATTTCACATAGATTTTGTTTTGAAAAATCATTAATTATGTCCTAAGCCATCTATCCTGCAGGGCATCTCTACTTTCTGTTTAGTACCATCATTCAGTCTGGGTCTGGTTTCCATCTTTAAAGTCCAATTGTTTCACCAGGCCATCCCCTTCCTTTTCCATTTCACTAGTGTTGCCATCGCAATCAGGAAAAGGTTATTGGCTGAAAGCAACTAAAACTAAATAAATATAGAGAAATATACCACAATTAACAAGAGTGACACAGGTGAGAAAATATCAGCAAGTGCCAGAATGTTTTAGTAATAGTCACCTGCTTATTGCCAGACTTAGGCAGAAGGTGTTAATTCAAGAATGTCTTTAGCCTTGTAAAACCTATGAATATTCAGAATAAGAAACATAATCCAAATCCACAATCCATTTATATGTTTTATAAATACAATGGAACATTTTCAGCTAGTAAGACTGAAGTTATATCTTTTGAGGAAAACTGGGGCTGACTGCTGACCATCATGCTGAGTGAGTTAAGTCAGTCAGATCAAGAGAACATACTTTCTCTCACTTGTGAGTAAAAGAATTTACATGCACATAAAATCATATATGTAATAAGAGAAAGAGAAGGTTGAAAGTAGAGTGTGGATGGGCATAAGAATTTATATGTCCATGTATTTGTCCATGATTTGCTTACAGAAGGCCTATATCTGGTTTCATAAAGGTCAAAGAGTTGGTAGGGTGATAAGAGTTAAACTATAAGTTCAAAGTATAATCAGATATTTTCCAGTAACACCAATGTGAATGCATACGTTAAATAACAAAGTTGAAGTATAAGTAGGAAGCTTGTGTTCTATACAGCTTGTTAAAATGCCAGGACTTCCTTAAATAGATATAATGACACTAGAAGAAAAATACAAGTTTTCAGAGTATCATTAGGAAATTTTACTTAAAGACATTTACCAATTTATTGGTAAATATTATCTATTATAATAACTATTATATGCCTCTATTATAATTTCTTTTTATTAGGTATTTTCTTCATTTACATTTCTAGTGCTATCCCAAAAGTCTCCCATAGCCTCCCCTACCCACTCCCCTACCCACCCACTCCCAATTCTTGGCCCTGGCGTTCCCCTATACTGAGGCATATGCACTATACAAACAGTCAAAATTTTAGTTTTTCCATCTGGCTTTGAAATTTATAATATTGTGTGGAAAATTGTATTATTTATTTGTTATTGTCAATTAATTATTATTACTGGATTTTTTCTTAGTAATTGTAAATCAAATTTTGTTTAAAAAGTAATTTCAAATTCTCCAGTATTTGCAATATTTCTTTACTTTGCTGCTTAGTGTCGAAGCCCAAAACTAGTTCAACTAAAATAACTGTTTTATTTAATTTTTCAAAACATGGTTTATTGACAGTTCACTGATTTTGTTGTGATATTAATGTCAAATACATAATGAGAGAAAATGGGGCAAGGGAAGGGATTTACATTACTATACAATCAGTACGTCTTCGTACTCAAGGCATAGAATTTGAGTATTCTAAAAGACTTGAAATTTTTTATGGAGACCTGCCACATGAGCTTTTATGGTGTTAGGAGTTTCTGCAATGTGTAAGACTGACACATAAACACTTTGCCCTACTCTCATGCTTATAACACTTTCATAGTTGTTGGATGGAAAAATAGCATATCCATTTTGGGAATATTTTGGATAATAGATCATGATGTAGTTCATAAACCACACAATTCCTTCTCTACAATTTGTGGATGAGCAAACAATTCAAGAGCAAGCAGTAGTTGATCTTTGTGATATGCCAAACTGGTGGGATTTCTGTCTCCCCTTTTGCCACCATCTTCACTCTCAGTGCAACATTGTTTGGGTCTCATATCAACTCACATCCATTCCATGGCAGCTTGAAGTGTCAGTGACAAACTTGGGACTCCAGCCCAGAAATGTGGACATGAAGTCTATTTCTAACCCCTGGACCATGTTCTCCAAATCCCTGCATTGTCTAAGCCAATTCCAAGGCAGAAGCTTATTAACAAACAGATGTTACTTGATGGCAGTGACATCTATCAGAGAAAACAATTCTGCTTGAATCGGTCCCTGGGCAGTACAGAAGTCATCACTATTAAATATTGTCAGAGGATTTCTGTTTTCTGATTTATTAATAATAAAAGTATGTGTTGCCCTGACACTTATCTGATTTTAGGGAATGAATAAAATTTGAACTATTTGTGTTGGACTGAAATGACCTGTAAATCAGGATACCTTTGTACATTTGGTTATTATGAAATGAGGTAAACTTTGCCCAGCTGAATGGGATATAAGCTCATATCTTGAAAGAAAGCATAAGAGATAGAATGTTGTTTTAATATCACAGACAGAATGGATATTTGTAATTTAATACTCACTGTTCCTTTATACTGGGATGTTAAAAAAAACTGATTTTGTTTCCAGTCAATCAGCTATTTTTTCATTGGTTCTCTAAGCAGAACAGTTGTGGTAGCCCTTTCTTTTTATTATTGCTACACGAGAAACACAATTTCTCGTAAATGTAATTTGCTTTGACTACACTAGCTAGACATTTAATTTTGAAGCATCCATTTCTTTGGGCTTTATGACAGGCTATCACAACCATCAGCATGCTGTAAAGATGACTGAGCTTTTCCTAGTCATGTGACCTGCATTCGTTTCTTACACATCCTTACTTAATGCCTTTCACAGTGACATTGTTGTTTGTTAAGAATCATTTTGTAAGACGTTTGTATTGCTAGATTCCTTAGTCACCTTTATTGCTGCAAAGACACATCACAACTATGGTAACATATACACAAAGAGATTATTTGGGTTTGCTTAAAAATACAAAGACTGAGTCCATGACTATTACAGCAGGAAACATGGCAGCACACAAACACCTATAGTGCTGTAGCAGTAGATATGAGTTTACATTTGATTCACTAGCACGAAGAAAGATAACTGGCCATCACTGGGTTTTGAAACCTCAAAGCCCACCCCTAGTGATACATTTGTCCAACAAGCACATTTGTCCTAATCCTTCCCAAACAGTTATACCAATGGTTAAACCTTTTAACATGGTCCAAATATCTCATGCAATGAGTACATAGTTACACTCAGAATAGAGAAATATTTAAACATGAGGCTATGGAGTACCCTCCATATTTAGATCTTTCTAAAGTTGTGGCCAAACTTTTCATGATGGGATTACGATACTGTGGTCACATGTTTAGCTTATACACATATACACTGCTGATAGGAAGCAAAACTGTCAAGGAATAAAAACAGAATTGTAACAGTATCCTCATTCATATATATATATATATATATATATATATACATATATATATGTATATGTATATATGAATATATGTATGTATGTATGTGTGTATGTATGTATGTATGTGTATATATATATATATAAAACAAATGTGTATATACATTCATAGACTTTATAAATTCACCACAAAGCCACAATGTCTAAGTTGTACACATCATCTTTAGCCTACACTTAGGACACATTATACACATCGATTGTCTGTGGTTATCCATCTGACTGGTTTCTTTTCCTGTTTTTCTGACAAAGCATCCAACAGCAGCAGCATAGGGGGGTTATTCCAGACCATTATTTGGAAGTCAAAGCCATGTGAGTCAAAGAGACATGGCTTCAGGGTTTCAGGTAGCTGGTAACACTGCATCTTGTAGACAGGAATGCTGGTCTGCACCCTGGTATTCCTTTTATTCAGACTGGAAGCCCATAAAATGGCGGCATCCTCATTTACAGTGAATTCACTCATCTCAATTGATCCATTCTAGGAAATCTCTAATTGATAAGCCCTGTCTAGCTTATATTCTAGAGATATATTTTAGATCTTCTCATGCTGTCTACATTAACCATTACAATATTTTTACCTGAGTTTTTATTCAAATAAATCTCTCTTTCCTACCTACAAGGGACTTTTCCGTACAAGAACAGTATCTAAATGGACTCCTTACTTCCTTCTGGGCATGAAAATAAAGCAGTATCAGAAGTTTCCTCTGGCTTCCTTCCTCTAAGGCAGAGGATCCATTTTTTTTGTCTATCATTTTTCCCATTATTAACAATGACAACTTCTATGTTCTCTCAGAACAATGGCTCCCACTATTTGTCTTTCTAATCACCCAAGGTGTGAGGAGCTATATAGCCAGTTGATTCTCCCTAGCCTTAGTTCAGACGTTCAGATATAGAATTTCCTTGTAAAATCATCACTCACATGAATCCTTCCATTACATGAGACTGTACTTTCCACATGCCAGTGTTAGCTCTTTATAAGCACAGAATTCAATTAACACAAAATATGCAATCTGTGTGGCAGTCTGAGTGTTTGGTCTGTGAGAAAACATGGTATGATTTGGTGACAATTCTGATTCATTAAATTGGGACAGCACCTATTCACTAGAGACCAGATAGGAGGAAATGCCAAGTACATCACATGCTGTTGGACCAGGGTTATGTGCAGTCAAGCAAGTTTCACAATTTAAAGCACTCTTTTCACAGCTTCCCTTGGGAATGATATGGTGGCTATTTCAAATTCTCATGTAAATTAGATCTTCATCTCTCCCAGCATTTAAAGGTTAGCAATAGTCCTCCTAAAGAAAACATGATGAACGAGATGGTTTTCAAAGCTCTTTATCTACAACCTGACCTTATCATCTTACCTTGTTTTTGAGCAGTGGACTATTCCATTCTCATGAAGAGCTTTCAAACAATGATCACATCTTCTGTAGTTCACAGACTCCATGACTTGCATGAGATGTGATGGGCAGTCTTCACATATTATATAGTAAACAGTACATGTTTGACCAAAATAGTATCACTGAGAACTATGCCAGTAGGCATAAACTGTTTTTCAAGAGTTTTGGATTGAGTAAGTGTTTCAAGTAGCCCAGATTAGCTTTGAGATAATATGATCTATGAAACTATCATCATTAAGAAAATCATTTTTTAATGATTAAGAGATAAAGGTACACAGATCTATGCTATAATAATAGTGAACAAATATGTAACATATATATGTACATGTGTATAATAAATATATGTTATATTATTGTCTTCAGAAGAGTCTCATGAGGTATACATAGTAATTTTCATTCATTTACCAGTGCACACTGGAGCTCAGGACATTTTCTCAGGTTGTAAAACTAGGGCAAGTTTAAATGGAACTGAGTTTTTCTTTAATGTCTTAGTCATCATTATGTCCTTTCAGTCTATGACTATGTCTTCTAGGAGTGGAATCCCATACATGTGAGAAAAATTGCATGAATCTCCCTGGAAGAGGAAAATAGAATTGGTTTTTATGGATGGAAGGGAGTTAGGGTAGATTAAGAGAATTGGGAGAGAGACTTGGAACTGAGAGGAATTTGAGGGATGATATAAAAACCTTTTACATTGGAGACCTCCTAAATTATATTAAGGTGATCCTACTAAGGTCTTCTAAAAATTGGGATCAATCTAAATTGTCTATTTCTTTTCACCAAATGCGGCTTCTAGTATATGATGTTCATTCTCGAGAAAGAGCCAAGGCCAAGCAGAATCTCAAATAACAAAGCTAGTTTTACGCTTGTCTGCCTCAGAAGAATTGAAGAACTGTAAGACTCTGTGATCAAGGCCCCACATTCCATCCTAATAGTAAAGAGGATCCCTTTAAAGCTAGACTCCAACATTCCCTAAATACTTCTCTTGGCTTGTCCTGTTTCCTTTCTGTTTCACTTCTCAATATCTACAAGTCAGAGTTCTACCAGTTCTTCAACTATCAGGAGGTAGTATCCAAAAAATAAGAACCTGTAAATGAAACTTTCTAAATCCTTACCACAATTTTATTTGCTTTTGTATTTCAGCAAAATACTGAGTACCTCATTTTCATTTCTGTATAATTAATAATTTTATTGCTAAATCACCACTCAAAATGCATGGACTTTAGAATTACTTAAAGTTGAAAAGGTAAAAGTAACATGATTTTATTTGTGTGTGCAGTACCATTGTACTTCTGTTTTCATGTAATGGCAAACATTTCCTCTCTCTCTCTCTCCCTCTCTCTTTCTCTTTTTCTCCCTTTCTTTCTCTCTTTCATTTCCTAAATTTATTTACATATTTACTTTATAACTCAACTGCAGCTTCCCCTCCTCCTTCTCCTTCCAGTGTTCTCCCCACCTCCACGCCCTCCCCAATCCATTCCTCTTCCCTTTGTCTTCAAAGAGGGGACACCTCCCATGGATATGAATCAGCCTTATCATACCAGCTTGTAGTTAGGTTAGGTGCATCTTCTCCTATTGTGTCTAGACAAGGCAGCCCAGTTAGAGAAATGAGTCCCAGTGGCAGGGAACAGAGTTATCCCCAGCTGCTGCTATTAGGAGTCCCACATGAAGACCCAGCTACAGAATTCTTACATATGTGCAAAGGGCCTACATGAGTTCCAAACACATTCTCTGATTGTCAGTTCAAACTCTGTGAGCCCCTACTGGCCCAGGTTAGTTGATTCTGTAGGTTTTGTTGTCATATATGTCTCCTCTCTGGCTACTACTATACTTCCCCCAACTCTTCTGTGGGATTTCCCAAGCTTTGCCTAATGATTGGCTGTGGATCTCTGCAACTGTTTCCATGAGTTGCAGACAACATTTTTTACTTAGGCTATATGCTGGTATTTTCCACTGAGCAGTAGGTATTTTTCATCCCACATTGCTGTGTGATAGTCATACTTGCTTAATAAACAAATGTTGAAAAGATAATGGAAAGTAGAATGGAGAATGAATGAATGTGAGAAGGAAGAAGGAAACAATACTTTTGTTTTTTAATCTTGAACATCACATAATCTGTTTTTAATACTTGTACTTATTAAACACTTATCCTAATGTAGGCTCTTAAGACTTATGAGTGACACTTTCTTATCATCTATAATTGGTTCTTGCTTAATGAAGAGCTCAAGTTTGATTAAATCCCATTTAAGATGAATATACTTTAAGCAGACGTTTTTACTTCAGGGGTGAAATTCTTGGTCTACTGAAAAATACTCATCTTAGATCTTGTTCAAAGTACCTGAGATCTGTTAGGTGTGAAAACAGCTTCTTTCTTTGCTCATTTGGTTCTTGTTTTTGTTCTTTTATTATTATTAATTGTCTTTCTCATTAGCAAATGATTCTTTAATGGATTTAATATTTTGATTAAGTGTATCTGTCAATGAAAATAAATGCAACACTTCTTTTTTTCTCTCTGCTCTGTCAAGGCCAAAGTCCTATCATGGCAACAGAAATTCTAGAACAAAACACATTTCTATATTTCCTACAACTGTTCTGAAGGCAAAGCCTGTAACTCTTTACATGGAGTGAGATAAGAATCAAGAGACATTTTCTCTGGTCTTCAGTAGCGTTTAGTCCACTTTTTTTTCTGATTCATTAAACTTTCATTTTGTTTTATATTACCTTGCATTATCAAATATTACCTCCACATTAACCATTTCATTTAATATGACCCAATGTCATATGTCAAAAGAGCATATATTCAATATAATTCAGGTCATAAAACTTGGTCTTAATGTTTTGTTATACACATGGCAGCTCACAGCTCATTATCAAAGTTTTAAATTAGAACAGTGAACTACTGAGCCTTTTCACACAGAACTAAAGTTACAGGGAAAGTTCATGGGTCCTGAGAGCTCCAACAGACTACATGGTGTCATTCCTGTCTGAATGTAGTTTTTCTGTCTTAATATTTTACTTAAGGTGTAGAGAAATTGTGTAAAGTAAAGAGAATAAACCACATTCCTACACTGGAAAGTGTAAGATATAGGGCTCTAGTGACATAGATTGGATGTTGATATGAGTCCTTGGTATAAATAGAGAAATAAGTGAACTAAAGAACAAGAGATATGCATAGTTTATCAGTCCCATCTTATCAATATAAATCATAATTCTCAATTCAAAAAGACAAGAATATAGTTTATTATGGGTCAAAATATGAGTGACCATTACCTCACTAACTTGAGCATGGGTTCAGGTTGCCCCAAAATATGTGTTCCCATGTAGAGTGAGTTTCATGGACATGTTTTATAATTACATCAGGAATAATAGGCATAAATCAAAGCATTTTTAAAAATGCATTTGTGGAAATGTTGAGTAAGTGGCTTACAAGTAAAAAAGGAAAAGCTTCACTATTGTTTTTGAATGCAATTTTATTATTTTCATAGTTTGAAGATTTGTAGAGGCTAGTGGTTTATTACATTAATACATTTCTAAATGATATACATGATAGTCAAAAGGATGTCATGGTAAACACAGGGATGGGCAATAAATGGCTACTAATTCTCTATTCCAAAAACATCCCAACTCTTTACAACTATGAAAGTCTTACATGATTTAATTATATCAAAATTTAAATACAGGTGTGACTGCTTTTATGTAAACTTCAACTTATAGTTCCTCTTCATATTTATGCATGGAGAAGACCAGTAGAATTTTATCTGACCCTAGGAAGTTTCATTCCTAGAATCTGATAAATAACAAGATTGAGAATGCAGGATAGCAATCTTCATCAGAAAGAAATAAAATTGGTAAAGCCTTCAAGGAATAAATTTTACAATTGTATCACATTTATTAATCACTGTAATCTGAAAATCGTTTTATTCCTCTATCTGTATTCGATATAACATTTATATGTGACAAACAGAAGGAGTATTAAATCAAAAGATAAAACAAGCAAACAACAAGAACAAATGTGGTCTAAAGAAATGAATTCCCTACCAACCAAAACTACCAGATTGAAAACAAAATTGAATGTGTTCACAGTTATTTCTATTCCGTGACAGAAATGCTTGATGTATGGACTGTTTGAAATAATTCATCTACTTCTACTAATCTATAGCCCTTACATCATGTAGAATGAAGACTGATTATTTTTCATTTTAAAAATGATTTATGTTCAATATCTAAATTTTTACAAATACTTGTAGCTAATCTTTTTACTATTCATCTGACATTGCATCAGATTTCAACTTAGTGAAATAAGTGGATAGTCACATTATAGAGAATGTCATATAATGGTACACTGTCACTCTGAATTTCTGAAAATTCCAACAAAAGTGTCATTTTTGCATATGACAAGTACCTTACATGTTAGCAATAGAAGCAAAATCCCAGAGTTTGAAGAGGCATAGCCAAATCTCACTTTGTATTTCATAAGCATAAAAGTAGGTGGGACTTCTGTATGAGGCATTAAGTAATATTACTTATTTTATTCTCATTGGCAAAATATAAATGTTATTTTTATGCATTAATGCCTGCTAATAAAACTTTAGAATATTTTGAAGACTTCATTAAATTGTGACATATGAACTCAGAAGGTGTAAATCACTATAAATGTTGGCTTCATATAGAATGGATTGCTTTGTGCACCTTAGATAAGAAAGTCAGTAAGTCAAAGCTATTCTAAGGTAGGAAGAAGCTAGTATATCCTAGGGTTTTCAGAGGCTTCAATTAGTTGTATTTGAACATTTTAATATTAGCCACAATATAGTAATATAGTTGGTTAACCCAGATATAACCTTCCCTTCAAAAAAATAGTATAAAGGGCTATCGTTTTGTACATTAAAGAGTATATTTAGAACAGAATTACAGGGTTTAAAGAGATGTCTGAGAGGTAAAAAATATGTGCAACTCTGTAAGAGGACTTAAGTTCACTTCCAACCACATCTGGTGGCTCTTGACTGCCTTGAACTCCAGGTTCAGGGAATATAATTAACCATTTTGGGTTCTTCAGACATGTTCACTCACAGAGACATACCTATACAAATAATTAAAAATAAAAGTAAATTCACACAAATAAACTAAAAATAAAATAGTGACCTTAACATGTAGTTAATTTTTTAAAATATTTTTTATTAGGTATTTTCCTCAATTACATTTCCAATGCTATCCCAAAAGTCCCCCATACCCTCCCCCCAACTCCCCTACCCACCCACTCCCACTTTTTGGCCCTGGCGTTCCCCTGTACTGGGGCATATAAAATTTGCATGTCCAATCGGCCTCTCTTTCCAGTGATGGCTGACTAGGCCATCTTTTGATACATATGCAGCAAGAGTCAAGAGCTCTGGGGTACTGGTTAGTTCATAATGTTGTTCCACCATACTTGCTAATTTATCATCTCACTTTATGATCTGAATTATATTGAATAGTAAGAGAATTATATTATAAAGAGAGTGAAATGTTTGATTCTTTAAATTATGAAGTCTTAAGTTAGGATTCCCAAGAGCAAAAAGTCTTCTAAGAAATATGGTCAGTAAGAAGACATAACATCATTCCAACTTTGTTGTATCATGAAAACTGTTATTATTTGTTACATGAACGAAAATTAGAGAGTTAAAATATACCACCGAAATATGAAATAATTTAATGAATATATAAGAGAAAAGCAATGTTATCAAGGATGTTTAGTTACTTTGGGGGATTACTTGACAATATGGTGAAAAACAAGTATCACTCAGCTTTTCTGAAGTCCAGGTCATGTGTGTATCCTTTGATTAATAAGAAGATAGTAGACAGTGGGCAGTGGTGGCGAATGCCTTTAATCCCAGCACTTGGGAGGCAGAGGCAGGTGGGTTTCTGAGTTTGAGGCCAGCCTAGTCTACAGAGTGAGTTCCAGGACAGCCAGGGCTACACAGAGAAACCCTGTTTTTGGATAGCATTGGAAATGTAATTGAGGAAAATACCTAATAAAAAAAAAGAAAATTAAAAGAAAAAAAGTTAGTAGAATTGTGTAATCTATATACACCTTATAACTTGCTTTCAGTTTGGTTTTGAATATTTATTTATTGTTTTACATGTATATGTATGAGTCTACTCTATATACAGTATTTTGGTGCAGGTGTCTCAGAGACCAGAGGATGACATTAGATTCACTGCAGTTGGAGGGACTCTCTGGAGAAGCCTTATTTGGGTGCTGGAACTCAACTCTTGTCTTTTGCAAGAGCAGAAGGTTTAAGGGAACTCTAGGGGGAGTGGAGCCATCGCTCCAGCCTTATAACTTGATTTCTATATAGATCAGCTTAGTAACTTGGGTACTGTAACATACCTAATTCTGAGAAATAAATGCAATAGCTGGGTGCCATAGTTATGGAATACTTAAGAGGGCTGAATGCAAAAGAGTAGGTAGGGGTTATAAGAACTACTAACATGGCAACATACTGCATTTATCTCTACTTGTGAATTTTTATATAAAAATAAAAAAATTAGAAATCTTGGAAACTGAAGTTTCTTAACAGATTTTCTCTGTCCATTAAAACATGAACTGTTTTAAGAAGTTCTGAGTATAAACTGCTTAAATTTGTTAACAGAGAATTAATCAGCATGGGAAATCATACCCATCTTTTCTTTCTCTGCTTAAATTATTGTCTGATAATGCTAAAACAGATTTTGAAAATTAATAGTTGAGAAACACTGAGAAATTTAAAATTTTAAAGAATATATAACCTTTCAACTTATTTTATTCAATTTCTACCAGCAATAAGCCATTCTGGAATCTAATAAGCACCAAGTTCCTTTCCAAATATAAATGATCATTTTTCACTAGTCCAAGTTAGAACTAAAAAGCTAACAAAAGTGATGTTCAGTGGTGGTTTCTTTAGTATCTGCAAAGACAGTGGTAGGACCTTATGGGCCGCATCTTATTATCATGTGGATTTAATAGCAATAGAACATGCTCTCTTGGCACCCAGTAGAAACTGTAATAATAATTTGGGGGGATTTTTCTTTACGAACTTTGCATTTCTACACTTGTTCTAGCACATTTTAGCACTTTAGAAAATGACAGATAGACCTGGTATTTTATTAAAAGTCAGCTAGCGCTATGCTTGGAAGATTCTGAGCTTTTCTATCTCCCAGCTTCATGATCTGTTACCTACATTTGAGTCTTACACTGGCTAGCTCTGTTCCATGTGTGTCCTCATGGCAACTCCCATGGCAAGCTGCTCATTGTCTCTCCATGCCTTCTTCTTTTCCTCTCTTCCCCCTCTTCCCTCCCTTCCCTCCCTTCCCTCCCTTCCCTCCCTTCCCTCCCTTCCCTCCCTTCCCTCCCTTCCCTCCCTTCCCTCCCTTCCCTCTCTCTTCTCTCTTCTCTCTTCTCTCTTCTCTCTTCTCTCTTCTCTCTTCTCTCTTCTCTCTTCTCTCTTCTCTCTTCTCTCTTCTCTCTTCTCTCTTTTCTCTCTTCTCTCTTCTCTCTCTCTCTCTTTCTCTCTCATCCCTTTGGAACTCTCTCACTGGGTTCAGATGTCCTGTCTAGCCTCCTCTGTGCTCTCCTGCCCATCTATAGTCTGATCAGCTCTTTATTACCCCATCAGTGATGATGGAAAGCAATTGTTACATAACACTGAGACTAGAGATGCTCACCACGCCAACATCTGGACTGGAGCCAGATATATGGGCATAGAAATCAGCTTCTGAATACACATTGCACAAACCATCCCCCAACAAGAAACCAGGTCTTAATATCTGCCAGAAATTACAGTCCACTTCATTATACAGTTTACAATCTGCTCTGCAGGTAGCATTTGTGCTCATTTTGACTTTAAGTTTAAGAGCTGAAAGTTCAAGTCTATACTGTCTTGATTCTAGAGTTGAAAGTAATTTTATTACACACTCTAAACTAAACCAAGTATGTACCAAGCTCATGTATTAAACAATAATATAATTTACAGAAATTGATAGCTATTTCTCTTTAGACTTTAAGTCATTATGACACGTAGAATAACTTCTGTGTCAGAAGTGTAACAAATATGTTCTCCATTGTACACAAACATGCAGACATAATTTTAACACTGCTGGGTCATTGTTTAGTTTAATATATTGCAATACTTTTTTTAAAAAATCCTTTCTAGAAGTCTATCACTAAGCACTGTTTAATCTGTCTCAATTATTTACTAGTAAGTTTTGCTAGTAAATATTTGCTAGTCAAATTATTTTATAATATTTTACTATCTTTGGTTTTTATGTATTTAACTACTTTTTTCCAATGCTCTTACGTCATTACATTCTTTCTAATAACTTTGTTTTTGCTACAGTAAAAACAATATTCTGAGATGACAAGGTCTCTCATTTTATTAATGTTTATTTACTTTACATCCTAATCTCAGTTTCCACATCCCCACTCCCTTTTTCTTCATAGAAGGGAGGACTCCCACGGAATTAAACCAGACTTGCCATACGAAGTTGCAGGAGAAGGAGGTTTATTTAACCTAGACAGGCCAGATAGGGGGAAAAGTTCAAAGACAGGCAAGGTAGTCTTAAACAGCCCCTGCTAACGTTGTTACGGTCCCAAATGAAGACCAAACTGCATCTCTGGAGAGGGTCTCTTTTTGTTTCTCAGAATACCTTCAAACTGTCATTGTCCTTTTCCATTCTTTTCAAGCTCTTGAGTATATTTAAGATTTTAAATTTGAGTAGGAAACCACCCTGTGATCATTTTCAGAAACAATGTTTTCCATTCCGTTGAGTTTTGTGTTTAGCTGAGACTGTAGCTTCTCTGAGGTGTTTCTCATTTTGTTGCTGTCTTAGTTAGTGTCTACTTCTTTGTTTTGATTATTAATATTCAGTCAGAGAACTCTTAGTTTGTATATCTAATTCTTTTCAGGATGTATTGCATGAAGGTTACACTGAAGGCCTCCTCTCTTTGCCATGAAATCTGACCTTTCATATGACAGGACATATAGAGCCATCATTAATAAGACTGTGGTTCCACGGTTACACATTAAGTTTATTTAAGTCCTCCAGTTATACCACTCTCCCATCCCTGAAAAATCCCACCCTCTTTTTTTTTCAATCTTAAATGATCACTTTGCCTTTCCAGGTATCTGCCACTCCAAAATTATTTCCTGGGATTTACATACCTTGATGCCATTTTCTATCCTTAGCTGCCTTAGTGTTACAGATTCCCACATTAATAAAAAGTGAACCTTGGAAGAGAGTTTCATAGATTGATTCTCTGTTGTTCAGTTAAAACACCATACCCAAAATGAATCTGGGGAAGGAAAAGATTATTTGGCTTTTAGGTGATGGGTTATAATCTAGGGAAGTCAAGGCAAGAATTTTAGGTAAAAAATAAAGCAGATGTCTCAAAGGAGCACTGCTGGCTCTCTTGATTCCTCTAATTTACTTCTAAGTCTTTCATACACAGCCCAGGCCAGCCTGCTCAGGGAGGGTAACACCTACAATGGACTACACACATTTAGAAAATGCTAAACTGACATCACCGTGGGCAAAGCTGATGGAGGCAATTCCTGAATTGAGGGTCTATCTTCCCAGACATGTCAATTTTACTACAAAAATTAGCTACTCCAGAAGAAAACCTGTAATTTATAGCTCTACTAGCCATTCCAAGACAATAGGTACTGTTTTCCTGGCTCTTAAAATGTTTTCAAAACATTATTGAAATAATATTAAATCATACAAAGTATGATGCACCATTTCATCATAATGCAAATAACTGCATAAAATACAAGTATGAGTAATATTGAATATTTTTTTCTTTTTAAATTCAGGGTTAAAGACTACTAATAGACAAAAGTAGTGAGGTATTGGCCTCTCCTGTCCACTTTCTGTATTGGATTCTGGTTTCATATTCATTTGTCTTTGTTCTTACACAATTGAGTCATTGAGGTTTAGTGGACTATATAAGTAATAAAAAATGTTCCTCAGGATTTCCTGATTATGAAAATATAACTATTTAAATGAAATAGCATGGTAATATTTTTTAACCTTGAGGTAGCCTCAAGCCCTTTGTTCCAGTATCCAAGCAATTTGTAACATCCATTGCCCTGTAATTAGCTATTTTGAAGACTGCAAGTTTTTCTCCCTTGTGTTTTGAACATTGTAAAATATTTATTGCTTAAATAAAAATCCTTTCTTTTTCTCTGTTTCATATTTATTTTTACAATTTATTCTATGTTTTTAAATTAAAAAAGAGCTACAGAAAATACAGTTAGCAATACTATACTTCTGGCAGGTCGGCTCTCTTTTCTTTGTGTTCTAAGATGCAAAATTCTGAAATGGTATTGGGTTCTTCAAACCGGTTTTGAATGATTACTTTTTTTTTTTTTTTTTTTTTTTTTTTTTTTAGCAAATCCTTAAGCAGGAATGATTAATTAGTTTTAAATCTCTTCTGAACAAGAAAAACACTTTCCCAAACTCTCTATTGATGAAGGAGAGGGTAAACATAATGTTCTTTACAGCTCCATTTGGTGTCAATTTCTACCAATTGTGAGCGCCACAGGAGAGATAAAACAGTTTATGAATCTAGGGAAAATTTGATGTAGATTTTGTTGTGCCTCTGTTACAAAATATATCTTAGATGTAAGGCAAGGGGGCATGTTATAAACAAACCCACAATAGTTCAGATCTTTCAGTGCTTTTTGGCAGACTATAACATGCATGCTGCTACAGCATTTTGAGAAAAAGTAGAATAGCACAGGTATGTACTGATGTACTCTGACCACTAAAATTAATTACTAACCTCTTAGGTTTGCTAACGTCTTCATTGGAGGCAGCTGAGGGCTTAGGTGTATGACTATCAGGCTACAGACAAGTGGTAAACCTTTAGAATGAAATGTCTTATAGATGGAAACACTATGTGATTATTAGTGTACCTTTAAAGGGCACTATGGGACCACAGCACCTAATTTTTCTTGCTTTATAAATTCTGGCTTTCATGTAGTGAGTAAGAAGCTCTACTCTGTTCTCTTGGCATGGTATATTTCCTAACCATAGGTCCTAAAGTAGTAGTGCCAACAAATGATGGATCGTAACCTTACAAACTGTGAGCCAAAATAAACCTATCCTCTTTTTATGTGGGCTTATCTTAAGGATTTGATAAAGCATCTGAAAACTGACTGATATAGACCATATTAAACATCCATAATCTTGCTCCTTGTTTTTTCCAGGAGTTCTGGTTTCTCTCATTCTAGGTTATGTTTTAGCAGACATGAATGCTTTCCATACAAACCTAATACATATTTGTTCAAATACATCAACAACGCAGTTATTGACATCAAAGAATCCAAGTTGGAAATATTCATAATTAAGATATTAAGTATTCTTTTACTCTATTTGTACACAAAACCGACATCATTTGTGACATAGGGCCTTGTATTTAACAGTGATAAGAAAAAAGATGGTACATAGGAGACTCTTCTCATGACTCATAGGGCTGGCAAAAAAATAACTTCTGAATAAATATTAATGTCTGCTTGAAATGTTTATAAATATGGTTCTGAGAGAAACTGCCCCTAAAATATGTAACATCAAATGTGTGTTTTTAAAATAATTAGTCTTGTGACATATGAGGGCAACCAAAGAGAAATGGAGAAACTTGAGGGTGAAAGAACACAAAGAAAATAGGAAGTAAAGTTAGTATGGTGGAGAACATAGCATACCTACACTCAAGAGAATCAAGAGAAAATGGGACTATGTGGGGGAAAAATGAGATCTCTGAAAAAGCCCAACTTATCTGTGTGTGTGTTAGCTGTCTATCCTTTATTAACCAGTTGGTCCTAGTTGGACCTGTTTTGTAAAAGAACTTCCTGTGTAGTATAACTTAATGAAATTTGTTTAATATTGGCTTAAATTGAATTATGTTCTCTAGGTATGGTAGCATATCACTTCGATCTCTAACTCTCTGGAACCAGAGGCAGTCAGACCTTTGTGAGTTCTAAGAGAGCCATAGTTAAATGGTGAACCTTTGTCTTAAAATCCCTGATTTAGAGTGTGTGTATGTGTATAAGTAGATATGTGTGTTTGTTTATATGTAATACAAATACACCACACACACACACACACACACACACACACACACATTTACCATTTCACTGTTCAATGATAAATACTGATAACATTATGCTGTACAGGAGCCATTCATTATATAACTATCTCCTATTCTTTTTATTTTATTTTATTTTATTTTATTTTATTTTATTTTTTATTAGATATTTTCTTCATTTACATTTCAAATACTATCCCCTTTCATAGTTTCCTCTCCAAAAGTCCCCTACACCCTCCCTCTGCTCTGCTCTCCAAACCACCCACTCTCACTTCCTGGCTCTGGCATTCCCCTGTACTGGGGCATAGAATCTTTGCAAAACCAAGGGCTTCTCCTCCCATTGATGGCCGACTAGGCCATCCTCTGCTACATATGCAACTAGAGACACAAACTCTGGGAATGGGGAATACTGGTTAGTTCATAGTGGTGTTCCTCCTATAGAGTTGCAGACCCCTTTAGCTCCTTGGGTACTTTCTCTAGCTCCTTCATTGGGGGTGGGGGGGAGGGGCTGTGTTCCATCCAATAGATGACTGTGAGCATCCACTTCTGTATTTGCCAGACACTGGCATAGCCTCACAAGAGACTATCTCCTATTCTCTCTACACCTTTATTTGTTCTTTCCCTTAATTTTAATTTTTGAACTTTTTTTAATCTCCAGAATTCTCAAAAATATATTCACATGTAATATAATTTATAATTATATCATCATTCCACTGACTGTAGAGGAGACCATCACTTGAACTCTAGTAGACTTATTTATATAAAATTTATTATGTATCAAAAGATGGCCTAGTCGGTCATCACTGGAAAGAGAGGCCCATTGGACATGCAAACTTTATATGCCCCAGTACAGGAGAACGCCAGGGGCAAAAAGGGGGAGTGGGTGGGTAGGGGAGTGGAGGGTGAGTATGGGGGACTTTTGGGATAGCA
Source organism: Mus caroli (assembly GCF_978045245.1). Taxonomy (NCBI): domain Eukaryota; kingdom Metazoa; phylum Chordata; class Mammalia; order Rodentia; family Muridae; genus Mus; species Mus caroli. The sequence continues at coordinate 37,759,288 of NW_028227262.1, read as the reverse complement.
TTGGAAATGTAAATGAGGTAGACACCTAATAAAATTTTTTTTTAAAAAAAGAGTATTTTACCTACATGTATATATCTTTACCAAAAGTGTACCTGGTACTGAGGGAATTTAGAAGAGGGCCCTAGATAACCTAGTGTTTACAAATGATTGCTATCTACCATGTGGGTGTTAAGCTATCTCCCAGATTTATTAACAAGTACTTATGTATTCAAATACTCTTGATTTCAGGTAATCTACCATGGTATTTTTCTCTTATATTACATATGTGATAGTCTGATTCTGCCTTGGTATCTCTCTTCTTCATCTCTTCCCATCCTGGTCTTTTGTTCCTAAATATTGTGACTTACTACATACCTGATGTATAACCATACTGATAATAATAAATAGAGATGTTAAAATATAACTTTTATATGGCACTTTTGGTCTTTTGGTTTATCAATCACACATTGATTTTTGTTATATATTGCCATGTAATCTTAAAGATACTTTTATTTATTTTTGAGAATTCCATAAGTGTATGCAATACACTATGGCTATATACATCTCTCACTTTCCCCTCTGGTTCCCTGTAAAATGTGCTAACAATACTGCTTTCCAACTTCATGTCTCTTTCTGTGATACATCTCACTGTGTTCTATTAGTCATAACCATATGTGCATTCACTGAAGGATGGACAATCTAATAGGGGCCACATCCCCAACAAAAACTGGCTATCTTTCCTACCACCACCAAATTGCTCTTCAGCTAGTGGTAGAGACCCATGAGCCCCACCTTGGTCTGTACACTCACACTTCATTTCATTTTCTTGGTAGGATTTCCAGCATTTTAAAAGTACTCAAACAGAGGCATGAAGTCAGAGTGACCTGGCAAGCCTAAGAGTTCAGTGAGATCTGAGTTTAAACTCCATTCCCTCCTAATGTACACATCACAGGTTTAATTATCATATAGTGCCACATGAGGAATAAGAAGGAAGGCTATCTTTGACAGCAGGGTCCTCACCTCTCCTGAAATCGACCTCACTGCCTTCTGAGTGGGTTCGAAGGAGATGGAACTGCTCTTCTGCTCTTCCAAGACGAGGTCAGAAAGACCACCAGTCTGTAACTTTGGTTATTCCACTCATTCTGACCAAAAAGTCATAACTACGATCTGTTTGTTGAACCCAAAATACAGCCTAAGATAATCTATAACCAAGCCAACAGAATCCTTATGGGCCTGGTTATCTTAATTTTCCAGTAGACCATACTGTAAAGTCATTTAGGCATTATAATTCGATTTCTAAGGCTTTTCAGCAGCTAATCAGTGATGGTGAGCCTGCTTAAAAGCTCCTTTTAAATATGCAAGCTTAGTGTTCTATTATTGAAGTAATTTTCAAGATGCTGATGTTAGAATATCAGTATATTTTGAGGTCCTCTGAGAGATGCCGGTTCTCTGTCTTCGTGGGTCACCTGCCAAGTCAGAATCTCAATGAATGGGCTCAGAGACCTATGTGATCACCCCCGCGAATCTGCCAACAGAGATCCTCATACATCTGAGTACAGGAAAAAAGGGGTATTGAGATCACATACTCAGCCAGGAATGACTATAGTTCATGGCCAAGTTTGTGTATTGAGAGGCAGATTTTAGTTCCTTAGAGAAAATTGTGTGAATTGTATTTTTAGGCTAATGTTGGTTCTGTTTTCTCTAACCCATCTTCAACTTGATAAGTTAGGCTTTTCTAAAAAATTTAACCAAAAATACTTTCTTGTGAACCAAATCACTGAAGGTCTTTAATTGTTTACAATAGTACATGAGTGCTGTCAAAAAACAAGTCTACAATAAGAGCATTGTTTACTTAATCCACTTTTAAGAACAATTATGTAGTGTTTGTGTATGTGTGTGTGTGTGTGTGTGTGTGTGTGTGTGTGTGTCTGTGTGTAATAATGCATACATACAGAGGTGAGGACGCTTCTTAATGCTCAGATTAACCCATCACCTTCTTCAAGACATCATCTACTGTTCACTACTTTGTATGTCAAATTATCTGGAGAATAAGATTCTGAGGATTATACTGTCTCCACCTCCTCTCTTGCTGTAGAAGCTCTAAAATGACAAGTAGACACTTGCCATCCCGTGTGGTTTTTATGTCCTCATGCCCTCATGTTTGTGTTGCAAGCACTTTACTCACTAAGCCATCTCTCAGTCTCAAGATAAATAATTTTTATCAAATTTGTTTTTATTATTTTTAAAATATATTTATATGTGTTTCTATATGATGGGATGTGCAGGTGAATGTAGTACCTCCAGGATCACAAGAGGGCACTGGATCCCCTTGCTTAGCAGTTACCAGCTGGTGTTAGCTACCAGATGTGTGTACTGTGAATCAAACTTGGGATCCTTTAGAGGAGGAACAGGTTTTGTTCACACTGAGCCATCATCTCTCCAGCCACCCTGGGCTGAATCTTTAAACATTCAGCACCTCTTCAATCCTTCCTATAGCCAGGGATGTTTTGGAGACTCCAGGCAGCAGCCTCCATATTAACCCAGATTCCAAGTAGTATTTTGCTTTTGAATCTTTCACTGCTCTGTACCAATAAAAACTATCAATTCTGAATCCTTGGCAGATGCAAACAGTTATTTTCTTACTCTTTTTCCCTTTAAGCCATTCAAGGACAGGCCATACTTTGAAGATTTGCTTTTTCTAGGGTTGATTTAAAAATTGCCACACATGAATATTTCATTTTCCCTTGTGTAATAATTCAGGTAGTGCATCCTGTTTAAAGTCTAGTGCCAGGAAAAAAAATGCCTGTACTGATTACCCTGGTGTCAATCTTGTTTGTTTTCTAAAACCAGGAAGGCCAGGCAGTTACAGATAAAAATAAACATCTCCTCAGAGACTCAAATTTTGCTGGTTAACTAATACTTCTTCATGCATGCAATGGTGATATCAGTCTATCTCTTTTTTTATTAATCATTTTATTTGTTTACATTTAAAATGATATCTTGCTTTCAGGTTACACCTCCTTCAACCCCACCACCACATCCCCCCTCATCCCCTCCCCTTTGAATGCCCAACATTCCATCTGTTCAATATCCATGCTGGTTACTCTGTACCTCAGAGACCTTTCTTTTCACCCTACGATCACTTTCCTTAGCTTATTTGGTACAAGATTCCTTCCTGTCTAATACTTTCTTACTTTATTTCTGCTTTGCCTTTTGCTATGAATTCTGAATTTCAGGTGTCTTAGTCAGGGTTTCTATTCCTGCACAAACATCATGACCAAGAAGCAAGTTGGGGAGGAAAGGGTTTATTCAGCTTACACTTCCATACTGCTGTTCATCACCAAAGGAAGTCAGGACTGGAACTCAAGCAGGTAAGAAAGCAGGAGCTGATGCAGAGGCCATGGAGGGATGTTCTTTACTGGCTTGCCTCCTCTGGCTTGCTCAGACTACTCTCTTATAGAACCCAAGACTACCAGCCCAGGGATGATCCCACCCACAAGGGGCCTTTCCCCCTTGATCACTAATTGAGAAAATGCCTTACAGTTGGATCTCATGGAGGCATTTCCTCAACTGAAGCTCCTTTCTCTGTGATAACTCCAGCTGTGTCAAGTTGACACACAAAACCAGCCAGTACATCAGGCTAACAATTGACATTATATAAATATAAATTTTCTGTAGTCATCAAGTGAATGGATTTATGAAACATGTCTACAACAGAATGCATTAATGCATGTACTCACACACACACACACACAAACACTCAACTTAGTATCTCTAGTTACCTAATGATATGCCTTCAAACCAAACCAAAAATGTCATACATGTACAGAGTAGTCTCCTTATGACAGATTATTTTCAAAAATCCCCAGTCAGCACCCCAAAACATGGATGGTACCAACTTCTGCACCTTTTATGTTTCTTACACATGGACCTATAATAACATTTAACTTATAAACATCAGTAGCAGAAGGATAAAAGTAAATTAGCATAAACAATGCACTGTAGTAAAACTGTCATCATCACAAGGCTTGTCTCTGGTATTAATTGTAAGGTAAGTGCATTCATATGTGAGTGACAGAGTGGCACTGTGGCCAGGGTAACAGTCAAGATGGCCATTACGTGTCTGATTGCACATGGCCATGAATTAGTTGATTTTCCAGTTGTTGTGATAAAACACCTGACAAAACAACTTCAGAATGAAAGGGTTCACTTTGTCAAACTGAGGGAACCATTGGTCAGTCATAGAAGAGAAGGCATGTGGCAGGGGTTAGATGTACCTGGTCACATTCCATCCATGTTTCTGAAGCACAGAGGAATGAATGATAGTGCTGAGGTCTTTATCCATGTTTGTTTACTCGTGTGTACTTGGAACACCCATGTGTATCCACACCCATGTGTGAGTGACCTTACTTAGGTTCCTTTATGTGGAGGCCAGAGGTTAGTGTTGGCTTTCTTCATCCATCACCCTCTACTCTGTTTCAAAACAGGTTCTCTCCCTGACATGGAGATCACCAGTTTTGTTGACTTGATTGTTTTCTTTTTTCATTCCTTCTTCTTCTTCTTCTTCTTCTTCTTCTTCTTCTTCTTCTTCTTCTTCTTCTTCTTCTTCTTCTTCTTCTTCTTCTTCTTCTTCTCCTTCTCCTTCTCCTTCTCCTTCTCCTTCTCCTTCTCCTTCTCCTTCTCCTTCTCCTTCTCCTTCTCCTTCTCCTTCTCCTTCTCCTTCTCCTTCTTCTTCTTCACCAAACTTTCTGGCCAGAGATTCTCCAGAATGTTACTGACGCATACATATCAGAGCTGGGGTTGCAGTTACTCTGGCAAACCTAGCCATTAAAGGGGGTGCTGAAGATCAAAATTCTGTCTACATGCTTGAGTAACCATGACTTTACCCAGTAAGCTATTTCTTCAACTTTCTCTATTTTAGGCAATTGGGGAAGGGCCATATCCCAAGTAGAGGCACCAGCTACACCTAAGGTGGGTCTTTTAACTGCAGTTGATCTACTTAAGAAACTTCCTCACAAATGTTCTCAGTTATTTTTTCTCATGATGATTCTAAATCCCACCAATTTTACCCATCATTATCAAACATTGCACTTGCCATATATAGTGTGGCTACCACAGGCAGGAGAGTTATGTCCTGGATGGGATGAACGTGACAATAGGAGCCTTCATTAGACTCCTCAGAATAAAATGTGATCTTGAACATGTGGACTATTTGCTGGGGAATTTTTCACTTTAGGCTATCATGTTCAAAAGTGGAAAACTAAATTTTGTATAAAGGATGACTAATGTATAGACAAATAGGCCTTTTATCTCTCTACGCCCTGATTCCATTTAGAACTTTGCATTGATATTGGCTGTTTGTCTTCCTGTACTTCATAAGCTTATTGAGAGCAGGTGTTAGAATATATGCATTGCTAGATTCTTAATATGTTGCAGTTAGTGAGGGCACATACCCAAGGATATCAGTAAGTAACAAGAATCAAATTAAAGAGTTTGTCTAGATCACAGACCAAAGATGAACCTAGAAAAGTACTCATGAGGCTTTGCAGAAGAAGGGTACTGAATTGGCATGGGTTCATGTCTCTTGGACTTAGTGTTACACTTGGGCAAGAGGAGGGGGCTGTTGTGAACAAGAACCCTATGAGGTCAGAATGGGAGATGGAGTACATATCTGCTGGACTTTATGAGGAGGTGAGTGATAAATGGTGATCTATAACTCAAAATTTACTCTGAATATTTAGGTCAGGAATTGATAAATTTATGGGTTAAGGAAATTGCTTAGTTTGTAAATGCCTGCTGTGTAAGAATGAGAGCCTGAGTTTGGAATTCTAGAACACTTTTAGTGGTCAGTTATGTGGGAGAGCTTGCATCTGGAACTCCATCACAGGGGATTAGAGATAGGCAGATCTTAGAACTCAATAGCCATTCATTCTAGCAGAAATATCAAGTTCCAGGATCAGTCAGAAATTCTGTCTCCATAAAAACAGTCATTAGACCTATGAGATGGATAAGTCGGTAAAGACATTTGCCACCAAAGCTGATGACCTGAGTCCAATCTGTGCTATCCAAATAATGAGAGGCAAGAGCCAACTTCTTAAAGTTCTCCTCTGTCTTTTACACATGTGCTACGGCAAGAATCCACTCACTTCAGTCACAACAAATATATATATATATATATATATATATATATATATATATATGTAGATAGATATAGATATATATAGATATATCTAAATAAATAAATATAGATAGATAGATATAGATAGATATAGATATACCTAAATAAATAGAATAATGTATAGATAGAGGAAGACAAACAACATATACTTTTGGCCTCCACTTGTGCATTCAGGAACAAGCATATCCATACTTCCATACACAAAGACACATACAAATGAAATAACTATATGCATATCTGTTATAAATAATGTCAAAGTATGGTCTTCACACTAAATCCAACTCATAACATACGTTTTATGACACTTAAGCAAATTATATATATATATATATATATATATATATATATATATATATATATATATATATATATATATATATAATAGGTGGCTTATTCAAATGAATCAGAATGCATAGTAAAGAGATTTCTGGCCCTGAAAGTCAGAAAGTATTCACTCACTAGCTGTCCATTTACAGAGGTAAGTCAATGCCCATTCAATTCATGAGGAATAGAAGGGGAGGGATGGATAAAGAACAGAATTGGAACCTGCTGGAGTGTGGAGAGGGGCAGCGGGAGACAAGATCTCAGTTTCAGCTGCAAGCACACGTTTGATTTCTCACTAGGGTGGTTCCACCTGTTTTTCTGAGGTAGTTTTCTCCCTCCTTGAGATGAGGGGACTGAACCTCCTTTCCTCATGTGGTCCCAACACTCAGCAGGAGTAGCTCATCATTGCTACACACAGCAGTGTAACAGTATACCTACTGCTTAATAGCCTTGACTTTGATGTGCTGCCTGTCTATCACTCCACCACTTGCTGTTTGTACTTGATGGCCATTTGCTTTTATCTGGAAGCAAGAGCATCTAGAAGTCCTAATTCTTGGCTGAGTGCTCAGGATCTTAGGAAGTAACACCCAAGTCCAAGCCAGCCATTTCTGCTCCAGAGAATCTTGCCTGTGGCTCCTGACTCGATTGGGAGTACTTGATGATCACCTCCCACAGCAACAGAATAAAAGACATAAAGTATGTTCAGGAGATGTATATGTTAAATACATATATCTCAATGTATAATAGTTGATATAGTATACAAATTTATGAACACATATGCATATCATAGTCACATAAATTTATTTTACAAAGGAGGTTGCTGGATAATGGATGAATCCTTTTATTTACATTGACTGTGTCCTTTCTGCCTTCATATCTTCTCTTTTATTCTTCCTTTACTTCTCTTACTCTCTTCTTCCTTTCTTGTCTTGAGACAGCCTTTGCACCTCACAATGGCTTGGATCTCATTATGCATCCCAACCTGGCCTCAAACTTGCAGCATTCCTCATGCCTCTGCCTCTCAAGCATTAGGATTACAGGTAAGAGCCATTTCTGTGGCTTTGCTGTGCATGTGCATGTGTGTGTGCATGTGCGTGTGCGTGTGCGTGTGTGTGTGTGTGTGTGTGTTTATACATGTGTCCACATGCATTTGAGCCAAGTGTTTATACGGGTATCCTCTGTAATCACTCTGCATCTTACTATTTTGTGAGATAAGGACACTCACTGAACTTAGAGCTAACTGATTGTCTAGCTATTTGGCCCAAAGCTCCAGGAATCTGTCTGTTTCCTTCCCTCTTCATTCTCAGATCTGGAGATTTAGACACCCCACTGTGCCTGCCTTTTATAGGAATGATGTGGATCTGAACTTAGATCTTGTGAGGAAGATACTTTACCAGCTGATGTATCTGCTCCAGCCAAGTCCTCTATGCTTTCTCAATGATTTGGTTTTGAATGTCCAGTTTTGAAATCAATCCCGAGCAGAATGAAGCAGTAATCTGGCATTCATTTTATATGAGTAAGGCCTCTTACTTCTTGACAAACTCAAAGCAATTCAACAGTTATTTTCAGCATGCCTTGTTTCTTCTGGTGCTGAGCCAAAAGGATATTGTCTTAGTCAAAAATAAAGATTCTGAAACAGATTTTAAAACAGATGTGCTTGATTTTAGATACATTGACTTCCTGGGTTTGTTCCTTATTTTTAAATACAGGGAAGTCTTTGAGGTCTCTTGCTTGACCCAGGTTGGAAATGAGTTCAGGCAGTTATCCATGCCTTCCCCAGCACATCCAGAAGAATTTATTCTGTGGTTTGTGGACAATCCAATTCAACTAACAAGATGCTTTGGTTTTGCAAGTCCTGCTTCCTGGTGTGGAACATGGCTCTAGGGACCATCATTTTCAAGCTTGTTACCATTTTGTAGCTGCCGTTCCTGCTAGCAACTTATTGCTGTTTTTGTTTGTTTGCGATTTTCTCCATGCTCAAGTCCCCAATCAGACAGTAAGCCATATGGATGGAACCTCAGTTAGCACATAACAGTCAATTGATAGATCCCCATGGGGACATGTGCTTCTACCAATTCCCCTTACCAGGGACAAGAAAGCATCCTACAGATGCTGTCTGGGGGAGAAATTGGTTTCTTGTTACTCACAAAGCATAAATTAACTAGTCAAAACTGGCTTGAACCAGATCTTTCTGTAGAATAGCAGCTTAGACTAGTTCCTTCTATCCTTTATTTCCTCATACATATGTATCCATGAGTCTTCCAATAAAAACAGATAATGTTTTCACAATGTGATTATTAGCTGTATGTACATATTTATCTTTGGAAGCAATTCTGAAAAAAACTATCAGTAAGTTTTTTACTTTTTTTCTTAATTGGCCTTTTCTTAGTCATCAATGGGGTTCATTTTTTGTGAGAGACAATTGCCTTTACTCACTGCGACATCTCTGACTAGCCACAGTTTACAACTTTCCACAGTGTTGGTCATGATCGAAGAAAAGCCATCAAGGATGAATTTTGCCTTAGCTCACAAGGCTGTTTTCTTTGGTGATGGGACTATTTGCTAGGCCATGGGCAGTCAGTACATCCAGAGTGGATCCCTTCTCCATTCTAGACCCATCATTCTACTCTGCTAACAGAGATTGGGCCCATCTCTTCTGCATTCTTAAGTCCAGTCTGTGCCTTACTCAGTTTTGTTATTATCTCTTATTACTAGTTAAAGTCCCATGCAACATGCTGTAGTAACTCTGTAATCATTGGTCAATTAATAGACTGTCTTTGGTAGAAATCCCTCCAGACATGGTTCTTGCTCTCCAATAACCCCATTCCCCCTAAAATCTTATTAACTGGGAAATGCATTTCTGAATATTATCACATTTTATCAAGTTCTGTCATGTCTGTATTTCAGGTCAATATTTTTAAATTGTATTTGTCTTCACAAACTTGTAGGACTTTCATATTTTCACATTTCATTGCCAAATATAATACCCTACTTTGTAACCCAGACTAATCCTGAGTGGGTTTTTTATTTCACTATAAAAATTACCTTGGTCTCAATGTGTGATTATCTTGCCTTAGCTTCTCAAGTTCTGAAACTGTAGTTGGTAGTCTCCATGTGCCTTAGATTTCTGAAGTCCTAGAACAACATCGCTAATTTCATTAAGTCAATAGATCAAGGTAAAGCTAGACATTTGTATAAGAGCATAGATAATTCTGTAATTGAAGAATTTAGACACACCCCTATAGGGCAGAAGTTCTCAAGCATCTTAACGCATCATTCTGTTAAAAAGTTCTGGTAAAGTGAGGGCTGGGGTCCTGGAAATGACTTTTTCAGCAAGTTGCTATTAATATCACAATAAAAATTTCAAGGGGCAACATAGAAAGTCCTTGGAAAATTATTTATCTAGATCCATACTCTTTTGTAAATTTCAGGCCTTCAGGTTTGTTCTTTTACTTCTAGTAAATAATAATATAATGATTTAATTTGCCTCTTGCTCCATCCAGTAACTGTACCTGCTACCTGAACTCTGTAAATATTTTCCAGGAGGTAGTAGACAACTAACTACTGTGGGTAGCTGGCACCTACTTTTATGTATGATCTCCTGAACCTCCTCCCTCTAATTGCAGATATATTAATATAAATATTTATATAACATAATACATACCATTGCCCTGTCATCCTCCCTACTCAGGGGCAGTGACAGAGGTGTCCCTTGGCTCTCAAGAATCATCTCTGTTTCTACTTTCCTGGTTATCCATGATTTCTTTCTCCTGCAATTCCAGTTTCTACTTTGATAGGGACTTCTTTCACAGTCCATATATTTTCTTGATCCACATCTGTTATTACTCTCTTTAATGTGGATCCTTCGTCCCTTTAACAACTATAGTTTCTGATCTCATAACACATAACCTTAAAAACCTCAGATGGGTTATTTCCCTCCTCACTCTTTACTTTGTGGAAACGAGGTTTGCTTGCTTCCAGCCCTGCTCTGATATGCCAGCAGTAAAATCCCTTTGTATCTTCTTTAGGTACATTTCTAATCGTGATAAAACGGCATGACCAAAACAACTTAGAGAAGGGTTTACTTGCATTTTCATTTCCAGAGAAATGTGAGTCCACCACCACCAAGGCAGAGAAGAATGATGTCTGAAAGAGCTGAGAAAGAGCTCACATATAGAAACACCAGCATGAAACAAAGAGCAAACTTGGAATGGTGTGATCTTATGAAACCTCAAAACCACCTTCTTACAGAATCATCCATTTTTATCCAATAGTTATGGTTTCCCCTTCATCTAATGTAATTATTTCTTGGAAGCTTTCTCTCTTGCTTTGTATTTTTAATGCTTTAATATTCTATTCCCCTGGATTTAGTCCAGATGTGGGACAAAACCCACCTGGATATTGACACAAGTAACTAAGCTCTTGAGGAGTATGTTCTTCAATAAATATTGACTGTGATTGTTTTATTCTAGAACTGTGGTCTTCAACGGGAAATCAGAAGCTTTTACCCTCCCAGGGGACATTTAGAAATGTTTGGAAACATTTATAATTGTCAAATGGAGAGGTATCTCTTGGTATTTGGTGAACACTGGCAAAGAAAATGGGTGAATGTCCTTTATGCAGCATAGAACAGCCTTCTTGGTAATTTTTGTCCAAGGTATCACACATGATGATTGAAACATTCTTCTACAAACAATACTCAAAAGTTAATTGACACCAGAAGCTTCTCTCAATGTCATGCATGATGATGTTGTCATATAAGTGTCAGATTGTACATTTAATTTGTAAAATCATCCCAGATCTTCTTCAGAGAACTTACCAGGAAGTCATAGCTCTGTTTTGATGGAAATTTTGGAAAATACCATCCTAGCCCAGGCTTTCTGTGAATAAGTATAATGTGCAAAAGTAATATGGACATCTTCTTAAAATATGAATCCTTTCATTGACAATAGCCTGATTCTTAAACAGGTTCCAAGGTAAGGATTGAACTGTTTCTTAACCTTCTCTTGACATAGCAAAGGCCCTCAGCAATTGTAGTCGGGCTCCACCTTGAGCACAAGTTAGAGTCTCCTTCAAGGGTCAGCCGGCTGTCTCACCTGAAGATTTTGATTTTCTTGGTCTAAGACGAGGCCTGGGAATCTGTATTGTCTGCAGATTTCCAGATAATACAAATGGTACCTAGTAGTCTTAAGATCGTAGTGTGTGAACCACCAGCTTGGACTACTACTTCTTACATTCTACTCCAAAAACTGAGCTCAGAGCTTCTGCAAAGCTCTGTTGAAACTTCACCACATTCCCTTCTTTTCTTCAAATTGAGTGGGAAGACTGGTAATCTGTATCTTAATGAAGAATCCCACACACACACCCCGGGATGATGCATGTGTTAATGGTCCCAAGTGACATTTATAAAATGCTGTCCTAGGGAAAGGTGTTATAAAAACTATGTAGGAAAGAGAACTATATTTCGTTTGGAAATCTGCAATAAATTATATGGTTGATTATATTATTATTATATGCAGTTAGGTGTTACCTATGAGTTATTTTGAATTTTCACATAACATGCATATAGTAGAGGAATGTTTTTCTGCTGTTCAAATGAAACAATAGGTTAAAACTCTGGCCAGAAATGTTGCTGTGAAAGACGGTGTCATTTTCCCCTTGATCAGTCACCCAGTTCTTTCTGAATCTGTGTAATCACATTCTCTGTAGGAGATACCAGTTGAAAGTTATTGCTGACTTAGACACAAGCCATTATAGTAACGGCCACAGCTTCAGATTCTGGAATTGTTGAGATGCAACAAACATTGCACAAATATATTGCCAATGCAATTTGATCGAATACACCAGACCACATGTTCCTTCAGATGCAGGCAGTATGCCACAAGATCTCCTTGATCTACCATGGAAACATTATGCCTATGAGCTCCATATATTTCCTCAAGATTATATAGGTAGTTAAGATGGCAAAAAAAAAAAAAAGTTTATGTCATCTGATATAATGCACAACTGGTTTCTTAGAGACAGGAAGCAGGCATTTAAATATCCGTTGATGTGTAGGGATAGAGAGACAGCTTGGAAAAGAGTTCAAGCTGCTCTAAAGAGGATCCAGGTAAACTGCCCGACACTCATTTTAGGCAGCTAGCAACTGCCTGGAACCTCAGTTCTAGGGGCTCCTACACCCTCACCTCATCACCAAGGGCGCTTTTATGTAAATGGTTTGCATAAACCCATGCAATCATACACACATAGATATAAATAATATGGGAAATAAATTAAAATATACTTGGAGACTATTTAGATAAATCTATAGCTCAAAAGTAAAGTTCTGTATATTTGAGAACTAATGGAAATGTTTTGGAATAAAATGTATGTATGTATGTATGTATGTATGTATGTATGTATGTATGTATTTATTTGTATTTGATAAGAGGGGCCTATCAGAGACAGCTTTTAATCTATTTTATCAATTTTTATAATCAGTTAATTCTAGCCCTGTGGAATTTTAGAATGTTATTTGTTCCCTTCTCAGAGGATGTGGGATTCTTTATATTCTTTATATTCTCCAGTAGTGTTTTCTGACTAGCTAAGAAAGTCTAGAGTCATCTTGTTTGAAATATAGGCAATTTCCAGGGTCTCTTATTCTCTACTGTACTAAGGGTTTCCCCCCTATCGTCTGTCATCTTCTCTCACTAAATGCTGCATTTAGGGGAAAATTCACACAGCTTTTGTTATTGCAACCTTCAGTTTCCCACACCACAGTCAAAGCATGGGATATAGTAAAGAAGCATGTGAGAGGGAAAGTTCTTTTGCATTGAGAAATAACATTGCTTAATTTTGCTTTAACAAAGATATAATTACCCATTTTGAATACAGCTCTTAAACCTTCTGAAGAGGTATGAGAAACTGCCCTGCCACCTAATCTGAGCTTTGGAATTAATTGCCATTTTCATAACCTGGCCTTGAACCATGGTTGCATAGAGGCCCACTGGCAAGTTCCAAGCTCATTCACACTGGCATCTTTCACAACATATTTGATTTTGTGCCTGAATACTCCCTCCCTCATTCTTTTCTCTTTATTCAGTCTTTTTTCCTTTCTATTTCTTCCTTTCCTTCCTGTTTTGTTTCTTCTGTTTTTTAGGACATAATATCACTGTATTACACAAGATGGTTGTGTACTCCCATGCTCAGCTTGAATCTAAACTTAAAAATTACTAATATTCTTAATATATTGGATATCATATATTATGAACAGTTCTTGCTTTGATGTATACAAATAGGCAAGTGCATACTTCCATATATTCATTCTATTACAATCAATGTCCATTTACATTCTGGTTGTTACACCCATTCAAGTCAATCATGAACAACATGCTAGATCAGGCAACATGATTATGTGATAAGGACAAAGCTTGTAAGAGGGGGAAAGATTTTATTGTCTAGAGGACCATGTGAGAAAATTTTCAAGAGGAGATTATTTCAAAGTCTTCAGGTTGTAAATTAAAGAAAAGTAAATTGAAATTCCATTAAGCAACTAAGAAACACATGGTTTCAGCTTTTAATGCAAGATCAGGTATGTACAGACCTCAGCCTAGTAACCAGACATTAAGCTTTGTGCTATTTAGTCCCACTCTGCCATGGGATATCTTGATCCTTGGACAGGAATTCAATGATTGTAAGAATTCTAGGCCTGATCAAAGGTCATGGTAGAAGTAATTCTATTCTCCAATGTCTAATTCATAGGAGAAAAGATATCTTCTTTTCATGTCAGCTAAAAGTCTGACACATTTTGCTGGCAATCTACTACAATTTACTACTAACAATTTACTACAATTGTAAGGATATACACCAATTGTTTAATCAATTCTTTTGGTCCCAAAAAATTTTTGGAACCAGTACGCTAAACCCAGTATGGTCCAGGCCATTTTGGCAAAGAGGAAAAGGGTGATCTTTTTCAATCAGATCTGGTTGCAGGTTAAGTCAGTACTTCCTGTAACATTGTTTATTTCATTGGTAAGGATAGAGGCCTGTCAGTGAACAGAGCAGAAATGAGTTCTGAGGCTAAATCACAACAGAGACCTGAAAAGGGGATTGGCAGAGCATTAGCAATATTCCTTATTGGATAAGATTTATGCCCTCAAGATTGCCAGACACAGAATTGTTTCTTAACAGAATAAAAAGCACTGGAACAAGAACTACATTCACTACAGAGCCTTTTAAGTCTAAGCATTCATGATCACAAAAATTAAATATAGCTTTGTAAGTGGAAAAATGTAAAATTCATGTCCTTGGTTAATGTGTTGCGGGTTTCTGAGCTGTTTTTCACTTGTAAATAAGTAATTAAATAAACCCAAAAGGCTTGACCTCGGATAAGTAAATAATTAATAGCTATCTTGTTTTATGGACAATTTATTTAAGTATAATCTCTAAAAATAAGTCCAAAAGAGGAAGGCAGTGTGGGAGGGTGACTGTTAACCAATACTGACGATGAAGAATGGGTATTATGGCTTTAGATGGCTGATGATGCTAGTTTCTCTCTCATCTTGGGAGTTTACAGTTACTGCTCCCAAACTTCAAATGGGCCCTTTTAAATGTGACATCGCATTGTTAAGAATTGCATGATTCAGTCTTGGTTTCAAGAAGCTTACTAAATGTAATAATCTCAAATAACAATTAAGGCTAGGAGTGTCTTGAGTTATGATTGGAGCCTTTATGTTGTGTTACACTGCCTTGTGCATTTCCTGTCTTGAGTTCATAATCTGGGGAAGAACTTTAGGTGGAATTGCACTTCAACTTCTTAGTTCAGTCAATCAAGTAACATGAATTCCTAGTGGCAGCAGTTAACAGAAAGTCAGTCTTCAACAGTAATCCTGGTTCAATCATTGATTCTTTCAAAACCATTCTCAAGAGTTTGTTGACTAGATTTTGCCAGATGTGTTTAATGTGGTTACAACCTGTTTTCTTTGGAAATTATTCATGGGTATTAAAAGTGGCTGATTTAAATTTTTCTCTTAGATTTCATAGTTTAGAAGAATTCATCACCATTGAAAAGTGTATCAGTGTTTCAGCATTATTTCTGTTTGTTATGAATATGCTAACACAATGTTTGGGACAACTAAAGGCAAATTCAAGACAAGAGTGAATAAAAGGCAACAAAGTTAATTTTCATAATTATTTCAGAAGAGGAGTGTATAATGATGCTGTTTAGTTTTAATGACATTGAAGGTAGACTAACTAGCAAAGTTGTTAGTTTTTATTTATTAAACACTGTCATCAAAGCAGGTATAAATGGGTATGAGAAATAAACATGTCATTTAGTTATTTCAAAAAGTATCCCCAGATACTTCAGTGTATTAGATAGTATTTTATTTCTTTATGACCTTATGTGAGTTTCCTGGTTAAAACTTCATCTTCAGTAAAGTCATCAAGAGGGAGAGAAATTCCTGACACAGCCCTTATTGGCATGCTTGGTGACAAGAAATGAATTACTGTGATTCATCCTCCCTCCTCATTTTCCCTTTCTCTGTACACAGCCTTGTATATTGGATATTTGATTAGATGTTGGATCAAAAAAATCAACAAAACTTAAATCTGTTAATTTGGTAGCCTGCAATTAGTGTATATAAGTTTCATTACCTTTTGGATTCTCTATCTGATTTCTACTGATGCATCTGGCATACATGGATGTGGACAAGGAAAGAAAGTGCTAATCTTTAGAAGGAGGTTATAAGGATGACTCAGTGCTTAAGAATACTTGCTAATCTTAGGACTGGAATTCTATTCCCAACACTCACATTCAACAACTCACAGCCAGCTGAAGCTCCAACTCCAAGGGATCTGATGCTACCTAGTAGCTTCCATGGGGACCCACAGATAGGGGCATATACAAACAGACACACACATATATTAATTAAATTCTTTACCTTTTTAGAGAGGTGAAAACATTCATCTCAAATGAAGTTAAAGCCCTATCATGTAGTTTATCATTTCCCAATTTATTATTAACTGATCATGAATTAAACCAGTGTGTTATGCAGGCAGATTATGACAAAATTATCATTAGTTTGCTGATAGTTAAAATCTCTTGCTAGAGTGGAAAACTTGTATGTTAAAAATTTGAAGACTTTGCAGAAAGAAATTGAAGATGGAAATATATATCTGAAGATGGAAAGATTTCCCCATGCTTGTAGATCAGTTGGATTAATGGTGAAAATGGCCGCCTTAATAAAAGCAATCTACAGATGCAATGAAATCCCCATCAAAATTCTGACATAATTGTTTACAGACCTTGAACGAACAATTCTCAACTTCATGTATAAAAACAAAATACCCTAGATGACTAAAACAATCTAGAGTCAAGAAAGAACTGCTGGAAGTATCATCATCCCTGATTTCAACTTGTACTACAAAGCTACAGTTATATGTATATAACACATATATATATATGTGTGTGTGTGTGTGTGTGTGTGTGTGTGTGTGTGTGTATTAGGTATTGGCATAAAAACAGACATTTTGATCAATGAAATTGAATTGACAACCCATGCATAAAGACAAACACATATAGACACCTGTTTTTTGATAAACATGCCAGAAATGAACACTTGAAAAAACACAGCATCTTCAACATGCTGTCCTGGTCAAACCGGTTATATGAATGTAGAAAAATGCAAATAGATCCATATCTATCACTATGAACAAAACTCTCATCCAACTGGATCAAAGACTATAACCTAATTCAGACACATGAATCTGATAGAAAAAAAGAGTGGGGAAAAGCCTTAAGTGGGTTGATACAGGAGAGGACTTTCTCAGCAGAACATTGATAATGAAGGCATAAGATTAACATTTAGTAGATGACATATCATAAAACAGACAATCTTCTATAAGGAAAAGGACACCATCAATAGACAAATCAGAAGCCTTAGCATGAGAAAACATTTTAACCAACTGCATACCTGATAGGGGACTAATATCCAAAATATATTAAGAACTCAAGAAAATCGTTATCAAGAAAGCAAGCAAAAATCAAATAATACAATCAAAAATCTGGTACAGATGTAAACAGAGAATTGTCAATAGAAAAATCTTAAATGCTGGAGAAACACTTGAAGAAATGTTCAATGTCCATAGCCATTAGGGAAGTGCAAACCAAAATTACTTTGAGATTCCATCTTAAACCTGTCAGAATGGGTAATATAAATAATACAAATAACAGGTCAGGTTGATAAAGATTTGGAACAAGAGCAACACTCCTCCATTGCTGGTGAGCATACAAATTTGCACAGCCACTATGGAAATCAATATAGTGATTTTCAGAGAGTTGGGAATCAATCTTTCTTAAGATCCAGCTAACCACTCTTGGGCATATACCGAAAAGATGTTCCATTATACCACAAGGACACTTGTTCACCCATGTTCATGGGTTTTATTCATAATAACCATAAGCTGGGGGAAAAAAACCTATATGTCTCTTAACAGAAGAATCAATAAAGAAAATGTGATACATTTACACAATACCCTGCTGTGTGAAAAAAAATGGTATTGTGGAATTTGCATACAAAAGGAATAAACTAGAGAAACGTCATCCTAAGTGAATTAACCTAGATCCAGAGAGACAAATACAGTAAACACTCACTCATGCACACAATAGTTCTTAAGTAAATGATAGCAAAGCTACAGTCTATAGACTGAAAGAGGTTAAGGTGAGGAGGAGTGGTCTAATGAAATGCATACTTTCTCCAGGACAGGGAAATAGAATAGAATATACAGGTAGGGTAGAAATGGGTGGGAATAGAATGTGAGGGATCAGGTTTGAAAAGATGGGATGCAGGGAGAGAATATAGGGGGAAATGGCTGGATTATGAAAACCCAGGACAGTAGAAATGGCCTGGAATCTATGAAGGTGATCAGAATGAGAATCCTAATAATGGGAGATATGGAGTTACAAACGCCCATCTGTTAGAGTCAAGCAAGACTTCCAGTGGAGAGACTGAGTTGCATTCTATTGAGTTGTTGTTCAAAAAGGTCACATGGAAATCCCCAAACAACCCAGGCTGATGTTAAGAAAAAGGATTAATCTCTGCAAACTGACAGCAGGACACAATGGCCAAGGAAAATATCCACACAACTTACTGAACATGAGAGATCTGGCCAGTGCCTACAAAGAGCCTTCATCCCTACACTCACGTCTCTTTGGTGCAAGAAAGCATATTGTAGACACAATTTAAAAAGGAATATGGACATCAACCTAGCCTGACTTTTGACCTATACTCTGTCCTGTCTGCAAAATACTTAAGGACAAGGGTGGCATAGAACTTGTGGGAGTAACCAACCAATATCTGATTTGACTGAAGTCCTATTCCATGTGAAGGAACCCATATGCAGCAGAAATTTGATAACCAAGAACCAGAGACTAGATAGTCCAGTGATCTAAGGTAAAGTCAAACACATAGGAGGAAAAATCAATAAAGCTATTTATTATTTATAATAGTATTATGCTGTCCTCATAGATGAGTGCTTTGTCCAGTTATCATCAGAGGGGCTTCCACTAGCAGCTAATGGGAAGACATGCAGAGACCCATAGTCAGACATTATGCAGAGAGAGACTCTACATTGGAGGTCTCTATCAAATAAATCCCTACCATTCGAGCTCAGGAAATCATATGGAAAAGGAGGCAGAAATTTATAAGTCAGAGTAGATGGAGGTCATCAGGAGAACACAGCTCTCTAGATCAGCAATCACAGGGGCTGCAGGGGTCTACATAAGGCCCTTTGATATATATTATAGCTATTAGCTTAGTTATTTTGACGGGACTCTTTTGCCTGCTCCTGAGCCTCTTTTCCTCCTGCTGGATGGCCATGTCCAACTTTGGTATGAAAGTTTTTACTTCAGTTTATTATATTTTATTTTGGCATGTTTGCTTGTTATCTCTAAGAAGCTTGATTTTCTTTTCTTTTTTTTTTTTCTAATGAGAAACAAAAGGAGTGGATTCAGATAGAAGAAGGGAAAGGGAGAAATTAGGAGGAGTAAAGAGAGGGAAAACTATTTTCAGGATATATTTTATGAGAAAAGAGTCTATTTTCAGTAAAAGAAAAAAATTAAAAAAAAAGTTTTGCTAGAAAGGAAACCAAAGTCATCCTATCTAATAATTCTCAAATTTAATACTGGAAATGTCCCTGGTCTCACAGCAGTGACCTCCTTTGTTCTCCAGGACACATGACAATGCCAACAATGGTAACACACACACACACACACACAAACTGTGCTGTTGCTGGGGTGCAAGACAGAAGAGGCTATCTTTATATGTGCTGAGCCCTTGTGAGGACAGCAATAGCAAAGAAAGCATCTGAGAAATTTCAGAGGTGTCAGGAGCTCTCGGCCCCACCTCGTGACAGAGCAATTATGACGATTTTTAAAGCACAAGCTGATAAAAGAGAAAAGGGAGGGCAGCCCTCTGGTCGGTCATGTGTTCTGCTGGGTCCCTGCTTCTCATCAGCTAGCTTTAAGTTAAGTATGATTCAGTGCAAAAGATATTGGAAAAAAATATGCACTTATATAGTGGCATGATACACATGTGAGATGAAGCAGGCAGTTTAGGTTCTAGCTCATAATTATCCACAAGATCTTTACACAGAAAATAAGAAAGCTAGCCTGTGAAATTAAAGGAAACCAAAGATAAGAAAATGCAGAGAATATGTTTTTTCTAGGTATGTTTATTATTATATGGATGAAAGTTATAAGAGCTTTTGAAAGTCTATTTTTAACAGCTGTATGTATCAAAGAAGTTTTTTGTTTGTTTGTTTGTTTTTTTTACTTTATCTGAATATTGGAAACCCAGGGGACCTTGTGAAATGTTCCTATGTCTGGGACTCAGACTTTTATAATTTATGAATTAACTGATCTAAGGACAAGTTCTTGTGCATTTGTGCTTTTTCACATTTCCAGTGTATTTTACATATAGCCAACCACTCCTATAGAACACAAAGATTTCTGTGATGCCTTTTCTCTCATCCCACCTTCCTTTCCCATCTGTTTGCAAACTTGATATTCCTTTGCTGCCTCCTATCCTGTTTCTTCTGATAGTCTTTATCTCAACTGCAAAAGAACCTGAATCAGTCAATATCTAAATTTTGGGTTGATATTTGCTACAGTGAAACTTATAAGCAGACATCTGAGATCAAATTCCAAACACCACTGACTTCCAAAGTCAGTATGACTGGATCAAATGGAAGATTTTTCTCTCACTCATTTTGCCTTTGGCAAAAAATTATTCAGGAAGGTAAGCCCATTGTAGAGATACCATAGTTGGTCTTCATAGTCAATTTGACAGTGTTTATAATAAGCACAGAAACAAGCAGCAGTGTCATCTATGTAGTGGATACTAAGAAGTTATCAGGGGAAGAAAAATTATCCTTCCCTAAACATTTTTATATTACCCTATGGGTCAGAGTCCTAGGCTGAATAAAATGTAGAAAGTAAGTTAGTGCTAGTGCTCATTATTCTGATTCTGGGTGCTACCTTGTAACCAGCAGCATCAAGATCCTCCTGGCAGGGCTTCCTATCATCATAGCTACATCTTCAAATTGTGAGAGAGAAAAATATTCACCCTTACACTGCTTTTCTTTCAGGTATTTTGTCAAAGCAACATGATAAGTAGCTGTGTATAAAGAATGGTGATACAGGAAATATTTAAATATTTGGAAATAAAAAGAGCCAAAGTACTAAAATTTGTTACTATCTTTCTATATTATGTGAGTTTTGCTCCATCTACACAGAAATGCATCTAAAATTTTGTGTCTGGGTTTAGGGTCATGAAAGAAGACCTTAGTTATTCCAACTGGTTTCTTTATAGAAGAAATGTTGGAAACACAAAGAGGAAATGTTATTAAGTAGGTCATTGAGATTTGCTGGGTCTTCTATATTTAGTACAGCTTCCTTAAAAGCAAGCATGGCAAGGTTAAATAAGAAAGCACTTGGTGCCTTTTTGATACCAGCCTATTCATCAGTGAACATTCTTAATAATGGTGTGTGTGTGTCTGTGTGTGTGTGTGTCTGTGTGTGTGTGTGTGTGTGTGTGTGTGTTTGTCTGAAATTCCCAGCCCCATCTCATACATCTTCAAAAGGCTCATTCATGCATACATGCATGCAAGCTATTCTTTTGGAGATATTCTGAAGTAGAATACATCCAGGTCTAGAATTTGCTGAGCTCAGCATAGTCCTTGGTAATGGCTAGTCGTGAGAACACACACATTGTGACTTCAGGACATTGAGACCGAGGCAGGACAGAATGGATTGGTATCTGATTTAGTTTGATATAAGTGTTGAATATTTGGTTCACCTCTGGTGACACTTTGAGAGATAGTGGGAATTATGAGGGTGCTTGAAAATTAAAAAAAAATAAATGGGTCCATAGTGGAATGCATGGTTAGGAAATACCTTGTTTGAAAACAGGTATTGAGATTGCCCTTTAAGGGATGAGTCCATTATGGGGTAACCAGTCTTGATCTAAATGTATTCTATACCATGTGTTCTGACATGCAACATGTCTCTAAGCAATACAGTTATCTGTCCATGTTTTCATCTTTGAAAATATGACTCAAAGTTGCTTATCTAAATAGAAAGTTTTTTAAACCAGTATTGCTCAAATTCTCCGATATCGAATGGCTTCAGTCAAGTTCTTTGCCTTTTCACAGCCGCTTCCCTCTATCTAGTGCTGGGACAGGCAGTGCAGGTAGAAAGGGAGAAACTCATGAGCAGTCTTTTACCACAAATTCTGTCACTGTGAGTCTTTCAGGGATTCTGAAAACAGGAAATGGTAACAAATGCATCTGATGCTAAAGAAAATGAGTTTGTTATGAAAGTATGTGTCACTAGGCCCTGCCATGCTGTCTTTTATAAGACCAAGGTATATGGGTATTAGAGCAAAAATGGTAAACATTCAGCTGGAATCTGGATGGAGTTTCTCCAGGAGGGTAGGATAGATATGCGATCAAGTGATTGACATGTTAGAAAAGAAAACTTTTGGCTCCATTCAGAATCTTTGTTCAGTTACTTGTTGCATTGTCAGGAATGAGTAGGTGGTAGCTTGTGTGCTAAGTCAAAACATCTTAACTAAGGTGCTTCACACAAAGCCTTTTCTGACAGCATTTGGTGATTTATTATGAGTTTGAAAGGAGGTAGGAATGACTCAGTCCCCATATATTAGATATAGGCCCCATAGATGCTCATTCAAGCTGCATTTGAATGAGCAGTGGATAAGAGAAAAAAGCAATGGAGGAAGACCAAGCAGGGGCACCGAGTGCTCTGACTGAGCCGTTGCTAACTTCCAGGTCAGGCATTGAGGGAGAGCTAAGAACGGGTGTGATTGTTCAGAAATCCAAAACCAACTTAAGGCTGAGGTTGCGCTTTAGCTGATGTTACTGATGGGAAAGAAAAAGGAAGAAGTTCCTAAGGGTTTGCATAATCACAAGGGAGCATATGGAAGCCATACAGAGTAAGGGTTTAAGATGAGGAGGAGGGTGAGCTTGAGGGATGGCTCAATGGCTACAAGCATCTAATGCTACTGTAGATGACATGTGTTTAGTTTCCAGGCCTCATATCAGGCAGCTCACAACTGCTTGTAACTATAAGTCCCAGGATTTAGAGTCTGGCAGCCAAGGACACTGCATTCATGCACACAAATCAACATATATGCATAACTAAAAAATAAAAGCAAACATCTGCTTTAATGATTAAAGAGGAGACCATGGTACTAATCTGTGCATGCAGATATTCAGAAACCTGAGGCAGGAAGATCAATTGAATCCAAGAATTTTGAACCTGACGAGACACCACAGTCAGATTCCATCTCAAAACAAACAAAAAAGCAAACAAACATGACAAGAAATTTATGGACAAGACAGAGGTATATGAGAAGTGTATGAAGTGTAAAAATGACTATATAGTATATGAGTTTCAAATTTTCATTTATTACATGAGTATAGACGGGCATTGGTTTGAACTTGGAAGGAGAGGTGAGAATTTATAATTTCAAGTACAAGAGGGAAACAAAGGGCAAAAATAGAATATGCAAATGAGAAAACAAGTCTAGATTATTAAGTTATTAGTACTCTGAAATAATGAAAGTGTGTGAGTGTGTGTGTGTGTGTGTGTGTGTGTGTGTGTGTGTGTGTAAAGGCCAGAGAACAACTTTGTGTCATCTTCAGAAAGTCTCTATAGCTCTTTGATGCAGTCTCTCCTTAGGTGTAACTCACTAATTAGCCCAGATGGCTCTGCCAACAAGCCCCATAGGTCCTCATACCTCATTCTCCCTTGCACTAAGAGTATCAATGTGCACTGGAGTTTTACCTGGATACTAGGATTGACTTCAGTTACTTGTGTTTACAACTATGTTACAAACTAAGCCGTAGCCACAGAATATTTTAGACATATTCTAGGACTAATATTTTAGACATCTTTAAAAGTTTTCAAGAACGCTGCTTTTCTCTCCACCCAAATACTTGGCTTAAAGCCACTCAGTCAGATCACATACTTTACCTTCAACTGTTGTCATGTTCTTTAAGGTAATTAATTGGTAGTAGCTTGGGTGCTAAGTCAAAACATCTTAACTAAGGTGCTTCACACAGAGCCTTTACTGACAGAATTTTTTATTTATTATGAGTTTGAAAGGAGGGAGGAATTACTCAATCCCCATATATTAGATGCCATGGCTCCAAGGACATTATATGTGGACCTTCAAAGGCTTTCCTACTGCCTTCTTAATAAAGCCATGTGTTACATTTAGTATTCAGGGAAAACTTGAGTTATCTTTGAGACATTAGTTATCCTTAAAGCAGAGCCTCAATATTATCTTTTAATGTGATAAAATCTACTGAGTACAGGGAGATGGAAGTATAAGACCAGGTGTTCCTAAAAGAATGTGTTTTAAGGCTTGAATCAAGAAGAGAAATGCCACCAGCAGCACAGATGGGGGTAGAATGGAAGTTTTATTCTAATTTAAGATCTTGCTCACTCCATAAATACAGTGTTCAAGAAATGTTGAATAAAAGGAAATATCTATCTCCACCTCCAAGCTGAACTTAAGGCAATAGTTACTATTGGATACCTTCTATGGCCTCTCCTTGGAAACCCCATGTGTGTTAAAAAAAAGCAGAACAATAAAGCTATGGAGAAAGTTGTCTATGTGTGTGAATTGGCCCTGGTGACAGTGCTCATGTTCTCTCACTCTCCCTCTTTCATTTGTCTAAAATGCCCTCCATTTTAATGTTGTTGTCTGATTTAACCAAGTCTTCAAAACACCAAATAGAAAAAGACAATTTCTCTGTGACCTCCAATAGGGTGTTGCAAGGTGTAGAATGATAGATAGACATTCGGAAATGCTAAGTAATTTGCAAAATTTTTGGGCATTCCTATCAGAATTTCAAGTCAGATTCTTTCTAATTAAAGCCACCACATATGTACTTGTAATAAGCACACTGCATGGTTCTGATGCAAACCAGATGAGAACCAGACATCAAGGAAGCTGGATTTGGTATTGGCTTCTCCAGGGTCACTGCATAAGAATGTCATTGTCATGAAGACTCCAAAACAAAAGCTGTGCACTGAATCTTACCAGCTATAAAGCAAAGGGACTACCTGTTAAGTTTCTTTAGATAGAATACATTTGGGAGACTGAAATTCATATGCGTACTTTAAAAAAGAATTCTCAGTATTCGAAATTAACTTTCTCTATTCTCAGAAAGAAAGAAAAAATCAGTACTCCAAATGAATAACTTTTCCTTGTGAATGTCAACAAGGAATAGCTATAAAAGGCAAAGAACTTAATTTTTCACTTCAGACATTGCTTCAGATTTAATAGCACAAATTTTTAATGAGGAATGTAAGGGAGTCAGCTCCTTATGACCATTCTACTCTACTGGACACTAAGGGTGTCTACTAAAATTAACATTTTTTAACTTTCACATCTCCTACTTCATCTTCATATACTAATATAGTCTTTTTATCTCCATGTGCACCCACACATGAAAGAGAGATGGAGATCTTTTCCTGTGAACTAGTGCAAAGACCTTTTAGCTTTTAATTTTTATTTATATAGATATGTACATATCACGTGAGTACAGATACTTGGAGAGGCCAAAAGAGGATAACATCTCTTGAAATTGTAGTAATAAGCAACTTGGGATATTTTACAATGTGACTGCTGGAAATTTGAATCCTCTACAAGAACAACAAGTGCTCTAACCACTTCACCACTGAGCTACCTTGTCAGCCCACTAAGCCTTTCTAATATTAGGTAAAGTGTTACAGACTTATATAGACCTCCTAGCATTTATCCCCAGCCTGGACAAAACTCTAAAATCTCCAATGCAGCTTTCATCTTTACTCAATTCATGTAGACTAGCCTTGAGCCACTCCTTCCATGAGGTGCATAGTTCCCAAGCATCTTTTCTGTTTCCATTGTTTTCCTGGATCTTCATCAATGTTTTCTTTCTTAGCTAATAAAATTTAGATCCTCTTCAACATTTTTGTTGCTTTTCTGTTTAATGGTACAGAAAGGGATATATCTGACTGGTTTATCATATTCATATCCTCAACTTATCTTCCTTTCACTGTCTCCTCTTCCTTCACCCATCACAACCCTTCCTCCTACTTCCTTCCTTCCCCCTCTCCCTCTACTCCTGCCATTATTACTCTGACTGCTTTTATTCATCTCTCTTCTGTCACTTGTGCAATCATTCTCTAATCATTCTTTCCATACTCACCTATCAGTTCATCTAAGAAATATTTTCGTGTTATGAGTCAGACATTTGACAGTTTCGAATGTCAGTGAAGGGCAAAACTGAAATAGAAACACCTCTGCCTCTCAGAGCATCAAAGATGAACATTAGTGGAGAGATCACACAAATATATAATTGCAAATTTTAGTGAGAAAGTAATAGCCAAAGTGCTCTGCAATGTTGGTCTTGATGATAAGATGAAGAAGAAGAAAAAAACTTTGGTGTTTAGCAAAAGACACAGAAACCTAATTTGGTAGTGCTGAGTGGAACAAAAGCAAACCAGTCTAAACTTTAAGCTAAGGTTTTACTACTCATATGTTCATCTAATAACCACCGCCACCTGAGTGCTTATGTTGTCTCTAGCAGTATACTAAAAATAGTTTCTTCAATGGTGAGCAATACTCCATATATCCAGTGCTTGCTGTATGTCAGGCCCTGACAGATGCTATAAGGTGAGTTTCATTGCTCTAGGATGTATTGGTAGCCTGCACAGCCACACTTGCTTTTCTCTGATATTTACCTGATAGAGAATTCATCTGTCCCCTACATTAACTCTCCTCAGGGGCACTGTCCTCTCTAGCCATACCTAATTTGATGACATGAATACAGGTATTTATTTCCGCGAAGCCAATCATTCTACACTGTATGTTATCATACTGTGTGTGTTTTGTATAACTAAGCTGAGCAATTCACTATGAGTAAAGGAAAAGGGCTGTAGAAGCTGTTTTTCTACTTTAATTCTCATTCCTAGACACTGACACTGAAGTGGTAACCAAATCTCTCTGACTCCAATTTTTGTTATAGCTGAAACTAGAGAAGAAATGAAGCTTGCCAAGTAATTGGTAATGTCAACCACTGTTCCTAGAATGTAGCATGTGCCCCGTGAATAATCATTAGAGGTAAGAGGGCTGTTAGTGGCACTCCAGTACCTGTCACCTGCTGTTCAAACATGATTTTGATTTAAAACTAAGCCCTTGGAGGTTTTTCATGTTTTTACCACCCTGTTTTCTCTGTTTCCCCACCATCTCTCATAGACCACCAAGTCATAGAATGCTCAAGGCACTGCAAACTCCTTCCGATCAATGGTCAGCGGTAGAAACGACATTTTTACAGAGTTCTTTCAAAGAGACAACAAAAATAGATATTGTTCTTATCATCCAGATAAGAGAATTGGATTTAAACAGTATTGCTCCAAATTCCTGTTAAGGCATTGGCAATATTCATGCTGCTCTTATTTGCTGGCATCTTTGGGAGTAGGAAAGCTGTGGGGAATGATGTCCTTCAATGTTTTAATGTTGCAAAGACAGGAGAAAATGAAACCAAACCACAGTCATGGACATGATCATTATACAAACATGCTTATAAGTATTAGTGTAGGATGCTGCAATTTAATTCTCTTGGACTGTGGCTTGAGAAAAATGAATGATCAGGATTTTTGTGGCCATAACTCTGAGAATGTACACACACACACACACACACACACACACACACGAGTTCCCAAGAAAAAGGAGCAAAACATTGTGCTTCCCTGCATTTACATCAGGAACCATAAATGATCCCATAGCAGATTCTGGGAAGAACTGACTCTGTAGAGTTGTCTAGACAAGTGGAAGAACATACACAAGTTATAGTGATTAAAGCCATAATTCCCTTAAAATCTCCATTCAATATTAAAACTAGTGTTGCATATTCCTGAGTTGATTAGACCTAATTTGCAAAGGAAGAGGGAAGAAAGGCTACCACACTGGAGTGCCAAACTGGAAATGTTCGGGACAGGATTTCATAAGACCACCTTAGCCTTGGGAGGCTATTCATAAGGCAAACAATAGGTATGCAGGGCACTATATCTACCTAAAGGAAATGAGAATGGACACTCAAGTAAGGTTCTCATAAATGGACTAAAACTCTTTACAGCTCAGACTCACTCATGCTTCCACACATGCTTATTAAACCACTTGTTTGGGATCCACTTATACCCTTGGTATAGAGACTTGGCAACAAATAAAGAAAATGTTTTTGCTTTCCAATTCAGACCTCTTGAAGTATGTTCTTTTGTTTTCCTCTTTGCCTTGCCCCTGTATTGTGTGTCTCCTGTGGATGGAACTTTGAAACAGTTTCCCTATATCTGCAGGGCCTCACTCAATCCTTGCATTTGAATGTACATGGAATGGAAACAGGAGCAGATTGCTACACAAGGAGACCAGTGTTTGCACTTCACTAGTTGCACCTCTTAGCATTTAATTTTTGCGCAGTTTCATCCTTAGCCACATTTCACAGATCTCCAAAATCCCCTGTATTGGAGCATGAAGAAAGGCTGCCAGAGCTGAAAAATGCATGAAGAAGAGAACATATTTGGCTGGTCCTTAGAAGAATCAGTGCTGAGTTGGGTTTTTCATTTCTCAGTTATATGATATAGATATCCGAAGACCTTCACATTTTTTCTAGGAGTATTGCAGAGGTTACATCTATGGCTTCTTTTTTCACTCTAGGAGTATTATGAGATTGGGGTTCAGAAAGTCTTAAAGGGCTCACTTTTAAAAAAAGTTATCAAGGCCTATTTAACCTCCTTTATGGTGACAATTTTCAAAATATTTTGAAATAAGAGGTTTATTAGGTAATTTAATACATTAACTCCAGGACTAATGGTAAATGTCTCAGAAAAGAAAAGACTTGATTGCTGTCTTAGTGAAGGTTTCTATTCCTGCACAAAATATAATGACCAAGAAACAAGTTCTGGAGGGAAGGGTTTTTTATTCAGCTTACACTTCCTCACTGCTGTTCATCAACAAAGAAAGTCAGGACTGTAACTCAAGCAGGTCAGGGAGCAGGAGCTGATGCAGAGGCCATGGAGGGATGTTTCTTACTGACTTGCTTCCCTTGGCTGGCTCAGCTTGCTTACTTATAGAACCCAAAACTACCAGCCCAGGGATGGCACCACCCACAATGGGCCCTTCTACCCTTGATCACTATTTGAGAAAATGCCTTACAGCTGGATCTGATGGAGGCATTTCCTCAAGGGAGGCTCCTTTCTCTGTGATAACTCCAGCTTGTGTCAAATTGACACACAAAGCCAGCCAGTATAATTACCTACAGGTATCATATTCCTAAAATATAACCATGTCTGTTAAAAATTTATTCTCAAACATGATCTTTTGGAGGTCTGATTTAGAAAGTTTAGGACTAGGCCCAGAAATACAACATGGTTGATGCTGCAAAGTTGCTTCATACAGTCCAGAGACTGGATATCTCCATATTCTAAGTTATTTGCATTATGACTTGTGGGGAATCCTATAGCGTACCTGTGGCTGTGTTTGTTCACAAGTCAAAAGTGAAACTGAAATGATGGCCTTTCATTGTCAACTGAGTCACTTATGAGTATTCAGAAAGTGACATCGGAGGCATCATCACTAGACAGTTTCCAAGTGAGTAATAGCTTAAAAACCAGACATTCTATCTTCCTGCTAACTGTGTCTCACTTTTAGAAATTGGATAAAACTCAAGTTTCCAATCAAGGGAACGCTTGATGTCATTTGGGGATTCCCCATCCAGCTGTCTCTCTTTGGAAAAGTCTTGTTGGCAAAGAAAGCTCCTGCCAGAACACAGAGTCGGAATTGTCAAATATTCATCATTTAAGCAAGGAGATGGATGTTATTTCCTTGGTCTCTATGGGAAGGCTTTGACATTTTTAGATCCTTTTTAACATAATGAAGTAAATTTATTCCCATCCCTGGTCCTTTTTTACTTTTGAAAATGCCTTTGGAAGCCATCTCCTTCTGCTGTGCCTGTCTCTTCACTAAGAATGTGCAGGACTGAACAGGTGTTTTCATGACTGTGGTGGTAGATAGAAAAGCAAAAGAATGTGAGTTTTCCACAGAAAAGACACTTATGCATGATTACTGTATGTGGGTATAGATCTGTAAAAAATAGCTAACTTACTTGGTAATTGATGAAAAGATTAAAAGATAAAAAAGAAATATATGGAAAGTTTCTGTGTGTGCATCTTTAGAGTAGAGAAATCTTACTGTATTTTCTAATTTTCATATCTTTAAAAGAAACTAAAGCCTTATTCAAGTGCTACTTGAATAGTCATGTATAGTTATATTGTTGTGATCTCATGGGTGTAGCATCCCTGCCATGTCTGGATGACAGTAGCTGGCAGCAGGTGTACTGGTTCTCTGATTGTTATAATTGCTGGGGTTGTGTTATAAATATACCATATAATGTTGGGAATTCACCTTTATTTCTCTACATTTGACCAGTTGTGGGACTCTGTAGTTGACAAGAAATTTGGTTGTTTTTTTTTTTTTTTATTTTCATTAATCCTATAGAAAAGACCTCTATTGATGCTGTATGACTAGACCCAGATTATAGAGACACCAATACACCACTTGCCCAATAGATTTATAGCTCTTGTTACACCCACTTGCCATTCTGATGTGTATGGGAGAAGCATCACAAGGTCTGACTTCTAAATGAAAAGCTGCAAGCAATGGATGGCTGATAAACTGAAAATATTACTCTATGTCTTGGTTTCCTGAAGACTTTCCCAATTCTAAGATATCAATTCTAAATACATGTACATAAGAACAATACTAAATGTTCTCAGTAGATTGTGTGTGTGTGTGTGTGTGTGTGTGTGTGTGTGTGTGAGAATGTGTAAAATAATAATAGTAGATGTTGTGATCTTAAGAGGTAGTGGAGGAACATGGGAAGAGATGTAGAATGGAGAGAGAGCAGGGTAGAAATGATGTAAATACAGTACACATGTATGCAGTTCTCAAAATATGTAAATAGAATATGCTACATAGTACATATTGAAATGGGTAATGGGATTGTTTATTATTCTTTTGCCATAAGGTAAAGGATTGAGATTATCATAGAGGACTTGAGATTTCTTCACTCATTTTCTGATCATATATTTTTGTTTGTTTGTTTTGTTTTGTTTTTGTTGTTGTTGTTGTTGTTTTGTTTTGTTTTCTTTTCAAGACAGCGTTTCCCTGTGTAGTCCTGGCTGTCCTGGCACTCACTCTGTAGACCAGGCTGACCTCGAACTCAGAAATCTGCCTGCCTCTGTCTCTCAAGTGCTGGGATTAAAGGCATGCACTACCACCGCCTGGCATTTCTGATCATATTCTTAAACACAGAAGGCACTATTACTAATACATCCTTCACTGGAAATACCCCAAAGAAGTTGGTCTCTCTTATTGCTTCTCTACTATTATCCACACTTCTAGTGCTCAGTTTTTCAGCATGCCCTATGTAGAAGAGTTTGAGAATTTCTGTGCCACCTTTTTGTTGTTGGTGGTGTTGCTTTCATTAGAAAATCACATGACTAGAAGTGGTATCTCTTGTTTGTGCTGAATATAGCTACATGAAATCCAGGTGTACCATAAATGTTTGAATATCTGTATGACTGCAGTCTTCCATTGTGGATTAGAGTGATCAGGCTTTCTTAGACATGACATTCTGTATTGTTCTTCTCTTGTAGTTTGTTTAATAAGATCAGCTAGATTATTCATCATAAGGAAACCATTCTCTTTCCTGAGGTTAGCCAGCGTACCAACAAGGAGTATTCCTCTGCTTAACTATTGGAGACATTGAAAGAGAAAGAAAAGAAAAAAACCAAAAGGACAAAACTGTATTTCTCGAGGGAAGGAAGAAAATCTAAACTTGGGATGTGAGATTAAGATATCCATATTCAGAGAGAAGTAATATGACAATGAAGTGCTAGGAATGTTCATAGGGGAATCTTCTGATATTACTCGTACAAGTTATAATTTTATGCATAGTGATATTCTTAATGGAGTGTGTGCAGTTTGACCTAATTCCCACTCACCTGGCAGGACAAGAAGTAGCTTCTCCCTCCCAGTGAGTTCCTGCCTGTCTTTTCCAATTTTATTAATGAAAATCCATTTGCCATTCTGGTTTAGATTATAATTATAGACTTTCAAAAACATGATGATTCAAATTTCAAGTCTGCAGAAAATAAACCACCAGAGTTGCTGTGCATTTTTTCATTTCACTAATATTTCTAATATTTTATTGTGAAAGGAAAATTGCCAAAGAAGGGAATCTCCCATAGTCCTTAGTTCACATTTTACTGTTTTCTATAAACACATATGCTCATTACAAAGTAACGTGTGTATTATAGATTATGGAGTCTTTCAAATTTCATGAGAAAAATCATATAAGTTGAAAATATTTTATAATAAAATATTTAATAGCTATTATAATATTAATTATATCTTAAATTGTTAAGATTCCAAGTTCATACAAATTGTTGCATAAGGGCACACAGACTTGTGTGTATGCAGATATATGTGTATTTAAAATAAAACAAATTCTACATTTTATGATCTTCATCATTTTCTTTTTTATATCATTTTCTTCATGACTTGAAATAATAGAGTTATTTTCTATATCCTTGTTATTTTTTGATGATTTTATATCATTATGATTAGTCCAGTTTTGGTAAATAACCAAGTTTCACCCAATTGTATGTACCCAATTATAGTAACTGGAATATGACTATTATTGATTGACAGTTCTAAAGCAAAATCTCCAGACTCTCAAATTATTTCTTTAGTTCAACTTCCTAGAAGTGCAACGGTAATTAAAATAAATGCACACTTAAAGTTATTTATCACATAATTTTAAATTCCCATGAACAGCTCTTACTGATGTAATCCTAAATACCACATTATACCTACTTGCTGAGTGTTATTTCATGTTCAGACACTGTGAATTTATGTTAATTTTATCTTATGAAAGTGTGTGCTCATATTTTATTAAATTATATTTTAAAATACAATGTTTCTTGTCTCATTTAACACACATATAATGTATATGTGTTGTAAATTAGGATCAAACAATAGATAAAAATTAAAAGAAAACATAAATAATTCTCTAGTAAAAATATATTATTTCTATTTATTTTGCAGTATAGCAATATATCAATTTTAGAATCTTCCAGAACATTAGAAATGCTGACCATATTTTAGGTGTTTATTGGGCATCTCAAATTGTTTCTTTCCTATTGGTGACTCATATACCTTAAATAAAAAAAAAATCCTATTTGTTCTTAACTTTGTAATAATATAAATATGTATCTGTGAACTGTAGGGAAATCTAATTTTTCATAGCTATGCTTGATATATGGATATTGCACTTGTTACTTTGACCACTGAAGGAAATTAATGATATTTATGCTGTTGATTAAGTTGTATTGGATCATTAGTGGCATGAGTTATATCTAGTTTTAATCATTAAGCATTTGTATAAGGTCACATTAGTTTTTCAAATTCCTTTTAAAGCCTTTAATCTTTCATAGGTTAATTATCCCATAAAGTGTGAAGAAAATTCTTAAACTAGCTACTGAACTACCTACATTGATTATCAGATTTTTCTACATATCATCAGTTCTCAAACTGTGGGTCACAACCTCCCTGAGGATTGAATACCGCTTTCATAGGAATCATATATAAGATATTCTGTATATCAGATATTTACATTACAATTCATAAGAGTAGCAAAATTAAACCATGAAGTAGAAATTAAAATAATTTTATAGTAGGGGGTGACAGCAGGAGGACTTGTGCTAAATGGTCACAACATTAGAAAGGTTGAAAAACACTGATCTAAATCGTTCATATAGTATTCTGTATTTTCATTTTGATTTCTGTTACCATTATTCATCCCTGTGTCTAAGCATTTATTTATCTATCAAACACTGTAACCTTGAGACATTTTCCAACTATAATATATGGAACCAGTAAAATGGCGATGTTGAATAAATTATACATCTTTTCATGTATTTAGGGTTGCTAAGGTCTTTTAGTGTCAAGCTTAAAAGTATTTACTCAATATATAGAAGATATATTCAAATATATGTGTATATATGTATATATATACACATATATGTGTATATATATACATATACATATATATATATATATATACTCACTACATATATAAATCGATGTACACATAGGTATAAGAAAACGATTTTGCATAGGTATGTTTTACAGACTCCACAATTCTGTATGGTGGTGAATCCCTTTGATAGCACCAATAAGAAAACTGAGGTAGAAGAATTATGAGCTTGCAGCTACCTGTGATACACAAGGTGGCTCTATCAAAAATAAAACAAAACATAAATTTATCTTCCTGTTGGGACTGTTGGAAGAGTAATCTGTATAGAGTCTATGAAGGCAGGCTATTTGATCTCTATTGTAATGGATTACAAGGGCATATTACTATGATCACATTTGGTTTACTATAGATACAGATAATTACTCAAGAATGATTATAAATTCTTGTATCTGCACCACTCACATGCTTGTTTTCTTGCTGTTAGCATCATCTAAGAGGGCCTACATATCACATCAAAGAGTAATTTAAGGAAAATATATCTGTAGTTACAAAATTGAAATCTGGACAAATGTTTGAGCATTAAGATGATATTAGGCATCTAAGAAAAAATATCAATACCATGAGGGTTTCATTGAAAAACATAAATATCAGCTGGGCGTGGTGGCACATGCCAACACTTGGGAGACAGAGGCAGGTGTATTTCTGAGTTTGAAGCCAGCCTGGTCTACAAAGTGAGTTCCAGGACAGCCACGGCTACACTGAGAAACCCTGTCTTGAAAAAACAAAACAAAACAAAAAGTGTGAAAATATAAATATCAATCTTGCCAGTAGGAAGATAGTTGTAAGGGCCTTTCAGTTGACTTTGAAATTATTTTGTAAAACAGTTCTAAAAGTCCCCATTCATTGGTTATCCAATACTAAATGGTCAATTCTCAAAACATATATAAAAGTAATATTAAATGGAAGAAACGTCATAATTAAGAATATATTAGCAGTTGCCTGGCTAGCTCAGTCAGTAGAGCATGAGACTCTTAATCTCAGGGTCGTGGGTTCGAGCCCCATGTTATTTGAGCTGGACATGGTGGTACACGCCTTTAATCCCAGCACTCGGGAGGCAGAGGCAGGCGGATTTCTGAGTTCGAGGCCAGCCTGGTCTACAGAGTGAGTTCCAGGACAGCCAGGGCTACACAGAGAAACCCTGTCTCAAAAAATTTTTTTAAAAAAGGAATATATTATAAAATGTTACACTATTAAATATAATCAAATACTATTTAATGAGCTGAACAAAGACAATAGGTGTGTTAAAGTGGATAAAGAAAAGCTACAAGGCTGCAATCCTACCAAAGAGCAACAGGCAGCTGGCTAGGGAAGGATGAGGATAGAAGAAACTGTCTTTCCCAAAGAAGAGCTCCCCAATTAGTTAACAAATACAGAAATACAGGTAACATTATATAGACTGAAGAGGCTGTACTTATATGTTTTATATATATATATATATATATATATATATAATGTAAATATATATTATATATATATTTACATAAGTAAGTAATGAGAAATATGACATGAATGTAAAAGTGACAGAATAAAGGAGAGGAATAAAGGGAAAGGGAGGAATGGCACAGCCATATTACACTCTTAAAATAAAAGAAATACATTTTTTAGAGACCGGCATTTCAAATCATGCATCCACTGTGGATTCCAAGGAGTAGTATAAGAAGTTTTTGCTTTATTTTATATTTTTCAAACATCTTCTTTTTTGATATGCTAAAGAGTTAAAGATAGATTCCAACATTCCAACATAAAGAACAAAATTGGATGTGGTATGTTTTATATTTTAAGTGAATTGATTGTCAGTTTCCACCTCTGAGTGACCAAGGTAATAATTTTTATAAGATATTACACTTTTTCCTATTCAATAGGAGGATTAAAGATTATTTTCGATAAGAAATTTTTGCCTGTTTCACGTAATTACAGCTTGTTAATTCCCTATCAAATGATTCCAAGGGAGATTTAGAATCTTTGAAATTCAAACCCTGGTCTAAAACTGAGGACGACAGTCAAGCTCCTGGGCTGATCTACTTGTAATCACTGTTTCCTGAGCCTACTCATGAGATTAACCAGAGCTGCTGTGTGCAGTTTAGAAATTTTATATAGTGCCTTTTGAGAACTTCATTCCAAATTCTGATTTAAAAAGGATCTTCTCTGATTGAGTTGACCTTTTCTTTATGTCTACAGTATAGTACGTCCTAAGGTCCTATGATACTAAGCACCTCAAGTTCCAAAGGAAAAAAAAATGCTACCCTTTAATTAATTAATTTGCATTTTCCCCATTTGTTGAAATAGATTTTTTTCTTATACAATATATTCTGATTAAGGTTGCCCCCTCCCCCAACTTCTCCCCGTTGCTCACCACTTCCAGTCCCATCCAGATCCACTCCCTTTTTGACTCTCATTAGAAAACAAACAGGGTTCAGATGAATAACAATAAAACTAATACTTCAGACTAGGATAAAACAAACAGGAAAAAATGTGCCCCCAAAATGCGCACGCGCGCGCGCACAAACACACACACACACACACACACTGTTTCTGAGACCCATTTATGTACACACTTAGGAATCCCATACTGTTTTCTTTTTGAAATTTGTCTTTTAGTTTTAAATTTTGTTATGACAAAATGTGTGTCTGATGTATGCATATTTATATGCAGGCACACCTGTGTTTATCAATGTGCAGCCAGAGGTCTTTTGAGACAGGGTTTCTCACTGAACCTAGACTGTACCTTTTCAGCCGGATTAGCTGGCCAGCAATCCTTTGGTATTTACCTTTCTCTGTCCTGTTCCCTGAGTCCTGGTACATGCCACTGTGTCTAACTTTTACATGAATGCTAGAGACCTGAATTCAGATCAAATACTTTACTGACGGAATAATTCCCCAAGTGCCCTGAATATATGAGTTTCTGCACTGTAATGAGTCTCCATTCATTCAGCAGCTGAAAACAATGTTTTTATCATCTCATCATTATAAGAGATGAGAATTTCACATAAAGTCGCAGTCAAACCTCCTCCAATAAGTAATCTCATACCACATTCGCTTTACTGTGGGAGTCTTATTTAATGTCTTATTAGTTGTATTTCATACTATGTGTAATTTGGAGGGGGGCATCACATTTCATCATGAAGGTTCTGACAGAGGACGACTTGAACTTTGTAGATGTTCAAGTTGCTTGCAGATATTGTTTCCGGTCTCTATGAGGCTGTGGTTTCTTATAGCCTGTTGATGAGAAGATCCATGTGCCCTAGATGTATCCATGATTCTCTATCATTATTGATCATTATTGACCCTTTAAGGTTCAACAGAAGTCTCCCTCGTTACTGTCTACTCAGATGACGTTTTCTGCATTAAAACATAAATGTAGAAATGATATTTAATGGGCCTTGCTGAATTCATTTGCCTAGAAGCTATTCAGATCTATCTGTCTCCACTGGAAGGGAAGGAGGCTATGCACTTGTGGAACACACTAAATCACCCTCCAGTGTACCTATCAGCAATAGGCATTGGTATAAATGTATAAATTGTATAAAACCAAAGAAACTTTTTCATCTGTTCTTCATTATGTTCAATTGCTTCCCCCATTTGTCTACTTTCCTATTCTGAAAGTCATCATGCTGTGCTGTACTCCCTAGTCTGCTCTTAGGGGATTTGCATGACAATAAAATTCTATTTTGAGGATTTTTATTATTTTATTGAAAACATTTGCTTCAAGATCAAGTTGTACAAAGCCTAGAAGTGGCATTGCTTTAATTTGTCCCATAAATAAACTTCACTTACCATTAAGTATATTTGAAGGTCATTCTGAAGGACATTTTGATTTCATTGACTTAGTTGAGGTTAAAGAAGAACCAAAACTTAGAAGAATACAGCTTTCAACTGCAGTATCTGTCTATGAATTTATTTAAATTATTCAAATACTAATTAAAGTACTTCTGGCAATATTCACTTTCCTTAACTGTATAAGACTTACTTTAATGCCATGTTAATTATGCTTTTCACTAGATATTATTTCTTTTGTGTCACCTTTGGCGTATGTAATTTTATTGTGTATAAGAATCCATTGGAGATTGCAAGGGATCTGTGGCTCCAGCAGTGAGAAAATGAAAAACAATACATTTATTCTAGAATACTTTAAATTCTCTAATATTGTTAGAATTATAGCAGATAGTAATATTCCCTCCTGGAACAGACCCTACTCTGACATCAAGACTTTATTCAAGTCCTTTTAACATGTTATTCCATAAACAGACAGGTTGAGTTTATAGAGAACTAGAATTTTAACTTATACTCATTTCCTTCAATACACTGTTAAATAAAATACCCTCCCTCTCCTTTATGTTTTTACCTGAAAAATAAAAATAAGAATGCTGTCCCATGTGGTGGCTATTAATTTATTGAGATAAAATAAATATAAAATACTTGTGTAGAAAAGATGCACAAGAACTCAAAACATGGGAGTTAATTTTTTGTTTTGTTACAGTCATTTTAAAGACCCAAACAGAGTAGTATTAGGGCCATGCACTGGGTAGCACTGGAAGCAAATTATGGGTGGAGTCACTACTGCTGGTAATGAGGCATAAGCCCCTATGATTGCAAGAACAGTAATCTAACCAAGACAAATGAAGAGAGGGGGCAAGTTATGGGTTTCACAATTTCACAATGACTTTGATGATTCCAAAATCTAAGAGTGACACAGGCCTGAAATGTTGAGACATTCTGAATGTTCTTCTTCAAAAATAACATGGATAGTAATCCATAGTCATTGGATTTTGAGGGGGAATATTCTTAGAACACACACACACACACACACACACACACAGACAGAGACAGAGACAGAGACAGAGACAGAGAATAGTGAAGTTCTTGAGAGAGAATAGAGGCTGTACTTCCTCAACGTTGCTTATACAACCCATAGTTACCGCGTTTTGAAAATTGGATGTTTATAGCATTCTATGTTCACAGACATCATGGATCAGTAATCTCTCATCTTCTATTTGAACTCTCTGTTCTGAAAAAAATTAACTGCACAAATGGATTAAATTAATTGCAAAAGAAATATTTAATATCATGCTAGAAGAGAAACAAATGAAATGTTATAGACAAGACTTGGAAAGAGTTTAAAAACTACAATAGAATGATAGGAGATGGTTTATGTTTGGTGCTACTTATTTCAAAAGGAAGCAAGGCCATAGATTGCTAGGCTTCAAATAACCTGTCCTGGGCTACTCAATGCTGTGTTCCACTGCCACACACCTCCAGAGACAATCAACTCAAAGATAAAAAAGTTCATTTTTGACTTATTGATTTGGTTCAAGTTCGGATACACTGCTGTTGGGACTGGAGGCTTGGTAGGAATATCATGGGAGAAGAACATCACACTAGAAAGCATGATAGGTAGGTAGGAGAGAGAGGACACACATCAGTCTTGGGACAAGATCTACCTTCAAAAGCAGACCATCAGGGACCTACTTCTTCTACACAGGCCCAACCTTTTTGAGATTGTTTTATTTTTAATTCTGTTTGTGTCTATGTGCACATTAGATACAATGTTCCATGAATTCTCATGACCTAGTTTTTCAGGTCTCTTCATCAGTGCTCAACCCTGAGTGAGGCATCTGATAGAAATTTGATTCCTTTCCTGCAAATGGCTAACATTTCTCTGAAGCCAGTGAAAGCCATGCAGAAGTTCATGAGACTTGGGCATAGATTAGAAGAAGGATATGAGCCAGTGGCTTAAAGACACTTTGAAACAAGTTTATTTGTATAAGAATGGATCCCTTCCTCCCCTGCATAACATTTGTGAAGTGACAATGATCTGGAAAGGCTTAAAATCTGATGTGCTAAGGCTTTTTTTTTTTTTTCAGACAGCATTAAGCATGCCTCAGGGAAGAAATAATGGAGTGAACCACAGTTGCAAATGTGGGTGTAATTTTGAGAAGCAGCTATTGCATTAAAAGCCTTTCAGTATATTTATGAATCTGGAGGTGGGGAGTGAATAGTGACATAGGCTGTTCCTACCTCAATTGGACTGAGACAAACAGCAGTCACACCCACCCATCCATGCCCTTACACAAAGGAGCAATGAAAAGCTACCCATACAATAAGCTTTGAGTTGAATCTATGGTGAGTGTGAGTGTGTGTGTGTGTGTGTGTGTGTGTGTGTGTGTGTGTGTGTGTGTGATGGTATAGAAATAAGAGACTTCTGTACAAGGAGAGGAGAATTTTGTTTTGCATAACTACCAAAAAGTTTCTGTCATGCAGCCCATTCAGAAGTTTATAGTCATAATTCCTGGACACTAAAGTAGGCCTTTACTGAAAATGGGCATGAAAACGAAGACTTGTTAACTGTAGAGGTTTATTGTTGCCCAATGAAAGACATACAAAAAATTCTTTGGACAAAAATGCCCAATCAAACAATGTATATGTCATGAGAGGTGAGCATGTATCTCAGTTTGTTTTCTGTTGCTATAAGAGAATACTTTTATGAGTAGTAATGTATAAAGAAGAGAAGTTTTTGAGGGTTTAGCACCATTGGCTGTGAATTCTAAGCCTGAGAAGCCATGATTCATGCAGGCCTGCTGGAAAGGACAAATAGATTGTACAGAAGAGGAGATGCATCACATAAAACCATCCTATCCTCGTGGTAAGGCATCCTGTCCCTACAGAATGAGAATTTACATCAAACCATCAACCCCAGTTATATAATAAAAATATTATCCTTCCAAAGAAATGACCATATTTAAAGAACCCATCTCCTGCCATCATCATTCCAATGAGAAATAAATTTCAACTTATGTTTTAGAAA
Source organism: Mus caroli (assembly GCF_978045245.1). Lineage (NCBI taxonomy): Eukaryota > Metazoa > Chordata > Mammalia > Rodentia > Muridae > Mus > Mus caroli. The sequence goes on along the minus strand of NW_028227262.1, from coordinate 37,718,300 downwards.
GAGCAACCATATTCAAACAATGCAGTATTTAAAAAAAAACACTAATATCATTTGTGCAAAGTGATATCAACATCTTTGACATATGAACCTGTTGCGGCCTGCCCGCAGTCCACAACACGAACGGTTCAACTGAGAATGGCAGTTCGAACTGAAAAGAGAGGAATCTAGACGGGGCGGAAGAAACAATGGAGCCAAGACAACAAACATTCTGATCAAGGCTCAATTTTACTATTTTCAGACACTCAGTTATAAAGGAAGGGGGAGGGAACCCAACTTCCCGCCAAGTAACTCAGGGTCCAGTAGCAGGACGAACACGTGTGTGCCTCCAGGCAGCAAAGGCAGGTTCCAGCAGTAGGCGTGGCAGGACGAATGAGCAGGTAGCTCCACCCTTGAGCAAGCAGGTTCCAGGCTGGGGGAAGGGAGGCCACATGAACCAATGGCATTATCAAATGCTTTTACCTAAATCACCAATAAAATTGTAATATATATATATATATATATATATATATATATATATATATATGTGTGTGTGTGTGTCTAAACAGATACACACAGATGTCCGTGTTTATATATGTACATAGACTTTTATGTTCACGCATGTATGTGTATATATATATATATATATATGAATGTATGTTTATATGTATGTACATGTGCATATATCATCAAATAGAAATGCTGTCTTATGGGTCACCTTTAAACTTAGTAGATTGGCTGGCATGAAGCTCACCATCATAGTTCATTTAACATTTGCAAATCCATGAAGTCTATCAGCTTCATTTTAGGAAAACAAAACTGAGAGGTTCTGTTGAGTTTTAGTTTGTGTTAATGTAAATCATGACAACACCCATAAGGAGCATAACAGATCACATATTTACTAATTTGCTATGTGGAAGGGACCAGTGGAAGAACTTTACATACACTGAGTTATTTAATTTTACAACATTCATCTGATAAAACTTCCTTCCCTTTGATATACTGATGCAAATACTAAGAAATTAAATATTTAAATAATTGTCAAACTCCTCAAATGGGGAGGAGAATCATGTGGATTAATCTGGAGAGTCTGCTCTGGATCTTCTCCTTACTTCCCGCTCTCCAGTGGCCTTTAACTTAACTGCATTTGCAGGGCTCAGTCCGTGCTGTGCTTGTTAGTGATGCCTGTGTTATAAAAACCTTGTCTATAGGGGCTACCAAACTGCATGAACAGAAGAAGTTAATAGAGGAAGTTAGGATTAGTAACTGAAGGTGAGAAAACTGTTTAAAAGATGCAGTCTTTATGAAGGAGCTACATCCAAGATGCCTTTGGTAGAGGAATTTTTACAAACAATATGAAGAAATGCAACAGGCAGAGAGTTACATTTCTCTGTAATGTGCAACTCAAGTGACATTGCTCTCCTGTGTATGTAATATGTGTGTTCTTTATATGTGAGTGGATTGTCTGTGAAATGAAACTGCATTGTTGTAAATATTCAAATTCACGAGGTTGTCACTGGATTAAATAAAAACATAGATGAAGTTTTCCAGATGAAACAATATTTTTATTTTTTTATTTTTTTAAAAGATTTATTTATTTATTATATGTAAGTACACTGTAGCTGTCTTCAGACACTCCAGAAGAGGGCGCCAGATCTCATTACGGATGGTTGTGAGCCACCATGTGGTTGCTGGGATTTGAACTCTGGACCTTCGGAGGAGCAGTCGGGTGCTCTTACCCACTGAGCCATCTCACCAGCCCCTAAACAATATTTTTAATGATGAGAATTAGGATAGAAAAAAAGCATTAGGAGACACTTTGAGCATTTTACCATCCTCTCACTGAGCTCCATGATAAACTCCTTTATGGACGAGACTATGTGAGGAAAACCTAGATCAAAATGGCAGCACATGGTACCAGACAAGAGGAGACATTTTACAATTTTACTAATGGGGAAATATTTCTTCATGTGAGCTGTTTGTCATCAGTGTTTAAGTCAATCAACATCTTTTGAACTTCTAGTCACCTCTGTAAGGCAGAGGAGGAGATGCTCTTATGGTTTACAATGGATGGCTGTTCACTGTTTAGGACATGGAAAGATCCAAAGCATTGTGTATGGTGCTTCATGAGATTGCTTTAAATAATCGACTCAAGTGAGGTAGCAGCTGCATTTATTGGCAGATGGCAGTTACCTGCCTGATCAGGAACACAGATCTTATTATACCTAAGGGTCTGTCAAGAGGGAACCAGTGCTTTTTAAAATATCATGTTCACATTTATTCCAATTATTTCATTCTGTGAATTCTAAGATGCTTGAAAATAGGGGTACTTACTGACTGTAGACAGGAATACCTAACTGATCTTGGAGTACAGATACATTTTTATTTTCAAAATCACATGAAGAGTAACGTTAAAATAGTTGTAGTGTTGAATACATGTGAAGCTCTTACCAAATTTGGTCTTAGACTATTCCCTGAAAGGGATTTTGGTTTTAACTTCAAAATGTGATTATATATTCTTAAAATAGAGAGCAGAATATATATGTGTCCTAGTTTAGAAGTCTGAGAAACTTTATAATTGAACTTACAGCATTATATTTTGAAACGAGAAAGCCCAATTTATTTAATCTGCTTATTTCAGCTTTCCAAGATAAGGTTGTGAGAAGGCTAAAAAGTCTCCTTGATCAGTAGCAGGTTCTGCTTAGTGGGCATTTGGGTTAATTGCAATCTTTTCAGCGATTAAATATCACTAGTAAATTCTCTGCTAGGATGATAGGAAGAAATAATGACTCAGTTGTACAGAAGTTTAAGGAGATGGCTATAGAAAGGTCTTTGAGTCGTATAAGTTGTGGATACATACAGAGTATATCAGATTGTATCAGCTATCGTAACTAACATCAAGGTTTCATTAGCTCAATATTTTGTTCAGTCTGGGCAGGGAGAACAAAAACAACAAAAATCTGTTATGTTGAAAGTCCACATGTTGATTTTGTAATTATACTCACTATGAGTAATATCACAATGAACAATTATATACCCACTAAAGTAACATAACAATGGTCATTGCATTTGAAGGCAAGGCAGTGCCCAATATGTGATAGCTTACTGAACCCTGCTCTAGAATCTAGCTTACTTGGATTTTGAAGTAAGTGATTTGAAGCAGAGCCTGAACTTTCCTCAGATTAACATATTCATCTCTAGGATTTTCTTTCTTCTGCTTGCAGATCACACAGGCCCCTCCCAACTGTCCTCAAGTTACCTCAGCTGTGTCTCTGGAGGACAAATTCAGGAGCTAGGCTCTAGAGAAAGAGAACGTGTTTTAGATTGAGGAAGATTCCAGGTTAGTCTCCAAACACACTGCCTGTTGAGCTGGTTTTCTACAAACTGACATGAGGATGAGAAGCACTGGCACAAAGGCTTCTTGCTTCCCTCAGCTCCCTGGGGCCTCTCTGGAGACTTCAATGCAGTTCTCTCAGATTAGTTTTGACCATGTCTTCAGTGTCTCTCAGTTGCAGTCATCCCACTGGACATTTTAAAAGTATTGTGGGAATGAAAGCACATGTCATTTTATCACTTAACTCACTATGGCCTACTAGAGATAATGTTCAATGGAAGCAGATATCCCCAGTGGATTCCCATGCAGTATGCATTAATACGGAGCAGCAGCCTTTTAGCCTTAGCTCCATGCCCCCCCTCGTGTGTGTGTGTGTGTGTGTGTGTGTGTGTGTGTGTGTGTGTATGTGTGTGTGTGTATCTTGCCGATGCTGGTTTGATTTCAGTTTGCTTCAGCAGATCTCTGTAGTGGAAAAACCTATGTGCTGTGTCAGTGAGACATCTGGAAAGAAGGACTGTGGACATATGAAAGTATGAATTTTGCTGTACTGGGTCTCAGAGCCCAAGCAACATTATGTTTTCCATCCCTCCTGGTTATGCTGAGATGTATCAGGAATCCATGAATTTAAGACAGAAGTCATACAGCCCAAGGAATGGAGAAGCAGGGTGAACAATGAAAGGATGTGAAGAGTGTACAGTGTACCACACCCATCCATCTGGAAATGGAATGCCCTTAAAACCCAAGGAGAACAAGGCTTTTCTACACAGGACAGTTGCTCTTTCTGGCTAGTGAACTATGACCATGTACGCAGAGAAGTCCTGCATGAACACAGTATACATTATCTTAAACAATGCAGATATATGAATCTTTATTTTTCCTTTCCTTTTTTTGGTTTTTGTTTGTTTGTTTGTTGTTGTTGTTGTTGTTGCTTCTCTGGCTTTCTTTTTTCTTTCTTTCTTCTTTAATCTTTTTTTACAATCCAGAATTTATCCCACTCCTGGTCCACCATCTGACTGTTACACATCCCACACCTTCTCCCCCTCCTTGTCTCCGAGAGGATGTCTTCCCCCTACCCACCCCACACCCCACCAGACCTCCCCACTCCCTGAAGCCCCAAGTCTCTTGAGGGTTAGGTGCATCTTCTCTGACCAAGTCCAAACCCAGCAATTCTCTGCTGTATATGTGTTTGGGGCCTCATATCAGCTGGTGTATGCTGCCTGGTTGGTGGCTCGATGTCTGAGAGATCCCAGGGCTCCAGGTTAGTTGAGATTGTTGGTCTTCCAATAGGTTCGCCCTCCTCCTCAGCTTCTGTGGAGGCACCCTCTAGAATGTACTAGAGACCTGGGAGGTGAGAGATGATCAAGACTCAAAGGGATGGACCTTACATGAAATGCCCTACAGTGGGGAGAGGGAACTTGTAGAGCCCACCTTGAGTAAAAAGACATGGCATCAAGTAGTGGAATGAGGTTGCCATCCCACAGTAAAAAACTCAGATCCAGAATTGTTCCAGTCTGAAAGAACTGCAGAAACAAAAATGGAGAAGAGTCTGGGGAAAAGAGGTCCAATGACAGCCTCAAATTGAGATCCAGCTCAGGGGGAGACCCCAAGGCCTGACACTAGCACTGATGCTATGGTGTGCTTACAAACAGAGGCCTAGCTTGGCTGCCCTCCAAAAGATCCAAAAAGCAGCTGAGTCAGATGCAGATATTTACATCCTACCAATGGACAGAAACTGGTGACCTCTATGGTTGATATATGAATCTTCATGCCTTATTTTAAAAATAAAATTAATTCATTTTGTATCAAAGTGCACCAAATAAACATTTCTGTTGGGAGTGATTCAATCTATTAATTTATAGCTTGCAGCCTCTAAAATAGGTTTTAAAATGGCTACAGTTATTTAAACATATTCGAACAGGAAGACATTTTATAGATAATAAGATGTGGTTAAACATTGGTTTATCTAGACAATCCAGTTGGTCGGAACTTTATGCCTCTCTCATACCTCAATCATGAAATACCTGTCATGGATCTCTCTCTCTCTCTCTCTCTCTCTCTCTCTCTCTCTCTCTCTCTCTCTCTCTCTCTCTCAGTGGATGTGTGTGAGAGTGTGTGTCTCATAATACCTATGGATATCACATAACAGTGTGTGAGAGTCTGTTTTCTTCTTCTAACATGTATATTCTTGGGAGCTAACTCACCATCCCCCTTGTTTTCCCCCGTCATTTAAAAAGCAAAATTCCAGTTGCACTCCTGATTATTTATTCATTTTTTTTATTCTCTTCCATGAAGGCCATTAATTCCAAGTCCAGTGCCTGGGTTGTAATAAGTAACCAATATGGTATTGAAATAATTATATATAGCTTCCTATGTCAAAAGCTTGCTTTAAAATTAACACCTTCTTGTTTGAGGTTAACTTTGAAATTGTTTAATGTACAATATATTCTACGACTTCATTTTGTATAATGTTTGATTTTCATCACTACATATATTTCAAATAATGGTATCTACAGGGACTATCATGGAAGAGTCATCAATCGCCATCATTTTTATCACTGTTACTGTCACAATCAGCAGCAGCAGCAGTATCAGTGATCTTCTTGCTCATCTTCATCATAGTTAATGTACATAGTGGTTCATATGTTGCTTGACCATTTTGTACATCAGCATTTAATATTTAACATTGTCATTTCTCATTATTCATAGAGGAACTTATCTTTAAATTTTAAATTGGGAATTATTTCATAGTATGGTATCACAAAAGAAGGCAGTGTTGGGTGGCGGCGAAGTTTAGCTGGTAAAGTGCTTCATTCTGAGCACCACATGGACCAGAAATAGTAGTGCATCCCTGCATTCATATGGAGGATAAAATATTGAAGTTTGAAGACATCTTCAGCTATATAATGATCAGAGGCCCAACTGGAATACCTGAGACCATGTCTGAGAACAAACAAACAAAAAGTTTCATGAACATTGGTCTTAGTCTAACTAGACAAAACCCGACTTAAGCAAAAGAGCATTTTCTGTGCATTAAATCAATTCATTCAAAGTTTCTCAGTTACCTACCCCATGCTGATGTCCCTGATAACCAGCAGCTTGTACATGGTGTGTGAGCTAGTGAATTGTGAAATAGGGAAGAGATATTGACTGTGAATTTCTAAAATGGTTCTTCCATCAGCATGAAAAATGGGAACTGGTGTCTGGTGGGTACTCTAGAATTGCCAACCAAGCCATGTGGGCTTTCTACACAGCTTTCCAAGGCACTATTCCAGGTTTCTATTTATTCACAGGTGTACATGTTGGTTGGTTGAATACTGCATGTTCTGCCAACCTTTAGCAAGAGTCACAGCAATTCTGGCATGCAGAGACCATATCTACACCTGACTCTTGCATATCTCAGGCTGCAATCAATGCATTTTATTCATCGAGTGTGCTAGTTTGAATAAGAATGACCCCAAAGGCTAATGTATATGAATACTGAATGGGCACTTGGTGGAATAGTGTGCGAAGGATAAGGGGGTGTGGTCTTCTTAATGAAGGGATGTCATTAGGCATGTGATTTGAGGTTTCAATATCACAAACCATTCCCATTTAGCTCTCTCTGCCTTGTGCCTGTGGATCAAGATTTACACCCTCAGCTAAAGTTCAATGCCATGCCTGCCTGGCCTGCTGCCATGCTCCCCTCCTTGATGCTCATAGACACCAATCCTCTTGTAACTGTAAGCCTTGAAATAAATGCTTTAAAAGGTATAATTTGCCTTGGTTAGTGTGATAAATGAAGATTGATAAATGAAGATTGGATAGTTTAAATATTTAAATATCAAAGCAATTGAAAAGTAACTAAGACATCAAGACTTTAATTGCTTTGATAGAACAAGATGGAAACATTTCTTTTCTCAGCAAAGTGATCAATCATTGGTTCCTACAATCAATTCATTATTGCACAGACCCCCCCCCCTTTTCTGAAAAATCTTATCTGAATCCTTGTAGGATATATCATAGTGCTTGGGCAAGGGTCAACAAAAATATCAACTTATGTAATGGCTGCCTTACTGGAGAAAACTACATGAGCTGGAGAAATTGTACATATCATTTATTTTCCATAGTACAATGGGGTCATAATATGGAGTCTGTAATGATCAGTTTCAATTGTCAACTTTATACAACCTGAAAGAAGCGTTGTTGTAAGAGATTGTCTAGATCTGGTTGGCCTGTGAGTATGAGGGGCTGTCTTGATCATCTTTCCCCATTAATTAATTTATTGTATTCACTTTACATCTCAGTCACTCCCCCTCTCAGTTGTCCCTCCCCTTCTCCTCTGAGAAGGTGGGCTCCCTGAGTATCCTCTATCTAGCCTGGTGCATCAAATCTCTGCAGATCTAGGTTCTACCTCTCCCACTGAGACCAGTCAAGGCAGTCCAGCAAGGGGAACAGATTGCACAGACAGCCAACAGCTTTAGGGTAGCCCCTGCTCCAGTTGTTGGGGGACCCACATTTAGACTGAGCTGTATGTCACTTTGCTTTCTAAACTACATTTCCAGCCCCTCCCTGGTGGGTTCCAAGTAGGATCTCTTCAGATGAGTCACAGCCTCAGATGTGACACTGTTTTTGTTTTTTAATGGGGAAAATCTATCTTTTTAAAAGGAGTTTTTATTTTATGTGTAGGAGTATTTTGCCTGCATGTCTGTATATGGACCATATGCATGCATGATGCACATGTAAAGCCAGAAGAAGTTGTAAGCCAAGATGTGTGTGCTGAAAACCAAACCTGGGTCCTATGCAAGAGCAGCAACCAATGCTGACAACCCTGAGTTGTCTTTTCAGTCCAAATCTACTTGTTGTTTATATTGTTGTTTTGTTTTTTACTTATTCATTTCACAGGTCAAGGATGATTTATTACTACTTAAAAGTAGAAACAACAGATCAGACAAACTGAAAATTGAAGCAGCTGCTCCTAGGATGAAGTGAGAGGATAGAATGAGAAAGACAGGGCTGAAGAGATGGCCCAGCAGTTAAGAGCACTGGTTGCTTTTCCCAAGATCCTTAGTTCAATTCCCAACACCCACATGTTGGCTCATGATCCCAGACTAGAATTCAATGCTTTCCCAATTTGCTAACAGTCCAGGCAAGGTGAACCTCCATGGTGCAAGTGCCACAGACCTGAGACTGATCACCAATGATGCAGACTTGAATTCTAACCTTTCACAGAGTACACTAAAAACACACTAGAGACACGTTGTAGCATTTTGGAAGCAAAAAGATTGGGATCTGATTCCCTTTTCTGGAGTGCATTTTAGATTTCCTTTCTCTAAAGCACACACACACACACACACACTCACACACTCTCACACACACACACACACTCACTCACACTCACACATACACATACACCCTTTATCAAGTAATTGCCTGTCTGCTTAGAGATATCATGGCTTTCTCTCTTTTTACATTTTTTTAATTTTATGTTTATGAGTGCTCTTGCTTGCAAATATAATTCATTGCTTCAAGTTTTTGCTTTGACTTCCTTGCAGTAATAAACTTTAACCTAGAATCATTTTCTAAAATAACCCTTTATACCCCAAGATGCATTTTTGAATATATTTTTTCATAGCCACAAATATCAAACTAGAACAGACTTTCTTACATAGTTCTCACTTATGTTGGAGGACCGTGGTTAAGTCTGGTTTGGGAGGAAAACACCTGCTTCATCAGAATACAATTATATCCATCATATTTATTTTCACCATTAAAATAAAGAACTTTGCTAGGGCTCGCATAAGATCAATTATAGTGCAAAGAGTCCACAATGGGATCTTGTCGCATTTCACCCCAGCTGTCATTGAAGATGACAGATAGCACATGGAGAGCATGAGGTCTATGCACTGCTTCAGCTGAACAGAACACCTGACTGCACCCTGTTGTCAAGTTCGTACAGACCTAATTCCTTCTGAGGACATAACATGGTTTTGGGTATTGCCTATTTGAGCCTTGTGGGTCTGAATGAAATATTAATACATCTAACAAAGCTCCTGGTAGACCTTGCTGTGCAAACAATACCAAAATTGATCTGTAGACTTAATGTAGTTCTTAAAGTCCCAGCAGGATTTTATTGGGTAAATGTTGCAAAGCTGATTGTAAAGTATGTGTGGAAACATACATGACTTAGAACAGCCAGTAACCCAGTTGTTTTAAAGACCAGGAATATAAGCTTTACAATGGGCAATTTTAAGACATATAAAACTAGAATAATCTAGAGTATCATGTTGAGATAGAAATAGAAAAATTGTTCATTTAAAGAAAATAGCAGAAACCAGAAATGTACCCATACACATGAATGAATTTTCCACAAAAGCATCAAGGTGATGTAATAAGATTAAAAAGCTTTTATCCTGTTGCATTGCTTGAGCAATTGCATATATATGTTTTACAAAATGGGATTTTACCTTTGCATTCCAACACATGATCAGAATCAAACATATAAATTTTAAAAGAACTATGCTTTGGGGAAATTAGATGAGACTGTCTTTTCAAACCCTTGATGTGAATGAAGTTCTCTAAGGACACAGTCATCCCACTGTGCAGTGTGTGGTATTTTACAGAATCAGGAATCTCATGTACAAAATGGTAACTTCATGTTCCCTAGAGCAGTAGCACATTTTATGGTCGAGGTTTTTGTAGGATTACTCTGTGATATTCAGACACTTAGGATATTGGTCAACAGCATATTTTTCAGAAGGTGCCAAGGTCTTTTAGCAATACAGGACTGCAGTAATATAAACAGAGGCTTAGCTTTATTTTAGACACAGCACAAGAAAAGTAAGTCTTGACATAGAAGGAGGGGGACAGGCTTATTCCCCCTCCTTATGAAAATGCCATTTCTCAGTCACATTTTGGACAGAAAATGCTAATAAACACAAATAATATTTACATGGGCTGAGTTAAGGACAGAATAGATTCTTAGCTTTTTGGACACGTTTCCAACCTTAAATTAGAAGTTGACACTTGTGGAAACGGAACTGAAACATATTAGAAAGCTGTTTAGTTAGTGACATGCAAATTATGCCTCAAATTAACAAAAAAGAATAAGAAAAAGGTGAGAACCTATATGAGGCTTTTAATTTTAACTATATTTTATTTTTTTAGTGTGTGTGTGTGTGTGTGTGTGTGTGTGTGTGTGTGTGTACCTTACTGCAAGTGTAAATATCAGATGCTAGCTTGCAGGAGTAAGTTATCTCCTTTCACCACATGGGTCCTTGGAGTTAAACTCAGCTATGTTTTTTGTTTTGTTGTAATTTTGTTTTTGTGTTTTTAAGTATAAATCATTTATTTATATTTATTTACTTATTTATTTATTTACTTATCTATTTATTTATTTATTTTTACTGGACATTTTCTTTATTTACATTTCAAATGTTATTCCCCTATTCCATTTTCACCTCCAGAAACCACCTACCCCATCCTTGCTCCACCTGCTTCTATTGGGTGCTCCACCCACCCAACTACCCACTCCTATCTCCTCACCCTGGCATTCCCCCTACACTGAGGCATCGAACCTTCACAGGACCAAGCCATCTTCTGCTACATATACAACTGGAGCCATGGGTCCCTCCATGTGTACCCTTGGTCAGTGGTTTAGTCCCTGGGGCTCTGGGGGAGTCTGGTAGGTTAATATTGTTGTTCTTCTTATGGGGTTGCAAATCCATTCAACTCCATCAGTCATTTCTCTAACTCTTCCATTGGAGACCCAATGCTCAGTCCAATGGTTGGCTACAAGCATCCTCCTCCGTATTTGTCAGGCACTGGCAGAGCCTCTCAGGAGACAGCTATATCAGACTCCTGTAAGCAAGCACTTGTTGGCATCTGCAATAGTGTGATTGTATATGGGATGGATCCCCAGGTAGGACATTCTTTAGATGGCCTTTCCTTCAGTCTCTGCTCCATACTTTGTCTCCATATTTTCTCCAATGGGTATTTTGTTCCCCCTTCTAAGAAGGACTGAAGCATCCACACTTTGGTCTTCCTTCTTCTTGAGCTTCATGTGGTCTGTTAATAGTGTCTTTAGTATTCTAAGCTTTTGGGCTAATTTCCACTTATCAGTGAGTGAATACCATGTGGGTTCTCTTGAGACTGAATTACCTCACTCCGGATATTTTCTAGTTCCATTCATTTGCCTAAGAATTACAAGAATCCATTATATTTAATAGCTGAGTAGTACTCCATTGTGTAGCTATACCACATTTTCTGTATCCATTCCTCTGTTGAGGGACATCTGGGTTATTTCCATCTTCTGGCTCTTATAAATAAGGCTACTATGAACATAGTGAAGGATGTGTCCTTATTACATGTTGGAGCATCTTCTGGGTATATGCCCAGGAGTGGTATAGCTAGGCCTTCAGGTAGTAATATGTCCAACTTTCTGAGGAACCTCCAGATTGATTTCCAGAGTGTTTGTACCAGCTTGCAATTCCACCAACAATGGAGGAGTATTCCTACTTCTCCACATCCTCGCCAGCATCTGCTGTCATCTGAGTTTTAAGAGGAAATTTCCTGAACAGAGTACCAATGGCTTATGCTCTAAGATCAACAATAGACAAATGAAACCTCATAAAATTGAAGGACACTGTCACCAACAAATTGGGGAAAGATCTTTACCAATCGTACATCTGACAGAGGGCTAATATCTAATATATACAAAGAACGCAACAAGTTAGACACCAGGGAACCAAACAACCCTATTAAAAAACATTTTTTAAATCTGGGAAGACTTACTATAAATGTAATTTCACTGAATCCTATTTCATGTTCTACAGTTTCATAATTGTCAGTCATTGACATAACTGATGAAGTGGTGATATTTTTCAAACACACATTCCTTGATGCCATTGTTCAAATCACTGCTTAGACTTTTAGGTATTTTGTTTAAATATTTGTTTGGATGGTTGTTTTCTGTTTTGTTTTGTTTGGTTTTCTTTTGTGTTTTTGATTTTTGGGGGCTTTGCTTGTTGTTTGGTTGTTTGGTTGGTTTGGTTTGGTTTTTTGTTTGTTTGTTTTGCCATTTGTGGCAGAATTCCTTTGTGTAGACAAGGATAGCCAGGAATTCAGGAAAATTATAACCCCACTGTTTCTGTCATGCTGGGATCAACAACCAGACCTTGCAAGGATGAGGTGTCCATGTAGAAAGGCTTAAATAGATGCAGGGTGATTTCTGACACCTGCATGATGACTTTTCTGCAGCATGAAACCTTCTAATAATGGTTCTATGCACTATGCAGTCCTTGGTATCAGCATAAGATCTCCTTATCTAGACTACAGCCACGAATTTTGCTGTTTTGCATGTTGTTATGAAAATTTCAAAGAGGGATCATTTCCCCTTTGGAAGCTGTTTGCAGTGTCTCATTTTTCTTTGTAGGCTATGAATGATTTCCCTGTATCTATATATTTAGTGTTGTTAGTGGGTTTATTGTTTGCATTTACTCAATAAATCCCCATTGGCAGAAAAAAAAAGGGTGGTAAAAAGCTAAACAAAGAATTCTCAACTAAGGAATATTGAATGGCCAAGAAGCACCTAAAGAAGAAATGTTCAACATCCTTAGTCATCAGGGAAATGCAAATTAAAACAACCCTGAGATTCCACCTTACATCAGTCAGAATGGCTAAGATGAACTCAGCTATGTTTGCTGACAAGTTACTTTACCAGCTGAATTACCTTTCCAGCTCGAATAATATATGCTACGATTAAGTCATTTTTAATTCTGACTTCATATTAAAAATATTAGCTGTAATTATCATGAATCTGTCACTTTCTATGCAGGCCTTTGTCTGGTGGTAAATCCCTCTCTTTCAGACATGCATCTGTAAGGCACTCTGTAAGATAATGTATAAATAGCCACTGTTGTTTCTGTTTCTACCTTTACCTGTGCTAGCAGTTGATAAATGAAGATTGGATAGTTTATTAAACCAAGTGTACTGAGAGTCCAGGAGAAGGTAAGTATTTTATACTGTCAGAGATTTGGATATAGGTAGGTATTTATAGTTTTATCAAGTCTATTGCTCCCTTTCCAGTTACAAAATTTAGAAAAGCCCATTCAGTCTGAGCTGTTCTAGAGAAGTGCCAAATGTCCTCTCACCTTAGGCTTTATCTGTTTCCACCTTGACTTGTTTCTTTCATATGCAATGCTGTTTGCTGTGCTAAAAGTAGGTGACTTTTGGCAACTGACTCTGTTGGACACTCTGGGAAATGGGATGCTGGAATAACAGATTTTACACATGTAAGAACCTTGTGTGACACCATGGTCCTGTCTCTGATATTCATACCAGAAGTCCATTTGCAAGTCTAGATTTTTACTCTCAAGTTCACACATGGTCTGTGAAAGTGAGCTAATTGAACCAAGCCATGTGTGTATGTGGGTCTGCATGTGTTCATGTGCATGGTCATGGGTGGATTCTTTGGAATGAGGAGGCTTATGTACGTTCCTGAGACTGTAAAGAGATTTCATGATTCCACTCAGAAGATTAACCAATTCATCACGTGTCATGATAGACTTCTTCCAAATAGTTCCCATCTTTAAAAAACTAAACCTAAAAGACTTCACTTCATACATATGATGTGCTCATAAATGTGTGTGAGCTAAATATGAATCTCTTTGCCATTTTTATAGTACATATATACATATTCATTTTGGTAGGTGTGCAGTTAAGGAAAAAATGGATGATGTTTAATTATTAACCAAGGCAAGATAATTCCATGTTTTAGCATTTACCTAGTGACAGAAATATGAGCAGAAAATATTTTGAAAAGCATTTCTTCAAATGCTCTAATGTATCATTCAAACACAATGAATATGATTTCGTAACACAGAAACTAATTTCTATCAGGAAAATGAAGTTGGGTGTGGAATTATAAAGGGCTTGACTGAAGGACAGATTTAATCACCAAGTGAAAAATGTTGACGTAGATAAATCACCTATTACAATGGAGTTTCCTCTTGACTTTGCTCCTTGAAAAGAATATGGAACGTAATAGGAAATTAGCCATCTGTAGTATGACAATCTAGATATAGGCACATGGGATGGAAAGACAAAAATAGTTCATAGTTTTGATATCATTTACTGTCCTAATAATGTTTAAGTGGCTGTGCCTGCAAGGCCCCAAGGACCCATGCTGACTTCACAACCTCAAGGGCATTACTCTTACCAACAAAGGCAATCACATGGATAAATTGGAAGGGAGTAGGGGGTATCTACATTTTCTAGGACACAGCATTTCTAGAGATCACCAGTGTACTTTGCTCAGATTCCTTGGCATCACATGGTTTCCCATGTAAGGCTAGAAAGCATAGTCTTTACTCTTTGTGATTGAATGCATATTTATATTTCTGAAAGATTACTGCATTTTCTGTAACCAATAATGACCTAATGGCCATTATGGGAAATCATATTTCTTTTTTTATGTAGGTAGGAAGTATATAGAAATTAGTTAAAAACTATACGTTATGGCTGTTGGCTTGATTTTTTTTTGTAGGACTAACAGTAGAGGCAAGTGTATATATGACTCTTTTATCTGATTTTGGAACTCCTTTCCTTCTATTGGGATGCTTTGTCCCACCATGCTATGAGAGTTTTCAGCTAGTCTTACTGTATCAAGTTCTGTACTATTTGTCTGCTATCTCTTTAAGACCTAATCTTTTCTGAATAGAAAACAGAATGGGAGTATGTCTGAGGGAGAGGGAATATGGGGAGAGGGGCTAAGAGAGGAGTGGAGAAAAGGAAAATCATGGTTGGGATAGACTGTATGAAAGAAGAATGTGTATTTTCAATTTTAAAAACTATAAGGTTCTTATAAGATTACAAAACAGAAAAAAATGTATTGATGAGTAGGCTTTATATAAAAATATAAACATTTATACAAGAATACTTTAAGAGACAGACCACTTAGAATTTTTGACGCCCTTATTTGAATGCACTTAATGTTGGGAAGAATTCTAGTTCATTTATGAATGCTTTGTATAAGTCACATAGTTATATGTAAGAGAAACCAAAGAGAGTAGCATAAAAAGGGGAAACATGGAGAGATGATCAGGATACCAGCCTGGAAAAACTGAGTGAAAGGCAGGGGTTGCTTTGGTTAGTGTGTGGTGTGCTTTCTAAAATTGTCATGGGGGTTCAATCCTATTTAATAGGCAATTGGCAGACAGACATAGGGTAAATATCATGTTACCAGAGTTTCCCAGAGAATGTTCAGAGAGGCTCCCAGGAAAGCATACTATGGTCATCAAGGGGTAATTGAAAGTATGATAATCAGCAGAATATTGGTTTCTTCTAATGAAACAAAAAACAAAAGCAAAATAAGAAAAATGCAATACAAAGAAAAGCAACAAACATGAAAACACAAGCGTTTAATGACTGAGAGAAGTTCACTAGGCTGCAGGTCCAAATAATTATTCTCTCAAATGAGTGACCTTAATTGCTTACTACTTAATTTCAGCATTTTGGTATCACTATGACATTATCTTTTTTTTTAATAGGGATAGCATACAATAAACATAAAATACAACATTTTTTTAATAGGGATAGGATACAATAAAATTCACATTACAAACATGGAAAGATACTAAATGCCATTCAAATCCCATATGTCAGTCATTTGAATCGGGATTTCTATCATTACAATAAAGTAGATAGCGGATAATTGCACTCATGTCCTGTATTGGATGATTATGCTCACTGGATTATTATTGTGTACTTGTTAGGAAACCATATTAGACCACTGAGTCTAGGTCACATTGTGGCCTTGAAAAAGAATGTCAGTGCATATTAGCCACTATCTGATTCACTTTTTAAAATATTTCAATCCATTCAATAAAGTCAGTTCCTCTGCCTAACCCTGTGACACTTCATATAGATACAGTGGCTTCTGCAAACATCCCCTACTCACCAGAATTTAATGTGCTTACATATGCTGCAGCCTTGAAAGTCTGTGTGTAATCTAGTACAGAGAGTACATTATGTGTTATTACTATTCTATGTGTGTTTCTGGAAGAACAACACTCAAGTAATGAATCAACTCCATTTACCAGAGAACAAGTCCTTTTGAATTATTAAAAGTGATATTTAAAGAGAGAATATGGATAAAGGAAATCTACTTTCTGCTTCTTTGTCCAACTCTTTAACAAAGAAATCAATGAGTAAATAAATAAATAAATAAATAAATAAATAAAAGACTTTTGTATACCAGACTAGACCAAAGAGTGAAAAACAGAGGTTGTAGGACCTTCCCTAGATCTGTTGTTCAAGGTCTCTTACAGAAATGTAAATGAGGAAAATACCTAATAATAATAAAAAAATTTTAAAAAAAAGAATAAATCTCAGAAACAAACAAACAAACAAAAGAACTGTTTTCAACTTTATATGCCCCAGTACAGGGGAACGCCAGGGCCAAAAAGTGGGAGTGGGTGGGTAGGGGAATGGGGGGGGTGTACTGGGGACTTTTTGGATAGCATTGGAAATGTAAATGAGGAAGATACCTAATAAAAAAATTTAATTCTAAAAAAAAAAAGAACTGTTTTCAAAATTCTTGCTTCGTTTTCATTCTAACATAGATATCTATGGAATCAAAACAGGTATTCTGTTACCCTTTGTGGAATGGTTGACTAAAACAGAATTGAAAAGCTGGTCTTGGTCAGCATTTTCATAATCCAATCACTAATGCCTCATAAGCATGACTTGAAAATTATGCAGAAAAGCACTGAGAGATGGCTCTGCAGGAAAGAGCACCTACTGCTCTGGCATCAGACCTGAGTTCAGTTCCTAGCACTCACATCTGTGGCTCATAGTCACACAGACAAAGAACTGAAACAAACAAGCAAAAACCTTACAGACCATACAAGGAGAGTTAGTGTAGCTGAGGGTGAAGAACAGGGGGGCTCTGAATGTTGTGAACACCTCCTGGGTGACCTCCTTGCCCAGTTTCTATACTAGTAAGTCACCAACAACTGCAAGCAGGAGATTCAATGGTATGTTCCTCTCTTGGCACAGAGAGTTTACATTAACAGTAGGCTAATAGTAGCTCCATGGGCTTGTGACTTGTCTAACCTCACAGGTCACATACAACTGCAGCACACTCCCTCCCTGCTTAGCTATCTGCTCTGCTCTTTCCACCTTTAAAAATCCTGTTATACCAAAGGACACCCATTTTCACTTGGTGATGGACTCTGCAAATCATATATCAACTATGAGAATGGATTTTTTTTTATATAGTTCCAGAAAGGCACAGAGTTTTAACTGCTAATTGTACTAAAATAATAGCTTATGTGGTAAACCAAACATTACTCTAGTTAATTAGATTCAGGATTCAGGTACTCGAATACTATCTATCTATCTATCTATCTATCTATCTATCTATCTATCTATCTATCTATCTATGTATCTATCTATCTATCATCTATCTATCAATCTATCTATCTATCTATCATCTGTCTATCTATGTATCTATCATCTATCTATCTATCTATCTATCTATCTATCTATCTATCCATATATCTATCATCTATCTATCTATCTATCTATCTATCTATCTATCTATCTATCTATCTATCATTTGTCTATCATCTGTCTATCTATCTATGTATCTATCTATCTATCATCTATCTATCTATATATCTATCTATCTATCCATCTATCTATTATCTATCTATCTATCTATCTATCTATCTATCTATCTATCATCTATCCATCCATTCATCTACCTATCTACCTTGTGTGTATGTGTGTCTCAGTCTCATGCCTTTCTGTTACGTGTAGCAGAATATGAAAAATTAGGAAATTTACAAAGAATGGAAGTTGGTGTGACTCCCAATTTTGGAGGCTAGAAAGCTCATAGGCTTCTTACCCAAATCTACCCCACATCTAGTAAACACCTTACTACTAACTTATAGGGAAGCAGCATCCCATGGATAAGCAGAACAAGCATGCTATCTCAGGTCTCTCTTCTTCTTTATATAAAGACATAATTTCTACTTTGGAAACCCAACCTTTAGGACCTCATCTAATTTCAATTACTTTCTTAATGTATGGCTTCCATTTACAGTTAATGTAATCATTCAGTGATTAAATTTCAAACAGGGGAACTTTGGTGGGGATATAGTCAAACCACAGCAGGGAAGAGTAAATATGTTTTGAGGTGTACTAACCATAGGAGTCATACCACCACTGCAGTTCAATGATAGTTTCACAAGCAGAAAGGAGTGTGAGCATAGTTGTGACTCAGTTCCATTTTCTTGGTAGGTTAGGTTTGACTCTGTAGGTTCCCCTTCTTTGCCTGAGAGTCACACCATACTCATCAGATAATGCTTGAATTTACTATTAACTCTCAGGCTTTGTATAAGTGGCTTAACTTTTCTGTGAACCTAGGATTTTGTGTTGGATGTTCTTTTTTTTTTTCCCCTGCATAAGAAGACTTTGCTCACAGAGTGGTTTAGACTGTTACCCAAGGTAATGAATGTGTAAAGGACACAATGCCAATCAGCACATGCTCTTGAAAAGCTGCTATTATTCTTTGTCTGGTGACTCCAGTGAATGATTTGATTTTCAAAGCTGGCTTTGTTTTAAATAAATGCATGTAAAATTATTTAATAAACCTTTGGCTAGATTGGGATTGAGGGAAGAATAAGGAGACTACTTAATACACCAAGCAACCTACCTTTCTCACTTTCCTTTTTAAACATTCCATGATTAAGTAGAAATGGATTTGGTCACCCCTGAAGACAAAATAGAGTGGAACTCATCAAAGGGAGCATGAGAATTAAATCTGTTGTTATTAGGTCCCTCTTGCTTGAATTTGAGTTTCTTATTTGTGAAGTGAAGGCTACATGGTGACATTGTAGCCTTTTTAACTGAAAGAGCTGAGTAGTATGTTGCCCTTATACATTTTATAAGCACATTAGCTTACACTCCATCTCTGGTCCCCAGACTTGTGATATTCACTTGAATCTAAGAAAGGCTACAAGTCCCTCTGGATCATTCTTGTGTGGAATCAACTTGCTGCCTTAATAAGGCAATGTGACTGTGACAGAAAGCTGACAGTTTGCAAAGACTTGCCCAGAAATGTTCCCTGTTTGATAACACACTGTAGGAAAACAATTACCCAGAAACTATGCATGCAGTACAATCCTGCCTATTTGATCTGTGTAAGCCACACACAAGCAAGCATACTAGATAGATAATGGGGACATGCTAGCAGAAAGATGTTGCTAGCAGTAATAGACTAATCCTTTCCTCAAAGACAATATTCATGAGAAATATTAGATTCCCTAATATTACCATTGGGGATTGCCTGGATTCTACCATATATATCAGCTAATAATAAAAGGCAGTGGTGTACTATAGAAGCGCCCCATAGTGTTCCAGTCTATACAGCTCAGGAATACTCATACAATGTGGTTTGTTCTTTGACAAAGCTTCACAGTCATCACACAATGCTGCATATCACACCAGGCTACTCCTGTTCTTCAACTGCTCAATCAACACATGGAGAAAACACACACTTCCAACTGAGCACTGATTATATTTGTACAATGCTTTCTGACAAATGTAGGATCCCTTATCTCTTTTCCCATCCTTTCATGATAATGATGATGCAACAGCATCCTCATTGTATACCACTACACCATAATACACATTTATATTTCTAACATCCCAGAATGGCTCTTTTCTTTCCTTGGGTTAGTTTTGCCTAGAACTTCACATGCAGTTTCTAGATTGAATCCCGATGTCTGAAGTGGTGAGTGAACGAGTCAAGAAGGGTTCATTTTGTACTGCATTGAAATAATCATTTAAGAAAGAAATAGCATGTGAATTTTATAACTGAAGAAGAAAAAAAACTGGATACTGATCAGAATATCTGTTTTGCTTTATATAGTGTGCTTAGGGCAGTAACTCCTGAATGTTTTCTGATAAATGAACCACATCAAGTTGAGATAATAGCTGTTTCATCTGTGAAACTGTAGACAAACCAGCAACACACAATATCCACATGCACATACACACCGAGCAAACTTCAGGAGGGTTCATAAGACACTATGGAAATAGGACCTAGAATTTCCCAGTAGATGCAGTAAATGCAGATGTGAAGGTGAGTGTGATGTGATGGTCCTTGCTGGGGATTTATTCAGGGAGGAGAAATCATTCTATAAGTAAGAAGCAATATGGTAAATTTTCTGATTAGTAACCTCAAGGAATATGTCAGAGAAGGAGTGTCCGTAGGGATAATTGAGTAGTCTTGTCAAGAGATGGCTTACAAAGGGTGAACTTGACAAGTTGAAAGTTCTCTCAGAGGGAGAAAATCTGCTTCAGCAGAGACTCATGAGTGTGAACATGAAAGTGTTTTGTGGAAATTTCTTTACTCTATTAATTTTCAGGTTCATAGTGCAGAATCAGGCAAAGAAACCATACTTCCTTCAAATTCTCCTTTGGAAGATCCTAGGGAGGCAGCCTTTCAAGCAAGGGCAAGTCAGGTGAGAGACTCTCTAGCAAATGTGTTTTCCAGGGAAGATATTTCCTAAATGTCGGGCACTTTATTACTCTTTTGTCAGCATGAATCAATTGTATCACCCAACAGCATCCATAAAGATACCCTAGAGGGGATATTTTCACCACTCATTTTGATAAAAAGCAAAGTAATATTTCATACACAGTGTTGATCTTTCTGAATAGTCATTAAAACCGGCTTAGTGCACACCAAATAAGTTCAGGTGCTAGTTCCTCACAGGAATGACAAATATCAGGCAAAAGGTTTTCCTTCAACTTAGCTTCCTTTTCATATCTCCTCCAAACATAAAGATTGAGTGATGAGTACAAAGGCTCACATCTAGCACATGCAGTGATTTATTTGGATACAGCTAGTCCTGAATAGAAACCTAGGCTGAATAAGTAAATGTTATCTATAATTTATGACCAATGAAAATAATTGCTGCTATGTGATTGTGAATATGGACCAAATGATCACAGATCCATTACTAAGGTATACTTGAAGACTACTACTCTGACTGATTAAGATCCATCCCATAATCAGCTTCCAAACGCTGACACCATTGCATACACAAGCAAGATTTTGCTGAAAGGACACAGATAGAGCTGTCTCTTTTGAGACTATGCCAGGGCCTAGCAAACACAGAAGTGGATGCTCACAGTCAGCTATTGGATGAATCACAGGGCTCCCAATGGAGGAGCTAGAGAAAGTACCCAAGGAGCTAAAGGGATCTGCAACCCTGTAGGTGGAACAACAATATGAACTAACCAGTACCCCCAGAGCTCGTGTCTCTAGCTGCATATGAATCAGAAGATGACCTAGTTGCCCATCATTGGGAAGAGAGGCCCATTGGTTGTGCAAACTTTATATGCCTCAGTACAGGGGAACGCCAGAGCCAAGAAGTGGGAGTGGGTGGGTGGGGGAGCAGAGTGGGGAGAGGGTATAGGGGACTTTCGGGATAGCATTGGAAATGTAAATGAAATAAATATCTAATAAAATAATAATAATGCTATTGTAAAATAAATAAATAAATAAATAAATAAATAAATAAATAAATAAAGGTACACGCTGTCAGGCCTGATGACCTGAGTTTGATCCACATCATGGAAGAAAGGAAATAATACTAGCTTCACTAACTAGGTTTTTCAAAAATCCATTTCCTAAAGTACTTTGAATTCAGCCTCAAGTAAATCATCTACCCTCAAAAAAAAAAAAAAAAGATTTATAAACCCTTAAACTTTTTCTCCTACTCTTTTTCTAATTGAGTGATTGGCCTTAAGAAACGTCAAAGGAGTATTTATTTTTTTATCTCCACTCTTTACTTTTCACTTAGATGTTCAGAGTGATGGAAGACTCTTCACTGTCTATTATGCTAGGCATCTTTATTGTGTCTTTATTCCCAGCCTTTACAGTGAGCAACTGGAGATGGAAAGATGAGTGAACTATGAAAAGCATTTGCTCCTCTTGGAGAGGACTGGAGTTTTGTTCCCAGTACACATACTGAAGGCTTACAGTGATCTATAATTAAAACTCCACAGGGTCTTATTCTGGAGCTTTGAAAGCACTGGAACACACACACACACACATACACACACCACAGACACACACACACATACAATTTTTAATGAATATTTCTATCATACATAATTATTTTTTCAATTGAAGCTTCCCAGTTATAGAATAACTATTAGTCATTTATACCAAGGGTGTGACATATTTCAACTCAAAAGCCTACAACTAAACCCCTGTAAAATAGTGTTTCATTGGATGTTTTCTTTTTCATTGAAGCTTAAGCCTAACTTAAATAATACCTGTATTTATTCTTTAAGAGTTCCATAAATTCATCAACTACACATTATCTCCTCCTTTCATCTCCTCTAAAATTCCAATCGTACATCCCTTACCAAACATCCCTTTCCTTCTTCTTGTCTGTCTATATGTAATAATCCTCTTAGGTCCTCCCACATATGTATAGGGGTGGTGTTAAAAATAACTTAAATTATGGTACAGGGGATCATGGCATGTTGACTAGGTAATTAAGCAAAGGCAGGATGGTTACCTGCAGACAGATGCTAAAGAGCACACAAGGAAGGAAGTACAATATGGCCACCCAAGCAGAGCATGGGAAACTTTGGATCTTTAAAACTTTGAGGCAACAGGAGCTAAAACAGTATGTGTGTGCGCGTAGCTTGTTCAAAGTGAACATACTGGCCTAGACCTGATGGTAGTCTGGAGCCAGATGGGACCATCACAGTACAAATGAGCTGCTTGTGGTCACAGCCTCATAGGTACTCATTTTAAATGAGTGCAAAGTAGATTTTAAAACCTACTATCTGTTAGAGCATCTGGCCCATAAGCCACGAAGTAGATTATTGGCATTCTAAATCCTGCTTTGGCTCTGTGGTAGATTTTTCTATTTTTGGAGAGTGTTAAGTTTTTCATGTAGAAGCTTCGAAGTCACATTATATATAGGGAAGAGCTACAGGTGTTGTCTGCTGGAAAGAAAACCATTAGTGGAGATATCATAGCACCA
The DNA here is from genome assembly GCF_978045245.1 of Mus caroli. Taxonomy (NCBI): domain Eukaryota; kingdom Metazoa; phylum Chordata; class Mammalia; order Rodentia; family Muridae; genus Mus; species Mus caroli. Next base: position 37,694,933 of record NW_028227262.1, on the reverse strand, counting down.
TACTGACAAGTCTCTCAAAAGCCATTGATTTTTAAAAGTCATAGAATGTGGCCCTGACAAATGTGAAAAACCCCTAAGAGATTCTGAAGATCTGACACTGTGAAGCTAGGGAGATGACCCAGTCAGTAAAGTGACTGTCATAAGAGCAGGATGTCCTTAGTTTAAATCCTAGAACCTACATTTAAAATTCTTTTTTTTTAATTTTTTATTGGGTATTTTCCTCATTTACATTTCCAATGCTATCCCAAAAGTCCCCCATACCCTCCCCCCAACTCCCTACCCACCCACTCCCACTTCTAGGCTCTGGTGTTCCCCTGTACTGAGGCATATAAATTTTGCACAACCAATGGGCCTCTCTTTCCACTGAGGGCCAACTAGGCCATCTTCTGATACATATGCAGCTAGAGACACGAGCTCTGGGGGTACTGGTTAGTTCATATTGTTGTTCCACCTATAGGGTTGCAGACCCCTTTACCTCCTTGGGTACATTCTCTAGCTCCACCATTGGGGGCCCTGTGGTCCATCAAATAGCTGACTGTGAGCATCCACTTCTGTGTTTGCTAGGTCCCGGCATAGTCTCACAAGAGACAGCTCTATCTGTGTCCTTTCAGCAAAATCTTGCTTGTGTATGCAATGGTGTCAGCGTTTGGAGGCTGATTATGGGATGGATCCCTGGATATGGCAGTCTTTAGATCGTCCATCCTTTTGTCTCAGCTTCAAACTTTGTCTCAGTAACTCCTAAGTGGGATGGTGTCTAATTGTAGTGCCAGTGCCTACCAGACTAAGACAGATTGCTCTCTAGAACCCCCTAGTTTTCTAGCCTAGCCCAACAAGCAAGCCTGCAATCAGGGGAAGATCGCTTCTCAGGAAAACACAATGTATAGTTTATGAGGGAGGAAAATCTGAGATTGATGCCTGGTCACCTCGTACACATGCACAGTTGTACACATGCACTAACATGTACCTATACACACATAGACATGTGCATACATGTGTGTGCACAAACATACATACACACACAAACACAGGAAGATCTGATACTAGAAGGAGTCTGTCAGAGCAAGGACCTCATCTGATGTTCTGTATTCTTGGGTCTGTAGTTAAGTGCATACTCTCTCCAAATGTACCAAAAATATGGAGGTGTTAGAAGTTCAAATTCTAACCCTGTCAGACAGTAAATAAGTGACCTCCTGGTGGCAGAGCAGAGTGCTGTGTGTGACAGGGATTGGTACAAAGACCAAATATATGTGAAAAGAACTTAATAGCAGACTGTGAAGATGTACTTGGTTCTCATCTCTGACTTGGTTTCTCTTGAAGTATAACAAAGGCTACTAACTATGTGAAACCCACCTAAATCAGCTTGCTTCCTACCTGCCTGCACCAAGCTGAGTGTGCATGTGATAAGACTAATGGCCTTTAAAAGTAGCAAACTATTTTTGTTGGTTTCATTAGAACTACAGGCACTAGTTCCATCCTGAGCCACTGCTTTTTTGAATCAGTGGTGCTTACATAAGTGATTGGTCAGTTGTATAATGGTGATGTTTTTCCCAGAGATTAGATTCACATCCAGATTCACTGTATGTAAGTATATGAGGTGATGCAGCCTGGTAACTCTCTATTTGATTCTCTAGCTCTCTATGGATATAATCCAAAGGGAAACGCTGTCGGTCCAGACTTATGATTGGACTCAATTTTGTGTGAAATAAGTGTCTATGTATATAATTCACCAATCCAAAACATGCAGACTCAAGTTCTGTGAGAGATTGTATTTTTTTTAAAGTGAGATAGAGAAGTATTTGGGGAAGGCATGATGTTAATGTCATACATGTCAATACATACATGTGTACACCTACATATAACATACAAAAATATGCTCCTCTGATATTCCTCACCATGATCAAATTATCCAATGAATGCATAATAGACATGGTACTACAGTATGATAAAACAAACAGACAAACAAGCAAAAAGGAGTCCATAGCTCAAAGGAAACCATGCCTACAATAGAAACTGAAGCCAATGCTATTAATATTCTCTTTTCCTGGCTAGAAATTAAAGGTTTCAACAAGCAAACTGTGAGTGTGCAGAAGAAAGCCTTCTGTTTGAACACAACACACTGGGTAATCACCTAAATGACTACATAAAATTACAAGAGAATAAAAACCTGAGAAATAAAACCAGATCAGGGACTAGTACGTTTGCCCATGTAGGCAGAGGCTAATGGAAACTGCTGTCTGCAATGGAGCCTGAGTGATAGGAGAGAGGATTGTTTGTGTATGACCTGAGTCATGCCCACAAATTATATGCAGCAAGAAAATATCTGTGAGCTATCAAAGCTTAAACACTGTTACTGCTCACCCTGCAGAGCCTTACCTAGGGAGAGCTAAGCGATGGCTCTGTTTATGTTAACTGAGTAAAATGTATGCCATTTTATTTTCAACTCAGCAGAAGCTTTCAACTCACAATTTGGGAAATACATTAAGTCTAACCTCCCTAAACAGATTTATTGTAGTGATAATTTAAACAGAAACCGGGCATTGAATAACTTACAAAATCATATCATGTTTTTAAAAATTTGGGCAGTTCCTATTTTTAAATAGGCTGCTGGCTTTCTCCCAAGTATTATAAAACAAGGTTGATTCTAAATTTAACAGTAGCTAACTTATTTACATCCACTAAACTGGAACTTTTACCTCTGCTTGAGGGGAGACAATCCATGTTACTCAACATGTCATCTTTCTTTTCTTTCTTCCTTCCTTCCTTTCTTTCTTTCTTTCTTTCTTTCTTTCTTTCTTTCTTTCTTTCTTTCTTTCTTTCTTTCTTTCTTCCTTCCTTCCTTCCTTCCTTCTTTCTTTTCTTCCTTCCTTCCTTCCTTCTTTCTTTTCTTTCTTTTCTTTTCTTTCTTTCTTTCTTTCTTTCTTTCTTTCTTTCTTTCTTTCTTTCTTTCTTCATTTACTTACTTAGTTTAGTTTTTCAAGACAGGGTTACTCTGTGTAGCCTTGGGTATCCTGGAACACACACTATAGACCAGCTTGACCTGAAACTCAGAGATCTGCCTGCCTCTGCTCACAGAGTGCTGGGATTAAAGGTAAGTGCCACCGGTGACCAACATTTCTTGAATTTAAATGAAAGTTGGTGACTCCTCTGGGACACCTATCTAGTGACATTGTTTGTTGTCACAGAGAATCAGATCTTAACTAATTCTGTGCATATGAGACTTGTAATTAGCTGTCTTTTAAAATAATTTCTATTGCTAAGAACACTTACTGTTCTTATAGAGAACCATAGTTCAATACCCAGCATCCACGTGTGGCCATTCAAAATCACTAGTAACTCCAACTCTGGAGATCTGGTACCTTTGACCTCTATGTACTCTACACTTAAGTTCATGTCTTTACAAACAGACACAAATGCATACACATAATTAAACATGCAAAGAAAACTTTTAGCCAGGCAATAGTAGTGTACACTTTTAATCCCAGCAATAAGGATACAGAGGCAGGCAGATTTCTATGATTATGATGCCAGCCTGGTCGTCAAATCAAATTCCAGGACAACCAAGACTGTTATACAGAGAAACTCCTGTCTTGAGAAGAGAATAAGAGTAAGAATAAAAATAAAGAACAAGATATGTAAAGGATCAGGAGAAGGAGATGGGATCAAAGGTATAGCTCATAGTAGATTTTTTTGGATAGTGTTTTGGCTACTATTGATTGTCAATTTCACAGAAACTGGAATCTCTGAATAGACAACTTTTTGGCATATCTGTGATTCATACCAGGTTAATGTGGGTAGCATCCTGATATACTAGACTAGATGCTAAGAAGAATATTACCTGAGAATGTTACCGGAGGTCCAGCATTCACTGCTCTGTGATTCCTTACTGTGGTTGCAGCATGACCAGTTGCCTTTATCTCCTTCAGGGATAGCTTTTTTTTTTTTTTCAAGAGAGACTGTACCCCCTTATAGTGCAAGCTGAAATCAACCTTTCATCTATTAAGCTGCTTCTTGTCCACTATTTTATTTTATAGCTAGGGATGTAACTAAAAGACCCAAGATGTAAAGAATAAAAACACCACAAGGCAGAAAGGTGAGAGTACACAACAGAAACATGTGATTGCTGTCACTTCCTATGTGGTGGTGGCTATGCTACCTTTGAATTTGGCTGGGAACAAGGCCATCATCAGATCTTTTATCTCAGATTTCCTGGATCTCTGAAGCAACATGAACTTTTACTTTGTCACTTAAGAAATTTTGGTTTATGTTATTTCTCAACAGAAAATGTGTAAGTCACATACACAAGTTTTATAGTTTTGGACAGCTACTGGCTAGATTTTGGTTGGCAAGCTTTCTGGATAGCATTTGAAATGTAAATGAAGAAAATATCTAATAATAAAAAATTGAAAAAAAAAAAAAGAATAGACACCAAGAAAGCATGTACTGAGAATCTTCATTCTTATAACAGCCCTTGAGAGAAAATTTCCTAAACCATACTAATGAAACCCAACTATGGCTGCCACTAGTCATCCTTAAAATTTTTTGTTTGTTTGTTTGTTTGTTTGTTTTTCCTGGACTGACTTTGAAAATGACATGGGAGTCGGAGGCTTAGATTTATGTTTATGTGGTACCTTCTCTGTGTAAACCCAGGCAAAAAGAAGAAAATGCTTTTAGTTGCTCTTTATACCAACAGTAGAGACTTTGTATGGCCTTCTACCATCTCACAATGATACTTGGAACTAACTTAGAGTGAAAGTGAAGTTAAAACATATTTCAGAAAATAAAATCATAACTCCCAAACAAGTATGAAATCAGCATATCACAATTTCAATTTAATTATCAGTGAGGAACTAGCAGGGAGGATATTTTCAGTGAAGACTCCAAAGAGTCTCATTGTAATAGCTCAGGATGTTAGAAATTAACTTTCTGTAAACATAAAGTTGGTTTCTGGAGAGTGTCACAACAACCTTCCACAGGACAAAATTGACTTGCATGTCTTTAGACAAGAATCATTTTTCCTTCCCATTTCCCTTGCTAATTCAAAACTTAAGGGGTTTTGAAATACTCCAATGCTAATGGAAAGAAAGGTTCAGAAAACCTGTGTCTTTTTGAAGTCATGAAGCTTTCCAAGGAAATGAAGTTTGCAACCATTGTTGGACTTTTAACTCATTCTCTACCTAAATAAATAAAAATGCAATACAAAAACCTTTTACTCTGGACTGGTGTAAATAAGGAAGCTGGTTATTTACCTCCATTACCATTATCAAATGCTATCAGGCCAGAACTCACTCTCTCTGATTTTTTAAAGCAAACAAGATTAGACTAATCCCTCTTAGAAACACCAAGCACGGTTTAGCAAAATCTGCCTGGACACCACACACCAGAGATCCACTTAATTGTTCTGGGTTTACTTCCTGCATCTTATTTTCATACAGCTCCCAGATGATTCTAAAGCACAGCCCTGGGTGAGTACTATTGCTCTAAAGGGCTGTGCACTCCTCACCAGCCTTTCATCTGATTCTGCAAGGGTTGCAAAACCAGAGCCCTTTCGGGTGCCAGGCTGGTGATGTAAATGCATGAAGAGACTGCTCCTTCTACTCACACAGATTGAAGTTGACTTTTCTGCTGGCTCAGGCAGACAGGTTGGTTGAGGAGCAAATCTGGTCTCTGGGCTGCCATTTGCCTACTCTTAATTTTGAAGACTGTGGAAGATTATTTCCTCCTTCTCTTAGCTACATCACTCTCTCTAACTCTCAGGCTTCTGCGGTTCTATCTACCTTTAGTATGGGATTTTAACCTTCACTATTTTTAGTTAGAAAACCTTCCCACCATGCCATCTGTCTTAGTTAGGGTTTCTATTCCTGCATAAACATCATGACCAAGAAGCAAGTTGAGGAGGAAAGGGTTTATTCGGCTTACACTTCCATGCTGCTGTTCATCACCAAAGGAAGTCAGGACTGGAACTCAGACAGGTCAGGGAGCAGGAGCTGATACAGAGGCCATGGAGGGATGTTCTTTACTGGCTTGCCTCCTCTGGCTTACTCAGCCTACTCTCTTATAGAACCAAGACTACCAGCCCAGGGATGGTCCCACCCACAAGAGGGGCCTTTCCCCCTTGATCACTAATTGAGAAAATGCCTTACAGTTGGATCTCATGGAGGCATTTCCTCAACTGAAGCTCCTTTCTCTGTGATAACTCCAGCTGTGTCAAGTTGACACAAAAATAGCCAGTACACCATCTAAGCCCTTTGTCCATTACCTCCTATTCTTTTATATGATTAGTTCTCAAACTGTATGCTACATTAGCATCAAAAATCCCTTCAGAATGCATTCCCAAGCCCCTCAAAATTTCTGGTGCTGGATGTGGGATGAGGCTACAGAAATGACTTTTACTTTTTAAAAAATGAGCTCTCTTAGTAGTCCAGAACACATTTAAATTTAGGATCTGCCTCTGTCTCTAAGGCATGGCATTACAAGTTTCTTGGAACAGTATCTGGTAATACAATTGATATAATTGGTGAATATATTAAATGATTGGTAATACAATCTGTAGCCAATCCCTATGTGATACTTCTGTTGCTGTCCCTGAGGCATCACACTTTGAGAACTCCTGCTTTGCAAAAACATCTTCCTAGTCTTCTTAAGGATTTTTACAGCACTGGGGCAGTCTGCTTTGGGCATGTTTCAAAATCATTACTTTCCCATTTAAGTTGTGGTTAGTATGAGCAATTGAAGACACACACACACACACACACACACACTAGAGTCTAGTGCATTGACACTTCACTATGGACAAGGATGTCTGTAGTTGTCTCATGACAGCAATTATTATTAGCAGCAATATCAGTGAAGACAAGTTTGAATATACATACTATAATATATATGACTACATATATGACTATATATATGACTATATGTATGTATGTATATATACATATATATGTATGTATATATATGTATATATGTGTGTATATATATATGTGTGTGTATATATGTATATATATATATATATATATATATATATATATATATATATATATGGATGACACCTTGACACCTTGAGCTTAATCCCAGGATTCACTTCTTAGATTAGGAGAAAGAACACCTGCAGATTTTCCTCTGATCTGTATGGCCCACCTACAACCACCCATAAGGAAGAGTTTTGATAAAAGAATGGTGGTATTAGGGCCATCAGCATCAGTGTGGTTCTAGGGTTCTAGTGACCAAGGCAAAAGAATATGTTTTACTCCACAGACTAGAAATCACAGCTTTCTTTTTAAGAAAGCCCTTCTCTAATTTCTATGCAAATTAAAGTGGAAGTACAGCTCATGTCTATAGTCTCTATAGAACCAAGTATGCAAGCTCCCTACCCCGTTTCCCAGTAAAGAAAATAAAACAAAACAAAAGCCCCACAGGGAGGGAGAGATGCTCCTGCTTCCTGTTTTCTCAGGCATTCTCAGGCGAATGACTCAGGAATCATGTTCAAACACCTGAATTCTCCTCTTGACAGCTGCGAATTGTTGAGAGTGTTCCTCTCCTGAGACCTATGTCGCTGTGTTAAGCCAGTCTCACTCATCCCCATCCAAAATAATTAAGGAAAAGTATCACCTTAGACATTGTGACACATGCATGGTAAGGAGAGATCTACCTACCTAGCCACGTTGATGCGTACTCGTTTTGTCTTGAAGAATTCTATTCTGTGCAGTTAAGATATAGTCATCAATTCTGACATGCATCAACACTGTACTAGGTATACATACTTATCAGGTGGTGATAGATCACACAGAGGTGGGGGGAGCACTAAAGAGTGCCCAGTAAACTCATTGTTGACACCTTGTTAGACTAGGTTGAATTAATTTTTTGAAGTTGGTGCCCTATTTGAGGTGAGTAGATATTTACTTGATCATATCTCCCAGAACAAGTTAGCACATCCCTCGTGATGCCTACAGCTACATTTCCTTAATATAATTATCCTCTCAGATTTTTCTTTTGCATTACCTCATAAAATACATATACAAACTCTTACCTGACACATGATTCAAGCCCAGGATATGTGCTCTCATTTCTATGAAGGGACTGGACTGAGGGTAAAACACTTGAAACACCCAGCCTACTCTTGGTATTTTGGTTGTTGCCTTTGGTTGTTTAGTTTTTCTTTTTTCTTTTTTTTTTTTTTTTGCCCTCAAAGAAGTGCTTGATCAATGCTTACTTAGAGACCATACTGAGCAGGAGGCACAAGTTAGGACTGATCAACAGCAACTGTGTTAAATGATAGTTTGCAAATTATCACCTCACTGAGTAAGAGAGATCCTTCTCATTTAACTAATGATCATTTCAATAATTCACTATCACAGCAGTTTTTGATTCATAGCAATACGGAGCACCAGCTTGATAAATTTCCCATATTTCTCCCTCCTTATTCTCATACATGTACTCACTACCTAGTTAGCAATATACCCCACCACAGTGGCCCATTTGCAACAAGGGATAAGTATACATTCCCACATTGCATTCACCTAGAGTCTAGTATTTATGATAAGTTTTGGTAGAAGCGTGTATTCTACAGTTTTAGTTTCAGTGCCCTTAAAAAAATCTATTCACACCTTTAATCCTTCCTTCTTGCCCAAATGTAGCAACTACTGGTATTTTGCTCATGACTATAGATTTTTCACCCTCCAAATATCATACACTTACTAACTTTCAGACAGACTTCTTCCATTGCATAGCATACATTAGAAGTTCCTTTTCAAGTTGTTCTCTTTCATCATTTAGATTTAGTATGGTTTATTTTTCTTTTCCTCAAATGGAAGAGATCTCAGTTGCTTGCAAGTTTGGGGCAATTATGTATAAAGCTACTATAAATATCCATACACAGGCTTTTATGCAGAAATTAGTTTTTATTAATTTGAGTAAATAAAATGAGTGCACACAGCAGATTTTTATGGTAAAAGACTATTTACTTTTATGAGAAAATGATTATTACATGGCTCTTTCCGACTGGAAGCAAATGAGTAGGTTTTTGTTTGCTTGCATGTTTCATTTTTTTATGTAGAGAGTGTTAAACTTGGAGCCTCAAGCATAGGAGACAAGTGCTCCGATATTTAACTATACCCATAACCCCTTTACTTTTTATTTTGCAACTAAATCTCACAAAGTTGCCCAGGAAAGGCTTGAACTTGTAATCATTCTAATGCAGTCTCCAGAGAAGTTGGAAATATAGGCTGCCACCACCACCAAGAGTCAGCCTGGAGGAGGCTAATTGTTACTCCACATTTTAGGCAATATTTGAGATTGCCCTTGTTCTAGAATGCAACCATTTTATCAGGTCCAAAAAGGGTACCTCCTACTTTCCCCTCATTTTTGGGTGACCCACTAAGTTTAATGAGAGGTGCTTATATCACATTGAATAGGAGATTTCTGAGTGGAACATACGCTACTTTTAAGTGACTACTGTACCTCCTCTCTCAGCAACTGTTATAGTCACTAAAGTTGGCCCCTTGTGAGCACCTCCTCCACTTCTGATAATATGTTGACTAGCCCAGTTTTTGGTATATCTTTGTGCTGTGTAAGCAACCATTGACCACAGGGAATTAATGATATGATTCATTGTATATACTGGTAAGTTTCATAAAGCCATATTTATCCAGGTTTTATGGACATACTCACCCCTCATTACTTCTTCCTCCCTCTCCTCCTGTTAATCCTATTTATTCCCTAGACAGTTGCACATCAACTTTAATGTTTTTATATACATATGTGTTCTATGTACCTATGGATATATAAACCTAGGAGCCACAGATGATAAAGAATACAAGCTATTTGGCTTTCAGAGTCTTACATTCCAAATAGTATAATCTCTAGTTACATTCATGTCCTTGCAAATGGCATATTTTCATTATTTATGTATTAGTAAAATGCAATATATAAATACACATATATACATATATATATTCATTCATTTGTTGATGAATAGCTAGGCTGATTCTGTATCTTTGCTAATTTGCCTAACCATCCAAACAAATGACTATACAAGTGTGTCTGTTAAGTTTATTTAGAATCCTTAGGGTATATACTTTGTAGTGATAGAGCTGGATCTTAGGAGTGGTCTACTTTTATCCTTTCACAGAAATTTCATACTGAACGTTATAGGGGATTTGACTAATATATTACACATATATTACATATCAGAGTTCTTTTTCCCTGAAATCAGAATTTGTTATTATTTGTTTAATGAAGCCATTATGGCATTGAATTGTAGTTTTGCCTTGTTGCTCAATAGGATATTAAACTTCTGTAATTAAGTGATCCATCTTGACCTCTTTAATGCAGTGATTCCAGGTACCTAACATTGTACCATGCTAGAAAATTCAATTATTTATTTGAGCTCTATAAACACCTATTCAAGTTTTTTTTTTCTTGGTAGATTTTTTTTTTCACCTGGTGCATTGAAATGAATTGATCCATTTTGTAGGCCAAGAGTTGTGTGTGATATTTCTTTATTTTGGTGTCCCTAAGATCTGTAGTGGTATCTCCTTGCATTTCTGATCTGTTTTGTATCCCACATTGTTTCCTTTTATACTAGTTAATTCTACATAGGAATCAGACTTCTTGCTCCATTCAATTATTTTCATGATACATTTGGGCATAGGAACATGATGGTTTGGCATAGTCTTACATTAACTATAGTTATTGTTATTATACTGAGCAACAGGTGTGTGTGTGTAAGTTCAATTTACAGTCATTAGCCTTTAAAACAGTTGTCTACTTTGAACTTGAATCACTTAAATATAATATAATCAATGGCAATAAGTCTAGACAAAGAAAGTCTGTGGTAGCATAGTCCAGCAGAAACAGCAAGGTCCTGCTGAATCCTCACAAGTCAGTGGAAGCAACCAAAGTCAGCCAGAATACCACTGGAAGTTGTTTGACACCTTTCTATGAAGTGAGGACCAATGAAGACTAGTGAAGCCCAGCAAAGAAGCTAAGTGCTGCAAGGCATCACAAGGCAAGGGTGTCCTCTCACCATTTGTTGGGTTCTATTTATATTCTTTATATACATCATGTAACTTCTCAAATGTCTACTTTTGGCAAATAATTGAGTGCCTTCTCGAAAGACAGCTTGCAGAAAAACCTCACGACCCAATGCAGATGTTAAAGAAACCATAAATTTCTACTTCAGACTTTGTTTTCTAAATGGTGGCAGTACCTAGACCCACAATTTATCTAAGAAAAGAAGGAATACATGAGCTAAAGAAAGGTTGGCAGCCTGGCGGTGGTTGGTGCACGCCTTTAATCCCAGCACTTGGGAGGCAGAATTGGAACTCAGAAATCCTTCTGAGTTCGAGGCCATCCTGGTCTACAAAGTGAGTGCCAGGACAGCCAGAGCTACACAGAGAAACCCTATCTCGAAATAACCATAAAAAAAAAAAGAAAGAAAGAAAGGTTGGAATGCTTTAATTTTCCAAGAGACTCTCATTTTCAAGGTTTTTAATGCAATAGCCTCATGATTTCACAGAAATCCACTGAACTTTATTTATTAAGTTTCATCAAGATGCTTATTTCAAACCGAGGAGTAATGATCTAGATTCCAGTGTTCAGAGTTTCAGGCCATAATGGGCATAAGAAGAAATCATTCTTCCTCTATACTTTAAATATTTTAATTGGATTATCTCTGTTCCAATAGTACTTTTATTAAAATATGAAAACTGGTGAATAATCTAAACAAACAGAAACTAAGCATCCCAGTACAGTATAGGAATGTGTTAAATTTTTCCAACCAACTAGCTAAGAGACATGGCAGTAGGTCATATTTTTTGTATCTTGAGTCTCTTTCCTTAGGCTACTAGGAAAATGAGTAATAATTGATGAATTTTCCTAAGATGTGAAGGAATTTATTATTGCTAAGAACACTATTTGTCCATGACTATATGAAGTAATATTAATTACCATTTTCTTATATTAAGTCAATAGTGGTATAATTACTTTATGGCAAGTTTGTTTACATACCATAATAAGAATATCTTGAGCTGTGATTAAATGCTACAAAGCTATAATTAAGATATATCCAAAACGTAAGGATGTGGTTAATGGAAGGCACATTAAAGCAACTTCTAAGGTCAAAACTTTAATTTATTAAACATGAGTAATAGGTTTTAGTGTTTATTTTATCTTCCAGTTTAACTTTATTATTGTTGAAGTAAATATGTAATAAAGAACAATTCTTGATAAGAGTTTTTGACTATGGGATGGCAACCCCATTCCTCCACTTGGTGTCCTGTCTTTCTATTGGAGCTGGAGTCTACAAGTTCCTTTTTCCCACTTTTTGGCATTTCATCTAAGGTCCTCCCTTTGAAACCTGAGCATATCTCACCTCCCAGGTCTCTGGTACATTCTAGAGGGTCTCCCCACCTCCTACCTCCTGAGGTTGTCTGTTTCCATTCTTTCTGCTGGCCCTCAGGGTTTTACTACTGTACACACACACACACACTCACACACACACACACACACACACACACACACACACAAACATTACCTGATCTTGTTCCCCTTTTCCCCTCCCCGTGCCCTCTCCCACACTGGTCCCTCCCATCCTCTCCTGTGATTGCTTTCTTCTCCCTCCCAAGTGGGACTGAGAGGCATCCTTACTTAGGCCCTTTGGCTTGTAAAGTATAGAACACTTCATGTATTTGCATGCCATCCTCTGTATTGTTCCAATTTCAGTATATGTGCTGCCAAAGAGAGCACATTATGTATCTATTTTAAACAAGTAAATTTATACATAAATGAAAATACATTTAATATGTTTTACTATTTAAAATAATTCAGGGTTTTGTAATTTCAATAAGGAAATGCTCACATAAATGATAAAATATATAATGTTAAATAACTAATTGTATTGCCTCCTAAATTTTAAAAAGTGATATCATGGATCATTGTTCTTTTTACCTTATATATAAAGCTTTTAAAGACCATCTGCCTTTCTTTCTTTAATTTACTACTAAAATATAATATTATAGTCTGCAAACTTCACACATCAGAAATATGCAATCAAGCTACAAAACAAGTTGCAAAATGAAATGTCTTTGTGTTTTAATTGACTTAATTTTTTTCTGTTTGGGTTGCATTTGTAGTTATTTTCAGTCATGAGAAGCCCAGAGGCTACAGGTTGGACACCATTCTGCTTCCTTCATATGTTTATCTGACAGTGTTTACAGAGTATCTTAGCACTGGTCTTTGCAGAGTGTTTGGGATATAATCATGCATATGATGACATTATCATTACTTTCATTACCCTACGATGAAAAACATAACACAATCCAGTTCATGAATTATGAATATTTATGAACTAGGATAAAGTACAGGGCTGAATCTAAAGCCACATTGGGAGATAAGACTTAATACTGAAGGAAGGACCATCCAGATCCTGCCCCACCCGGGGATTCATCCCATATACAACCACCAAACCCAGACACTATTACATATGCCAGAAAGAAGCCAGGCATGGCGGCACACGCCTTTAATCCCAGCAGTCAGGAGTAAGAGGCAGGTGGATTTCTGAGTTCGAGGCCAGCCTGGTCTACAAAGTGAGTTCCAGGACAGCCAGGACGATACAGAGAAACCTTGTCTCAAAAAAACCCAAAACAAACAAACAAACAAAAATATGCCAGAAAGATTTTTCTGACAGGACCCTGATATAGCTCTCTCTTGTGAGGCTATGCCAGTGCCTGGTAAATATAGAAGTGGATGCTCACAGTCATCTATTAGATGGAACACAGGGACCCCAATGAGGGACCTAGAGAAAGTACCCAAGGAGCTGAAGGGATCTGCAACCCTATAGGAGGAACAACAATATGAACTCACTAGTACCTCCAGAGTTCATGTCTCTAGCTTCATATGTAGCAGAAGATGGCCTAGTTGGCCATCAATGGGAAGAGAGGCTCTTGGTCTTGCGAAGATTATATGCCCCAGTATAGGGGAATATCAGGGCCAGGAAGTAGGAGTGGGTGGGTTCGGGAGCAGGGCAGAGGGAGGAGGGTATAGGGGACTTTGGGGATAGTACTTGAAATGTAAATGAAGAAAATATATAATAAAAAAAATAAAATAAAAGACCTGATAACCAGTACTGCCTTTGGAATGCAGGGAATTCCAAGCTCAACAAATCCTGAATGGGTCTGACACAAAACTCGTAAGTAGCACTCCAAAATGGAGTCACTGAGAGGAAGCATTGGCCTATTCAGTGGCCCAATGATTATGAGTTTGAGCAAACTCTTTCTGCTTTGGTCTCAAGAGAAAGGCAGTAGCTGATCCAATAGAGGTGATTTCTGTAGTTTATCTTCGACCATGAGAACATCCAGTCCCATTCAGTAAGAATACTAAATAGACCCCAGAGAATGCTTGAATTTGCCAGTGTAAATGAAAGTTTCTGTCACAGATTTCCTCACAACTGAAATTAATAGGAAAGTGTGGACACTTAACAAATACTGTAAAGATTTATCCAAAACAAACAAACAAACAATCTATTCCCCAAAGACCTAAAATTTAACCAAACAGACTATTTTAAATAATAAAGATATAAACACAACTGAGTCCAATTCCCTTGGGTTGACACAAGATAATGTTAATTTCACTGCATAGCTCAGAATTCCTCTGACTTCACTCCGAGTCCAACTAGAGAAAGTAGAGTAATAATCTCTACTGGAAAGAGTCACCTTCTCGTTCTTCTCTGCATACTTGATTATATATGAATTGAACACATGAGTGGTCACTCTGGAACAAGACTGAAACCCTGAGCCAATTTTTTTTTTTTTTTTTTTTTTTTTTACAAAAATGCCTAGTGGTGGCATGTGGAGCCAGTATCCCAGGAAGTGATGTCCTTAGTCTCAGAAGACAGTGTAGCTAAATTCCAATATGAGTACTTACTGTCATGGTTTCTGTGGACATTTGCAGTACCCTGCTCCTGGGATGTGAGTTTCTTCATTTTTCAAATGTAGTTTTCTTCTGTTGGAAACTGTGATGAGACTTTGTCATATGAGTTCTGTAGTAAACCCTGTTACCAGGGTCCACATTCCAATACTGGCTCTCCTGCTGATAAGCTACGAATATGATGAGAGAGAAACATACAGCAATTGTGAGCAGTCTGGACTTGCAATTCTGCAAGACCAATACCTAATAATCTGTCCAAAGCCCTCAATACCTCTAATCATAGAAAGCACGTGATAGATACCCCAGAAGTTCCATGCATGTAATGCAAGCTGAGGAAATTATAGCGTAAATGTTTATAGATATAAAATAAAGTATAGTTTTCATGGCATTGTGTACAAATAATCATGTTTCAACAAAATTTTCTTGAGGGATCAAGTCGTCTATCTATTGAAGGCAGTATATAAGATGTCAGCAACTAATGACACGCTGATGATCTCATACATAATTTGTATCTATTTCTAACCTAGGTAGGTTTCTCTGTTGCTGTCAAAAATCACTGACCAAAACCAAATTTAAGAAGAAATTATTTGTTTGGTAAGGTCACACTCCACCACAGAGTAGGAATTCAAGTGAGAAACAGTAACCAAAAGCTGAAGCAAAGACCATGGAGAAATGCTAGTTACAGGCTTCCTCTCTGTGGCTTTCTTTCCTTGATCAGCTTGCTTTCTTACACAGTCCAGAACCACCTGCCGGGGGTGGCAGGAATCACAGTGGGTTTGACATTCCCACATGAATCACTAATCAAGAATGAGTCTAGCTTGTATCACATGGAAATTAAACGTAATCTAACATGCATCAAACTTTTGTAAAGGCCAAGAAGTTAAGACTGGTTTAGAAACATAATGTCCTGTGGGATTGTGCAGGCTGGTGAGAAAGCTTTTATTTCCACAGCCATAACTTCAGGTGAGGAGCTTTGTTATCAACTTTAACATGGAAATTTTCAGATACCAAGTTTATTTTGAAGAGAAAAATAAGAAGTATGTATATTTTGTTTTATATTTCTTTCTCACACAGACATATGCCCCTTTCTTTCTTCCTTTCTATTTTAGTCCCTCCCTCTCTCCCTTCCTCCCTCCCTCACTCCTCCTCTTCTTCCTCCTCCTCTTCCTCCTCCTCCTCCTCCTCCTCCTCCTCCTCCTCCTCCTCCTCCTCCTTCTTCTTCTTCTTCTTCTTCTTCTTCTTCTTCTTCTCTCTCTCTCTCTCTCTCTCTCTCTCTCTCTCTCTCTCTCTCTCTCTCTCTCTCTCTCTTTCTCTCCCTCTTTCTTTTCCTGTCAAAGGTAGTAAGGGATGGTTCTCTCTGCTGCGCTCAAATGACCATGAGCACTTTCCCCTTTTCAGGCAGGTAAGAGGTAAGATAATTGATGAGGCTTTCTGTTTCTCTGTACTTGGACATTCTTAAAAGAAGTCTGAAATGCTGAAAATAACATCGCCTTTAAAATAGTCTCTGAAAAGGAGAACACAACAGAACTCTCCAGATTCTGCTCTTTAAATTTAGCATTGTCGTCTATGTAAATGGAACTCTTTTACCAGTGATTAAAATAGGTGTTTTATGGGACATTGTGAGGAATATTTCATGAGCACCTTTTGTGTTTCTGTCCTTCTTGTCTCACTAGCAAGATGGTTTTACTCACATTGATAGAAGTGGGGGTTCCTCAGTGCACTGCGACCTTTGTTCCTATACTTTCCTTTGAAATTCTGCTTCTTTTAATCTTTCTGTGTGTGTCTAGTTTTATTTTTTTTAATGAACTTTCATATAGTCCAGGCTAGCTTCATTTGACCTTACTATGGAGTGGAAGATGACATTGAACTCTGTATCCTCCTCTCCCAAGCTTCCCTGTGCTGGTATTATTACAGGGGGTATTACAAGGTCTGCTTATGCAGGGCTGGACCACAAGCCCTCACCTCCGTGGCTCCTAGACAAACACTCCATCAGATGAACCATATTCACAACCCTCCTTTGAATAATCTCTGTGTCACAGCCACTCAACAATTGCATACTTACAGATTTATTTCTACAGACATCTATTTTTAGTCAAACATTTTCATCACTTTATGAGATTTTCTTTGTCTTTATTAAAGTTTTTCCAGTAAAGCAGAGAATTTTTTTATATACATTCTTTGAAAATTCATTCGGCTAAAAATAACCATCAATAGTACTGATGATTACATGAGATCCTGTTAGACACAGCATGTCAAGTACTGCCCCAGACATACTGTGTCATATTTTCTACTTTGAGCATTGCACACATTTAGAAAATTTTAGAACATTGATTTCACTTCTTCCAGCACTCAAGAGTCACCCCTGCATGCCGATAAAGAAATCAGATCAGCATTTCTTAAATCAAAAATATGTGGTACTTCAAGATCACATGGGATTTTCCTGTTTGCAGCTGTATTATAGCACTTTAGGCTTAGGTGCTTACAACAATACAGACACATCATCTTACAGTTCAAACTATGTTAAGGTGGCGTGAGAGGTAAGGCTACCATGACTTATCTTGTGTCTTATACATCTTTAAACACAGCATACTAAGCTAGTACGTCTTCTCTGATTTCTTTTCTTAATTTATGTTTTGCCATGACTGTGAACTCATGAGATCATCTGGACCAGTTGCTTCAGGTCAAGATGTTTTTATTAGCATCCTCTACTTCCCTATGTTGTGGACAGTATTTTGAGGTTTTAAGGTCTAACACAAATAAGACCTCATGTTTTGTATATATTAGGAAACATTTGTTACACATAATTGAGAATACAGCCAGCACTGTGGCTCATGTCTGTAATGTGAGTACTTGAGAGGCTTAGACAAGGGAATTGGTTAAAATTTGAGGCAAATATGGACAACAGAGACCCTGAGTTCAAAACACAAAACAACAACTGCAATGTCTCTCCAACGGAGTTCATAAACTCTTATTAAAGTCACATTGTGAAACATGAAGACTGAGCGTTACTGATGAATTTGCACTAATGTATCTGGTTATAAAGTCCTTCAGGAATATCGATAGGAATTATGGAGTGGTGACATTTGTATCTATCTGTTCTATTCTACCTGAAGCCAATTTCTCGTAGTGTAGGCCTCCCATGCTCAATACCAAGACTTTTACCATTTATCCTTAAATTAGTTGCAGGATTAGTTTGTATCCGAAATCTGATTAATTGCTTGAGAGAACTTCAGATCTCACTATTAGTGGATCCTAATTATGTGCCCTTGGTTTGCATCTCTCTAAATGTTACTTTACAAGTTATAAGTTGTATTTAATGGTTAGGAAGACAGATCCTAGGGACAGACACCCTGGTTTAGGTTGTCAAAACTGATATCTTCGTAACCATGTGGCCAAGAGAAAGGTGTTTATTCTTTCTAAACTTAGGGTTACTATTCCATGAAATGAAGGCAAGAATAGTTTGTTTTTAAAGTATGATTTAAAAAAAATTAGATATTCTTTGTAATTAAATTTGTACAAAACTGTGATAAACTAATGATTAACATTTTGATATGTTTACTGTTGTTGCCAATATTTGCAAAGAATTGTAGGGCCAGGCACCCAAAAAGTTGAGGCAAAACTGTTCTGAGTTTGAGGCAAGCCTGAAATAGTAGTAAGTCAGTGGCTATCCTAAGCTAAAGAGTGAGAGGCCCTGTTTCAAAAACAACCAACAATAATAAATAAATAAATGACTAAATAAACAAATAATGGAAAACCACCCAGTAAGTGCAAAAGAGATGACTAAGAAATTCGGAGCACTTGCTGCTCTTACAAATTCAGTTTCTAGAAACCACGGTCAGTGACTTATAACCAGCTTTAACCCCAGTTTCAGGGCATGTGTTCCCTCTTCCTGGCACACACACACACACACACACACACACACACACACACATACACACACACATGTGCGCACACATGAGAGAGAGAGAGACAGACAGACAGAGAGACACACAGAGAGTGACAGAGAGACAGAGACACAGAAGCAGAGACAGAGACAGAGATACAGAGAGACAGAGACAGACACATTGCAGAGGTGATATTGTGTGATAGAAATACATTTACCAAGGGTATCATTTCAGAAAGACAGCTATACAAATATAGTCTGAGCAAAAGCACCAACGGGTTCTTTAAATGCAGGTGGATTCCACTGGCATAAAAAGTTCCACAAAGAATTATTAATACATATAAGATGCTTCGGCAATTATTTTACAGAAAATAAATTGAGGATACTGACCCAACACTTTAATTTGAAATTCTAAGAAATCCAATGGAACGCAAAAGCTGATTGAACGCCATTTTAATCAATACACTTGGGAAGATTATTGTCTTAATTACAAGTGCTGCCTATAGCTCTGTAAAGTGATAGTTCAAACACAGTGGAAAAGCAGCGTCACTATCTTTCCAGAGATGGGAAAACATCATTGGGAGCCTTAATGCATCCCCAGTGAAGCCTACTAACTCAATTACCTTGTGATAGAAAAATGTGCGTTGAGGGAAAATGAGAAAACACAATGATTTCCATAGGTTCAATCAGCTAGGTTGAAATAACAATACTCCTAATCACAGATACACGTAATCATGAGATGCTGATTACAAAACTACTTGAGTGCTGAGCTTCCAAGATGAGGTGTGAGAGATTTGTGGGGGCATGTAAGTGTGTGTGCCGATGCACAGGTAAGCTCTTTCCTAGAGCTGTTTTTTTTTTAAGACAGAGATCGGAGTGACCAGTCAAAATGGACCAATCAATGTTAATAAATAAGATACCATCATCATCTGCCTTCAAGGAAGAGGTTTGGTTTGAGATATTGTATGCCAGGTGGTTTTATTTTTATTTATGTGGCCGTGAGTACATGCGGGCAGAACCTCTGGAAACCAGAAGAGGGCATCAGATCTACAGGACAATGACAGTTGCAAACTACCTAATGTTAGTGCTGGGATCTGAACTCAGGTCACCTGTAAGAACAGTTAAGTGTGCTTAGCTGCTAAGGCATTTTCTCCAGCCAACCCTTTTATCTTACTGCTGTCTATATTTTATTACTCAGTACAGCTCTGACTATGCAATTAAGTCTCTGTTTTCCATTTCTGACTAAGTTCCCTCCCAGGTCTCATTCTTAGAATATTCTGTTTCTTTTGTTGGGCTGATAGAGTTTGTTGTTTACCATGCATCTTGAAATCAGGTTTATCATAGTTCCTTTAAGTTACTTCTCACACTCCTTATGCTCTCTGTTATGTTTCTTGATTTGTATGGGCATTTTGCTTGTATGTATATCACATGTATGCCTGGTACCTAAGGAAATCAGACGCAGTTGTCAGGTTCATTGGAACTGGAATTATAAATTGTTGGTTATGATCCACTGTCTGGGTGCTGGGGACTGAAACTGTAGTCTCTGCAAAAGCCAAAGGTGGGGGTGGGGATTGTTGAGTCATCTCTGTAGCTCCTCCCTCTGCTCGTTTCTAAAACAAAACTCACAGTTTAAATCAGGGTTTCATTTTTAACTCAAAGCACAGTTAGTCATTTTTGACACTGATCATGACATGATAATAGTGGGCAGAAAACAAGTATAACTGATGAAAATTGTCATCCTACTTATTATAAGTATGCTACTAAGAATTATTAATAAACATAAAATTAAACAATTGCCTGAGAGAAGAGCAGAGCAGTAAGAGAGCACTTATTTTAAATGTGTGATGGTTTTGACATGGAAAGGAAATGTAAACTTACAGCTATGGGTTGCCCTGTTGCCATAGTAAACAAGATTGTAGCTTCTCACTTAATACTCCCATTTCAACTCAGTTATCAGCTATTTGTAAAGGAAATCTCCAGCTTTGCAGATGTGCATTCAGCTGTTGCTTATTCCAAGTTACCGAAGAGTACAATTTATTTTTAAAATATATTATTTTCATTCAAAGCAAATGACCAAAAGATGAATACAACTTTGGACAAAATTTATGAAGCTCCCAGTTCACAATATTTTATGAATTGTTAAACTGCATGTTCTTATTTTTTTGCAACTGATCTTTTCAAATTTGTCCACAAAAAACAAACTCAAAAATTTCAAACAAAACAACTTTGTCTGCCTAGGGCCATACTGGAGGAATGACAAATGGTTTTCGATCTCCTGGAATGCAGTCCAGGAGTTACCACAGCCACATGGGTGGGCCTTGGTGTGGCTCGCCCCAGAGAATATATGTATCCTGAGGACTTTATGCTGTTCTTGATTTCTGCTCTGCCTGCTGCTCTCACATCCCTCTTAATCAAAGAATTACATGAAAACGTTAAGGGGGCTTCCAGCCCCTCAGTGCATAGTATTTCTGGCCTTCAGAGTACTAATCACTTGATCACTTTCAGGCATTGCTGCTAATGCAGATTAATGACTCCATCACCATCCTAGAGAAGAACTTAGGGATGTACATTGTCAATGACTACCACCCTTAGAAAACATTTGGAAAAAAAAATAGTTCATGACGTTAAGTTGAGATGTTTTTACTAATGGCTCTGATGCAAAAATCAAGTACGGAATAGTATGAAGTTCAGAAAGGCACACTTTGTTTTTCATCATTTCATTTTTTATTACATATTTTCTTTATTTACATTTCAAATGTTATCCCCATTTCCTAGTTTTCCCTCTGAAAATCCCCTATCCTCTCTCCCCTCCCCCTGCTCCCCAACCTACCTACACTCCTGCTTCCTGGCCCTGGCATTCCCCTTTAGTGGGGCATAGAACCTTTACAGGACCAAGGGCCTCTCCTCCCATTGATAATGGATTAGGCCATCCTCTGCTCCATATGCAGAAGGGCACACTCTTATTGGTTAGGCTAGGGACTGTTTGTGGTCAGGGAACAATAACAATGGCAGTACTGGCTAACATTGCTCTCACTAAGGCTGGTCTGGTGATGATTAATTTCTTATATCTATTTTTGCCCTCAGCTTCCTGCTATGATTTATTAAGAATTGCTGATGAGTAGACACACATTTTGAGGATTTAAAGTTGATATGACTGACTTTTATATAAAATTTTGGATTTGTGCTTCTTTTAAGATTCTTACAAGATTACTTTTAAAGATAAATAACAAACTAATTTCTTTTTTCTTGGTAACCACAAATTGCTGCCTACAAGTAAGAGAAACTGGTTGTGAATACTTCCTTGCTTGCTTAAACTTGGTTAATCTATAACAAATTGCTTAGTTATGTATGTACATAGGTTTTTGAGAATAATTTATTTTCTTTACCTATACCATGTAATGTTATTTCTTGTAGAGGTATGAAAAACACATTGTTCTTTTACAATCATTCACTAGGAGAAAACTAAAATGTAACCACATTGTAATTGTATACTGTTTGAAAGATTTTACTGGGTTATATTAAGCGATGGTAGAAACAATATAGTATGGGAAAGGATGGGATGGTGTGGTGTTGCTGGCACAAGGCTCTCCCATCCATAACTATGTTTGTATGAATGAGGTTTGCATGAATGGGGTTGGAACATTGTTCCTTCCATCAACCTGGTGTGTGTATTTGTGTATGTGTGTGTAGAATACTTGGAGTCTGCTTGCTGGAGCTTTGCTCTAGCCATTTTATGTGTGCATATGTATGTGTCTGTCTGTGGGTCTGTATACATGTATGTATGTACGTATGCATCTATATTTGTGTGTATGAAGATATTGAACTCTGTCTTTTGTTTCATGCATTCAGTGTGTGTGTGTGTGTGTGTGTATGTGTGTGTGTATCTGTGAATTTTCTCTTTTTCCTTCCCTTTTTCTCCAGCCCCAAGGAGTTAAAATATTGCGTAGTTTTTCTGCTGGCCACAGAGAGTGCCAACCACGGTAAATTAAGCTTTGTTTCATCAGAAAGAAAAGGCTACTGAGCAGCTTCTCTATCTGACTGCCTTTGGCCCCTGTCCTTACCTGAATCCACTCTTGTCCATGGCTCTAATCACTGACCCCCAATGGCTGCCTGCCTCTGTTTACCCACCATGTGAATGCCAAAGCCAGAATCATTGGCATTTGTCAAAAATTCAGCATGAATGTAGAACTGTACATGTTATTTTTTTTCTGTTGATGGAATAAAATACCATGTCCAAAACCAACTTAAGGAGGAAGGGTTTATTTTGGCTTCTGTTTCCAAAAGGATAGGTTCCAACATGGTGGGGGGGAAGCATGCCATCAGCTGCCGCAGGAAGCTAGCAGATCACAGTTTTGTCTACAAATAGGAAGCACAGAGAAGGCACAGGAATTGGGGAACTCTTATGAACTCTCAAAACATGTCCCATGTTATGTACTTTCTCTCACAAGGTTATACCTTCTAAAGGAACTAATAGTTTCAAAATAGTGTCACCAACTATAGACTAAATGCTTGTGTGTCTGAGCTTGTGGGAACATTCCTCTTTCAAACTACACATACATTTTCTTTCATGTTCTTTCTGTGAAAATCTAGAGAGTATGGTGACTGATATCAAACACTAACATTAATATATTGATTTGAAATGATTGATGGGACTCAATTATATTCTGACACTTCATGAATACTGTACTAATTGAGATGCCTTTAAGCAGATTATAAATACTAAAGTCTGATTTTATAGGGGCGGGAAGCAAGACTTATGGTTGATTTTATCTTAAAACCTATGCTATTTTGAACATACTCATGCACTTCTATACTTGAACTCACATCAGTTCAAAACCCACCATCACAATTCAGTCTTCTGTTCAATTCCATTCTGTTATATCTATCCAACAGATGAACGGATAAAGAAAGCATGACATTTATGTGCACCGTGGAGTTGTAGTTTGTCTTAAAGAAAAATAAAATCATGTCATTTTCAGGAACATAGATGCAATTGACATCATCCTATTAAATAAAAGAGTCAGATTTAGAAAGACAAATGCTGAATGTTTTTCCTTATGATGAAGTGTGTGTGTGTGTGTCTGTGTCTGTCTGTGTGAGTGTGAGTGTGTGTGTGTGTGTGTGTGTGTGTGTGCATAAAATCACAAAGAGATATGCATAACATGAAAGTTAAGCTTGTTTGAGTGAAGAAGGAAGTTTCTAGTGTGGGTGAGGGGAAAAGACAGAAAGGCAGCCTTGAGGAGATGAAAATTCCCCCTTGAAGTCCACTAGTGTGTACAATTAATATCTTAGTTTAAAAGTAATCATCTCAATTTAAGTAAGGAAAGCACCCCAAAACCAAAAGAATATACAAATAATCCAAATTTTACTCTTGCATGTCTCTTCCTAAAATGCATCAGTTATATGTTTAGAACTTGACCTACACCTAGTAAACTTCATCCTGCATAGTGGATTTTCCAAATTGTCTGTCTTAGTACAATTGCTGTTTGGAAATAACCACTTGCTTGTGTGTTGTCAAGAGTGTTAGTATACAGGCAATTCTACTGGCCTGTCTCAGGGACCTAGCAGCTGCTTATGTTATGACCTGCCACTGCCTCCAGGGGCATCAGTGGTTTGCATAGCAGATAAAGGGACCCTCCACCCCACCCCAGGTCTTTTGATCATGTTCTCTCTCAATCTCTCTCTCTCTCTCTCTCTCTCTCTCTCTCTCTCTCTCTCTCTCTCTCTCTCTCTCTCTCTCTCTCTCTCTCTCTCCCTCCCTCTCCCCCTCCCTCTTACCCTACCCCTCTTTCTCACCTCTCTCCCTCCCTCTCCCCCTCTCCCTCCCTCTCCCCCTCTCCCTACCTCCCCCCCCCCTTGTGGCTCTGTTCCTTGTTTGTCTCTATCCTTTCCCAAGTACTCATTCCACTCTTATTACCTGGCTACTCTCAGCCCTATTATCTAGCCCTGCCTCTGGATGCCCCTAATTAACCTAGAGTGTTGATGTCTGCTTTTACTAAATAAAGATCCTATATGAATATGGGATAGGACATAGTACAATGTTACTAACACAAGAGGAACTATTTTTAAACTATATAGTCACTCTAGGCAAACACTCTAGGGTACCATCTTCATGAAATTATAGCTGGGATCCATTTAAAACCCAGTGTCTAGGGGTGTGCATACTAGGTATTGATGAAGATATATTTATGCCTCTACTTTCCAAACACCACTATTACTTTTTGATATCCTTGGATGTCCATGCCACATTGGTACAGCAGCTCTGACCTTGGCCCTACTTCTTGGTTCTTTATGCTTCTCAATCCTCCTATTCACCCTGCTGTTTATAGAATTTTCTGTTTCCTAGTTTTTTCTTGTAGTCACAACCAAGGCCCAGGTGATTTTAGTTTTGCTGAAGGATTTGGAACTGAAGCTATGGGATGTGTAGATTTCTTATCTATAAGATACAATCCTGCCAAAATGTATCAACATGGATACTTACAGAATTGGGGTGAGAAGTAAAATATACCTTCTTTTTCTAAGGGGAAACTTTTCAGGGCTAGATCAGAATACTCATAATTCTAAAGTCCCTGGTTGTTTTAACACAGACTAAAAATCTATATTCATTGGTTAAAGGGTTTGTGGTTTCTGTTTGTTTGCTTGCTTTGTTTTCTTTTATTTAGTTTGTTTTTCCTTAATATTTTGCAGTTAAAACTCCATTTAAGCGTGTAGTGTTCTTCCTTTTTGCTGGCCAATTGGTTCCTGTAGTTTTAACTTCTAACATTCACATGGTAGCAATTGTGTGATATCTAGCTACCTCCCTTCTCTCTCACACTTTCATTCCACTGATACTAACCCAGGAACTCTATTTCTTAGGAGAAACTGATGTCCAGGTCTAGTGCCTTCAAAAGTACTGACTTTTTTTTTTAAATGCATGAACCATGATCCCCTCTTCTTTACTAGGTTTAAAGAACCTTTGAATATTCAGTGGCAGAAGCAGACAGAATTCCCTGATGTCTCTTGTTATAAAACAACAACAATAAATCTATGCAATCCAAAAGTATATTTCTTTCAAATATATTTCCGTGCTTTCTTTTAGTCATTTAAATCGCTTCCTGGGATTTAAGGATATATCTTCATGCATGTCTCTCCTCACTTTCTTTTAAGACTGCTCTAAGTAGTTGATAACATTTATTTTGAGGTTATCAAAGACAAGATTAGTCTTCTTTAGAATACACCCATGTATTTCATTTCTGCTATAAAAACCTGAGATGCATCAACATGTCACAAAAATAGTACCTGTAAGTTCTATGTGGAAATTCTTAATTCAATGGAATTCAGTACTAACAATGCATTCATTTGGTTTTGTTTGCTTTTTTAAATTTTTGAGACCATTATTACATAACCAAGTCTGATTGTTCATGCTGCTCTTGAACTCACAGTACTTCTGCATCTGTTTCTCCAGGGCTGAGAGTTCAGACTTATATTTCCATGGCCAGCCTAAGTTATCATGTGGAACGGGAGACTTTTGAGGCTGAATCTATGTCCTGATTCTTGGACACAGGTTGCTTTGGCACTGTACAAATATTGTCAATTCAGCTGTAGTTTGTAAATAACCCCAATTAGTGGTTTGTTTTGTGTTTGGTTAGTTGGTTGGTTTTGTTTTTGTTTTGTTAGTTTGTTTGTTTTGTCATTCTTTTTCATTTAAGGTAAAACATTCTTTGATAATGAGTACATTATTATTAGTAGTAGTAGTACATTATTGCAGGAAATCCATTAAACTCTCCAGTGTAACCTAAGCACCTTAATGTTGATCCCTAAAGTGGATGATGCGTGTGTAGAAATTCTCCAAAGAAAATCAGAACACAAATGAGATCTCTCGAAGAGGAGGTCAGTGAGTCGGGAGATGGAAAAGCCTGACTGAAATGTTTTTTTCTGAATCTTGAAAACCTCAAAACTTGAGTGCAACCTCAAAGTTGAGTGCATTTTCTGAAATTCTGTGCATCCATTTCCTCTACCCTGGCCTTGACAAAATCCACAGCAAGAGGCAACTTAAGAAAGGGATGTGCTCTCTTTGGTAGCAGTGTGGTGGAGTCATGGCAGCAGGACCATGAGGTCCCAGTTCACACTGCATCATCAGTTGGGAATCAGGAAGAGACAAGGGTCTGTGCTCGGATGGCTTTCTTCTTTTTATTCAACCCTTGATCCCTAGCCATGGAAATGGTACCCCCACATGTAGGGTGGGGCCATTCCCAACTCAATTAACCAAATTAGAAACTCCCTCACAGATGTGTCAAGAGTTTTTTTGTTTTTTCTTTTTTTCTCAAGGTGATTCTAAATCTCATCAGGGTAACAATTAAAATTACCCATCACACTCAGGAAGCATTTATGCAATATCATGGGTACTGGTCCAAAGAGGGACTATATGATGCTAACTGGCCTCCTTTGTGCTTATAGAAGAGTTGGCTGTCATAGGCTTTAAATATTTCATGCTTTCCTGGAAGAGAAGCATACTCTCTAAGCTCTGTGACAAATGGGGAAGATGATACATTTCTAACACCACTGAAGGCAGAATTCATTTGTTTCTACTTCTTTGGTTTGTGACATTCACACAGATACAGAGTGATATTTCTTTAACAATGACAAATGTTCAAATCCTCTAAAGATGGCTCCTTTTGATATGTGTCATCTGTTGAGTGTTAACCATAGCAATAGTTTGCTGCAGTATAGATAGATCATAGCAGAAACAATAAGTAGAAAAGAGAGTTGCATGAAAGGGCATTAAAGAGATAGAATGCTTAAAGATCAGTTTAATTTATTGAGAAGCACGCGGTGCTCACTAGTGCAATGACAGATATTCACATTGTCTTTCTAATTTTTATATTGAAACAAACATACCCTCACTGCTAGAATAACTGCATGTGAGTAATATTCTGCATATTTGTGTATAGAATTAAATTCAGACAATCAAACAGTTCATCAACCGCATATAACAAACCTATAGCTCTGCATATAGATTGCTTCTCCTTTGCCACTTTAAGGATGTTGATCCTTCTATTTTCCTTCTATGAAAACATGCATAGGAAAACAATAGAGAGGCTGAAGTAACATGTCTGCCCCCAAATCACTATAGAAAACTGATTTTTATGAAAGAGTTATCAAAAAGCCTCACTATTCAGAAGAGCTTAGCAGCCTAGAAGACCATACAGGAACTGGCAGTATTGCATTCATTCTGCTGTGTTGACGAATACCAGGATGGGAACAGGATGGGATAGAGCAAAGCCCGAGGGGCAGCAGATGAGGGAAAACCCTCATCACAGCTGGGATGGCAGTATTTCTGGGCTGAAGATGAAAATCTCTCAGGTTTCCCTTAGGGTTGCCCCTAGCTATGGAGGACTAAACAAATCTGCTTGATTTCTAAGCCCAAGTCACTCATCTACAAGAAAGATGAGTATCTGCACTTCATCCTGTTGAACATGGTGCTGTTTGAACAAGAATACAGACAGGGCTGGAGAGTTAGATTAGTGGTGGAAGGTGTGTATAAGGTATGCTTGATGCCCTGGTTTCAATGTCCATACCACAAAAACGAACAATAGAAATTAACATAAATGTATCAAAACTCTTTGCAATCAATGAAAAGTTGTTATGGGACAGAGTGAATATAATGAATGGATCAATAATTAATGGTCAAAACACTGAGTTCATATATTTTCCCATAATGTTGAGGGAGGTTAGGCAGTACGATATGGCATCACATCTATAACTGAGCACAGCAACCTCTGAAGTATATTTGAATCCCTTTAGATTGATCCCCACCCTGACATAATACCCTATTATCCCTATTTTTCTAGGATGTGCATGAATGTTTTGCCTGAATGTGTATCTGTGTGTCACATGGGTGTGTATGCTGCCCATGGAGAACAGAAGAGAGCATTGGATTCCCTAGAACTGGAGTTATACATGGCTGTAAGCCACCATGTTTGTTCAGGAATTCAACTCAGCTCCTCTGTAAGAGCAGCCAGTGCTCTTAACTTCTGAGCCCTTTCTCCAACCTCCAGCCTCCAGCCTCTAGTTTTTAAGGCTAAAAATGGATCGGATCACAGAATATGCCTCATTTCTACATTTAAACATGCACACACATGGGCATAAGCATACAGAGAAAGAGAGAGAGAAAAAGAGAGAGAGAGAGGGAGAGAGAGAGAGAGAGAGAGAGAGAGAGAGAGAGAGAGAGAGAGAGAGAGAGAGAGAGAGAGAACCAACTGAAAGAAAGTACTTCAGAAATGCCAGCCAAGTCCAAGCTTCATAAATTGACCCCCCTTCATATTGTCCTGGGTTACATCTTTCCAGAGCAGCTACCTGGAGACAAATGACAATTGGTTTTGACTAGTGAGAATAATCCAGCCACAGGAACAACCAGTGACTGTGAAAAATCAGCCAATTTCTCATTTCTTGTTCAAGGAAAGGAACAGCTTGCCTTCGCAAGGCTTCCTGAATGGGAGCACATTCTTCATTAACCCACTCACGACCTGCCAGGATACCAGCTGTTCAGAAGAACGTGATGTTCTGCGCTGGGATTACAGTTGCAAACTAGGCTCATAGCAATGGTATAGGATATTACTATCTTGAAAGAGAATTCAAAAGGGATAGTTGTCCTGTTGGTACAAGTGAGTGGGATGTCTGTCTTTCATGTTGACTGCTAAATACCCAGCAACACAGCATGCCCAAAACTTAGCAGTTGTTTAGTAAATATGTTCTGGATGAATGAATGAATCAGTAGATAAAATGTGGATGTAAAAACTTCAAGAGAAGTGACTCACTGCACAGCATCACAGACCACAGGAAAAACTGTGCAGCTTCCTCTGAGATGAGCACCTAAAAGGCAGCTGTCTGATTGAAGACTCGACTCCAGCATGGGTTGGCAACTCAGGAAAGGTGCCTCCCTGCTGGAGCTCCCTACATGACCTGCAGCCTCCTCCTCTGGACAACCTTCCTCATTCCAAAATTTGCAGCAGATGCTTATCAGGCCAAACTGTGGCACTGCACATCCTTAGCATGTTTGATGAGGGCTTGCTTCCCACTGGTTCTTGGCTGGACAATGTGGTACACTCACTCATTACTAACATGTAAAACTATTCCTTGGAATGTGAAGTGTGGTTTCCCTGGCAGGGTACCAGTTGGAAGACTCTCATAGAGAGTCACATTTGTCACATAAAGCCTTATGCAGTTCAACCCTGACAGTGCAAGTTTAGCAGCATGAGCCTTTATTTCCCTTCACTGCCATCAAACCTACCGCTTTCCATGGAATGTTCTCTGTGCCCTGGTGCTGAGAATATTTTGGGGCAATTCAACTGTTAGTGTTTTATTTTTTCTTTCCTTTCTTCAAGCTAGAATGAAAAACAGGTATCTTAAAGATGATTCATATCTTAAAGATGATTCAGGGTTGGCATCAAAGAACTATCAGTAACCCAATCAGGTCTCTCCAGAAATGTGTTCTGTTGCCAAATTCATTATCTCTAAAATTTTCTGTATTTCTTACACGTCCGTTCCTTCCTGTGTCCTTCTGCTGCCTAATGATCTTGTTCTCAAGTCCATGAAGGTGACTCTGACTTTATTTCTTCTGGTCTTCCTTGTAGAACACAGCTCCCACTGTGTCTTTTTTCTTTGTGCTCTCTTTGACATCTTTCACATTCAACGCTTTTCTCTCCTTTTATATTTAGATAAGACTTCACTGAAGTCAAAGATCACTGCTGACTGTCTTCATTTCTTAACACAGAGAACTGACTAAGGACAACATTCACAGGAATGTCACCCATATCAGGACGTGGGTAGCCCCTGAGCATGTCTCTTTATCTAAGTGATGACTTCTCAAGACCTCTGGTTCTCCATTTTTTTTTCTGACTTACCAGTCTAATGGGTTGGTATTTATACTTTTACTTGTATTTTTGATGCTGCTAAGAACATAGTAATGGCTCCATGGATTTACCCATCACTGGATGAAAAGGCTCTGATAGGTTCTCTCCTTCTTCTACTCCCACTTCAAAACAAAACCAAGAAATCAAACAAACAAACAAACAAAACCAACAAAAAAATCTCCACTTCTTTCCCCTGAAGTAATTCCTGAAATTTGTCCTTCAACTGTCAAGAAGTCATTCCTACCAGAATGATGCTGGAAGAAAAGCACAGCTAATAACTTTGCTATGACTGGGGGTAAGCTATTGCTTAGAAATGCAAACCTCACGACTCTAAGCAAAAACCACAGATCTTTGGCAAAGTTATTAGAGAAATGACAACTGGGTAGTCTTATTCACAATGACTTTGGCCTTTAACTCCCAAGTTCTTCTTCTCCATAGATGTAAAGGTTAAAACTCAGATTATCTCTTCCATATAGGTTTTAGTTCCTCTAACCAAATACAGTCTCCATTTTAACCTCTTGTCCCATGATTTGTCTGAGGAAATACGAAAATAATTATTATTTATCTAGATGGGGCACTGATGCCAGACAAAGAAAATTATTCCACTCAAGTTTAACTAGTAAGCCAGAGGTTTTTCTAGTGACTTATAGGAGTTTGTGTGATGAGTTACCTATAGAAGCATGGATGCCTAAACAAACAAATAAAACCCCAAAACAAAAGCAACAACAACAACAAAAATCTCTACCCTAGGTAGGTGACAGCTCAGGAAAGATACATCTATGGAGCACTCCCCATAACTTGCAAGCAGATCAATACTTTCCTAAAATCTGTTACTGTTTATGTAACCTTTGGGAGGGCCCCAGTTAATCTTGTAATTTTCATGATATTCTAAGATTTGTATGTTTTCTTTGCTTTGAGAGTGGCATAAGCCCTACCTAATTCCCAAGTCTCAAGGATTGTCCTTCCAAGGACTGACTATTTAAATTCAGACAAAATAGATACATTGTGCTCCTATATTCAATTATCATTGTGGCATATCATCTATGAGGACAAGACAATATTTAGTGATTTAGCATAAGCTATTGAAAGATGAAAATCCTAGTACCAGCCTGCAATCTAAGGAGGTACTTAACTTCAAAACACCTTTGCCTCACAGAAGGACAGTATGGCTATTGAATATGTTAATCAATAAAGGCTGTATGAAATGACATCTGATTTTGAAAATTACCTTATAATCCAGTCTCCTAACTCAGATCAATGTTTGTCTTCATCGGCCTTGATCTGAGTCCCCTCTATTCAGATGAAACGTATTTACTAACATATTTTGTTTCTGATGAAAACTCCGACAGCATCTTGCACTGCATCCTCTCAGTATTTGCTAAATTGAATTGGCTTAGCTAAGTAACAGGCCTCATCTCAAGAAGAGGCTCTTCCTGGACCAAGCTGCTGACTGTAAATTGTTTCCTCTTCAGCTTCTGGATGGGAGTGAATCTATAATCAGTTAGGAGAGCCACGGAGTTTATTGGAAGAAGCCTGTGCTCTGGCTCCTGATGTGTCTTACTGTTACAGATTGCACCCTACCAGACAAAGACAACCGGCTAGTGGTCAGCTCCAAATGAAGGAGAGATTGATTCCGAAGACAGAGATTCACCTTATTACCTCAGTAGCTTGTCTCCATGAACCACCGAATATTATCGTCTCAGTCAGAGATGAGAAACTGAGGTGGCAAGAATGAAGTTGCTCTGTCGGTGACATGACTATTTCTAATCCTTTTAGATTTTATTTATTTTCATTTTATGTAGATGAGTATTTTGCTAGAATGCATATCGTTGTACTACATGAATGCAGTGCTTGTGACAACCAGAAGAGGGCAGAAGCTAGCCTGAGACTGGATTTACAGACCATTGTGAATTACCACAAGGACACTGGGAATTGAATCCAGGTCCTTAGGAAGATCAGCCAGAGCTCTTAATCACTGAAACATCTCTCCATCCCCAATGATGTTAACTTTTCATTTGTAATTTTTAGAATGGAGCTGCCTTATTCTATTGTTTGTGAATACCTCTCTCACAGCAGTGGGAACTCACTAAGATGTTGCCGTGTTCTTTGATTAAAAACTTAGCAAGAGCTAGAGAGATGGCTCAGCAGTTAAGAGCACTGATTGCTCTTCATAAAGGTCCTGAGTTCAGTTCTCAGCAACTGCATGGTAGCTCAAGGCCATCTGTAATGGAATCCAGTGCCCTTTTCTGGTGTGTCTGAAGACAGCTTTAGTGTACTCATATACATAAAAAGACTTAGAAAAAAGAAATACTTTTAAAAGTTAGATTCTTGGAACTAGAAATATAGCTAAACACTTGCTGCTCTATTTAAACTTCTTTTTATGCTTTTTGTTTGTTTGTTTGTTTTTGTTGTTGTTTGTTTTTGTTTTTGTATGCCTGTTTTACCTATGTACATGTCTGGCCAACATATGCATGCAGTGCTCATGAAGGCCAGAAGAGGGTGTCAGGTCCTCTGGGACTGGTGATATAGACAACAGCTGCAATGTGAGTGCTGGGAATTTAAACCAGATCCTCAGAAAGAGCAACAAATGCTTTTAATGGCTCTGTAGCCAAGTACTGTTCTTGTAATAGATACATGTTAAGTTTTCAGAGCCCAAATAAGGCTCTGTAAGCAGAGCCTCTGTTACAACTACCTGTAACTTCAGATCAAGGGTATCCGATGCTCTTTCTGGCCTTTATGGCACCTGTATGACGTACACATACATACACTATGCCCACAGCATGTTTATAAAATTCAAACATAATACCGATAGCTTTAAAAAGTTAGATTCTTAAGCTGCTTAACAACTATCTCTTCAACTATAGTTTGCATCTCAGCAGCAGTGACATCACAGTCAGTGGGCAAGCTGAGTCCCTTGGAGGAGACCTGGCTAGAATAAATACCAAAAAGACAGAGCAAATTTGCATTCAGTGGGATACCTGATTGAGGTGAAAATTGCAGATAGCCCTGGGGACAATTGTATTTGATGTTAATTCTGTTCTCTTTGTGAGGGGCTGTGAACAAGGAATGAGTCAGCACTCAGGTGGTTCCCTGTACACCTTCTTCCCACCTTAATTTTAAATAAATGCTTGAGCTGGTGATTGGGTGGAGAAAAGAGGTGAAGGTGGGGCTGAAGGTTTTGGGAGGAAAAGAGAGAGAGAGAGAGAGGATGATGGAGGACAGAGGAGGAGGTGGAAGGAAAGCAGAGCAGAAGCACATGGGTTGGAGAACTGCAAGTATAAGGGGTCTCATAGATGGGGAAGATGGTAGTGTAGTGGTAGATCTGCCCAATCTAGGAATGTATTCATATTAATTGAGTTTTCATGGCCTGGGCTTATTTTGGTTGTTAAAAGTTTGTTTTAAAAGTTAGATTCTTGGAACTAGAAATATAGCTAAACTATATGGTTATTATAACTATATTGCTGAGTCTTCACTATGGAGAAAGAATCCTGCTGATTCCTGAATATCAAGAGTGTATAGAAGGGGCATTCTGGATAACTTTGTTGGTAGACCATCAGCACACAGATTTCCTCTTTGAAGGTGGTTTATCTCTGACATAACACACTTCATCTGCATGCTTGAGTTGAAGTCATCTCCCCACCGGCCTTAGTGAGTTTTAGGCCTTATCCTATGGATCTGATGCAAATGAGGTGATTTTCCTATATCAGCAGGCACAACTGATGCCTTCTAAGAGCAGATGAAAACAGCATGCTCACCTCCCTTCCTTCCTGTACTAATCTTCTTCCATTGTTCACATTTTAACTTTAAGAACTTGCTCGTCCCCATTACCAGGATAATAGCCCATTTCTCTCTTCTGTTAAGGTATTTGATTAGGCTCACCTGTGGGCAGTTTTCAGTTTAAAAGGGGTGAGCTTCTCCATGCTGCAGTCATGAAACCCCACTTATCAATTGCTCCAGTATGCACTGGATGAGCAGCAATTGAGAGAGCGGACTACCCCCTCTGCTAATCACATAGCCAAATGGAGTTTGCTCTCATTTGCTTAATCATTCAGCTGTAATTGAATCCTGATGGGAAGCTGGCTTTCCATCCCAATGCTTCGCCTTCTCCTGCAGAGAAGGTGGTAAAGTAGCCATGTCTTCTCTCCAGCAGCCCCAGGACACTTTACAGACCATTTCATTCCCGCCTCTGCATAATGCCTGCCAGACATGGAGGAATTACAGCACTGAGATAGTGTTGACCACTGCCCATAGACATCTTCCCCATTGTTCTCTTGCTGCATCATTGTGCACTCTATAACAAAACATAATGACCCATCCATCCCTTTCCTTCTCTGAGGCCATCATCCTCAGAGCTACCTTTGGCTGGAATATCAGTACATAACAAAATGGCCACCTCCAGTTAGCTACAATTCAAGTGGAGGCACACCAATGAGTATTTCTAAGCATCTACTTCTATGTTGCCTGCAGCAGATTCATCCAGTGTTGTTTCCAGACCACCAGCATCAGCATCACCTTAGAACTGAACTGAATGCTGTGGGTCTGGACATGAGGTGTTAGCGAAGGACATTTGAAGGGATACCCAGATTCAGTTCATACCATCTGTGTTCAAAGGCTGAATAGTTTATATCCACGTCATCAAAGGAAAATTATCAAAAAATGTTGAAGGAATGTGTTAAGTCACCAGGTAGTTAATATGCACTTTTTGCATTTAGGGGTAGATGCTTTTAGGTAACATAAATGTTCTATTTATCATAATCATAATTTATCATAAAAGTATATAGTTCCTACAGACTCTAGCACTTATCAATATACCAAAAGGCAATAGTCACTATTGCAGTGTTTCATTGATGGCATTTTCTCGCCCTATTTCATTTGTACTTTCTATTTGGAATTATTCTACAAAGAAGTTCCATTCATTTTTGTATATTCACTTGCTCATTCTGGCACTGGTAGCCACATAAAATTGGTTCAGTAAATATTAGTTCAATGATACCATTATTTATTTTGCTCTTGCCACTGACTTCACTTTACTCGGGGGAAGGTTATTTATGTTGATACCCAAATCCATTTGATATCCACCTAGTATTTTTATCCATTCTTTATGTTTATGCATTTCTTATTTCTTCACACTGAATGGTGACCCAGGCTGTCATATGGGTTCCTGTCTACAGTCATAGAGTTATCCATTTTCCAAGGGAGACATTGTTTAGATTGTGGAAAGATTTCTCCAAACCAACAACTGGATGCTAGCTAAATATGTGAGTTGAGAGATATCATTGAATTTAGACCTTTTATAGAGCACTAGCATATGTGTGTATATGCACAAACATATATGCAGCTCACTCCTTTCTCCCTTTCTAAAATGTGTATTTATTTTAAGGATCCAAACTATATTATTATGTGGCAGGGCTCATGGCTTCTGTGTAGTTATTCTGGCAGCTATGATCCCAACTGCCAGTAATGACTTTATCTTACTTTGCTCAACCGAGTATAGAAAGCAGCTTCAGATTGATTGTGAAATGGTATTCCCACAAAGAGGAAGTTTACAAATAAGAATACTATTTTCCATACAATTCTTAGCCAAAGCATTTCTCATTAAACACTGTTATTCAGAGTTGATGCAGGTCCACGTGTCCTTAGGTTCTTCAAACATTCATAATACAGTAAGGCACATTGCCACAGTTGGCAGCGATCCTTCCACATAGTGGATATAAGGCCGTATGCTGTAATGGTTAGTTCTCATGGTATGTTCTTTGGAGGAGCATATGACTCCTCTAGCTTATACCCACCTTGCCATTTTCCAAACAACACAAACTATGCCTGCCACCACGCAGTTCTTTTGTACTGGGGTGTTTTGTTGAACCTCTCTCACTCTGAGAACCCCTGTTTCCCACTTGTTTTCCTCTTCAGCTTTTCACTTTACACAGTGTTCTCTCCAGAGAAGGACTCTGGGTATAGCCTTTAGAGTTCATTGTCTTACATCCATTGCAGTCTACCTCAGTTTCATTCCTTTTGCATAAAGGAATGGCTCCTGTTAGCAGCTAAGGAGAATTCTGACTTGTATATTAACCAGTTTCTTATCCAAACTTTTCCTGTTAAAATTGACATATTTTCATTGGTGGTAATTACAGATAAAGTTCCATAGGAATATGCACACTTTTATCAAGATAAAGTTGCAATTCATTTCTGTAAAAGCCTAGGGTAAAATCTGCTTCTCCAAAAGGAAACTGTGCTAACATCGATAGAGTGTCAAGCCACTTTTTGTCGGGATTGAGCCATTGCACAGGGTCCACTGCACAGTGCCACTAGAAATGAGCAGATCTTTCTGTATTCTGAATCATCTCCAGAACTTTATATTCAAAGGAAGTTGTGGTAATTAAACAACTTTGATGGCTGTGTGTTAGTATGTGATAGAAATTTAACACTTCTCTTATATCTCCTGTTACTTATCTCTTCAGGTGTCATTTCTAAATGATTCTAAATCTGAATTTGGATTCTTTTGCCCCATTTACTTTTGAGTCTCTTAATATTTTGCTTACTTTAAGCATTATTCTATAGAAAAGGCAATTACCAGGTGTGTGACTGTATCTGCATCCTGGTCTCTAACCTGTGTTATCTTTTCCTTTGTTCGTTCTTTCTTTCTTTCTTTCTTTCTTTCTTTCTTTCTTTCTTTCTTTCTTTCTTTCTTTCTTTCTTTTTGGGGGGGGGGGGAGTTGAGACAGGGTTTCTCTGTGTAGCCCTGGCTGTCCTGGAACTCACTCTGTAGACTAAGCTGGCCTCGAACTCAGAAATCCATCTGCCTCTGCCGCCAATAGTGCTGGGATTGAAGGTGTGTGCCACCACTGCCAGGCTCGCATTTGTTTTCATGGAACAAATGTTCTAAGTTTGCATAAAGTCCAATTCATCAGTTCTTTTTCCTCTGTAGATTCTGGATTTTATTTTATTTTATTTTTCTAGATCTAAAACCTGATCACTAAACTCCAAGTCATACAGTACTCATTTATTTTTCTTTTAAGTTTTCCGGAATAGGTTATATACTCTTGTCCAACTTCTATGCAAAAAAAGTATTAAGAAGAATAATAGATACTTGTTGATATTTAATCCATATATAGCTGATTTTTGCACTAATTGTTGAAGACTGACCTTTTTTCTTTGATGGCCCTATGCATCTTTCTTTGCTGGTGGACTTTTGATTTTACATATACATATGTAAAATCATATATATATATATATATATATATATATATGTGATATGTGTATACAAATATGTATATATGTGATTATATATATAATCACACTGTCTATATATATATACATATATAATCATACCATATATGTATATATATATATATATATATATATATATATATATATATATATATATAATCAAAAGTCCTTTTAAGCATTTTTCTGATACTTAAACTTAAGGAAAATCAGAGTCCCCATTCAGCACAATTCATACACATCCACCTAATAAGACTGATCAATCACTTAAATAATTTATACCCAATTATAGCTCTAGGATTATAGGCAATATCATATGTTGAATTCTATACCCCTTAATCTAACCCCTAAATGGATATAGCATTTTTCCTTTGGTTATAAAGGCCATGAGACAAATCAACTACTTGAACTTAGTTCTCTCCCTACTGACACCAAATAAAGAAAGTCGAGCTCAAATCTTTACCTCTAAGAAAAAGTCTGGCCAAGCCTCTCAGTTAACCTTGTTTCACTCTCTATGTTTAATTTTTTCATTTGCCTTTAGATTTTTGCACAAACTTTTTAAGACTTCAGCAAAGGGTTAACCTCTGAAACTTAACTCAAAGCCATATAAGTGGTAATGGGGGAAGAACATAAGAAGGCCAATGGAGCAGCTGTGTTTGAACCCTTGTGGTTTCTCCTGCTATAGCAGTGGAAAGCTAGTTTTAGACATTCATACAGATCAGAGATTTAGAGGCAGAATAAAGATGTCCTAGACAGTGAAAAAAAGCTTGGTTTTTCTGCCCTCCTAGTGCATCTGTTTGGACTGGGACAGTTGCCCTCCCACTTCATGTCACTCATAGGGATCAAATTCATCATTCTATAGACCCAGACTTACAGCTAGTTTTCTCTTCTTAAGATTATGATAGCATGTGAGCATACTGCTCTTCACTGTATGGTTCCATGATGCTTCCTGAGGTGATAATTGAAATTTAATGACGTTTAAAACAGTGTCCGTACTCAGACTGACTGTCCATGCCACCTAACACTCACACCAGTCTGAAACCCGCCTACATGAAGTCTCTTCTTGTGCTTTAAAATGTTGGCACAGGTTTCAACAGACTCTGGTAGTATTTTATGATTCCAACCTCATATAATGAGTTAACTTATTAATCTCCTGGCTACTGAAGCATCTTATGCAGATAGATTCATATTATACTACAAGATTTTTTTTGATTCATCAGTGAAGCCATTTGAGCTTGTATCTTTTTTTTTCTGAAGGTCTTGAAAGTTTTACAAATTGATATTTATAACTTATATGGGATCATGCAAATGATTTAGGATTATTCAGATGATAATTTTACATTCAACGTTCACAACATTCATAATTTGTATATTTCAAAGGAATCTTCTATTTCCTCAGTATTTCTGAGTTTAAGGACATAAATGACCATCACATCAATGAATAAGATGCCCTCCCGATTATATTTCTATTTTATCTCTCACACATTCTTTGAGATTTCTTTCTTAGCTTAAGATTTATCTATTTTATTGTGCCTTTTAACAATGATATTTATTCATGTATTGTCTCTTCTCTAATGTTTCTCTATGTCAAAATGTATTGACTATTTAATTTTGATCATATTTCTGCTTCCTATGTGTTATTTATGCATTCCTTTTGGGAACATAGGCTGTTTCTATTCGTTATTTCTGACTTCTTCTTGTATAACTATGTTTTCCATCTAAATACAATTTCAGCTATTATCCATTAATTTCAATGTACATTAGTTTAAAGTTTGTTTAAAGTGTTTGATTGTTTGGGCACTTCCTATTTGACCCATGGGTAAACTGACAAGTCTGTTGCTGAAGTTTTAAATATTTGGATCTTTCCATGACTTCTGTTAATGACTTCCTCTTCATTAAGTTCTGAGAATTTATTTTGCATTATTTTTTG
The DNA here is from genome assembly GCF_978045245.1 of Mus caroli. Lineage (NCBI taxonomy): Eukaryota > Metazoa > Chordata > Mammalia > Rodentia > Muridae > Mus > Mus caroli. The sequence continues at coordinate 37,655,086 of NW_028227262.1, read as the reverse complement.
TGTGCTTTCATTTCCTTTTTCTTTAAGGCCCAGATATGGTTTGTTTTAATGAATCTTTGAGTTGAACTTGAAATGATTGTCTACTCTTGTCATACATATGGTTTTAGAAATGTAAGCTAGGTTGGATAGTCTGTTTGTAGTGTATTGGGACATCTGAACATTGAAATGTATCACAGGTTTTCTCTTGAGGAATGAACTTGGGAAGCTACTAAACATAACAGTAAAATAACAAACTGAAATGAAATTTCAATGGAATCTTAATTTGGGATCAGAGTTTATGTTTTTCTCTGTTTGCAGAAACCTATTCTGTAAGAAAGTCCATTTTGGATATCTTCTCAAAGCATGACATGAAGAGCAAAGAATTTTTTTTCTTGTTTCCACTTAAGTCTTCTACCCCTGGGATGGTCTTCATAATTTTTACTATAAACATACTACCTACTTTTATCCTTACTTGCCTTTCTATAAGTTTTGAATGTGTATCTTGTAAAGTATTATATTCAACAGTGATGGCTTAGCAAGGGTTGGAATAAGATGAAGTCTATCAATTGTCCAGGAAACTACCCCTATCTCCCCTTAACATTCATAAAGATTGACTGAGATCATGAGTACTCTGAGAAGCACGGAGTAAAATATTCTATCTAATCTTCTCATTACAAAAAGTAGGGAACACTAGCTACTATAATCCATTTCATGGTTTATAGGAAGATAGCAAGAAATATATGAAATAATGGCTGGACAAATTGTATGTGATCCACAAAGTTTTGTTCGTAATAGCTGGTGTTCATACAGCTTTCGTTACTTTCATTTTATGTCTTTGGAGCTGGTCATTAAAATTTGAGAGTCATGTGTTAGAAAAAAGAACTGAGAATCCAAAGCTCAGAAAACTCTGAGGCATAAAGATGAAAACTTGCTGCTTCAGTATCTATAACTTTAATGTATTATAAAATATGCATTGTAAAGATCTCCATCCACACACTTTGTCTGCTACCCTTTTCCTGCCTCCTCAAAGTTAATACACTGGCTTTCCTGGGAAATGTTTGCATTCAAAATGCATAAGGTTGTGTTTTACTGTGTGATTTGAACAAATAGTTTAAAAAAATTAGCATGGTGTCTTATGCCTTCCTGAAGCACAGACATCCCTAAGATAGTTCAGCATACTAACTATCATCCCCTACACACACACACACACACACACACATAAACAGACACACACACACACACATACACACACACATACACACACATATACACATATACACACACACATATACACATACACACACACTCACACACACACACTCACACACACATACACACATACACACACACACAGACACACACACACAGACACACATATACACACATACACAGAGACACACACACACATACACACACATTCACACACATACACACACACACTCACATACACACATATACACACATACACACACACTCACACACACACACATACACACACATATACACACATACACACACACATACACACACAGAGACACACACACACATACACACATACACAGAGACACACACACACATACACACACACTCATACACATACACACACTCACACACACATACACACATACACACACACACAGACACACATATACTCTGTTCTCCCTGTTAGTTTGAATGTGAGAACCTGTAGGAAATGTGTGTTACGTCTCCAACATATTTTAGCCACTGAAAATGCCCCACATTTCAGGTGCTAGGGTCGGCATTCAGAGCCTTGCTCCTGCGTGGCGAGCTCTACCACTAACTCCACCGCAGCCCTCAGGTGTTTCTTAATGGAAGGACAGTAAAGAGACTTCAAACAAGTATGTCCTTACATTTTTTAAGAAAAGAAATTAAATCATTGTTGGGATTTTTTTAAGCCAATAAATATCATTTTATATTAGCTAACTCCTAACTGAAATGTAAAGATAAGCTTTATAAAATATTTTGTCATGAAGTACTATATACCAATGATGAATCTTTTGTGAAGCAAATGACTTGAATTTGTCACTGTGTAGATAGTGAGATGATTGAATTCTGTATAGGTGTCTGAGCAGTTACTCTGGGTAACAGCATTCCCTGTCTTAATTTGATACATAATCAGAAATTAGTAGAAAATGCTGGGCATGGTGGTGCACACCTTTAATCCCAGATCTTCAGAGGCAGAGGCAGGAGGATCTCTTGAGTTCAAGGCCAACCTGGTCTACAGGTGGAGCACCAGGATAGCCAGAGGGACCCTGTCTCAAAAAAGAAAAGAAAAGAAAAAATTAGTAGAAAATATTTTTGAATAAATAACTTTTAACTGGAAAAAAGTAGAGTACACACACACACACACACCTGCTCCTTTGATACTTCTGTGGCAACTTTATTGACACTCTGTTTTCTTTCCTTGAACAGGTGGACTCTGCATTGCCCAGTCCGTGAGAATTCCCCAAGAGCGCAAAGACAGGACCATTGATTTTGATAGAATTATCAAACAGCTCTTGGACACCCCCAACTCCAGGGCTGTCGTGATTTTTGCCAACGATGAGGATATAAAGTAAGGATGATTGGTGAACCTTGTACCTATGCATGCAACAGCTTTAGGAGACAGAAGGTTAGAGATGTTGGCGAGGAGAGGGGAAGTAGAGTCAGAACAGAACTCTAATAACAAGGTGGTAAATTGTTTCATGTCTGCTTTCCCCAGTTTGGCAGCTACAGAAGTATTAGCACCTTGATGTCTTTGGCTTTATTTTGATTGCAAACAAGTATATTCAATTATTGGTAGAAAGAAAACACACTAGACCTTTAAAAGATTGTATTTTTAAAAAACATATTTAAGTATTACAGGTTTTTATTACAAGAATGTGTTTGTTAGTATAAAAGGCATTTTATTCTGCCTTCTTCATTGCTCAGAATTTAAACGCAGGACACCAACTGTTGGACCGCTACATTCTGCAACCCCATGCTATTTATTCCTTTGTGCATTCATTTCCTTGTGCTCCAAACTTGTAATTTTTAACTTCACTTTTGGCCTAACCTCTTGCATTTGCAGCCTCACCATACAGAGCCATCCTTTAGATCTCTTCTAGAATGCAAATGGCCCCTGCTTTCTTTTCTGAACATTATAACCCAGTCTAGAATCTTTATTTTTATCTTTTTAAAAGGTAGCAGTAATTTAACCTTGCTGAAAAGGCTAACATTTTTTTCTAACAGTGTTCAATCCTCCAAATAAAATGTCTTGCACCCTGTGCCCTGGCTAACAAGTTCTCCTTTATGGGTGGCAGGAGTCCTAGCTTGTCAGTCTCTGGTATGTCATTCTAAAGACATTCTGTACCATGCTCCTGATCCATTTTAAGTAGCCTGTAGATATACTTCATGGGTCTGCTCTTTACCAAGCTTGTCTTAAGCATTTCACGTCAGAGGCTCTGACTCTCAGTTCCTGTAGATCTGTGCAGTTTTTAAATCTATATGCATAATTTCATTTTACCGATGTACTAGAGTTTATCCAGGTTTCCCTTGTGGATTGGTCATTACATTTTTCATCACAGAATTTCACTATAAATCATAATACCATCGTAAACCTCCTGTGCAGCGCTATCTGTGCTGAACTATAAATATGGAAATATGTAATAATAATGCATAATATACTAACTGATATGTAAATATATCAGACTAATACATTATATCCACAGTGCACAGAGCATTTTAAATGTCCTATTTTGCAATTTAATCCTAGATTCATCATTTTGCATGCTCTGTGTTTAGATATAAGATTTTGTAAGTTAGATTCTAGAAAGTACTAGGATAAAGATCTGTTTTTTCCTTATAAAGGCAACCAATACAATCATCTGAAGATTGCTAATTTATACTTTCCTTGTATGTAAGAGTTGTGTTTTAAAACTTTATCTTGAATCTTAAAATTTAGTGTCATTTAATTTGAAGGTGAATTATTTTTTTTATTGGGTAAAATTGAAGAGTTCAGTTCAGGATAACTTCTTCCTTAGGATTTTGCAAGGACATTTTCAGCAGCCTTCCTCCCACTCCCCATTCTACATGTCCTACCCAATAGCACTGAATCTCACCAGCATCCCACTATGAAGGTCTTGATCATAGATGAGTCCTGATCATTATATGGGAATGTATTGCATTTGAACTTGAAACTATTCCCCTGCATAGATCGATAACTCTTTCTCTTGAAACTGCTTCTTCCCCTAGATCCCATTTTTTTTGCATCTCATTTCTCTCATAAATCAAATAGAAGGTTTTTAAAGATGTCCTATGAGAAGGCTCTGTAGTCTAATTTCCCTCTGAACACTTCATGGTGAACATACTGCTGGCCTGGAGGCTGCTTCTGTTTTCTCCTTCCAAGATCTTTCAACCAACTCTGGTGTATTTTGAAAGAAGATTTCTCTGACCAGATTATTTCTGGAATTTTTTTTCTCATACACTTTAATTCTTTGTGTCATGCCAGAGGAGTCACATTTTTTTCTTGTCATTGTTCAATGGCTCAGAAAAGTCTATACTGTCCATTATGAACATGTGACTTCTGAATGGTGTTTTTATCCTTACTATCTGTAATTAAAAAATAATTGATGCTCAATCAATACCGTTGAATGGATGGGTGGAATGCTGAGTCCAGTGCTCAGTGTTTAATGATACAAGTGAAAGCTATTTTACTCCCTAGACTTTAGGATTAGTATTTTTTTAATATTTGCTTGTTCTCTCTTCTTTTCCCTCTTCCTCTCCCCTGCCTTTTCTCTCTCCCCCTTCCTTTCCTTCTCTCTCTCTCCTTTGCCCTTGTTCTCTTCCTTGCTTATAATCCAAGTTGGCCACTTATCATTCTCCTGCCTCATTCTTTGATTGCTAGAATTGCAAGTATTTGGCCAAAATAGTGTGAAAACTCAATTCAGATTTTATTATTTTGAGCTCACATATACGACATATACAGCTGTCCACATCCATGTTTGATCCAGATCTACCATCATATTCTGTGTGCTTCTTGCAGAGGTCTGTTACTAATGACATGGCATTACTGACCACTGTGTTTTTTATCTGAGATTCTCTTTCATATATGCCCTTCCTGGGAAAGGTTTGGATTCCCATTAAACATATCGTTTCCCTCCTAATGCTATGCTGTTTGCATCAGCCCTAGGATGCCTTATTCCTTTTTGCTTTTTAATTACTTTTGAGGTTTTGTCTTCATTATAATGGTCTTTGAGCTCCAGTTTTCACCCTGATGCTATTAATTGTATTGTCAACTATTTTATACACCATTGTTTGGCTTACTTTAAATATTTACTAATATGTAATACATTGGCAAACTATATCTACATTGATTTTTTAAGATGGTTCTGTGATTAAGATTATAATGCTTTTGACCTATAGTGTATGACTTATAATTTTAGGTAAAATATGCAATCCCCTCATAAAGTATGCACATTGTTTTTTATATTTAATATAATTTCTATTTTGAATACTATTGTGTATTGAGATTTATATGTTAGCATCTTGTTTTCTGAGCACAGTGATTAAAAGTGCAGTGCATATGTTTCTTCTAGAATGAGTTCTTAAAGGCAAAACCATCAGAACACTACAAAATCCCCACAATGTTGATTCTTTTTTTCAAACAACAAAGATGGAAAAGTTTTGACATTTCTCACAACATTAACTTCAAATACTTTGAGAATAGCAATAAGATGGCATTAATATCTCAATTTTGAAGGGAAGCTAAATGCTAAATCAGTCATGGGTATTGATAATTTGGATTTTAAGGGATAACAAAACCTGTCTCCACAACTATACTCTCCACATAAAACTAACACATGTCCACTGTAAATCCTTTAGAAAATAAGAAAGAGTTGCTTTTTGGTTTTTGAATAAGATGATCTTGTAAATTTTACCTCCCCAATTCTGTGGAAAAAATAAAACTCTAAGTAAATGATTACAAGTAGTAATTAAAACCATGTCTTATAAAACCCAGTGCCTTGGCATTCAGAGAGAACCTCTAATTAAATACAGTTTAAGATTTTCAAGAATGTTATAAATGCACTCAAGCTTTCTCCTGCAGAGTGGAGATTGCCCAAGTGCTACATGCACATTTTGTGATTCTGATTAAAACTTAGTCACTGTCTGTACTTTGAGTAAGTGCTCATTTGTTCATATGTATCTGGTATCATCCTGTTGTCTTGGCTACTTCTAACATTTCCACTGTATCAGATGTCATCATGTCTCCAAACTCTTTAGCATCAAATTATCATCTCCTCATACCTGTGGTTTAATAAAACTGCTTATTTCACACACACACACACACACACACACACACACACAAACACAAAATACATGCACATGTCTATATTGGCCAGTTTCATGACAGAGAAATCAAGAAAATATTCATAGTTTTAAAAATTAATTTCCTGTTTTACTATAGCTTTTGACATATATACTAAGTATATTTTATTTATTTATTTATTTATTTATTTATTTATTTATTTATTCAAGACAGGGTTTCTCTGTATAGCCTTGGCTGGTCTGCAACTCACTTTGTAGACCAGGCACCTCATGGTACCTCCTTCAAAATTGACCATATAATCAGTCACAAAACAGGCCTTAACAGATACAAAATTATTGAAATTATCCCATGCATTCTATCAGATCACTATGGACTAGGGCTGATCTTCAATAACAGTGTAAATAATAGAAAACCAACTTTCACGTGGAAACTGAACAACACTCTACTCAATGATACCTTGGTCAAGGAAGAAATAAAGAACGAAATTAAAGACTTTTTAGAGTTTAATGAAAATGAAGCCACAACATACCCAAACTTATGGGACACAATGAAAGCAGTCCTAAGAGGAAAATTTATAGCCCCGAGTACCTCCAAAAAGAACCTAGAGAGAGCATACACTAGCAGTCTGACAGCACACCTAGAAGCTCTAAAATGAAAGGAAGCAAATTCACCCAAGAGGAGTAGATAGCACGAAATAATCAAACTCAGGGCTGAAATCAACCAAGTGGAAACAAAAAGAACTACTCAAAGAATCAACCAAACCAGGAGCTGTTTCTTTGAGAAAATCAACAAGATAGATAAACCCTTAGCCAGTCTAACTAGGGGGCACAGGGACAGCAACCTAATTTACAAAATCAGAAATGAAAAAGGAGAATTAATAACAGAACCTGAGGAAATCCAAAACATCCTCAGATCCTACTATAAAAGGCTATACTCAACAAAACTGGAAAACCTGGATGAAATGGACAACTTCCTAGACAGATACCAGGTACCAAAGTTAAATCAGGATCAAATTAACGATCTTAATAATCCCGTTTTCCCTAAAGAAATAGAAGCAGTCATTAATAGTCTCCCCACCAAAAAAAGCCCAGGACCAGATGGGTTTAGTGCAGAGTTCTATCAGACCTTCAGAGAAGCCCTAATTCCAATTCTCCTCAAATTTTCCATGAAAAAAAGAGAAACAGAATATACTCTACCATTTCATTGTATGAAGCCACAATTACTCTGATACCTAAACCACACAAAGACCCAAAAGAGAACAGAACTTCAGATCAGTTTCCCTTATGAATATCAATGCAAAAAATACTCAATAAAATCCTCGCAAACCGAATCCAAGAACACATCAAAAGGATCATCCATCATGATCAAGTAGGCATTGTCCCGGGAATGCAGGGATGGTTTAATATATGGAAATCCATCAATGTAATCCACTATATAAACAAACTCAAAGACAAAAATCACATTATCATCTCATTAGATGCTGAGAAAGCATTTGACAAATTCTAACACTCCTTCATGATAAAAGTCATGGAAAGATCAGTAATTCAAGGCCCATACCTAAATATAAGAAAACCAGTAGCCAACATCAAAGTAAATGGAGAGAAGCTGGAAGCCATCTCACTAAAATCAGGGACTAGACAAGGCTGCCCACTTTCTCCCTACCTATTCAATACAGTACTTGAAATCTTAACCAGAGCAATTCGACAACAAAAGGAGATCAAGGGGATGCAAATTGGAAAGGACGAAGTCAAAATATCACTATTTGCAGATGATAGTATATATAAGTCACCCTAAAAATTCCACCAGAGAACTCCTAAACCTGATAAACAGCTTCAATGAAGTAGCTGGATATAAAATTAACTAACAAGTCAATGGCCTTTCTGTACACAAAGGATAAACAGGATGAGAACAAAATTAGGGAAACAACACCCTTCACAATAGTCACAAAAAATATAAAACACCTTGGTGTGACTCTAAGGAAGTGAAAGATCTGTATGATAAGAATTTCAAGTCTATGCAGAAAGAAATTGAAGAAGATCTCAGAAGATGGAAAGATCTCCCATGCTCATGGATTGGCAGGCTTACTATAGTAAAAATGGCTATCCTCCAGAAAGCAATCTACAGATTCAATGCAAACCCCATCAAAATGCCAACTCAACTCTTCAATGAGTTAGAAAGGGCAATTTGAAAATTCATCTGGAATAACAAAAAGACCTAGTATAGTAAAAACTATTCTCCACAATAAAAGAACCTCTGGTGGAATCACCATGCCTGACCTCAAGATGTACTACATAGCAATGTTGATAAAAACTTCATGGTATTGGTACAGTGAAAGACAGATAGATCAATGGAACAGAATTGAAGACCCAGAAATGAACCCAAACACTTATGGTTACTTGATCTTTGACAAGGGAGCTAAAACCATCCAGTGGAAAAAAGACAGCATTTTCAACAAGTGGTGCTGGCACAACTGGCGGTTATCATGTAGAAGAATGAGAATTGATCCATTCTTATCTCCTTGTACAAAGCTCAAGTCTAAGTGGGTCAAAGACCTCCACATAAAACCAGAGACACTGAAATTTATAGAGGAGAAAGTGGGGAAAAGCCTTGAAGATATGGGCACAGGGGAAAATTTCCTAAACAGAACAACAATTGCCTGTGCTGTAAGATCAAGAATCTAACAAATGGGGCCTTATTAAATTGCAAAGCTACTGTAGGGTGAAAGATACTGTCAATAAGACAAAACGGCCACCAACAGATTGGGAAAGAATTTTTACCAATCTTAAATCTGATAGGGACTAATGTTCATCATTGGGAATAGAGGCCCCTTCATTTTGCAAACTTTATATGACCCAGTACAGGGGAACACCAGTGCCAAGGAGTGGGAGGGAGTGGGTAGGGGAGCAGGGTGGGAGGAGGATATAGGGGACTTTTGGGATAGCATTTGAAATGTAAATGAAGAAAATATCTAATAAAAAATTAAACCAAAGAAAGAAAAGGAAACCAAGGCTTCAGTAGTTCATGCATATGCATAAAAATGGTGTTATTACAAACAAACAAACAAAAATGGCAACTCAGTAATCTTCTCAGGGTTTACATGCATAATGGACAGATAGGCAAGGTTAGAATCGTTGATTCCCTGCAGTGCTACTTATTCATATCCAAGATGATTTAAATCATTAAATCCCTTCTAAGGTCCCCAAATCCTTATGCCATACTTCTATTTATTGTATGAAAATTAGTGCTTACATTATTATGTGTATGTGAACCCCTAACTGCATAATATATTACTTATTTTCTTTTGGTGCTATGATGTAATGTTTTGTTGTTGTTGTTATTGTTGTAGCTGTTGTAACCTAAAGTTAATATAATATTGTTTCATTTAGTTTTTTTTCATTATTTATTTAGTTTTAGTATTCTGTCATTATTATTGACATTACAGACATATCCCGTTTCCCTCAGGTTCTTAAGTCAATAATCTTAAACTCAAATTTTTGGGCACACTTTTGGGAGAATTCCATCAGTCACTCTGATCCTGGGACAAGTTATAATGCTGCTAAGATTTCTCCTTCCTGTATTCTTTCTCCCACCCCAACTGCTCTTTCTTGTTCCCAAAAGACTTTGATAATGAAAATATATCTTATATTGCATATGTATGTATGTATGTATATATATATATATATATATATATATATATATATATATATGAAATACATTATTAAATAACTTCTTTTAAAAGAGTAGGTAAAAACCATATTTCGGGGCTGGAGCGATGGCTCCATCATTATTTAAGGGCACTTACTGCTCTTGCAGAAAACCCTGCACACATATTCCACAGCTCACAACTGCCTGTAACTCCATCTTCAGGAAACCAGACACCCTTTTCTGGCCTCTAAGGACATCTGCATGTATGCAGTCCATTTAAACTCTTCAAGGTATACACATCAAAAACAACTCTATCATTTTTCTGTAAAAATAACATTATGTGTTTGATGCCTATAGCTTTTCTTATTCTGACTTTACAGTATGTCTCATGTTTATCAAAACAGTATTTGCCCCAGAAATGATTGTGTAAACAGGACTGAGTACTTGTTTGTTGGAGAACTCCTTATTTTTATGACATATGCCAGTGTAACTTTCCAGTGGAAAGGAAATCACAAGTACATTGAATCCATGTGAAAATTCTCTGATTAACTCCTAATAATCTGATTTTCTGTTTTCTTTTTTTCTGAGATCTCTGCTTTATAGGATATACTATTTCCAAAGTTATTACTTTTGTAACATGTTTTGTTCTCAATTCTTACAGCAGTTTAGCTTTTTTAATTCACAAATTCATCCACTCAATTTCTCAGTTAATGTGTAATAATAAACTATAAAAATGATCTCTGGAAATGTCTTAACAAAAGTTAAGAGGCACAGTTTAAAATAGTTTAGTTTCCTGCATATTTGTTCAGGAAATGTTGACTTATTTAATCTTATACTTGTTTTAACTTTGTTTACATTTAATTTTTGGTTTTGTTTTCTTAATCTTCCTTTCTCAAAAGGAACTGTAATTTTTCTTTCTTATTTTTTTTGGGGGGTGGGAGGAAAGGAGTGTTTTGAGACAGGGTTTCTCTGTGTAGCCCTGGCTGTCCTGGAACTCACTTTGTGGAGAAGGCTGGCCTCGAACTCAGAAATCCATCTGCCTCTCTCTTTTATGTTCTTCATTCTTTCCATTATCTTGCTGTTGGTTATCCTTTTACATCTTAACTAAATAAATTTGTTATTTAGCACTTTCTCCTGTATCATTTCTTCCCCACCTCTACTCTGGTGTCCTTTGCCAGTGAGGTCTTCTTTTACCTGTGGAGACTTGGGGAAGGCACTCGATAGCTGTAGACATGAACTTATTAACTGATGGGGAGGAGTAGCCACTAGAAAGTCTCAGATTCCAGGAAGGCAAGAGGCTCCAAGGACACATCTGGGATAACACTAGCTAAAAACCCAACGAAGGGGAGAAAAAGCCTGTAGAGACCATATGCAGAGGTTAGCCAGGTGAGAGATTTGGTCACCTACCCACCTCAAAAATATTAACTCAGAATTGCTTCTGTCTGATGGAAATGCAGGGACAGATTGAAGGAAAGGCCATCCAGACATTGTCTCACGTAGGGATCCATCCCATCTGCAGATACCAAACCCAGACTCTATTGCCTCGAAATGCATGCTGACAGGAGCTTGGTATAGCTGTCCTCTGAGAGGCTGTGCCAGAGGCCTGACCAATACAGATGTGTATGCTCAGAGCCAACCACAGGACTGAGCGCAGGAATCTCCACAGAGGAGTTAGGGCAAAGACTGAAGGAGCTGAAGGGGTTTGTAACCCCATAGGAAGAACAATATCAACCAGCCAGACCCTCCAGAGCCCCCAGGGACTAAACCACCAACCAAAGAGTACACATGGAGGGAACCATGGCTCTAGCTGCATATGAAGCAGAGGATGGCCTTGTCTGGCATCCATAGGAGGGGAGGCTCTAGGTCCTGTGAAGGCTTAATGCGCCAGCATAGGGCTATAATGGGGGGGGGACTGGGTGTGTAGGTGAGGGAGCACCCTTACAGAGGCAGGGGAATAGAGTAGGGGATAGGTGGTTTTTGGAGGGGAAACTAGGAGGGGAGATAACATTTGAAATGTAAATTTATTATAAAAAAAAAAACCTGATGGGGGTCGTCGCTGTACGTACAGAATTGGCTATTTTATTAAACTATTCCTGCATGTCAAATTTGTAGATTTGTTTTTTTTTTTTTTTGCCAGTAGTTAATAATGAAACAATCCAGAATACTGTTTTCCTTTTGGTACAATTTGTTTAAGGAAATGTTTAATTCCTTTAAGTAGCCTCACTGTTCAGTACTTAGTACACTGGTACTTGCCTATTCCTTCCCACTCTTCCTCCTACTTCATATCACAACTTTTCCTCTACGTGTTCTTGGATGTCCACACTACTAGGGAACAATTTCTTATCATTTTATTAAAAAATTAGCAGTCCATTTTTTGTCTGGGAGAAAAAAAAAACATGTGATGTGACTTTTCCCTATTTCTTACTTTGTTTTTAAACACATCCTCATGTCTTTACTTCTGAATCAGTGTCTGATAATTTAAAGTTCTGAGTGATGAAAATTTGTGTGTGTGTGTGTGTGCGCGCGTGTGCGTGTGTGTGTGTGTGTGTATGTGTGTGTGTGTGTGTGTGGAGAGAGAGAGAGAGAGAGAGAGAGAGAGAGAGAGAGAGAGAGAGAGAGAGAGAGAGAGAGAGAGAGTGGAGGAGAGAAATGTGGGAGAGAGAGAGGGAGAAGGAGAGAAGGTGTGTGGTGTGTACCTGGGCATGTGTATGTTTGCATATGGTTTGTATATGTGGGTGAAGTGAAGTTGTGTGAGTACATTAGTATGAATGTGTGTGTATGTTTGTGTGTAGATATATGTATAGTATGTGTGCATATACACAATTCTCTTATTTTTTTACCTCTTTCTCACATCCTATTATGATAACTTTCTCGCTGATTCTTTTTGACTTTTCATATTTTTTTCTCTTGTCTCCTTGATATTTGCAGACCATATTCATCTGTAAACATTAAGAACTAACTTTCATGGGTGAGAGTAGAATCCTGTTTATTTTAATAAATGACTGGAGAATTGTGGTTTATATTGACATAGTACTTTCTAGAAATAAAATTTACCACTATCTCACCTTTCCACTTGAAACACAAAGGTGCAAAATGAAGTAAAATAAAAATTTATTTGACCAATATTGGAAAAGCATTTATAATCGTTTTCTAGTTTTGGTTTCATAGATTATCTTTTTAAATCTTTATTAAATTATTTTATTTATTTATATTCCAAAGGTTGTCCTTCTACTGGTCCCCCCTCTCTGAGGTCTTCACCCTTTCCTTCTCTCCCCACCACTGAAAGGGTGCTCCTCCACCCAGCCAGCTACCCCCACCCCATCCCTACCAGCATCCCTCTTCCCTGGAGCATCAAGTTTCTACAGGATTAGGCACATCCTCTCCCACTGAGGCCATATAATTTCTAATACATGTAAACAGACTTCTTCAGCTTACTGCATGTTTATCTCTCCTTTTACTTATTTTTTTTACTCTTAACACATTTAATTTGTTTTAATCAAAGGGCTTTGACATTTTTGCTATTGGCTTGCACATCTCTTTACATATGCAAGATCAACATCCTCATATCTTTTGCAATTATTTTTGGGGGGAGCTCTACTTGATTTTGAAAATGCTTGGGTTCAGTTTCTATACCTGTATCCTCTTTTGTGTTTCTTCCCATAGGCAGATCCTTGCAGCAGCCAAAAGAGCTGACCAAGTAGGACATTTTCTCTGGGTCGGGTCAGACAGCTGGGGTTCCAAAATCAACCCACTGCATCAGCATGAAGATATTGCAGAAGGAGCCATCACCATCCAACCTAAGAGAGCGACTGTGGAAGGTATGTGCTTTGCCAGCAGTGGAGGGTGTGAAGAGGGGGCTGCATGCTGTTGGGTGACCCAAACTAAAGTCTTCAGGCTGTTCGATGTTTGTACAGGATTTATACAGTGTGTTTTCTAGAGTAGGGCGATGGGGTGCAAATGAAGCTGCACACCTGGTCTGCTCCTTTTGTTGACAATACTTTTTTTTTTTTTGGTAGAGATTATATTATTTCATGGTAATGCTGCAATTAGCATAGATTCTTTTCTCACTCTGAAGAGCTTCCTCAGGAGAAATCACCACCATTACTGAGAGCTGAAACAATAACATATCCAAGTGTGTGTGCAGCAGCAACCCTCATTTTCAGAGAGAACTTTTCCCTTTGTACTTTACCCTTTGCTTCTAACGTGTCAACCGTAAGACTCACAGAGCAGGTACCTCTGTGATCCGTACCAGAGGCGGCTGTGATTATAGGGACTTGATCCTCAGCAGGTGCCAGCATCACCTTCCTTTCTCAGAGCCCTTTCTTTCTCACTATTCCCTTGCTTTCCTACACCTCTACAACCTCTCCTTTTTATTTTCTTCTTCTTTTTTGAATATTTTATCTAAAACACCCTATGAGGGGCCACTGATAGGAAATGATATTTTACCGTGTTCTCAAAATTGCACTAAGTGTATTGATTGCAACTAATTTTTTATTGAATATGCAAAGAAATGTTATGTCTAAGTGGAAACATTATGTGAAGAAGAAAAACCAACTCTTCCGCTGATAGCTTCTTTCTGTCTCCTTTTTCGTGAATCATGCCTCCAAAGATTTCCTCCAATATGCTTTGTACACCACAATGAACCCGCTCCTCTTACTCAAAGGAACCAAATATTTGCACTTCTTTCTATTTTCTCTCTGTCCCAGCCTAATTAATTGTTCTCCCCAGAAGGTTACAGAGTCTGTGCAGATTTTTTTTAAACAAATCAGGTTGTGCCTCTATCTGTCACTGATGTTTTTCTATGTTATCTTGAAAAGATAATGATCCACTGAGTCACTCCTGTGGTTTCCTTGGGAGCCTTTGAATTAATTTATTCCCCTAATACTTGCCCAGAGCTGAATGTGTATCTTACAAAATAGGCCACTGCATTTACAGATGTGCGGCAAAAATAACTGATAAGATTTTAACTGTCTCTGGTCCCTTTCATTAAAAAAAAAGTGTGCATTTTGTTGTATGCTACAAGTGTTCTGTGCTTACAAATAAATAGAAGGTGGGGATTCCGTATCCTGACTCTCAAAGCACATAGACTGGGTGAAGCAAGCAGGAGGAAGCTCATGAGAGAAGGATGTGGAAACTCTCAGTGCTTTGGGGCAGCACAGAAAGCAGACTGAGTGGACATTATCCTATAGTTACCATATGGTGCTTGAGAGAACTTTGTATAGGAGGGTAAGCAGTACATGATGCATGAGAGCTAACTGGGTAGACATAGAAGAGTACAGAATGCAGACTGAAAAGCAAAGGGTTTTTGTCTGTGCAGACACAGCGAAGCAATTGCCCAATGCCTCTTGAAACAATTCTACACTTGGACCTTATTGAACTCATCACAGTTTGCTCAGCATTTTCCTGTTTGCAAGGCACTGGGAAGACTCTCTGTTCCCTGGGATCTGGTCATGATCAACTATTCAGCTGACAGACTCCTATTGACCTTAACTATTTTACTGAACATTAATTTGGTATGGAAACTCACTGTGTTCATTGCCTTTCCTTCACTGTAAGAAATACCTGTAGTAACTTAAAATTTGGTTGTGTTTCATTACTTAATATATTTATTTACTTCACATCCACATCTCAGCCCCATCCCTCCTCTCCTTTCTCCCAAACACCTTCCCTAACTCCTGGGTACCAACCTGCACTGGCACATCAGGTCACATTAGGACTAAGTGCATCCTCTCCCACTGAAGCTTGACGAGGCAGCCCATCAGGAAAAAGGGATCCAAAAGGCAGGCAACAGAGTCTGCATCAGAGACAGAACCCACTCTAGTTATTGAGGGACTCAAATATCTGCTACATGTGTGCCAGCAGCCTAGGTATAGTCCATGTAAGCTCTTTGATAGATGGTTCGGTCTCTAAGTAACAAAGAGGACTCAAGGGAGGATGCTGTAATTTTCTTTACAGGTACATTTACAATGACCTTCAGGCCTCCTACTTATTAAAGTTTCTTGGCTTTTGCTTTTTGTTTTTGTCAACTTCCAAGAGCTTCATTGCTGGGGACCAAAGCTTTACTATCTGGACCTTTCCATGGGGTAGGTGGTTGGTTGGTTGGTTGGTTGGTTGGTTGGTTGGTTGGTTATTTGGTTGGTTGAGTGGATGAATGTCCTCTCTAGAGTTTATATATTTGAATGCTTGCCCTCCAGTTGGTAGAAATGTTTGGAAGTGATTAGGAAGTATGGCTTTGTTGGAAGAGATATGTCACTAGAGTTAAGTTTTGAAGTTTCAAAAGCCCAGGCCTTTCCCAGTTAGCTCTATGCCTCCTACTTATGGATTGAGTGAGCTCTCAGCTACTACTCAAGCACCATACCTGCTTGCCTGCTGACATGCTTCTGACCACAGTATTCATGACTTCACTCTCAGAAACTGTAAGCCTCAAATAAACCCTCTATTTCCATAGTTCCATTGGTCATGGAACCTAAAAATATCAAAAGAAGGGAGGTAATATGGGGAGACTGAAGATGCGAACTATACTGCTGTCTTCTGTTGTTATCACACCAGATATGTCTGTGTTATTCTGAGTTGTCTTTCTGTGGTGGTTGAAAGGAAAGCTGGGTTTACCTCACAGAATGTCTTATTTAGAAAGGAGATTGTACTAGATGTTAAAAGTGAGACTGGAGCCGGGCAGTAGTGGTGCACGACTTTAATCTCAGCACTTGGGAGGCAGAGGCAGGCAGATTTCTGAGATCGGGGCCAGCCTGGTCTACAGAGTGAGTTCCAGGACTTCTAGGATTTTACAGAAAAACCCTGTCTTGAAAAAAAAAAAAAGCAACAACAACAAAATAGTGAGACTGGTATCAGAGGATAAGTCAGCTGTCAACAGGGTAGGTTTGAATGCTCATCCAGGTGACTTTTTGGAATAGTGAGTACGGTGTGCAGTCTGAAGTAAGAAGAAGTAAGTGATTCTAGAGCTTCAATTGAGACCTCTCTTCTTGAGTCCTATTTGGCCCATAGATATGATTGTCCATGTTTCAGGGTTCATAACCCTATGGCCATTGTATTTTAGCAAATTACTAATTTTGTGGGGATTTAGAAATACTCAAAAATAGATATTTTCTGTGTATATATATATATATATATATATATATATATGATATCAAACACAAAACATCATTATGGGAGTTTTAAAAATAAAAGGAAAACATCCAATAAAATCTTATAGAAGCTCAGTGGACAAAGCAGTTGCTGCACAAGTGTAAAGAGTAGAGCTTTAATACCTAGAACATTCATGTCTTAGTCAGGGTTTCTATTCCTGCACAAACATCATGACCAAGAAGCAAGTTGGGGAGGAACGGGTTTATTACACTTCCATACTGCTGTTCATCACCAAGGAAGTCAGGACTGGAACTCAAGCAGGTCAGAAAGCAGGAGCTGATGCAGAGGCCATGGAGAGATATTACTTACTGGCTTGCTTCCCCTGGCTTGCTCAGCCTGCTCTCTTATAGAACCAAGATTATCAGCGCAGAGATGGTGCCACCCACAAGGGGCCTTTCCCCCTTGATCACTAATTGAGAAAATGCCTTACAGTTGGATCTCATGGAGGCATTTCCTCAACTGAAGCTTCTTTTTCTGTGATAATCCCAGCTGTGTCAAGTTGACATAAAACTAGCCAGTACAATTCATAAAGTCTAGACACACATACAATCTGAGAACTAGGGTAGCAGCACAATGGAGTTGTGAAAGTTTACTGAATGATCCTGCCTCGTTAATAAAAATGGAGAGCATTACGAAAAGGTGTCTGATATCAATGTCAGAACTCCACATCCACACACATGTGCATATGTACCCATATACCAGCCTGAGCCCATAAGCATGTACATAGACTGCAAACACATAGAAAAAAAATTGTATCTCGAGACAATAAAAATGGAGAAGAAATGTTGCTTAAAATGATATTCCAACATGATAGAACAGTAGCAGTTCCTAAAAAATCTTCATGCCTCGCTCCAAAGAAATGTGAAGATTTTTACAGTGCAATGAAGAAAACACCATGGCTTCTATCTAGGAATAATGTCATTTTGCATTATCACAAAAACAGAATGAAGCTGTTTCACTTTCACAGCAGATGGAACAATAAAATTGAGGCTGTGCATTCAAAGTGCTGTTCCTAAAAATGAGTGAGGAAAAAATAGACGAGTTCAGCCACATTGCTGAACCTGACCAAAGATACAAAGGATATAAACTCAACATATTTTATAAGGACAAATATAGTTTCCATTCTCTGGCATCTTACATATTTTTGTTCTTCTCACCAGCCTCGTCCTTGGTAAGTTCTCCAGATAAGATTTATTGAGCTAGCATATCTTGCAAACATTCATAATTTACCCCAGTATCCATGACTGGGATTATACTAAATTGCAAAGAAGAAAGGAGTGTATTAATCATTCACATGTTTAACATTTAGTTTCATATTTTCAATGTGTCTTGCAAACATCTGTACCTTTAGCTGACATTGTTGTGTATCTGTTATTTGTGTGTGTGTGTGTGTGTGTGTGTGTGTGTGTGTGTGTGTGTGTGTGTGTAGGGCATGTATCTATGAATCACTGGTCTCTTTCTCATTGTTTCTCTACTTTATTTCTTAAGACAGGATCTCTCGCTGAAGCTGGAGTTCCGGGTTTCAGCTAGGATGTATAACCAGAGGTATCTAGGGATCAACTTACTTTCTCCAGAAAGTGCTGGGATTAGAGGTACATGCCGATATCACTTCTGGCTTTCACTAGGGTATTGGAGATCTAGTCTTTGTTTCTTGTGCTTGTATAGCAAGCATTTTACCCACCTCATAGAACTATCACCTAAGCCATGCATATCATACATATATAAACATAAAAACCCATTTTGTACCAACATGTCTGCATTTATGATATCAGACTTGGATCCTTTTATAGTCCCTCTATATTTATTCTCCATTGCAGAGAAAGAAGACGTGGATTTTTTTTTAAGCTGAGGATGTTATTTCCCTTCCTTTCAATTTAATGATGATAGGATCTGAGCCATGGGAGGATCAGCTATGGTGGGGCTGGCTGCCCAATATTCCCGACAAATCTAAAAATTTTCATCAGTATTAGGCAACACTCCTCTGGATTTTCAGCCAAGATAGATCTATAAATTTCAGTTTCCTCATGTTTTCAGAAAAACCCAGGCATGCCTTCATTTTGCTTATGTGTGTCTGACTCCACTAACTAAGATACTCAGTCTTCCAAGGAAAGCATATTTATATGGCCTTTTGTGCTTTACCTCCAAAGTACCCCTCTGCTCCAAAGCAGACTGGTCTGGGTACCCTTCGATGATAGCCAGCATGGGTCCTGGATCAGTTTCCCTGTTGCTTTTACCATAGGCAATAGCTCTGAGAAGAGAGTACAAGAAGGGCATATTTCACTTAATTTGTTTGGTTTTTGCATTTTATTTTTAAGTTACAATTAGTTCTATATGCATGTCTAGATGTACATGGGGGTTGCTTCTCTCCTTCCTGTCAGTTGTGGTTTGAACTCAGGCCATCAAACATTCCTAGCAAGCATCTTTAAAAAAAATAAGATTGAGTGATTGATTGAATGGTTGATTGATTGATTGATTGATTGATTTAATATATATAAATACAATGTAGCTGTCTTTAGACACACCAGAAGAGGGCATCAGATTCCATTACAGATGGCTGTGAGCCACCATATGATTGCTGGGAATTGAACTCAGGACCTTTGGAAAAACAGTCAGTGCTCTTAACTGCAGAGTCATCTCTCCAGCTGAGATGAAAGAGTTGTTTTTTTTCTTTTCTTTTATTGGGTATTTATTTCATTTACATTTCCAATGCTATCCCAAAAGTCCCCCATACCCTCCCCCCAACTCCCTACCCACCCACTCCCACTTCTAGGCTCTGGTGTTCCCCTGTACTGAGGCATATAAATTTTGCACGACCAATGGGCCTCTCTTTCCACTGAGGGCCATCTAGGCCATCTTCTGATACATATGCAGCTAGAGACACGAGCTCCGGGGGGTACTGGTTAGTTCATATTGTTGTTCCACCTATAGGGTTGCAGATTCCTTTAGCACCTTGGGTACTTTCTCCAGCTCCTCCATTGGGAACCCTGTGATCCATCCAATAGCTGACTGTAGGCATCCACTTCTGTGTTTGCTAGGCCCCAGCATAGTCTCACAAGAGACAGCTCTATCTGGGTCCTTTCAGCAAAACCTTGCTAGTGTATGCAATGGTGTCAGCATTTGGAAGCTGATTATGGGATGGATCCCTGGATATGGCAGTCTCTAGATGGTCCATCCAATGAAAGGGGTTATTTCAAGGCATCTTTAAATGACTCCTAAAAGTGGGGATATTTTTTCCAGTGAGATTTAAATCTGAGATAAAGGAAGAAACAGACAATCAATCAACTAACTAATCAATCAATCAATCAATCAATCAATCATACCCAAACTCAGCCACCTTCTGGGCCCAACATGGAAAAATCTGCATCTGAATAAAGGGAGCTCATTATTTTTATTAAATACTACATGGATATTTGCTTTTTATAAAACCAGGAAGTTTAAAGCTATGAAGATTTAAATACTCATATACAACCACCAAACCCCTATACTATTGCATATGCCAGAAAGATTTTGCTGACAGGACCCTGATATAGCTCTCTCCTCTGAGGCTATGCCAGTGCCAGTGCCTGGCAAATACAGAGGTGGATGCTCACAGTCATCTATTGGATGGAACACAAGGTCCCTAATGAAGGATCTAGTGAAAGTACCCAAGGAGCTAAAGGGATCTGCAACCCTATAGGAGGAGCAACAATATGAACTAACCAGTAACTCCACCCTACCCCCCAGAGCTGTGTCTCTAGTTGCATATGTAGCAGAGAATGACTTAGATGGCCATCAATGGGAGGAGAGGCCCTTGGTCTTGCGAAGATTATATGCCCCAGTACAGGGGAATGCCAGGGCCAGGAAGCAGGAGTGGGTGGGTTGGGGAGCAGGGCAGGGGGGAGGGTATAGGGGGCTTTGGGGATAGCATTTGAAATGTAAATGAAAAAAAAATCTAAAAAAAGATTTAAATGAAATTGTCTTGATTCTTGACTCCAGTTTTCAGTATGAGGACTTTATCCATCTTTAATTGCCTGGACCTTTGCTCCATGAGAGAAGATATAACAAATATCAGCAACAATGAACATATTGATAGGACCACAGTCCACAGGGCTTGAGTTTGTTTTGATATTTGTTTTTAAATTTCCTTGAGAATTCCATTCAATATGGTTTGACTGTGTTTGCCTACCTCCTCCTCACTTTCAGATCTACTTCACTTCCCTACTCACTCAACTTTCTGCCCTTCCACCATTGAAGTACAACCCCTCTATGATGTCCAAATTTACTGTGGTCTTCCACTGGAATGCTATTAATCTAACATAGGCTACAGGCTTGAGGAAAACTGATTCTGCCTCTTTCAGCTGTTATCAATTTCTAACTCCTTGACTACTGGTGGGTCTTTGTGCCTGTCTCTGCTCCTTGTTCTGGTTTGATGGGGCATGAGATTTTTTGCATGTTGTCACAATTGTGAATTCCTATGTGCAGCTCCTCTTTTCTATGCAGCAGACACTGTCTTCAGTAACCATCCACTATCTCTTGCTCTTACACACTTATCTTCTCTTTTGTAATGATCCCTGCTGTTTAAACAATGTATTTGGTTATTGACTTATAACCACATTTAATAGGAAAACAGTGAAAGTCTGCAAATTCTTTGACATGAATACTTTTTTCATTAAAGTCTTCTGTAAATGTTGGTGTTACTAGCTCTAAAAGTATATAAATCAGGAAAATACATATGAGGATATAGCATTTAATAAGCCACATATAGTCACACGTATAATGTGGCCATCATATATGACAGAGAAGAATATTAATGTGACACTATTCTCTCAGAAAAACCGCTTCAACTTCATTCCTTAAAGATGAGTATATTTAGCCAGGGCTCTTTATAGAAAGAGAGCACCAAGAGAATGGATGTGTATCTTAAAGGTTTATTAGTTTGCTTTATATGACAATTTTGAACTTGTTCACCAATGGTTGTGTACATACTGGAGAGCCTGAGAGCACAATAGCTCACTCATAGGGGCTAAATACCTTAATAGTCTCAACGTCCTAGAAGATTCCTAGAGAGACATAAATTTTCAGTTTGCCTTGGATGATCCAAGAAGTTGAACTCTGGTGACAGTGTGTAGTGGTAATAGCAAGAGCACCAGAACAGGGAAGATGCAGTCATCAGCAAAAGTCAAAGGTAGACAAACCAAAATCAACACCTTTCTCCTTAGACCTCCTGTTATCTGGGTTTCAGTGGAAGATGGCAACCTTCTCTCATGCAGAGTCTTCCAACTCAGTTAATCCTTTCAGGAAATGTTACTAAAGGCCCGCCCAGTGCAATTTTAGATGACTACAGATCCAGTGAAATTGTCAAGCAAGCTGAATTATCACAAACCATCCTATTAGTCAAGGAATATACTACTTTACTGGAAAAATCACACAGGTATATACAAAAAATACTATTCTTTATAATATTAAGGTGATTTTTACATCTGAAGTCATGTCAATGTGTATAGATGTTGCATAAGCCTAATGGAAACTATACAATTTGTTCATTTGCTAGCAGATACATGACTTATTCATGTTTTAAAATATGCACTATGTGTTTATATGCATTTCTTTCTTTAAGTCAGAGACTCAAATTTAATCACTATAAATTGGGAGATGGGGGATAGAAAGAGAGAGAACAAATACTGTGTATTCATGGATAGTGAATCTCTAAGAACACAAGAAATACATTAAACAGAAAAAAGTTGAAATTTTTCCTCTTGGTTTTATTCAAATAGATGGTTAGAAAAGATGATTAAATTATAGCAGTTTGATAAGAGAAGTACGAAATTATGTAGAGAACAGTGAAATTGAAAATCTGAAACTAATTCTAGTGCTAGGTAGGTTGAGGAAGGAAGACAGATGATTTGAATCCACACTGAGTTTCATACTAATACACCATCTCCATAAGATGAGCAGCAATATCAAAAACTGAGGCTGAAAGGTAGACGTGTCCAAACTGTATAAGGTTATCCTGAAAACGAAAGTTCTTTATACATTGAAATTCCCTGGCTTCACAGTCACCTATACATGATACAGATATAGCCTAAATCATTCCACACTCTCCTGCTCAAGTAATCAGTCATATAATCCTCAAAAGGATAAAGCAACAGAATTTGAAGTCAATATTGTATTAATTCTTTATGAATTCTGTCCAATGTATCTTTAAAGTACTCATTCCCAACTCTTCCTCTTAAATCTTTCCTGAGATGCTTCATGTACCCAGTCCCCCAACTTTATGTCCTCTTTTTAAATAAATAAGTTTAATAATCCATTTCTTCAAATTGGTTCTGACAATAGACTCATGGGTGTGGAGCCATCCACTGGGGTATGGTAGAACTATCAGGACCCACACTCTTAAGGAAAACTGACTCTTCCTCTCTCTAAAGCCACCATCTGTCTAAAACGCCTTACTTGTTGATAGGGGCCCATGAACCCCTTCCCACTCCATTCTTGAATCTTCACTAGTTTGGTATCATACAAGCAAACACAGATATTGTCATGTTGTGAGTGCAGTCTTATTGATATACACAGAAGTCACTGTTTCACACTGGTCATCCCTGGCCTCCTGTTCTTTCAGTCTTTGTGCTCCTCGTCTAAGTTGGTCCCTTAGCCTTGGGGTGTGATATAGAAGTCCCTTTGGTAGCTGATCCACAAACACTCACATTCTATGCTTTGTAGTAACTGTCTGCTTTCTTCAATTCACCCCCATCTACTGCACTAAGAAACATCTTTAATGAGATCTAAAGATTCTACTAATCTATCTGTCCACAGTTTAGAGGACAGTTTGTAACTATGCCCAATTAGCAAAATAGCAGTAGAATTATTTAGGAGTGTATTGACTGGGTTCATAAATAAATAAATACTGAATGTATGGACTAAACCCCCAACTTTATTAGCCCTGAGACCATAAAAGAGCTGACAAACTTCCCCACTAGCAGCCAAGAGATTTGGAAATGGCACTTGTTGGGTAGATTGCTTTTCTACCATAATGAACTAGGCATGGTGACTCATGTCTGATATCCCAATGCATGTGAAGTAGAGATAATACAATGAAGAGCTATTTAAAAATATCCATAGCTACACAAATTTAAAGCAAGCTTAAGGTACATGAGACTCCACCACTCTTTTTGAAAAGTAAGTAAAAGGAGAACTATTATATTATATGGTGTTGAGAATGTACAATAAAATATAAACACTAAAGTCTATTAAATCCAAATACAAATAGAAAGGGAAAGCAAATATGAAAGATGCAAAAGAGCATTTAGTTAGTGAGGTGGATGGCAGGGAGAAAATCCATTTATAAACTTTGGGAGGTTGTAAGGGTTTTTGTAATGTTGTTCCTTAACAAAATTTGACTGCTTCTTAATCTCTCCTCATTTGGATGAGAGCAAAAAACCTCTTCATCAATTAAGAAATGGGTGTTTTGAAAGCTCACTGTGTTTGTGATACTAGGTGTTTTCTCAGGGTTAATTGGAATGTTAAAGTTAAAGTTACCTTTCCTGTAACTCTGTATCATTTTCCCCAGTTAGTTGTAAAAGGTACTTACTGTTCAGGGTTTCTGTGATCTGAGTGTACTGTGCTATTTAGTACTTGATTTAGAAAATAAGTATGCCTTGAGTCCCTGCCCTAACTTCCCTTTCTCAAGTTCTAATATTATAGGCAAACACTATCCTATCCTAGTTTCCCTCTGAGACTTTACAAGCTATGACATCAATCTACATCAGAGACAGGACTTTCTGAGAGAGCTAATCGACTCTGAACTTTCTCTTAGTGGGGTCAGTGTGTCTGTGATACAGAAAAAGCGGTCTAGGATTGACAAACAACTTAAATGATTATAGTTAGCTTCCACTTGCTTTGAAATACTACTACCTTTTACATAAAAGAGAGATTTCTTAATGTATAATGGCAGGAGTGTAAACTTGCTTCAATGATGTTCAGGTGCATACTTTGATTAAAACTCCATACATATACATGTAGTCAAATGCTCAGAAAAATAAAATAAAAGTCCATAGCATTCATCTAATGGCAATACCATAATCTTTATAAATAGATGAGGTCTGTGCTTATAATTCTACCTATGAACTTACTAGTCTCTTGTCTTTTGTATACTCATAGCAACATGTTCACTAGAAAATTCACTTATTTGATGATCTTGACAGCTATATATTTTTTTAAAAAGCCTGCGACCAATCCTTCCAAATAATTAATCATATAATTTTCCTCCTTAGTAAATAGATAATCCCTTAATTATTTATAATCTGTGTTGTTTTCTCAGTTCTTACACAACAGATTAGACCTGAGCAGAAATTTCATTCTCTTTTCCAGGGCCTGATTGAGCACTCCTCGGCTTCCAACAGGTACAAGATTAAGCCAAACACAAATTTGCCAAAATCCCATGACATTGACACTGACATTTGGAGAAATAATCTATTCAATATTAGGGAACTAACTTTTAGTGGTAAAATAGCACATTTCTGTCTCATTTATAAACCTAAATCAGTCAAATAAACAAAAATAACCACGAGCCTTGTCACGCACAACATGTAGGCACTGACTTTGGGTTACAATAAGATTCTCTCAGATGCTTTTGTTTCTCATTGATTAATTAAAGTACCACTATTATCCCTATAGATGCTGGTGTCCTGTCCTGCATCTTGGTTATATCAAGACCCCATATGATAGTGTTACTGTGAATGACTTCAGGTAACTTATTATATATCTTCAAAAACCTGACCATATTCTGAAATAGTTAATAGTAGGACAGGATTCCTAGGAAGAGCTATATTAATATTTCTTACGGGACTGTACACAATGGGTTCTTTCTTCACCAACTGAAGGGTTAGAGAGTTGCTGTTTATAATGATATAGTTAGAAGTGAGCTCCTATCAGACACATAACAGAAACTGTGCAGTACATCTCAGAAGCATGAGCTATTTTGATCCAGTTTATATATTAAAAGAGTAAATTTTGGTTTAGAATCTTTACTGAAATTTACATAAGATGGTATCTGCTGAAACCAGGATTTATCACAGAATCTACCTGATTCCTATCACTGTTTTTATTGCTACTGATTACAGTCTATTTAAGGGAGTGGAGATTTAGTATATATATATATATATATATATATATATATATATATATATATATATATAAAGCTTTGTGAGTTGACTAATTGTCTGCAAGGCATCCTTTTCAGTGCTCTCCTCTTTTCAGCATTCTTTATAAACAGAAGCTAAGTAACAGGTTTCTGTGCATGTTTTATGAAGGGAAAGCTCATGGGAACAAGAGGAAGGAACAGAGAAGAGTGCATGAAGATGGTTCATGGCTAATGCCCCGTTGGAGTCCAGCTTCTTCCTGCACTAATAAAGATAAGTGGGTCAGGAGTCATTTCAAAGACTCCATACTTACAAAACCAGGAGCAATGTCTTTCAGTCAGTGTATTGCAGGATACATATAAAGATGGGATGTAACAATGTCAGAGCCAGTGAAAGGTAGGGGAGAAAGGAAAGAGAGGACTTCTGAATCACAAGTAGGTATGCATCTGATTTTAGAGTAAAGTGTAAGGACACAGAGACCACATTTTTTGTACACTGGGGGTTGCATCTTCACAGACTCCAGGCTATCGAACCTCCAAGAATATTGATAATTTGAGATATTAAATCTTTGTGCTTTTCCTACTGTATGTATACCATGCCCTGTAAAGTCATCCATGGAATTTGCCACTAATTGGCCAGTATGTCTCATTATCATGACATCAGGGGGCTAAAAGGCTGTTCATGCAGGTAAAGAAACATGTAGTGCAAGACTGGTAACTTGAGAGTGAGTCCTAGAACCCATGCAAAGGTGGAAGAAGGGGCCTGACGATACAAAGTTGCTTTTGAGATTGACAAACAGCATAGTTCTTAATATGAAAAAAACCCCAAACTTCTTTTATATTTGTATTTTTTCTCATCTTTTAGGGGAAAAGCCTATTTTGCCAGATTAACTTAGTTACATACCATGTGAAGCAGCCCACTTCAATCTGCACTGTAGAAGATGTCCCAATGAGGACATAAGATAGAATTTAAACTTCAATTTGGTTGAATTTAAAGTTGCCTGATGTTATATGGTATAAATAAGCTGATTTTCTAAGAATCAAGATAACAAAATAAAAACATGCATATGATGATATACGATCGTTGCTTCAATCTTCAGAGTTAGCATTGTGGTATACCTGAGCTAGTTCTCTCAGTTCTTAGTTTCCAGGGTTTAAGGGTTGTGTAAGTATTTCTGCATGTGTCTTGTTAATAAAGACGTTCTCATCTAACTCAAGTGGTGAGTGAGAAACACCAGCAATAGCCACACCTGAGTGTGTAGTCCATCGTGCCTTCATGCTGTATTGATTGCAAGACTAAAGCTGACTTCTCTGAGAAAATGGGACACCTTACTAAAGTAAAAAGATTCCCTAATTCTTGGAACAATAAAAACAAACTTCTGAACTTAATTCTGTGATATCCCAATAACTAAAGCTGAACAACTGTAAGAGAAAGAGAAAAAATAAGCATAATTTGAGGGGAAAACCATTGGCCTGATTACACAGTGTCTAGGAAGGAACTTCCTTGAAAGTTCAGTGGTGATAGTATATAGGGGTCTCGTTTCTGTCATCATTGAGGTAATTTCATCTTGAGAGTTTACAAAATATGTCTACAGTAGTTCCTATAAAGTTCTACTAAACAATATATGATACCACTTAATCATAAGAAATTGTATTGTCTTCCCTGTAATTTGCTCAAATTTAAAGCTGTTTACAGGCATTCTGTTTGTGGCCAAAGGCCATAATGTTCAGCCTGTTCTCAAGTGAGAAAAAAAAAAAAACATGGAGGAGCAAAG
The DNA here is from genome assembly GCF_978045245.1 of Mus caroli. Taxonomy (NCBI): domain Eukaryota; kingdom Metazoa; phylum Chordata; class Mammalia; order Rodentia; family Muridae; genus Mus; species Mus caroli. Next base: position 37,627,125 of record NW_028227262.1, on the reverse strand, counting down.
AACATGGGCTATAGGTATAGCTGGGATACAGAGACCTTGTTTTAACAAACAGTGTGCTGTGTTCATCTGCAGGATCAAATATCAAAGAAGCCAAAACTAAGTATTGGCAATGTTAGATCTGCATTCTTCAAGGTAGGATGACCTGTGGTTTAAGAGAAACAAGAGAGATGAGTGGCATGCTGGCAATGGGGTCATAGGGGTAGTTTACTAGAGAGAAAGTTAGATTAAGAAATATAAGTGGAATAATTGCATTTCTTTTCATTTGTCAATTTCAGCCTACCTTTGTTAACAGGAAACTTGTGTGCAGCCCCAAGGCCCTATGGAACTCCTGTTTTAGAATATTTCTTTATCTCTTTCCAGCACATTTGATAGACAATAGCATTTTGTTTTGTGTTCTTAGAGTGCAGGAGATGGAACCCAAGGGTACTGTGCATACTAGGCAACTGCTCTATTTTAAAGCTGAACCCTCAATACTTGGAAGCACATTCAGTTTTGTCCTGCTGGTTCCTGGTGCTCTTCAGAGAGACTACTGCTCTCTACTGTAGTAGGAGTCATGATTTCTAGTATTGAGGTTTCTTTATACAAGAAGCCTTGCAGAAGTCATACTGCCATCAGCTGTGCCTGGAAGATGGGGACTTAGAAAATACTGTTCCTGACTTTTCTTTCATGCTAAAAAATTACCTACTCTGTTCAGTTTTCCAGTTTACTAGAAAAGATATACAATTACTCAGTGCATATACGTGTTTAGGAACATGCATAGCACATCTGAGAACTCAGTTCTCAATTTAGTTGCTATAGCCCATCATTATAAAAGTACCAATTCACCTTTATAGTCACCAAACTACAGGCCAAGGCATATGCAGTTATTTTCCATACAGCTCCCATCTCCCTTCATGATTGCAAAACCTTTCAAGTACCATTTCTGCTGCTGTTCTAACCTGGTTGGCTTTCGACAACACTTACACATGCATTCCAGTAACCTGCAGTATTTAAAATACATTTTGGACACTTAGAATTAAAAACATTAGTTTATTACAAAGAACAACCCCTTTTTTGTACACTGTGGATACATGTCATTATATAAATATATATATATATATATATATATATATATATATATATATATATATATATATATATATATATATGGTAAAGGGATAATTTCAAGCTGTCAGAATTTGTATCCCTTTAACCAAGGGCTTCTCAAGAGTCTGCATGATAGTATTGTGTCTCACTTTCTATCCCTCCTTCCTATCTGTTTCTATCCCTCCTTCTCTTCTTGTATCCCCATCTCTACTTTCCATCTTTGCCTTCCTTTCGCCCCCATTTCCATCTCCCTCTCTTTCCCTCTTTCATTTCTTCCTTTCCTTTCTTTCCATTCCAGCCTTTCTGCCTGCTCTCCCTCCCTCCCTCCCTTCCTTCCTCCCTCCCTCCATCCTTCTCTTTTTTCCTTTCCATTACTTCATTCTGAACTCTTTCCCTTCCTCATTTTCCATTCTTTCCTTCTTTGTACCCCTCTGTCACTTTTTCCAAAAATAACACATCTTCCTTTTATTTTTACTTTTCAGCTTTTATCACAGTGTTCCCTTTGGCTGAAATGGTCCTCTGAACTATTTTGTCCATGAATTCCTGACCACTATGTTTCTCAAAAGCAAACATCTTTCCTTACTATAATGACTAACTCTATGGCAGTTCCTCTCTATACAAATACATATTTGCTCTTTGCCTATACTCATAAAATTTGAATTTTGTGACTTTACATATACATCTTTCTTGCTAGTCACTAACATGGAACTTAGTTTATAATAAATTCAAGAAACAAATAGAAGTAGAGAAAAAATTTTGTTTATTCATTACAAGTGCATAGTTGAACTATTAAGTATCTCAGGTAGAAAACTAAAAATGACCATGAAATCACTGATTCTTCCTCAAACTACTTTATTAAGTAAGGATAAAGTCACTAAAACAAGATATTCCTACATTGGGTAATGGTGGACTTCGATAATATCCAAATGCATATTTCTCTCCTGTTTCCTGTCAAGTCTTTGCTAATTTATATTTTACCAGTCTCTCTCTCTCACTCTCTCTCTCTCTCTCATTCTTTCTCTCTCTTGTGTGTGTCTGTATGTGTATGCATGTGTGTGTGTGAAAAAGAGAGAGAGAGAGAGGGAGAGAGAGAGAGAGAGAGAGAGAGAGAGAGAGAGAGAGAGAGAGAGAGAGAGAGAGAGAGAGAGAGAGAAAGAAAGAGATTGAATACCCTGGATCTTTTGCCTCACTTTGGGTATAATTCAATGATAAAAAAAAAACTTGAATCTTCTCTCTGAGTTAACACACATACATGTGGCAATTCATATACTTGAACTTGAACATCATCTCTCACACAGGGTTTCTTTCTGCAATGCTTATACATGCTATATTGTGACTTTGTTCCAAAGCTTTTCTCCACTGGGCTGACTGTTGGACCTCTTGATTTCTCCTATGAAATTTTGCAATTTAATTTTCAGTGAGGCTTGTTGAAAATCAAAGATTCCTTTGCCCTGATGATTGATGTAACAATTGTACCTATTAAACAGAGATGACATAGTGCTTGAGGGTTTATTTTGGCTTACAGGTCATAATTATAATTCATCCTAGCAAGGAACTCACAGTGACAGCATAGAGAAATGGTCACATTGTATCTGTACACAGGAACAGAGAGATTAAATCCATGGATGCTAGTGCTCAGCCTACTTTCTCCACTATCACACCATTTGGAATTCTCTGCCTGAGGAAAGATGCCGCCCAGTGAGCAGGTCTTCCAACCATGTTTAAGGAAAATCAAGTTAATCTTCTATAAATATGCCACAGAAAACATAATCTAGAGCATTCCACATTAATATTGTCTCCCCAAGTGACTCTACACCATGTCAAGTTGACATGAAAAGTGAACCATTGCAGAGAATAAGGCAGAAAGTCTCCTAATATAGGACATATATTTATCCTGTCTGTAATGCATTTCAAAAGATTCAAACTATGAGTTTTTATTATATCCATCAACAACCCAGCTCTCAACCAATGCTTTAGCTTTCCTGATTGAAATCCAGCACTTTACTAAGTATCTTTCTTGAACAGAGAACATTTTTAAATAGCATATGAGTTCAACTAAGAAATCTATGCAAATATAATTGATATTTACTGATCTTTCTAGAATATATGAGAACTGCCTAGTAGACCTTACTGATAGTGTGTTATCTAAACTAAAAAAAATTTAATTTGTTCGTTGTGAATTTCACGTCATGAACCCCAATCATACTCATCTCCCTACCTCTTCATATATATTTTATTTCCCTTTTAAACTTCCTCTTTCCCAAAGAAAACAAAATAAGATATCATCACCATCATCTTGTCCTGTACTCTGTAGTAGTCAGACAATGTATTCCTCTATTCACACACCCTTACTTGCAAGTGCTCATTGATATGAGTCATTGGTCTCTTTCAAAGACTCTGGAATCTGCTACACTATCTATTCTGGATGGGGACTTTTCTTAGATATCCTGTTGCTGCCCTGTGCTGTAGAGATCATGCAACTTTGAATCTACCCTTTCATATACTCCCACAGCTCATGGTTGAGGTAGATGTCAGGGTGGACTGGAAGAGAGCTGAATTGATGAGCCTGCCAGCTTACCTATGCCAACATAACCAGGGCCAGCTCTCCAGCACTGTTCATCTAGCTCAGTGTTGTATTTGGATAGGTGCTTGGGTGTTTTTCTTCTGGCCACCTTAGACAAGTCGACCCTGGACCTTATCTAAACTCTTAAATTCATCAAATATCTGCCTATAAAGTGGCATATTCTACATTACTGTCCTACTGGGGATGAGGCATTGGGGGAAATTTTTCTAACTCACTGTCATAGCTTCTGTGTGCTGTATGAACTGATAGGTTAACTTTTAACACTGTGTAAATTGTGAAAACACACCAAAGCTCCAGAACCTTTGAAAAATGAATTTTTGTTAAAGAAACTAAATATATGTAGCCTCCCAAACTGTCTGTACCCTCTGAGTTCTCAATTATTTTTTGTGTCTATGCTACTTAGAGGTGGCCAGGGGACTGACATTTGGCCACCATGAAGGAAGAAACAGAACAAAATTTCAATAGCTTGATAGAGTACATGTCTTACGGATAGGTACAATCCCTGTGACCTTTGTCTGAGTCTATAAAGCACCTGGGTAGAAAGTAGATTATCAATGTAGGATGCTCTGGAAACCATGGTAACTGCTAACCTTGTATACCAGCTTTAGGCTACATTTGCAAAATATTCATAATGAGAGAAAAAAAATCATTCTTCTCACTTTGAGAGTCCACGAGTAATTGATTAAACTTTACACTACATGAGTTACTCTATAGCTAAAGAAGAGACTGAATAGTGCTCCCTGCCCCCACAACGCACACACCTCTGCATTGATCTGTATTATTTACAATCCTAGGAGTGGACTTTGCAGTTGAAGATGCAGGTAAGTGTACTTACAGTGGGTGAAATGTGCCATTGCTGCCTTATGGGGCCCCTTAGTCTTTTTGTGAGTATTCTTCCTTCCCAACATAAGTTAGAGCTCTGTGAGTCAAGTCTGCCACTTGGTAAAGAACATAAAATAAAAGCAGAACACAAACCCCCTCATATTTATCACCTGCCCTGCATTAAGGATGTAACTCTGTGACATTGATATTAATCATAGTCTGCTTTCTGCCATGAAAGACATCATCAAAGTATTTGAACCAAGGCTACAGAGTCACTGGAGGAGCATTCCAGTGATAAATAATCCTCTCAACTTTGTTAGTGTGCTGCCACTTCCAGCAGGAAAGAAACAGGTTCCCAAGGCGCCCATTGAGAGTATGGCAGTGAGATAAGAAAGTGGTTAATTCTTCACTCGCCAAGCAGACTCCCTTCACCCTCCACTCAGCAGAGGCTTCAGACTGCCACTACTCAGCCTGGACCTTGGAGAAGCTGCTTACTCTTTGAAAAGGATACTGCTCTGCCACTCATCGAGAAGCTGTGACCAGATTCATTCCTTCCAGATTGCCACACACCTCTGTGGGTGCAAGTGTGTGTGTGTGTGTTTGTGTGTGTGTGTGTGTGTGTGTGTATACCTGTGTACCCAAAACCATCAGTGGAAACTGTTTTTGAATTTCCTTGATGAGCTGAAATACTCGGGAATTTCTGAATAAAGCAAAGTGATTAGACCAAGGTTTCTGAAAAGCTGATAATATTATCAATGAAGTGATGTTATGGGCACACTAAATATTTAAAAATATAAGGCATGATCTTGTGCAGGTAACCACATCTGCTTTGTTAGTAATGCTATATGTAGGTAAATGACCAGAAGACATTTCAGAGCACTCCTTCCTACCCTCCTTTAAAACATGCATAAATTTGGAAGAAAGATATTTTGGTGGGACATAGAGAAAATTTAAAAAGTGAGATAGAAATTGGACATCATATTTTATTGTATACTTGTGTGAAATTATCAAGAATACAGAAAAACTTCAAATAAGTGTCATATTATATATTTATAAAATATTAGCATATTTCATACATTTTACTTGTAAAATCATAGATATTCAGAAGTATTACATATGCTTACATATTTCTTTATTTTAATATATGCTTCCATTTCTACAAATATATATGAATAGGAATGTTCTGACATTCAGATATATATTATCCCTTGAAATATAACTACCTGAATAGTATTTCATTATGGAGAATTATGTAAATTCTTTAATTTTATAGAAAATAATTGCAATTAGGAAATGTTTGAAGGTTGCCATGAATGAATATTTGGGAATAACCTCAACAGTACCAGACCTCTAAGAATTTTCCATAAATGAAAAAAGGCAATTACACATTACAAGTACTGAGCTGTATTCCTACATCCTAATCCTAGAGTGTGGGATATCAAGTATCCATTGAGATAGCACATAACTTATAAGCTTCAATGTTTTCTTTAAAATTCCTTTCATCACTGTCCTTTACCAAATGCATATACAGGTCCTGACATTTGTAAAACACCAATATTACCCTTGTGAGAGGAGCATATATCTGTGATGATGGATACTTTCAATGTCTGAAAAATGATCTTAGAAAGAGCTTCCCATAATACCCTCTAGTCTCTGGTCTGATGAGTTCTTGCCCCCACATGAAAGAAAGCCCATATTTTTGTCCTAGTGAACTTGAGTTTCAAGCTAGGCTCTGTCCTCATATCCTTGACATTTGCTGTCAGATCCTGGTAACAGCCAACTGGGCACATTTTCTCATGCTACAAGACTCAGTGCCCATTCTCACATGTGGACCCGGAGGACAGATGGTCCTCCTACCTGGAATTTTTTATCCTTCTGTTTCTGGAAGTGATATTCCATCATTTCTGGCTTAATTATAGAAATTTCCATGGCACATCTGCAGAAGCTCTCTGCCCCAGCCGTTAGAAAGGATCATTATGTATTATCTTCATCTAGCTGATTTTGTTTACAGAATTTTTCTTCTTTGAAAATGACCTTGCCTATTTCCTTGCAGAGTCTCTACAAATTCAAGGATCAGGAAGCTGATATTTTATAGTATATTGTTTTACTAAGCTTTTAAAATATAACCTTACCTTGTATTAGATATTCTATGATTATTTTGTAAGGAATAAATACAAAGCCAGCATGATGTTTCATGGTCAAGGTACAGGAGCATTATGAAATAGAATGAATATGTTTATAGCTAAGTCAGAAGAACTTTGTGATGAAAAGGTACTTGGATAAATATTTACTGGTAGGGTTAGAAAGAGAGGGATTTCTTTCATGGAAGGAGAAAATAATCAAGTGTTCAAAATTTCAGTTTCAATTCCAAACAAATTAGAGGGTATTCAAAAACGGTAACAGAAGAAGGGTAAGTGATATCATTCTTTAAGTTGATAAAATAGTCAACTCTGAAAGTGGCATCTGTTTCTCTTCATGTTGTTAAAGAATTAGTGTCTGTGGGAAAGTAGCACAGGTCCAACAGCAGCATACAGCAGTTCTGCTGCTTCACTCATCAGGATGTTTGAGGCTTTGGAGAAGATAATGTGGTACTTGATCCCTCACATATCAACCTATCTTTCATCTCACAGTTGCAATATATTATGTGTATTCTTATCTTTCACCCCTTCCCTTTGTATGTAAAGAGTGTAGTGGGACACTCAAGGGACTCTAGCTAGTCTAAATCCATTAGTTAGAGAAAAGTCAAGGAATTCAATATCAAAAATTTTATTAAATATTTCCTTCAATTTCATAACTGGCAAACAGACTAGGCTAAAGCAATCTTATTGGGTATATCTGAAAAGGTAATTTGTTTTAAAAGGTTCTGTCTGACAAAGAATGGAGCCTAGACTAGTGTAGTGGAAGAAGCTATTGTGGGGAGCAGACATGTTTTAAACATCTATTTGACATGGTCTGAATGATAAATGTACCACATAGGCTCACGTATTTGAACCCTTGATTCATTGTTGTTTGAAATGCTGGAGAAAGTTCATCACTGAACATGAGCTCTGAGAGTTTATAGTCTCATTCCTCTCCCAGTTTGTTGTCTCTGGATCTTTTGAGCAAGTGAGATTTGACCTTTCATCACAGCTCCTACTACCTACTGTCATGCCAGCCATTGCTATGGACTCTCCTTCTGGAATCGTAACCCCAAGTAAACTCCTTTTTCCAGAAATATCTTTTGTTCATGGTAAGAACAAAGCAGTTTAACTGATACAGTGTTCAGAATTTGTAGGAAATATCATATTTTCCTATGTATATTACAGATTTCACCCCTTTTAATACTAATTAAAATAATGGTGTCACCTCTGAAAATATTTAGTGATTATATTGAAGGTAACCCAGGGTCTCATGAGTTAACTGCTTTTCTGTGTTCCTTTCAATGTTTGAAACTTACCTAATACTTTCCAATTCATTGTCCAATATGGTTGTCATTTTTGTGTGGAGAAAGAAATTGGTGATATTATTTAACTCTAGGTGAGTTTATATGAGTTTATAATGAAATAACTATATATCATTAATAATGGTGGTTAAAAACTGACTCTATTCTGGTATTGTCTCTTGGGTCAAATGGACACATGTTATTGTCTTAGACAATCTACTTGTAATAGACAATAAACTATTTTTCTGTGTCCACATAGCACAACTCAGTTTTTAAATTAAGGACTGATGACTTTATTTCTCTAGGTGATAGAGTGATTGAAAATAGAATCACCAACAGCCAAATCTTAAAAGGCTTTTTTACTTCCTTTGTAGATTCATTTGTCTCAGTGTGTCCACATATGGTAAGAAGCTATGGCAGATGGTCAGGGAGTCTAAACATCTTTTCATGGCTACATGGACACTTTATCATTAATGGCCTTTCTCTTAGATGCTTTCAGAGAATATGATTGCCTGGAATCACTACCAGAGTTGCAAATGGAAAAATCTCTGTGGTTGGTTTTGTGATTCTAGAAGTCAAGAAATTCTTTTCTGGAAAAGAATTATAAAATTTTTGTTGTGGGAAATATTAAAAATGAGTGGCAGGCTTCCCGTGCTACTGTCAGCAACTCTCTGCCCCAGCATGGTTCTACTGGGCTACTCTCTGCCTGCCAAGTGCCATGGCAGCTACAGTCAACACAGTCAGCCTCTACAGCCCTCTTCCCAGCAGGTGCAGTCCTGCTGGCTCTGTCTCTAGCTAGCCCCCTGCAGCTATGATCCCAACTCTGGTTCCCTTGTCTCTGGCTCCATTACTTCCTTCTCAGCCATAAACCCCTGTAATCAGTGGCCCCACAGTCTGGTAACCAAGGAAATCAAAACTCTTGAAACTTATAATTAACCAATCAGATTTATGTTTCAATAAATTCTCAATTCACAAGATGTCAATACAATAATTTCAGAACCAGTTGATAGTGATAAAACCTGCCCACCTAGATTAGACAAATTATCCCAATTATTGTAACCTTTATTATATCATAACCACCTATGACTATTTAAAGCCATGCTGTTCAGGTTCTTCTTCAAGTCAGTTCGCCTCAATCTTGGCTTCGTCCTCTGCCCAGATGCTCTCTGTCTCTGCAACTCTTGGCTCCACCTCCCTTTTTCCTGTCCAATTACAGGGCCCCTGATAGACTAATATTTTAGTGTGATTGGACAGGGAAAATCCGGTCGCACAGGAGCCCACTGATGTTAAAAGAAACACTTAATTTTATTATTCTAGAAATAATTTATCCTGAAACATTGGGCCTGTGCCACTTGAATGCTGTATTTTCTGTAATATCATACAAACTTCTCTACAGGCAAGAAAAATATTCTGCTTGGCCTCAGCACATTTCAGTTCATCATTTAACCTCTTCTCTTTAGGGTAATTCTTCCCACTCTGAATTTGCAATATAATGTTTAAAAAAAAAAAAACAAACAAGAAATCCTCAAGCCACAGTGAATTGCACTGAGCAATAATCTAATACTACAAATTGGATTTTAAGTGTCATATCCCAAATGTGTTCTAGGGAGGAATGTGGGTTATATATTTGGACTCTTTCTGAGGAATCCTTTTACTCCTTTATGAATTGGCAAAGTGGCATTGGCTTTTGACAGCCTGCTTGGCTGGCATGTACACTTGTAAGAGATTGGAAAGCAGACAAAAAGACAAAAGCACACAATTCTCGGCAGTGGCAGGTGCCAACTCCTTGGTTGCATTTCCAGCTGGCCACCTTCCCTCTTCTTAAGCAGACCCACACCTCTGTGTCTATGTGAAAAGGCATCTGTTTGATTAGTATTACAGTTGGCCCCAGGGTTTGCACATTCCGCTGAAATTGGCACGGTATTGAAGTGTAGTTTCTTGAATGGTTTTGCTGATCTTCATCACTCCTCTTCTTAAGAGTATGTTCAAGACTCTGTAGTCTCTTCTTCCTTCGGGATCCTTCCATAGAATCGGAGCATATTTGGATGGTCCACCCTTTCGTCTTAGCTCCAAATTTTGTCTCTGTAACTCCTTCTATGGGTATTTTGTTCCCTATTCTAAGGAAGAATGAAGTATCCACACTTTGGTCTTTGTTCTTCTTGATTTTCTTGTGTTTTGCAAATTGTATCTTGGGTATTCTAAGTTTCTGGGCTAATATCCACTTATTAGTGAGTGCATATCAAGTGACTTCTTTTTTGATTGGGTTACTGCACTAAGGATGACATTCTCCAGAGACATTCATTTGCCCAAGAATTTCATAAATTCATTGTTTTTAATAGCTGAGTAGAACTCCATTGTGTAAATGTATCACATTTTCTGTATCCATTCCTCTGTTGAGGGACATTTAGGTTCTTTCCAGCTTCTGACTATTATAAATAAGGCTGCTATGAGCATAGTGGATCATGTGTCCTTATTACCAGTTGGAAATTCTTCTGAGTATATGCCCAGGAAAGGTATTGCTGGATCTTATGGTAGTACTATGTCCAATTTTTCTGAGGAACTGCCAGACTGATCTCCAGAGTGGTTGTACAAGATTGCAATCCCACCAGCAATGGAGGAGTGTTCCTCTTTTTCCACATCCTCGCCAGCATCTGCTGTCCCTGAATTTTTGATCTTAGCCATTCTGACTGGTGTGAGGTGGAATCTCAGGGTTGCTTTGATTTGCATTTCCCTGATGATTAAGGATGTTGAACATTTTTTTCAGGTGCTTCTCAGCCATTTGGTATTCCTTACTTGAGAATTCTTTGTTTAGCTCTCTACCCCATTTTTTAATGGGGTTATTTGAATTTCTGGAGTCCAGCTTCTTGGGCTCTTTGTATATATTGGATATTAGTCCCCTATCAGATTTAGGACCCCACCTAGGGACCCATCCCATAATCAGCCACCAAACCCAGACACTATTGCATATGCCAGCAAGATTTTGCTGAAAGGACACGGATATAGCTGTCTCAAGTGAGGCTATGCCAGTGCTTGGCAAATACAGAAGTGGATGCTCACAGTCAGCTATTGAATGGAACACAGGACCCCCAATGGAGGAGCTAGAGAAAGTACCCAAGGAGCTGAAGGGGTCTGCAACCCTATAGGTGGAACAACAATATGAACTAACCAGTACCCACAGAGCTCGTGTCTCTAGCTCAATATGTACCAGAAGATGGCCTAATCGGCCATCATTGGGAAGAGAGGCCTCTAGGCCTAGCAAACTTTATATGCCCCAGTACAGGGGAATGCCAGGGCCAAGAAGTGGGAGTGGGTGGGTAGGGGAGCAGGGCAGGGGAAGGGTATAGTGAACTTTCGGGATAGCATTTGAGATGTAAATAAAGAAAATATCTAATAAAAATGAAAAAAAAAAAGAATTGGAGCATATTTAAGCTAAGCTATTAGGTAGACAGCATGTTTAGAGTATGGCACATGTTTTGTTTGAGGGACATGACCCCAGGGCAAATAGTCTTTTTCATAAATTGAAATGACAATCACCTTAGTAAGAATGAGAAAACTGAGTTGAAAAAAATACTGATCACTTTCTGAGTGTGTGGAGGACATAGCTATAGAACTATTTATTTCTAAATAAGAATGAAGTCATGGTTGTTCAGAGACCTCAGCAACTCTGTCATACAAAATACAAAAGGGCTCCAACAAGTGCTGCCTATTCATAGTAGAGAGAAACTACAGAAAGAAGGATCTTCTTTGCCTTAGAATAATCTGACCTAGAAGTCTGTATCCTTGCAAAGTTTAAAAGTATTTCTAATGCTAAATTAAAATATTCAAGGTTTGGTCACATGATCATTTTTCATATAACACTGAAAAGTTTAGGCAGTCTGTGTATTGAATATGTAGGGTTTTTGCTACATTCACTGGGAAATTATTTATATTTATATAAAAATAAAGTCTTTGCAAAAAAAAAGTGGTGTCATGTTAATTTGGGTGGCATGTTGTAGTGTACAAAGCCAGTCATGCCAGTCATTATTTTCTGTAAAAAAAATCATTATTTTGTTCAAATAACATTTATTCCTGATTAGCAGGACATACTCACAAGTAAGGGCATTAGCTTCCCTTCTGATACTTCTTATCTCAAGTTCAGAGTAATCATGGATGCAGATTTTTTTCCCCAGAGAAGTCAAGTTAGTAAATATTATTGTCTGACTAAGAGCCTTAAATATAATCAAAGTGATGTCAGAAAGACAAACCAGAAATTCATCAGCAAGTTTCTTAGATATCTGCAATATGGGGATGGGAGAGCTACTTCACCTGAAGGTCAGAATTATTGCCTTCTTTGCCACTTTGTACCAGGAAACAGATAGCCCATAGCTCCTACAGCTTTCTGTACCTTAAAAGTGACAAGATCAAACACCCTAGTGGCTGGAAATGGATGGATACCATGGCCCTTTTTGCTCATCAGCCTTATTAATGTTGGCAGAATTGCATACTTGTGGAAACAACTATCTCAGGAAGATCCTTACTAGACTGACAATATTTATGAGGGTTGGTCTTTGAGAGAGTTTGATTCAATTTAAGGTTCTCCATCTTTCTAGAAATTACTGATTTTCTTGATCACTAGGAATATTTTTTTCCATTATTAAGAACAAAAGTCCCTATGTGTTTGGTGTAAAGTGACCACAGACACCAGTGGGGTATGAATTCAGTACATTTAATTCAATATATAACAGAAGGTTGCATTTGCAAACCCTGTATGTGCAGGCAGGGCTGTGTTTGTCCTGACATGGGGAGTATGTTTCCATAGTTATGTAACATTTACACAACACTGTGAGGAAAGCTAAGTGCTGGTATAAGAAAGATTCACAAAATTTTGGTGTGTTCCTATGAGAGCTTGTAATCTGAGAGGAACAGCATGATTTTATAAGTACTACATTCAAACATTGATCAGATAAGTATAAAGTTCTGTACCCCCAAAATTGTTTGCCTTCCCAAACACAACACACACACACACACACACAAGGGGCAGGGGAGATGCACATGTACATGTGCTTGTGTTTGTGTGTGTTTGCAGAAAAGTCTCTATAGAACTTACTCAAAAGTATATGGCAGGTGTATAAGTGTTCCAGTTATGAGCTTTTTGTCTAATCTAGAGGTCTAATATTTATTAAGCACTTACTTCATATTTTACACTCTTACGTTTGACCAAAATGTTTTAGGTAGGGCCTTTTACCTGTTGAGGATAGAAAAACAAAGAAGTTTAACAATGATCTTGGAATACAGTACTTTCAAATAAGAGCTGGAATGTGAGAACCAGAGAGCCTGCGCAGCAGGTAAAAGTGCCTTGTTGTGTAATCCTGGTCACCTGAGATTATCTCCTAGAATGAAAGTTGAGGTAGAAGAAGAGAACAGGTTCTAGAAGGTGTCTTATGGCTTCTTCATGTGTTCCTTATACATGTACACTGCCCCCACAAGCATACAATACATACATAACATATGCACATAGCATACACATGCAATAACAATAAATAAAATATATTTTAATACAATAAATAATTTAAAATCACAGATATTTGAATCCATTTAGTCTAGAGCTGTGCAATTACTCTTCCTGCCACTAAGAACACAAGGACAGAGCACATAATATAGGATAATATAGTGACTAAGGTATGGGCATCCTTTGGAAGTGGACAAGATTCCTGCAACCATGTTCTCAGACCCAATATTTTTAAGGGTGATATATATGCATATGTACACACAAACACACACATACATACACATGTATCACCCATATGTATATTATATGTTTATGTCTATGTCTGTGCTATATGTGTGTGTGTGTGTATATATATATATATATATTTATTATTTATATGTATGTATGTGTATATATGTATATAAATATATATTTCTGTATATATGTATATATATATATATATATATGCATATGCCCTTCTCTTTAATTATGGTCTGTAAGTAATTCACTGTTGTGACCACATACTTATTCCCCAACAATATTACATACTTTGTGGGATCTTTCAAGGACCCAAGGACTCAGAGATGTTTGCTCAAGTCTCTTGCATGTTGAAGACCAAAACTAAGTTGTATTTGGTATGATTTCACTGGCCCCCTATTGTGTTAGCTTTGGCTTCAGTTCAGACTTCAAATATCAGCACTGCCTAGATCTCAAGTTAACTAATATCTGTCTTTGCAAGTTAAATAACATATAGCTTGCCTATTGTCTGTCTGTGCTAGGCATTATCAATGGATCTAGACTCAGAGTATCTTCCAAGTGTTTAATTTTTACAATGGCATGAAATACAGATTTTTTTGGAAGATTTATTTTTGTTTCATGTGTATAGTGTTTTGCATGTATAGGTATATGTGCACCCACAGGTATACAATGCCTGTGGAGGCCAGAAAAGGGCATCAATTCCTCTGGATTGTATTTGCAGAAAGTTGAGAGCCACCATGATGATGTTGTGTACTCAATGCTTGTCTTCTGAAAAAGCAACAAGTACTATTAGCTGCTAAACCCCCTTTCAATCCTAATATATGTGTGTATTTATCTATCTATCTATCTATCTATCTATCTATCTATCTATCTATCTATCTATCTATCTATATGCAGAGGCCTTCCTACAAAAGTTTGCACACCCTTAACTAAAATGTGTTTGTTGAAACTCCTTCAAATTTACCCATTAAACATACTTAAATTTCACCTTCAGAATGCCCAGCAGGATATATCTGAGCTGCAGATCAAGGTGGGAATTGGTGTGGTCATGTTTTTAAATATTCATTTCTGGGCCATGCCTTTAGCCCTTCCATTTGAAAACCACTACTGTAAAATTAGAACTACTATATTGGAGACCATGGACCCCTGAAAGAACATCTGCTTAAATGCCAGCTCTGCTATTTGTGACATCTCTGGCTTTGAACAAGACATTGCTGCTCTTCAATGGTGCATGAAAACTTTCATCCTCAAGATAAGAATAAATCTCTTTCCTTGGCTCTTTGCAGTGTTTAAGTAAATTTATACTTGCTAGGCATTTTAAAAAAGAGATGGAACTTAGGAATCTCATCAGAAAGATGTTTTCGGATATTATTGATTCAGTTTGGCTGTAGATCCAGTTCAGAATTCTGTAAATGGAAGTTACACAAAAATTCAGCATATTGGATTTCAGTGCCCAGATAAAGTAATGTATCTGTCATGTGGCCCTACTGTGCAGCAGAAAAATGTAAACAGAGGAGGCTACTGCAGCTTGCACCTTTCCTAGGAGGCTTTTGCTGCTATTAAAGTATTTATTCGCACAGTATCATAAGAATCATATCAGGGGGCTAGAGAAATGACTCAGTGGTTAAGAACACTGGCTGATCTTCCAAAGGACCCAAATTCAACTCCCAGCACACACATAACAGCTTACAACTGTCTGTACTTTCATTTCTAGATGCTCTAGTACCCTTCCATAGACATTTTTGCAGGCAAAAAAAAAAAAAAAAAAAAAAAACTAATGCACATGAAATAAAAATTAAAATTAAGAAATGAAAAAAGAATAGTTTCAGATATTTTAATATAAACTTGGTGAAGAAAAGAGGCTGAGAGGCTGACTATTGCTTAGTTACTGATGGTTGGTAGGAAAGCCAACCCCATCATGAAGAAGAAAGGCAGATTGCTGAACTGTCTGCAGCCGTACCTCTAAGAAGTGATTCTTCTTCAAAGTACTGGAATGTTCAGGAAATCCTCATGTAGTCACAAGACTCTCGCTGGGTTTTCTGACTGCTGTTTCTCCAAAAAGTGATTGATACCTGTCATCTCAATTATGTTTATCTTTACATTGCTCTTCAGCAGATCCTTTTTTATTGCATTGAGTAGGGCGTTCCTTCTGAGCCCTTCAGCAGGTAGACAAAGAATTATGTGCTCGAATTTTGGTACTCAGTGTAGCTAAAGGCTTGTTGTTTGATCCAATTCAAAAGTCAGAATTTCTGACATCACTAAGTAGCCTTGACAACTGGTGAAATTGTATGTACAAACAAATACTTTGATTACATTTGCTCCCTGTTACCATAACAAAATCCTTGGCACAAACTTCTTATTTAAACAAATATATTTGTCTTGGCTCATATTTTTGAATGTTCATGTTCAATTGAAGTTATTGCTACTGCTTTGGTTCTCTGTTAAGTTCCGTGCATGATTCAAAGAGAATGGTCACATCTTAAACAGGGAAACAAGAAGCAATTCTGGATTGCCACAACCCTTTCAAAGTTGTGCCTTCAAAGATTTTGGACCTATTACTTTGTCCCAAGTCTACCACCTCCTAATCTTATTAACCTCAGGGCAAAGTTTACACGTGTTCCTTTGGGACTCTCTTACCCCAACCACAGCACATGTATGTTTGCTAAATCATGTTATGGGAAACAGAACAGTATATTTTAACAAAGTCATGAAAAATCTATAATTCTTGGAAGGTCACCAATGTGGATAGAGAGATATATTTGATTTTTGATGTGACCGTGATGCTGGACATTGAACTCAGGACCGTGGATGTGCTAGATGAGTCAGGAAGCACTCTACCACTGAGCTACATCCCTGTTCTTAGAATACTCTATTACATGAAGACTTGTGTGTTGTGGCTGGAGAGACAGCTCTGATGTTTTAAGTACTAACTGCTGTTCTAGAGGACCCGAGTTTAGTTAGTTCACAGTTATTATATCCAGTGTCTCATAACTGCCTGCACCTCCAACTTCAAGGATATGATAGGAAAATTAAAGAGTTATTTTGAATAATGAGAAAGAAATGAAAGTGATGAATAAATGGGTTAGACATGAGTGGGGACATAAGTTATCCAGTGTTAAGGATATAGGTCTGGATACAGAGTTATTGGAAAATAATTTACATGAGGATGCACTAAGATGTGGACTTGTCAATACATAACATTGACTTATTGTGTGTGTGCGTGTGCGTGTGTGTGTGTGTGTGTGTGTGTGTGCTTGTGTGTACACACGTGCCATAGCATTCATGCCATAAATAGGAAGAAAACTTGTAGGACTAAGTTCTCCTACATTGTGTGTCTTAGAATTAAACTCCAGTCATCAGGCTAAGTAGTAAGTTTCTGTACCTAATCAACATCTCACTGTCTGGAAAGAAAGCCTCAATGATATGGGCACAGGGGGAAAATTCCTGAATAAAACAGCAATGGCTTGTGGTGTAAGATCAAGAATCGACAAATGGGACCTCATAAAACTGCAAAGCTTCTGTAAGACAAAAGACACTGTCAATAAGACAAAAAGGCCACCAACAGATTGGGAAAGGATCTTTACCAATCCTAAATCAGATAGGGGACTAATATCCAATATATATATATATCAAGAACTCAAGAAGGTGGACTCCAGAAAATCAAATAACCCCATTAAAAATGGAGCTCAGAGCTAAACAAAGAATTCTCACCTTAAACAGTATCATAGGTCTTAATTATGAAACACCCACCAGGGTGACCATGGGAAATGTTTCTTGATTCCTTATTTATTTTTTTAGCACCTTTTCTGTACAAGAATAACACTTTCTGGTATTAAAAGGGTAAGGAGAAAGCATTCGTGGAAAATAGGCTGCTTGAACCTTGCTGTGAACTACCAATAATCCTCAGCTTTATGAACAGAACTTAATAGGAGAAGGCCAAAAGAAGTCCTGAGAACAAGGTATAAGACACACTGAGAGCTATGTTACCTACTATTTGTGTTAGAGATGAGACAAACAAAACTGACCACAAGACTTATAAGCCATTGTTGATGAAGATACAGAAAAACTGAAGCTTGTATGAATGATAAAAAGCACAAGTTGTTTTCTTGCTTTGAATGTTTGTGTTTGGTTAGGTTGAGTCTAAGATATATAAAAAAACGAAGCTAGGCAGATGGCCCATTGGTTACCAGCACCAACTGTCCATCTGAAGATCATGAGTTCAGTCCCAAGCCACCCATAAACTACCTGGTCTACAGAGTGAGTTCCAGGACAGCCAGGACTACACAAAAAAAAAAAAAAAAAGGAAAAAGGAGAAGAGAAGAAGGGAAAGAAGAAGCTGCCACATCCATCCAGCCATCCAGCTACATTCTTTAGGCCAGGCATGGTGGTGCACGCCTTTAATTCCAGCACTTGGGAGACAGACACAGGCAGATCTCTGGGTTTGAGGACAGTCTGGTCTACAGAGTGATTTCTGAGACAGCCAGGGGTATACAGAGAAACCCTGCCTTGAAAAACCAAGAGACAGAGAAGGGGAGGGAGGGAGGGAGGGAGGGAGGGAGGGAGAGAGAGAGAGAGAGAGAGAGAGAGAGAGAGAGAGAGAGAGAGAGAGAGAGAGAGAGAGAGAGAGAGAGAGAAAGAGAGAGAGAGAGAATAGAAAATTGCGCTACTGAGACATTTGAAAACTACAGAATTCTGTAATTATGGTAAAGACAAAAAAATCAAACCAATATGGTTGACCTACAGACCTTGAAAAACCTCATGTTGATACAAAGAAAAGCCATGTAATAGATACAGTTCATCCAAGTTTAAATTGTGTGAAATATTTTCCTAGTCACACAGACTCCACAACAACTATATAACATCTGCAAGTTCCCCCAGAGACCCAAGAAGAGTTTATTAAATAGACTAGGTTGGATTCAACTATGGTTACACAGTATTTCTCAAGTATCCACTTGCTCAAGAAAATAGGAAGAGTAAAGGAGGTCTAGACCTGGAGTATTAAACTGTAAGGGGTCTTAAGAAGCATCCTTGAAACATTTTCAAATGTTTTATGATAGTTCAGCAGCCACCACATTGCATTAAAATCATAGTGCACCCTTCTCTCTAAATACACTTGAAGGCCCATTTTGGACTACAGTGACATTTTCTTATTTCACTAAGTGAGTTGAATTGATTGAAAACTTGGGTGCACTTAAAACTCTCAGTGTTGCTCAAGAGCATCTTTTCCAGGTAGGTGTTCTGTTGATTTTTAATAGTGATTTTCCTCTATAGTCAAACTTCCAGGTCCTGTCAGCTTCAGGTTTTTCATCAAACAGAGCAGGTTCAGTAAAAGGTCTTACCAGCTCTAAACTAATGTCAAAAGTACTCAGTAAATATAAGGACTCTCTTGAATATCCAAGATCATATCATAGGTTTGGGATCTTTATGGGTCTCAGGTATAATAGAGATTCTCAGCTTATTAAACAGCATCAGAATAGATATATTACATGCTCATTAAGATATGAATCCACAAGGAATTGGAACAGATGTTTATTGAAATGCAGTCTGTGCTCTTAGCTTTCTAACAACACAATTTGTAGTAGATTTCATTATTTCCACTTAATAATATAAAGCAGTGGAGGAAAAGTTCAGGAGTCAAGAACAATGTCTTTCTAGAGAATGTGGGTTTGATTTTCAGCACTCAGCTGGTTGCTCACAATCACATGTAACAGTAGTTTCAGGGTATCCAATATTCTTTGCTGGCCTCCACAGTTACCAGGCATGCAGATATCTAAGAAGCATTGACTGAACACTGGGGAACATTTAAAACACTCACATTTGCTCAAGGAGATTTTTTTTCTAGAAGGGTGGATGCATCGAGATTTTTAATAATGTTGTTTTATCTCTGTTGCCAATCTATCGGCATGCAGGCAAAAATGTTAATAAATTAAATGAATAATTAAAAATCAACCCTGAGATAGGAATATTGAATGACATGTGAGTCATGATAACATACTTCTACAGAATAAATAACTGAAAATATTCTCCTCTTTCTTTTCTCCCCCACTACCTGCCTTTATACCAAACCAACTCAGGGAATAATTGTTCCCTTAGCATCTGTGTATTGAGACTCTATGCCCAAGAAAATGTGTAACTGAAGAAATATAAGGAATGATGCTAGTTCAAAGCACTGGCTTCGGGTTTCCAGTCCTTAGATAGTAGTAGATGATGGAATAAGGGCCAGACTTCTTGTCTACCTTTTGTGACACAATTCATATGCCTCAGTTATTCTCAGATAACTCTGAACATTAACAAAATCCAGCATTCAGCAAACCACATTGAGGTAAAGAATTCCTCATACCTAAAGACACCATACCTAAAATACACTATAATCACCACAGAGGCCAATATTAAAACATGAGGAAAAGTCCACTTTGAAATTATTTTCTGTATGTATGTATGTATGTATGTATGTATGTATGTATGTATGTATGCATTTATTTATTTATGTTAATGCTATGTATGTCAGTGTTTTGCCTGTATGAGTGTCTGAATGAGGGTGCCAGATACCCTAAAATGAGAGTTACAAATAGATATGAACTGCAATGTGTGTGTTGGGAATTGAACTAGGGACCTCTGGAAGAGCAGCCAGTACTCAACCACTGAGCTATCTCTTGAGTCCAGAATTTATTATCATTAATTTATAGGTGATTCTGTATGATGTGAGTTGAGGTCAAGCTAACACTAGGATTTCTTTTTCTTTTAATTTAATTTTTGTTCATAGGTATGTGTGTGTGACTTTGTGTGTTTGGAACATGTATAAAGACACTCGCAGAAGCCAAAAGTGGGCACTAGACTCCTCTTATCCCATGTCATAACACTCTGTAAACATTTTGGGTGATCCCAGATGCTGTGACCAATATACTCCAGAATTTATAAATTTGCACATATTGTACATACACACATTTATGACCAGAAAGGTGTATTTGTCTACACTGGAATTCAGGAACCTAGACTCTTACCATATGACTGGCTTATCACTCAAATCATAGTCTTCAGGCCAACAGCATCAGCATCACCTGAGAATTTGGTTACTATGCTAAAGAGGCTTCATCCCAATTGTACTGATGATAGATATTGCCAGTGTGCTCCTGACTGGCTGACTCTGATGCCCACCAAATATAAGAATCACTTCCCTAGGCTATCTTAGCCTGTTGCATCCAGCCAGTGGAAATGTAAAAGTGTTATGGGCACAATAATCATGCTTTTAAAAGACTGTCAGAAAAAAATGTCCACTACTTCCATCTGTATTTCATTGTTACCTTTAATTAAGTGAACTTATCCTCATGTAAAAGTATGTGTCATACGGTCTCAGAGGTCCATTCAAAGTTTAAGAGACAATTTAAGCTCTTTTCCTTTAAGAAAGTGTCTTCCCCTGGAGACCTGTATTCTTCAGGTTCAGAATGTCGCCTGACAAGCTCATACAGTCCATGTCTATACTTCTGTCACTTGGTTGCTTGGACTGAACATTTTTATTGCTCTCTCTTTCTTGCTGTAGTTTGATTTTTCTTCTTCATGTTATTTGGTTGTAACTTGACATAAATTCTCTACTCATTAAGGGAGCAGCCATTGCAAATGTGGAGTTTCAGGTTGCTATAACATGTCAACTTTTTTCACATCAGCATAAAGTGGTCCAGAGGATGGATTTATCATGTGGAATTCAAAAGCAAGGGGAGAGCCATCTTTTTCAAGCACAGTGGAGAGAGAACTGGTCTACTCCACATGTGTTCTGCACTGACATTCATTATTGCTCAAGGTCTAAAGGTACCCATGGAGGAGATAGTTCTTTTGAACTCATGTTTAAGTGGAGGAAGCAGGGCAGCCCTGTTTTATTTAGCAAGTGTGCACTGGTGAGTAGCACAGACTCCTCTTGCAGAGGACCTGAGTTTTCTTCCCCACACTGATTTCCAGTGACTCTCAACTACCTGCAGAACTTATAATGACCTCTTCTGACAGTTGTGGACATGGCCACTGCACTTTCATGCACAAACACTAGCACACACACACACACACACACACACACACACCTGTGGCTAATGAACCAAAACTTTAAATTTAATTATCATGTCTCTGGCATCACCTTATTAATCATCTCTTCATAGTCTACTTGTGCCACTGAAAATATAGGATTTACTCACTCTTCCTGAAGGGTCAGAACTGTTGTCCCTTTTATAACTTTCTCATAGTAAAGCAAATTCTGCTTTGTATTGTTTTAAGGTAACGTTTCTTTATCTTCCTTAGGTGTGTAAACTGCTTTCCCAGGATATCATGCCTTGTGTTGCTTCCTGACAGGACTTAAATGAAGTTCTTCTCTAGTTCTAAGCATCTAAGTCATGCTACCAATAGTAGTAGCACAGCTATGCGCTCTTTTTCTTTATCTCTTTGTATTCTTTTCTGGAGATTTTGAAATACACCAAAGTAGCATGGGTTGAGGCTCTTGTGGAATACAATTTTCCCCTGATGCCCTCCTATTTCAAAAAAAAAAACACAC
Organism: Mus caroli; assembly: GCF_978045245.1. NCBI lineage: Eukaryota > Metazoa > Chordata > Mammalia > Rodentia > Muridae > Mus > Mus caroli. The sequence continues at coordinate 37,604,957 of NW_028227262.1, read as the reverse complement.
CAAAGACCCACAGTCACTTCAACAGTGGCATGTGAATTAGATCATAGGAGATTACTTTTTCCCCCCTTTTTTTCTTTTTTATTAGGTACTTTACTCATTTACATTCCCCATGCTATCCCAAAAGACCCCCATAACCTCCCCCCTCCACTTCCCTACCCACCCATTCCCACGTTTTGTCCCTGGCGTTCCCCTGTACTGGGGCATATAAAGTATGCAAGTCCAATGGGCCTCTCTTTCCAGTGATGGCCGACTAGGCCTTCTTTTGATACATATGCAGCTAGAGACAAGAACTCCGGGGTACTGGTTAGTTCATAATGTTGTTCCACCTATAGGGTTGCAGTTCCCTTTAGCTCCTTAGGTACTTTCTCTAGCTCCTCCATTGGGGGCCCTGTGATCCATCCAGTAACTGACTGTGAGCATCCACTTATGTGTTTGCTAGGCCCCAGTGTAGTCTCACTAGAGACAGCTATATGAGGGTCCTATCAGCAAAATCTTGCTAGTGTATGCAATGGTGTCAGCGTTTGGAGGCTGATTATGGGATGGATCTCTGGATATGGCAGTCACTAGATGGTCCATCCTTTTGTCTCAGCTCCAAACTTTGTCTCTGTAACTCCTTCCATGGGTCCACTATGTTCATATCAGCCTTATTTATTTATTTATTTATTTATTTATTTATTTATTTATTTTTATGGAAAGTTTGGTATTTATTTATCACTGTTCTGTTAATCAGACTACATCTTGATAATTAGCGTCAGAATAATCATGATCATTTTCTTCTAAGTCAATGTTATGTTTATAAATTAAAGTGGGAAAAATCGTATTTATTCAAAGGTAATATACTAACCAGGATATAAGTTCTTTTCTGTTTTCAATATCTATGAGGAGATTTTTCTTTTTTTTTTATTATTATTATTTTTTATTACATATTTTCCTCAATTACATTTCCAATACTATCCCAAAAGTCCCCCATAGCGCCCCCCACTTCCCTACCCACCCATTCCCATTCTTTTGGCCCTGGCATTCCCCTATATTGGGGCATATAAAGTTTGCAAGTCCAATGGGCCTCTCTTTCCATTGATGGCCGACTAGGCCATCTTTCGATACATATGCAGCTAGAGACAAGAGATCCAGGGTTCTGGTTAGTACATTATGTTGTTCCAACAATAGGGTTGCAGATCCCTTTAGCTCCTTGGGTACTTTCTCTAGCTTCTCCATTGGGAGCCCTGTGATACATCCAATAGCTGACTGTGAACATCCACTCCTGTGTTTGCTAGGCCCCGGCATCATCTCACAAGAGACAGCTATATTTGGGTCCTTTCAGCAAAATCTTGCTAGTGTATGCAATGGTGTCAGCGTTTAGAAGCTGATTATGGGACGGATCCCTGGATACAGCAGTCTCTAAATGGTCCATCCTTTCATCATATCAGCCTTATTTATAATAGCCAGAAGCTGGAAAGAACCCAGATGCCCCTCAACAGAGGAATGGATACAAAAAATGTGGTACATTTACACAATGGAGTACTACTCAGCTATTAAAAAGAATGAATTTATGAAATTCCTAGGCAAATGGTTGGACCTGGAGGGCATTATCCTGAGTGAGGTAACCCAATCACAAAAGAACTCAAATGATATGTACTCACTGATAAGTGGATATTAGCCCAGAATACCCAAGATATAAGTTACAATACAAGATATAAGTTACACATGAAACTCAAGAAGGAAGACCCAAGTGTGGACACTTTGCCCCTTCTTAGAATTGAGATTACATTTTTTAAGAGTCATAATAGTACAAAGCAACAGAGAGCCACATAGTGAGATTCAGGAAGCATGTAACATCTGTATGATCTTACAACCATGTCCTATCCTATCACTGAAGATAAATAGCTTCATGTAGTGTATTCTTTTATAAATTCTTTCATTGGCAATATACTATACAAAATAATTCATTTCATTGTGGCATTATTTATACATAATGTACTATTTTACATTTTTAAATTTTATTTATATGTTTCAGTGTTCAGTCTTCATGGATGTACAGTGCTCCATAAGCATGCTTAGTGCTGCTGGAGGTCATAAAAGGCTCCATATGCCTTGGAAATGGAGCTATGGAGGGCTGTAAGATATCACAAGGCCTATGAGAACCAAACCCAGGTCCTCTGCCAGAGCACCAAGAGTTCATTTCCACTCCAGCCCACATGTTTAGAATACAATTTTATCATATTCATTACCATTACCTTTTCTTGTTTCCTGTTCACTTTTGCCTTTTCTTTACTCAATACATTTCCATTCTTCCTTTATGCTTTCTTTGTTGTCATGGTAGTTGACCATGACTTAGTGAATGCAGGTAGAGTTGCTCAGATAAGCACAAGCAGAATATTATTCACAGGATCATAAGCAATTTACAAGTGAATATAGTACTGAAGAAGTTTCTCTCCTTCATGCAGCATCTCTTCAAGATTCGAGTATATCTTTGCGCTTTATTCCAAAAATGACCAATCTCAGAAACAAGTGATTTCAAAATTCTCCTCTAATAAAATAAATAGACAAAAATGTACTGAAATTCCAGAGCTAATAAGATTTCTCTCTTCTTTATAGTTTTACTGCACATGTCATCATTAGAGAAAGGTAGTTTCTTCCTTCCACTTGTCACTGGCTATCACAGAGTAAGCTTAAGGCAGTCACACAATGATCATGGTATAGCCATTTCCCCAGCCACAGGCTCCATACTCTCAGAAATTTACTGAGTATATTACTCTTTAAGAAAAAAAAGGAGAGAGAGAGAGAGACAGAGACAGAGACAGAGACAGAGACAGAGAGATAGAGAGACACAGACAGAGACAGAGAGACACAGAGAGAGACAGAGACAGAGATCAACTCACTTAACCCATGCATCATCACAAAACAACATATTCATGCTCTTAGGACCCGAATTTTAAATTAAATCAATTTGGACAAATGTCCATATGACCAGGATACCCTTTGTTTTTCTATATGTGTTTACATTATATGATATTTGATCCTGTCCCCCATTTCCCTTCCACCTTCACTCTTCCACCCAGTTCCCTCCATCCCTCTGCGTCCCATGATTATGTTTCCCTTATTTAGCTTTCTATCACATTTTTAAATTGGGTTGCTTTGTTGGTTTGTTTGTTTGGGTTTTGGTTTTTGGTTTTGTTTTAGGTGTTTTTGTTTTTGTTTTCTAAATTTCTGAGTTCTTTACACTTTGGATATTAGCCTTCTATCAGATGTATGGTTAGTGAAGACCTTTGACCAATCTGTAGGTTGCCATTTTGTCTTATCAGCAGTGCCCCTTTGCCTTACAAAAATATTTTCAGTATCATGAGGTCCCATTTGTCAGTTGTTGATCTTAGAGTGTGAGCTATTGGTGTTTTGTTCAGGAAATTTTCCCCTGTGGTAATGTGTTGGAGGCTCTTTCCCACTTTCACTTCTATTAGATTCAGTGTATCTGGTCTTATGTTGAGGTCCTTGATCCACTTGGACTTGAGCTTTGTGCAATGAGATAAGAAGAGTCCCTTGGTCTTGAGAAGATCATATGCCCCAGTATAGGGGAATGCCAGGGCCATCAAGCAGAAGTGGGTGGGTTGGGGAGCAGGGCAGTGGGAGGGTATAGGGGACTTTTGGAAAGGAAACTAGAAAAGGGGATAGCTTTTGAAATATAAATGAAGAAAATGATAAAAATGTTAAAAAAATGAAATAAGGAGGGATCAATTTTCATTCTTCTACAAGCAGATCACCAGTTAGACCAGGACTATTTGTTGAAGATGCTTCCTTTTTTCCACTGTATGGTTTTTACTTTGTCAAATACCAAGTGTTCATAGATGTGTGGGTTTGGGCTGGTCCATGAAACCTGGAATATATATATATATATATATATATATATATATATATATACATACATACAGTGGACTACCTTGTCTGGCCTCTGTGACAGATAATGCACCTAATCCTGTAGAGAGTTAATGCTGCAGAGGGTGGGTGGGGGAATAGGAAGGGAGAGCACCTTCTCAGAGGCAAAGGGAAGGGAAGAAGAGATGAAGAAACTCTTGGAGGGGAAACCTAGAAGTGAAGCAAGATTTGGAATGTAAATAAATAAAACAATTTTAAAAATGATATTCGAGTCAGACATTTTTAATGTAATTTTATTGTTATTTTTATTTATTCACATTATATCCTCTCACTGCTCTTCTCCTGGTCACCCCCTCTGAAATCCTTCCCCCATCCCCCCTTCCCTTCTCCCCAGAGTGAGTGGGGTACCCCAGGTTATCCATCTACCCTAGCACTTCAAGTCTAGCCTCTTAATTTTCTTTGTTTTTTTTTTTTTTTCCTCTCCCAATCCTTCCCTTCTTTTTCCCCTGTCATGGGAACCTCCATATTAAAGATCACATTTTGTTTTTATTGATTTTGAATGGCCATGCCCACTTAATGTTTAATTCCTTTTCCAGTTATTATGACAATATGTTTATTTGTGTATCTTGTGATCAACTCCAGTGTCTGTTCCTAGGAGTCCTTTTGGATAATTTCAGTTATCAGTTAGAATTCACAAAGACTGGGATAGAAAACTCCCAGTATTTAAACAAATTATTTTTGTCTACAGACTTGTAGTATTTCATTATTTGTCTTCTGTCTTAAGTTTATATTTGATATTTTAAGTAGAATTCCAAATTAAAAGGAATAAATTCAAATTCATGCTTTTGGTATTCATCTTTAATTTTGGAATATGTTACATGTTTTGAGAATTCAACCTTCATTTGTTCCTGATTCATTTCCTATGCCCCTTATTGTTTTCTCTTATTTTGTGTGTTCTTTTCAAACCCATTGAGCGAAATTAGGACTATTAGTTTGTTCTTGGGTATCGGACCATCTATTGGACCATAGGTAGCTTTATTTAAGAGCCAAATCCTTAAATAAAACTGACAATCTGTCTCCAGCATCCAAGAGCTATGAACTTTTACTTATCCAGATGTGGGACCTTCATACTGCCTTCCCTCATCATGCTGAGATTTTTATTGAGTTACACTTATACAGCACTTGCACATCAAGGTTCTTATACATATTAAGCAAATGATTCACCCCTAATCTACCTTCCCTAATTTTACATAAGTTTTTTAAATGGTCCTAAGGGGAAGTGAGAAGGAACAGTGGGGAGAAATATTGCTTTATACTCTTGATGAACTGACTTTGACCCTAACAAACAAACCAGGTAAGGTGAACGGAGATAACTGATTCCACAAAAATGGAAGCAGTATTATTCATTTGCATGGAAATATGTTTGAGTAAATGTTGAAACTGTGAGGCAAAGAATGAAGCTGTGAAGATCAGTTTACATTTTAAAACACAGCACAGCAGGTTCTCATCCTAAAGATATATTCTAGTTGTGGTGGCTATTCTAGTTTGGCAACTTGACTACATCTGACATTAACTAAAACACAAGGGATTGGATACAGCTGTGATGGAACTTTTTCTTAACTAAATAATTCAAAATGGAAAGACCTACTTTTAATCTGCATCTTTTGAAGTAGAAAGCTGCACATTTAATCTTCTACTGGCAGCCTATAGAACAGGAGAGGCAGACGTTTGCTTGTACTCTTTGCCTCCTTGCTTTCTCACTCAATAAAACGTCCATTTTCCACCAGCATTAAAAGCCCACTTCTTTGAGATTCTATTACATACTAAAGACCAGTTGAGATGTCCAGACTCCTGGACTAAACAACTACTAGGTTCTTGGGATTTCCGTTGATAGACAGACATTGTTAAACTAGCTGGATCAAAGCCTGTAAGACATGTAAATATCCTTCTTTCTGTATACATGTAGATTATTTCTATAATTACAATTCCTCTAGAGAACCATGACTAACAAACTAGTTTTTAAAAGTTTACTGTTTCAAAAATTCAAAGTGAGGTCAAGTGGTCATGTTTGAAAATAATTACTCTGTATTATTTCAACAGAATTTGAAAGTGATATTGATATAGGTAATCATTGTAGAAAAACATTTTTCTGTTGCAGGTGAGTATTTTAAGTTCAATTTGTTCCTAACATGGCTGCCTCTCTAGTCCTGGCTTCTGTTCTCATCATTCCTCACATGTTCATGACATTGTCACTTCAGAAGGACTCCACAGTCTTTGTCAGCCTCATTGGAAAATTAGTTAATACTGTTTTATGTTTGTTTGTTTGCTTCCTTGCTTGCTTGTATGTTTGCTTTTTGTTTGTTTGTTTGTTTGCTTGCTTGCTTGTTTGTTTGTTTCTTTAACTATTTGTTAGCTAAATCTGTTCTTTCCCAAATCGTTGTTTTCTCAAGTTAGTACGTGTTGTTGAGGAATGACCTGTCACTTTAAACAGAAATATAATTGCTTGGCTGTGGAGTAATATTAGACCATCTTAATTTTTATCTCTTTTCTCAATATTTAAATTTAGATTGTGCCAAATTTAACTTTAAAATTCATTGAAATATTTAAATTATAATCTCTGAAAGTCATGTGGCCATGAATGCTGTATCATGTCACCTGAATATTACAAAGTGTCCTGAACTAACACTTATAGGTTTATTATATCATGTAATCTTACAAGGTAATACATCTAGAGATAAAGACAGAACATATGGGAGCCTGTGAACCATTCATTACTTAAACTAGTACCAAAGGGCCATGTATAGAACATATCAAACTCTATTTAATTAAAAAAAAAAAACAATCATGGTAGACTTTGCGGAATCCAGAAACTTAAAACTTCCTCTTTATCCATGAAGTTAGCTTTCTTTATAACTCCTTTAAGTCTGTATGTCATAGTATCAATGTATAAATGTATTTTATGCATCAGTGCAAAAAATTAAGAGGTATATTATTTACTCTTCTAAATATCCATTCCCTCTTCTTAAAGTACTAGAAAGTGATTTTTTTTAAATTTTTTAAAAAGATGTATTTATTATTATATTTACATACATTGTAGCTGTCTTCAGGCATATCAGAAGAGGGCATCAGGTCTCATTACAGATGTTTGTAAGCCATGGTGTGGTTGCTGGGATTTGAACTCAAGACCTTCAGAAGAGCAGTCAGTGCTCTTAACAGCTGAACCATCACTCCAGCCCCTTTTAATTTTATTTAATCCTCTTTTTTACACTCCAGATTTTATCTCCCTCCTGTTCCACACTCTAACTGTTCCATACTTCATACCTCCTCCCCACCCTGACCCCTGTCTCCACAAGAATGTCCCCATCTCCCCAATCCCATACCCAACCAGACCTCCCCTCTCCCTGGGGTTCCAGTCTCTTGAGGGTTAGGTACATATTCTCTGACTGAACCCAAACCCAGCAGTCCTCTACTGTGTATGTGTTAGGGGCCTCAAGTCAGCTGGTGTATACTGCCTGGTTGGTGGTCCAGTGTCTGAAGAGATCTCAGGGGTTGGCTCCTACAGGATTACCCTCCTCCTCAGCTTCTTCCAGATTTTCCCTAATTCAACTACAGGGATCACTAGCAATAAATCTGCTTGACCTTCTAGATGTGAATAATAGAGACAATATCATCAATTAAAAATAGCACTATGATTTTTTTCAATAAAAAAATATCTGCATCTGACTCTTTCTGGCCTGTTAGGCCTTTCAGAGGGCAGTCATGATAGGTCCATTTTTGTGAGCACTCCATAGGCTCAGTAATAGTGTCAGGCCTTGGGTCCTCCCATTGAGCTGGATCCAAATTTGGGACTGATGCTGGCCCTCCTTTTCTTCAGGCTCTTCTCTATTTTTGGCCCTTCACCTCTTTCAGACAGGAACAATCTTGGGTCAGAGTTTTTGACTATGGGATGGCAACCACATCCCTCACTTAATGTCCTGTCTTTCTTCTGGAGGTGGGCTTTCCCTCTCCCAACTTGTAGGGTATTTTATCTAAGGTCCCTCCCTTAGCATCCTGAGAGTCTGTTACCTCCCAAGTCTCTGGTACATTCTGGAAGGTCATGATGACTTTAATAATAATTTCTCCAAATAACCAATAGCAATATATGATATTGACCATTTTTATAGTTCCTAGAGAACCATGATTAATGAACTCATTTTTAAAAGTTCGTTGTCAGTGAAGTAATGCATGTCAGTGGTTTTAAACCTTAGGGATCTTCCATAAAGATATATGATCATCACATGTTTTCTTTTCCTTCATTATCAGTTGTGTGTGATTTATTCAGCTTATAATTTATTCATGGTCATAACAGAATTTATTTGTCTTTTTACTTATTGGAAGGAAATTTGTTTATCCCTACTTTTTCTTTTTTTTTTTTTTTGCCTCTTTAACATTTAGTCTTTGAGTACATACATGAGAACACTTTAGTGTACTTCACACAAAATAAGTCATATAACCCAATGTAACTGGCTATGCCTAATTGATTGTCAGCACATTGGACAGGCTAATGACTGAGTCTGCCAACAATTGACAAAAATTATCTATTTCAGCAGTTAACAAATATTTGAAATCTTAGGTTTTTGATATTTTGAACCTATTCTCATGGGTACAATAGTTTCTGATTTTGTACTTTCTTGATTATTGGTATACCTTTCTAGATTCTTACCTTTTCTTACATCATCTCCCTCAAAGTGGGTTTATGTTTTCTTTTGTGAGAGTATCAGTTGTCCATTAATAAGTAAAAAGAGGGATTTCTATGTACAGTGTAGGTGAAGTCTCTTGTGTTTCAAGTTGACTTTAACCTTAATAAATACTACTATATTTTTTCAGAAAGATGTGTTAAGCTGTTTACATGTCTTTCTTTTAACCTCTATGTTTAGGTATATTAATGCTTTGAGAGTTTGTTGTTTAACCAGAGACACTGCAATTTATAGAGGAGAATGTGGGGAAAAGCCTCGAAGATATGGGCACAAGGGGAAAATTCCTAAACAGAACAGCAGTGCCCTGTGCTGTAAGATCAAGAATCGACAAATGGGACCTCATAAAATTGCAAAGCTTCTGTTTGGCAAAAGATACTGTCAATAAGACAAAAAGGCCACCAAGAGATTGGGAAAGAATTTTTACCAATCCTAAATCTGACAGGGGACTAATATCCAGTATATACAAAGAGATCAAGAAGCTGAACTCTAGAAATTCAAATAACCCCATTAAAAAATGGTGTACAGAGCTAAACAAAAAATTATCAACTGAGGAATACCGAAGGGCTGAGAAGCACTTGAAAAAATGTTGAACATGCTTAATCATCAGGGAAATGCAAATCAAAACAACCCTAAGATTTCAACTCACACCAGTAAGAATGTCTAGAATCAAAAATTCAGGTGATAGCAGATGCTGGCAGGGATGTGGAGTAAGAGGAACACTCCTCCATTGTTGGTGGGATTGCAAGCTTGTACAACCACTCTGGAAATCAGTCTGGTGGTTCCTCAGAAAACTGGACATAGCACTACTGGAAGATCCAGCAATACCTCTCCTGGGCATATACCCAGAAGATGTTCCAACTGGTAATAAGGACACATGCTCCACTATATTCATAGCAGCCCTATTTATAATAGCCAGAAGCTGGAAAGAACCCAGATGTCCCTCAACAGAGGAATGGAAACAGAAAATGTAGTACATTTACACAATAGAGTACTACTTAGCTATTAAAAACAATGAATTTATGAAATTCTTCGGTAAAAGGATATATCTGGAGGATATCATCCTGAGTGAGGTAACCCAATCACAAAAGAAGTCACTTGATATGCACTCACTGCTAAGGATATTATTATATATTATATATATATATTATATATATATATATATATATTATATATATTATATATATATAATATATATATATTATATTCTGGATATTAGCCCAGAAACTTAGAATACCCAACATACAATTTGTGAAACACAAGAAAATCAAGAAGAAGACCAATGCGTGGATAATTTATTCCTCCCTAGAATAGAGAACAAAATACCCATGGAAGGAGTTACAGAGACAAAGTTTGGAGCTGAGATGAAAGGATGGACCATCCAGAGACTGCCCTAACAAGGGATCTTTCGCATAATCAGCCACCAAACGCAGACACTATTGCATATGCCAGCAAGATTTCACTGAAAGGACCCTGATATTGCTGTCTCTCATGAAGCCATGCCAGTGCCTGGCAAGTACAGAAGTGGATGCTCACAGTCATCTATAGGATGGAACACAGGGCCCCCAATGGAGGAGCTAGAGAAAGTACCCAGGAGCTAAAGGGGTCTGCAACCCTATAGGTGGAACAATATGAACTAATCAGTACCCTCAGAGCTCGTGTCTCTAGCTGCATATGTATCAGAAGATGGCCTAGTCGGCCATCATTGGGAAGAGAGGCCCCTTGGTCTTGCAAATTTTATATGCCCCAGTACAGGGGAATGCCAGGACCAAGAAGTGGGAGTGAGTGGGTAGGGGAGCAGGGCAGGGGGAGGGTATACAGGACTTTTGGTATAGCAATTGAAATGTAAATGAAGAAAATATCTAATAAAGAAAAAGAGTTTGGTGTTTAAATTTTATATGATACAAATTTTCTATTTATTTCTTCCTATTGTTTTTTTGGGGGGGGTTGGTTTGTAGTGCTTTCTTTGATAAATGTCATCACAGGTGTTTTGTTTGAATTAATTGATTAATGTACTAATATACATATATAGCACATAATTATTTTTTCAGAGAATGCATATGCATTTATAATCTCTGCTTGTGTATATGTGTGTACACACAGAAACCAAAAGAAATTATTGAGTTTTGTCCTTTTTTGGTTTTGTCTTTGTTGTTGTTGTTGTTGTTTTTGGTTTTGGTTTTGGTTTTTGGTTTTGTTGTTGTTGTTGTTTTTTGTTTGGTTTTTTGTTTTTTTGTTTTTTTTTTTTTTTTTTTTTGAGGCAGAGTTTTCCTGTGAAAATCAAACTTCTCTTTGTCAAGTAAACTAACAGCCAGAAAACCTCAGATATCCCCATACCTATGCCTCCCTCTGTTTTGAAGTTACAGATGTGTATATAAACTGTGTATATAAACTACCTCAGTTTTTACATAGGTACTGGAATCTCCGCTCTGATTCTCATGCTCGCCACAGTGGGTAATTTTAACCCTGAGCCACCGCTCAGTGGTCAGTAACTTCTTTTACTCTATTATGAATTTTGCCTCAAATTCTGCTCTCTCTAATACACAGGCACCTTCAGTTTTTGGTTAATGTATTTCTTAATAATAATTATAATATATAATTAATAATAATTATATATATATATCCTATAAGCAATATCCCTTTGGATTCAGAAAATATTCACTTGAAATTTTCTGTTCATTTACTATGAGTTTAACTATATTCTTCCATTTGTAGTTATTGATATAGTTGTATTCATTTTTGTACTTTTTTGTTTCTTGTATGTTACATGGTTTTTATTTGTCTTTGTATTTCTCCCGATTTCTATTGAAATTTTTAAAATTACAGTCTTTATATCAATAATATTTTATTTCTACTTCTATATTGATTCATAAGTAATTAGAATACTTGATTTAAATCTTGTTGCCTGTGAATTTTTTGTTTTAAAGAAATATGGATTTTCATGAAGCCATGAATCCTGCTCATGCAATTCTGCATAGTTGCACTTGATTTTTAAATGTCCGAGCTTAAAAAGTTCAGCCAGTGCTCATTTACTTGGCTTTATTGTGTTTAGAGTTTATGGCAAGATTTTTCTGTATGGTATGTGGTGATGGTTTTTGTCTAAAACTGCCCTTCCTTTGTTGAGAATCTTGTTTGACAGTGTAGGAAGGCATACAAATTTGTTGTGAAATGATCAGTTCCTGACCTTTGGCACTTTGTAAAACACTACTATTGTCAGTCCGTCTCTGTAATTTCTTTGCTGACCTTAATATTCTTTTTTCCTTTTAACCTGTTATACCAGCCTTTGTGATTTTGTGAGGCATACCCAGTCATGTTTAATTCCTTTCTGAGGACTGCTCTAGTATAAGGACAAGTGGTTCATAATTATGCCTTATTGAGTTATTTTAAATTCACAATGTTGCCTTATATCAATTCATGAAGTTATCAGCCACTTTCCCCCTTGAATATGAACGTACATAATTCTACTATCTTCTCCTAACCTAGCTTCAATTCTACATGTCCAGTAGCGTGTTTTTGTTTTCTTCCCTGTGCATGTATTTGTGAGAAATTGCATACATTTTTATTAACTTGTTCTACTGCTTATTGATTATGTCTTCATCAGAATATAATGTGATATTTAAGATTCTTTTTGGTTTCTTCTGAAGTTATTTTTTTCATCTCAAGTACACAGTTTCCTTAAATGTCTCTAAGCGCCTTACTGTTTTGTTATTTTAAAGTTATCGTATCTATATTTTCATTTACCACCTTAGTTACTTAAGCTGCAGTGTTTTGTAACCTGAATTCTTATGTTGTCTAGGTTGTGGGGGCTAATTCATCTGTTTTCTTCTTAGATTCATGTATATTCTTCATATATTTTGTTTATAAAACTCTGAACTATGGATTTATTGTCACCTTTATTATTACTGATTTTGCTTGTTGTCTTGCTTTTGAGATGCAGTTTCACTGTGTAGTCCAGGCTTGACTTGAATATAAGACCTTCTGCTAGGATTACATCCAGGCTTCACTGTCACATAGTACTGAGAATTCTTTTGTGAGTCAAGTGATATGTGAACTTTACTGTTGACTTTAAGAAAATTATTACCCTGAGTAGGGTAAGATGAAACCTGAACCTAGATATACTTTTATTTTCTCAAATGCATAAGGGGTACAATGTTTTTTTTTTTTTAACACATCTCTTAACTCTTTGTTTTTCATCTGAGAGTTCTGCTTATTTACACAATCCACTTTTTTAAATGGGTTGTGGATATATGCATGTATGTGTGTACATATACATATATACATACACACACACACACACACACACACACACACACATATATATATACACATATACAAATATATATAATATTTATGTATTCTAAATACCAATTCTCTATCAGATGGGTAGCTAGTGCAGACTTTTCACATACTATAAGCTGAATAGTAAATCATTTAACAGTTTCTCTTGCAGTACAGAAGCTTTTTTCAATTTTACAAGGGCTCGTGTTGTAGTAGCCAATTAATCTTTACTCAAATTGACCCAGAGGCAGCAGTGTGCCTTTCTCACTATGCGTCACAATTTCTGGGTTCCTGAATGAAACACATACATGCACACACACCACACACATAGCCTTATATTTTAATATGCCTTAAGCAGCTCATGCTGGCTACTTCCTAACTTCCACATGGCTGATGTACTTTCCAATAATCCCAACTCGTCACTGACTAAAATCTCTTTTTTTATCTTGGCTGCCCGAGACCCAGACCTTCAACCCTACTGGGCCATGATACCTGGCTCTTATTTCTCAGGCATGGGAACTATTCATGTTCCAGCATGGTGGCTACCTCCTCCTCCTCCCTTGGTCCCTTACCTGGGAATCTTAAAGGTCCTGCCTCTGTCTCCCTGCGTAGCTATTGGCTACTGGCAATTTCATTTGCCAATCAGAACCAACTGGGGGTAGGAACACTCAATATCTTAGTTGGAACTCTCGTGCAATTTTGGGAATCCAGTTTGCCCAACCACAACAGGCCCATTTGCTGATTGTTAGTACCGTTTTCCTCTTGTTTCCTACTCAAAATGTGCTTGTTTAGCTTATTTACTAATGGACATAGTATCAAACTGTCCTCTAAATATGTGTCTCTCTGTGTGGTAATATAATTCTCAGAAACTCGGTAGTCATAGGCAGGGAAACAGATTTTTGTGGAGTGCTCAAGCTCTAATGGAGCATCTATATATCATATCATCTCCGTTAAGGTCAGTGACAAAGAAGAACAGAAATTTCAAGGAAGGCCATAGTAAAACAATATTTTTTGAGATGATATGAACAGTGTCTCATAATTGCATAGAAGCTGCCATTGTCAGTACAAACTTTGCTGGTGAGTGAGCCAGTCAATATCCCAGCATAGAGAGGGAAAGATTCAAAAGCTCCCAATTACCGCTGAAGTGCTATTGACAGTTGATGGATCTGGGGAATAGAAATTCAATCTTCATTAAAGGTGTGGACAACAAATGGACTTAATCGATTATTGAATTTTTTAAAATATTTTTTATTACGTATTTTCCTCAATTACATTTCCAATGCTATCCCAAAAGTCCCCCATACCCCCCCCCTTCTCTACCCACCCATTCCCACTTTTTGGCCCTGGTGTTCCCCTGTACTGGAGCATATAAAGTTTGCATGTCCAATGGGCTTCTCTTTCCAGTGATGGCCAACTAGGCCATCTTTTGATACATATGCAGCTAAGGGCCCCTAATGGAGGAGCTAGAGAAAGTATCCAAGGAGCTAAAGAGATCTGCAATCCTGTAGGTGCAACAACATTATGATTATTGAATTTTTAAAAAGAAAAACAAAAAGAAAAAAAACAGGAAACAAAAACTCAGGAGCATATACTGGTTGGTTTTCTATCAACTTGACACAAGCTAGAGTCATCAGAGAGAAAGGGACTTCAGATGAGAAAACACCTCCATGAGATCCAGCTGTAAGGCATTTTCTCATTACAGGGTCAGTGAGAGATGATGCAGCCTACAGAGGGGAGTTTCTTCCCAAGTTTGGTTGTTTTGGGTTCTTTAAGAAACCATGCTGAGTAAGTGAGTGGAACAAGCCATTTAGCAGCACTCCTCCATGGCTTCTGCATCAGCTCCTGCTACCAGGTTACTGTTTGAGTTCTTGTCCTGACTTCCTTTGATGATTAAACAACAATGTGAAAGTATAAGCTGAGTAAACCTTTCCTCCCCCACTTGTATTTTGGTCATGCTTGCATCTATATAAACTCTATGAGATGTGGTGTGGAAAAGTGCAGGATACATCTGGAAAGTGTTGAGGAGTAGTTAATGTGATCACAACATATTTTATACATGTAAAAAATTTTCAAAGGATTACCTAAAATATTATATTAAAACAGTTAAGTTCCTATAACAACCCCAAACTTAATCAGTTATCCAGATGTTGCTTTCTATGTAGGTCCTATATCATATACTATATTATTAGTGCTATTTGAAATATAAAACTGTCTGATGCTAGTCTTATTTATTTTTCTTGTTATTTTTTTAAATGGGTGAGGTTATTCTATTTGTTGTAATGGAAGGAACTTACATTGAAGTTATTCTCTGTTTCCACTAGACACAAAGACTCCTCTGTATCCCCTAAGATTTTAACAGCTAACTGCTACATGTCTATGCTGCTCATATGAAGAGAGTATTACCTTGACCGTTTCTGCTTTAGGCTGTGTTGAAGTCTGTCATCATCTTTCATGTTGATTTTTTAGACTCAGACTATTCCCACTGGCAGGAATTCCTTGCAGATATTGCAGACTTGGTTGCAGACTGTTACCCTAAAACAGATTGCTTTTTAAAATTCTCAGTTCATAAATATTTTTGTACATACAGTGGCATCAATTCAATGTGTCGATTACATCTGAAAAAAAATCCACTCCTTAATTTCTACTGTTTTATTCCTAGAAATGCTAATGATTATCTGAGCCTTTAGTCATTTGAGTTTTCTTTGCTGGTGGACATGTTCACTTGAATGTTAGAGACTGATAATTGATCAAAATGGGGATTAGTGAAGGTATGAGGCCTCAATACCCTTGTTCTTATCTAAACGGTGTTCACAAGTCTTCACCCTGAGTATATTCCATCTCAAGAAGTAATATTGCTTATTTATGAGAAAAAAAATTACTCATCTGTTAATATCTTCCCATGAGATTTTAGTAATGTAGGCACTTCTCCAAGCATCACATTTCATCCTGGTCACTATACTATTTGTACACACTCAATTGCTTTCTCCAATGAAGTAATGAATCCTTCAAGTCACCCATGATTGTTGGAGTCAGCTACTCCCTTACTACGGATAATGTAGATTTTTAAAACTGCTTCCTGTGAAACGTGTGTTCTAGATGGCATCTATGATGCTGGTTTTCTACTGACTCTAATCCCTATTGGTACAGACACTAAGTCATTTTAAGAAGTGAGAATGAACTTACATTTTTAAATGCACCAGCTCTATGGTAACTACTGAGAAGAGAATCAGTATATGTTCTTTTTAATAATGATAAGCCACGTATTGACTTTTCCTTGATAGCCATGATATCTTGCATGTGTTTGAATTTTGCTCTATGTTTTAGGAATGTTTGTTCCTCATCTTCCCTACTGTTTTAGAACAGCCCACACCAACTTCTATGTCAGTACCTGTTGTTTCAACCTGAATATCTGTATTGTTTAATGGACTCTTAAAATTCAAAAGCTATCCTTACGTTCCTTCAAACATTTTTATCTGCAGCTTTCTCATCTCTCTTAGCTTAAATAAACTAAAAGTTAGTTGCTCTGGTTTGGGCTGCCAAAGAGTTTGGGGGCAAATTTGTTCTGTGCATGCCGTAAGAGTTTCTTCCCATCATCTGAAGGGTATGTCACTATTTCAAGTCATCATGTGCCCTTTAGTGTATTATTAGTTCTTTTTGGTATAAGTTTTAAATGTTATTTTTAATTAAACATAGATTTTTTTCTCATATAGTACACTACAACTATGATTTGCTTTCCCTCTCCTCTTCCTGGGTCCCCTACACCTCCCTTCTCCCAGACACCTACTCCTATTCTCTTTCTTCTTCAGAAAAGATCCAGCCTTGAAGAGATGACAGCCAAACAGGACAAAACAAAATACTGTAAGACAAGGTGAAAGCTGTCATATCTGGGCAAGGCCAGGCAATCCAACATGAGAAAATGAGTCCCAAGAGCAGGCAAAAGTTGGAGAAATATTCATTCCTACTGTTATGGGTCTCAACAAGCTTACAACCATAACATATAAGCAGAGGAGTTGGTGCAGGCCCTATGCTTTCTGTTTCAGTCTCTGTGAGCTCTGAATAGTTGATACAGTTGGTCATGTGCTCCTGGTATACTCAATCCCCTCTGACTCCTATAATCTTTCATTCCTCTCTTCCACATGGAATCCCTGATCCCTGAGGGAAGGAACCAAACAAAAACCTACAATTTAGACTCTCTCTCTCTCTCTCTCTCTCTCTCTCTCTCTCTCTCTCTCTCTCTCTCTCTCTCTCTCCATTATGTCTTTTGGCTTATCTATGAGTTCCTTGATGATGTTTAATCATTTATAGCTCTTAAATTAAAATGAGAGATGTCTAGCTTATCTACAAAATATTATTGGGGACATTGTGAGTATAGTAATTATCTTAATTCTAATATAGTATCTCAGTGGCTAGAAAGACATGAGAAAATTTGTAGAGACAAGAGAATGTTTGGCCTGTGGACCCACACACCATTCATTGATTAATTTTATTCTCTTATATGAGTAAAGTTTGTGCTAACTTAGTTACAATAGGAACATACAGATTTCAGAGCACAGATGATCTGTAAGATGTTATATATTAGCCAAGGATTTGAAATTCCTGAAAAAAATAAGGAAATATGGTAACAGGTAACAGAGGGCATATGTGAGAATAGAAAATGGTAGTAATAGGTGATCTCAGCGTAGGATAGCCATGAACTTTCAATTTGTAAAAGATAAAATATAGGCAAAACATTATATATTTCCAATAAGTGAGTTATGTCTATTCCCTCAAGTTCAGGTATGTAGCTAAGGAACCTTAACTATCATACTTAAAGCGCCAAAGTCTCTTTATTTCAATGAATCACTTGAAATTTTTCATGTCTCCATCCTTCATGTTGTAAAAGGATACCATTAATTAGTGTATAAAGGATTTGAAAAATGGTGTTTTCTCAATGGTTTCTAAAGTTAAGTGTATGTAGAAGTTATTAAAAATACAATTTCTTGAAATGTAAATAAAGAAAATAGCTAATAAAAAGAAGAGAAAAAAGAAAAAGAAAAATTCTTTCTTTAATATAACCATAGTCACAGATCATCTACCCACTAACCCCAAAATTCTCTGACATGAAATATTCTTATATCATTTCAGGTTAAGCATTTAAAGTATTAGCTTTTTTCTACACAGTGAAGGAACAGATAGAATTCTGCATCTTACCAACTACAATATGTGTGCTATGGAATGATCCTATTCATATCAAAGGAGATTTTAACTTAAAAGTACTATATTAACAAAAGACGGGAGTAACAGATTTGCATGCAGTCAAAATAAATTTAGTTAGAACATTACCTGGTAATTTACAATGTCTGATTATATTATATCATTAAGTAATTGTACAGAGGAATATTGTAAAGGGATATAAGAAACTGCTGTAGAATGGTACATTGTGATAGAAAATTTACCATTGTGAAGAGACAGTAGAAAATTATGATTGGACATTTGTACACCATTATATGCAGAATAGGGAATGTGGATTATTTTGGTGGGATAGTGGAACATTATGATGGGACAGTAGATCATTGTAATTGGACATTGGACCACTGAAGTAGGGAGAAGAATGTTGGTTCATAATTATGGAAATAAACTATTATGAAGGGTCAGTCATTCATTGTATGGGACAGTGGTCACTGTGAAGCAAAAGGGGCATTGTAATGATACAGTTAATAGCAATTGAGTAGTGGATCATTCTGATGAGACAGTGGACCATTTTGATGGGGCAGAAGATCATTGTGATAGGACAGTGGATCCTAGAGAATGGCATATAGAAATATTGTATTGCTATAATGAAAAATTTGGTTGGGATAGTTGAACACTGTGATTTGGGATATAATAGTGGAACACTGATATAGAACAGTGGATCTTTGTAATGTGGCAATGTATAATTGTGACATAACAGTAAACAATTGTGATTTAATAATGGGTTATTATGATGTGGCAGTGGGATACTATGATAGGTCAGTAGATCATTGTGTGTGAAATAGAAAATTCTGAGGGGAGATCAGACTATTTTGATGAGATAGTGATTCATTGTGATGTTACACTGGACCACTGTGATGGGATAATGAAAGATTGTTAGGTGACAGTAGACCATTCTGGTAGAAGAGTGTCATATTTTAAAGGAACAGTAGACCATTGTGTTGGGACAATTAATCATTGTTATTGAACAGGCTCTCTGTGAAGGGACAGTAAATACTATTAGAGGAAATAGGAAAATGTACCAATGTGAGGTGACTATGGAATATTTTTGTGTGACAGTGGACCACTGTGATGAGAACAATATTGTGGAAGAGTGGGTTGTTGTGATAGGGAATAGGAAAGTGGAACATTATTAAGGGAAAGTGAATCATTTTGATGGAACAGTGAACCACTGTATGGTACAGTGAGACACTGTTATCAGAAAGATGATCACTGTGATGGAAACCAAGAACACTGATCCATAGTGATGGGGGAGTGTATCATTGTGATAAGACAGTTGAATGTTCTTAGAGGTAATTAAAAAATGAATGTATCAATGTATCAATCATTGTAATGATATTTTTAAACATTATAATGGGGTCTTTCACAACTGTTATAGGACTGTGAAGGACTCTAGGGAACAATGTATTATGGTGGCTTGATAGTCTGCTCTTGTGTTGAGACAATGTACCACTGTGGTGGTACAGTGGAGCATTGTTATGGAAGAGTGGACAATTTTGATACATCACTGAGTGGACCACCATGGGATGGAATACAACAGTTGACTATGACAGTGGAACACTGTCATTGAACTGTGAATCTTTGTCTTGTGTCCAGAGAACATTTTGATGGGACAGTTAACTATTTTTAGAGGGGATAAAAACTTTTGATCATTGGAATAAGAGTAAACCAAAATGAAACATGCAATCATTTTTATGGGAAAGTTAATTATTTCAATGGGATAGTGGATTAAGGAATAAAAAAGATGACCCTAGTGATTGGGCATGAGTCAGTGAATAATTTCAATGTTAGAATAGACTACGGTTATTGTGGATGGGGCAGTAGAGCATAGTTATGAGCCAGAAGATCATTATAATTGTACAGTAGATCATTGTTATGAACTGTAAACATTTTGATGTGTCAGTGAGACATACTGATAGGACCAGTATGAAGGTACAGTGGACCATTACATAAAAGAATAGGAGAATGGGCAACTATAATGTGTCACTGGACAATTGTGATTAGATATTGGAATATTTTAATAAGATGCTAGATTATTGTGACATGGGACAGCAAATCATCATTATGTCATAGTGGACTATTGTGATGTTACAGTGGAAATAGTGTGATGTTACTGTACAGCATGGTGATATGATAGTGAATCACTATAGAGGAAAAGTGAGGCACTGTGATAGATGATAGGACATTGGTAAGTTTTATGGGAGAATGGGGCATTGTCATAAAGCCATGGTCCATTGTGATGAAAAACAAATCTACAGTAGATATAATACAGTGGATCAGTGAGATGGGACATTTGAACTTTACAACAAGTAATACAAAAGTGGAACATTGTAATAAAACTGTGTCTATTTTTGATGTGATTTTGAACCATTGTGATGGGACAGTAGGTCACTATGAAGAGATAGTATACTATTATGACTATATAGTGAACATTGTGATGGGAAAATGGGTCATTTCACTGAGAGTGATCAGCTTAATGAGGCAGTACATCATTGTGATAAAGGATAGTTGAACACTGTCTTGGGATAGGAATGAAGACCATAATTAAGGAAAAGTGGAGCATTGTGTTGGGAAATGGATTTTATGAGACTGTTAGACCATGGTGAAGAAAGGATGAACATCACAATGGGAGAGCGGATTAATTAGATGTGACAATGAAGCATTGTGATGGAGGAGTGCACTACTGTGATAGAACAGTGATACCATTGTGATGATGCATTATATACCATTGTGACAAGGCAGTGGATCCTTGTCATGGGAGACTGGAACAATATGATGAGACAGTGGATCATTTTGAGAGATATTAGGATAGAGGAACAATATGATGGGACAGTAGAACCTTATGATGGGACAACAAACACTGTGATTATATAGCAGAGGCATTCTTATAGGATAGTGGACTCTTGTGAAAGGGAATGGACATTGAAGCATTATTAAGGGAAAGTGAAAGAGAATCTGAAAGTGAAACAAAAGGGTGAAACAAAAGGGTGAAACAAAAGGGTGAAACAAAAGGGGAAAGTGGTGCAATCAGTGGTTGACTGTAATATGACTATGCATGACTAGGATAGGACAGTTGAAGATTGTGATAGGTAATTTTGGAACATTTAGACAGGATAGTGGATCATTGTAATGAGACAGGAATTATTGAGATTGAACAGTGGGATAATTTAATATGGCAGTTAAAGCTTGTGATAGGACAGTAAGCAACTATGATAGAGCAGATGAAATTTGTGAGAGATAATAATAGAATAGATTATTGTGATATGACAGAGACATAATTTT
Source organism: Mus caroli (assembly GCF_978045245.1). Lineage (NCBI taxonomy): Eukaryota > Metazoa > Chordata > Mammalia > Rodentia > Muridae > Mus > Mus caroli. The sequence goes on along the minus strand of NW_028227262.1, from coordinate 37,583,568 downwards.
GAAGTTCCTTGTGATGGTATAGCAGAATAGTTTTATGTGACAGTGGACCATCTTAATTAAACAGTGTCCCATTGCAGTAGAGATTAGGACAATGATGAGGCCATTGGTTCCTATGCTAAAACATGGAGTCCTTGTAAGGAAAAAGTGAATCATGATGAAGGTGAAGTGGATGATTGTGATTGTGATAGAGTATAGTACAAAGTACCATTGTTCTGTGACAGGAGACAATTGTGATGGGACAGTGAACCATTGTCATTGAGTAATGGACCATTGTGTTAGAACAGTAAATTGTTGTGATGGAATAGTAAATCATTTTGATGGAACAATACAAAATTATGATGCGACAGTAAACAATAATGAAGGGACAGTGTACATTGTGATTGGACAGTAGAAAATTATGATGACTGGACAATTCTGTCTATCTTTTGTTGGAGTCTGTCAAAAGACCCTTACTCACAAAGACCACAGAGACAGCCATCTCTGCAAACTGCAAGAGGTTTTTATTGATCCAGCATGTTGGGGACCCCTCTCTCAGCAGGCAGGCCAGAAGAGAGACCCACCACTATAGCCTGGCAACAGCCTTTTCAGATGCTCCCTACCTTGGGCAGAAGAAGCCCCAAGTCTATGGATGCCTCCATCTGAGGAGCTTGGAACAGACTCAACAGCAGTGCGAGGGAGATGGGAATGGGAATGGGGGCGGGGCTGTCCAAGAAGAAACACCAAGCAGGGAAGAGAGCAAGAGAGCCCAGCTCTCAGTCTGCTGTGCTATGCCAGCTGCTCCCTGGATAGTGGGGGGCAGAGCAGCTTCAGAGAATCTGAAAGTGAAACAAAAGGGTGAACCAACAGGATTTTTTTTTCCTTAGGCTTTTCCTGGAGGGCATAAGCACTAACTGGTAGGGGACCTGTGGAATGGAGAAAAGGGCAGGCCCACATGGATGGGTAGTATCTGTTCCATGATTCTCAAAACAGTTGCCAGTCCAAGTCCAAACACAGATATTCACACAAGACACACACAGAAACTGTCCAGATAAAGTATCACAGTAATTCCACAGAAACAGAAAGTAACCAAACAAACAAGACCAATACAGGGCATCCTATTCATGATTCCCACAGAAGCCTGATACTATCCATACCAGGCAGTAGCTGGGTATCTGCCTGCCAGCTACCATGGGGTTAAGAAGGACCAACTCCAATCCAACCCCCTCAATGGGAAACTGGAGTGTCATCCAGTTCCCCATGGTCCATGACATCTCGGCATGTCTTTATGTCACAAATGACCACCCAGAACCTGAATACCAGTTGCCCCCACCCCCACCCCCCACCAAAACCAGACCTGAAACCAGAATCTGAAATCAGTCATTCATTCCCTCCTGGGACCTAACAGACACAGATAGTAGACACTGATAAGACAGACAGACAGACAGACAGACAGACAGACAGACAAGGATCCCACTTACTTTGCTCAAACAGATCCCCAAAGCACAGTGTATGGGTCCTCTTGCAGAGGGTCTTCCCGGCCCATACACCAAATGTTGGAGTCCGCCAAAAAACCCTCACTCACAAAAACCACAGAGATCGCCATTGCTGAAAACCACTTATTCCAACATGTTGAGGACCTGCCTCAGCACAAAGGCCAGAGAAGAGACCCAGAACAAACAAAGAACACACTCTTTATACCTTGTAAGGGGTAGATTTAGGCAACAGGGTAGCTGGTTTATTCTGATTGGTGTAGCAAGTAACCTTTTCAGGCATTGATTGGTTTGTATAGGGTGACTAAGTAACCCTTTGGCCTAATCTCTCACTCTGCTTGTCCTTGGGGTTTTTCAGTAAAGAAACAGTATGTTTTGAACTTAATGGGTCAGCTATTAATGTCACAACTATTAAGTCACAGTCATTATCATCAGGGGAATTTCAGCAAGGTCAGGGTAGTTTGTCGTCTTTCTCAGAATTCAGTGTGGGGTGCGGTAGGGGAATTTCTCTGGGAACTGCTATCATGTTATGGTTATTTTTGTGAGAACAGTTCATTTTGTTTTGTCAGAATGACTTAGGTTTGTTTGTTTGTTTGTTTGTTTGTTTGGCAAAATGACTTAGTCATTTTGGCTGCTTTATTTCTGAAAGCTCCTTCAGAGGGAAAGCAGCTAGGTGGTCTTGAATTTATTTTGTATTCTACAATTTGTGATGGGATTGTTAAGCCATTGTAGTAGAGCAGTAGAACATTTTGGTGAATCATTATGATAGACCAGTGGGTTATTGTGATGGTTTCATGGACAATTATGTTGAGACAGTAGTTCATTGGGATGCTACTGCGAATCATTGTGATGGGACAGTGGACCTTTTGATGAGACAGTAAAGCATTGTGATGAGACAATAGACCACTGTAAAAGGACAATAGATCATTATGGTAGAATGATGAATCATTGTGATGAAAAAGTGAATCGTTTTGAAGAGACAGTAGAAAACTGTGATATGGCAGGAGACAATAATGATGGAACAGTGGACCAGTGTAATGGGACATTTAACCATTTTGAGGGACAGTGAGACATTTTAATAGGACAATGGTCATTGTGGTAGGTTAGTGGAACATTATTATTGGACTGTGAAATTTTTGATGAGACAATGGGACATTGTGATTGGACAGTAGATCATGTGATGGGACAGGGTTTTATTGTGATTAAATATTGAACATTTTGATAGGAAAATTGCCCATGGTGATTGAGAATTGAATCATTTTGATTTGGCAGTGGATAGTTGTGATAAACAATAGGACATTTTGTGGTTATTAAGAGACACTGGAGCATTGCTAGATAGAATAAGACAATAGACCACCATAATTAAACAGGACAATATAGTGATTGATTGATGAACTATTGTTAAAGGTCACTTAATCACTGTTATAGAACAGTGTAACATTATGATAAGACTGTGGGTCATAAGGATTAACAATGGACCATTGTAATTTGACAGTAGAAAACTATAATATGACAGTCATACATTTCAAAAAGACAGTTGGCGATCATGATCCATCTGTGGACCTTTGTGGTGAGTCCATGTATCTTTGTGGTGGTACACTGAACATTATGTTGGGATAGTAGACCATTTTGTTGGGGCTGTGGATCATTGTTAAGGTACAGTGACTATTGTGATGTGACAATAGGCCATTGTGATGGAACTGTAGAATATTGTAAAGGGAAGGTCCACCATTGTAATGATATAGTGTATAATCAAAATGGTACAGTTGATCCTTGTTAGAAGGCATATGAACTTGGACCATGGTGGGACAGTGAACCATTGTGAAATGGAATAATACTGTGATATATAATTAAAGAAGAATGATGAACTGTCATGGAAAAGTGAATTTATTTATCAGATAATAGATCATTTTGATGGAACATTGGGCTTTGGTAATAAGACAGTAGACAATTGTGAGGGAATAAAACAGTCAGACAAAGTGATGTTGCAGTGGAATATTGGAATTGAACAGTAAACCATAGTGTTAAGATAGTGCAACATTTTAATGCGACATTTGAAAGAAGGGGCTTTAGAGAATTATTAAGGGAAAGTGATGGAATAAGATGTTACAGTAAGTCACTGTAAGGTGGGACTGTTGAACATTGCTGTAGGCTATAATACTTGGACCACAGTAATGAGGCATTGGATCAGTGAAGGCAAGACTGAAACTTGCAATGGAAAAGAAAGTGAATTATTATGATTGAACACTGAGCCATTGTGATAGGAAATAGAACAGTGGAGATTTGTGATAAAACAAAACCACTGTGGTAGAACATTTTGGTGGATCATGGTGATGAAACAATGGGTCATTGTGATGATTTCATGGACAATTATGTTGAGACAGTAATTCATTGAGATGCTATTGTGAATCATTATGTTGGGACAGTGGACTTTTTGATGGGACAGTAAAGAATTGTGATGAGACAATAGACCACACTAAAGGGACAATAGATCATTATGATAGAACAATGAATGATTGTGATGGAAAAATGAATCATTTTGAAGGGACAAAATAAATTCAAGACCACCCAGCCCCTTCCCCCTCTGAAGGGACTTTCCAAACTATACTAGTAGGCTAAGTGCAGAACCAGATAGGGAAGCTGGCTGACTAAACAATGCTGAGAAAAACAAAACAAACAAACAAACAAACAAAAAAACATAAGGGCAGGCAGAGTGAGGGACTAGGCCAAAGGTAGTCACCCTATGCAAACCAACCAATGCCTTGAAAGGGTTACTTGCTACACTAATTAGAATAAGCCAGCTAGACCTGTTGCCCAAATCTGCCCCTTACAAGGTATAAAAAGTATGTTCTTTGTTTGTTTGGGGTCTCCTCTTGCCTGCCTGCTGAGGGGCCCCAACGCATTGGATTAATAAAAAACCTCTTGTAGTTTGCAGCTATTTCAGGCTCTGTGGTCTTTGTGAGTGAGGTTGTTTTGGCAAACTCCTACAATGTGAAAGTGAAAGCATGAGGGCACTGAATCTTTGTTATGTGATGATGAACAATTTTGATAAGACAGAGAAGCATTGTGACTTGAGGGTGACTAATTTTCATGTGATAGTAGACCATTGTAATAAAGTTTAGGACAGTATAACATTCTAATGAAACATCTTAATATTGTGATGGAACAGTTGAATAGTTTGAGGGAACAATGGACAATTGTGACAAGGGGTAGGATAGGATATTAGACCACTGTCATGTCACAGGGAAGTGTTATAATTTACAGAGGAACATTGATATGAGATTAAACATTGTGATGGAACAGTGGACCATTGTGACAGGGAATAAAACATTGTTCCATTATTATAGCAGATTGCAACATTGTGATTCCTGTACCATTATGATGGAACAGTGAGTCACTTTTATATGACAGTGAATCACTGAAAAAGGAGAGTTGACCGAGTTGTAACAAGGATAGACCGTTTTGATGGGACACTGGAATACTCTGATGGGGCAGGAGATCATTGTCATGGATAATATACTATTGTTATGGTCAGACAAAATTATAAAAAGCAATAGATCATTGTGGTGTGTGTATAAATTATAGTGATAGATTAATTGACCATTGTGATAGAAGAGTGTACCATTGTTATTGAACAGTAAATATTGTGACTGGACAATGGACCATTGTGATAGAACAGTAAGTAAATCACAGTAAGGACAGTGAACTATTGGGGTGAAACAGTGAGGTATTGTGATGGGACAGTGAGTGTACAATTCATTGTGATGAGATAGGAAACCATTGTGACTTTAAAGTAAACCCTTGTGAATGAACGGTAGACCATAAAATGGGCCAATGAGCCATTGTGATTAGAAAGTGGATCATTTTTTATGGGAAAGCAGACCTTTCTTATTGGATAGAGAATCACTGTGATGTGTCTAGGTCTATTTTGATTAGAATGTGGACCAATATGATGGTACAAAGTAAGTCTGAGAGCAGTAAATAGTAGTGGGTCAAAGGTATTTTGTTATAAGACACTGGATAATTGTTATGTGGTAGTGAACCATTGTGAAGACATAGTAATCCATTAGTTTTTGGAATAAGACACTGTACTATGGGGAAGTGACAGTGGGACATTGTTATGGCACAGTGAATCATGAAGAGTCTGTGGACCATTTTGATGAGGTACGTAAATATCATGATAGCTCAGTTATAGAACACATGACCATTATTATGGAACAGTAGAGCATTGGGGTAGGATAGTAAATCATTGTGATGGGACAAAAGGGATCATTGTTATGGAATTATAGAACTTTGTGGGAGGAAAGAGTAAAATAGAGCACTGCCACATGACAGAAAACAGAGATGGATCTTCAATCTTCATTATGGAACTTTGGATCAGTGTGATGAGACAGTGATGACTGGGATAGGAAAATATTTTTTGATGGGACAGTAGACAAGTGTTATTGGACAATGAGCATTATGATGGAGCAATTGACTATTGTGATGAGGAAGGGAATCATTTTAGATTGGACCATTGTGATAAGGGATACTAGTAGGTGGGTATTATATAACAGTGGAACAAAATTAGACCAATTAAGACAATTGACCCTTATGATATGAGAAGGGAACATACTGATGAGCCAGAGAACTAATATTATGGGATGATGAATCATTGTGATGGAAATGTCGACCATTGTAATTAGATTAAACATGTTGTAGGGATAGAGGGCCATTGAGTTGGGAGAGTGGATAATCATGAAGGAAAGGTATGCTTAAGTGATAGAACAGTGTACCCGTTTTATGGTATAGTGGAGCATTGTTAGAAGGAATAAGAGATTGTACCTCTCTGATATGTGTTCCGTTGCAAGAGAGGATGGGACAATGGTCAATTATTATGGAACAATATATCATATTAATGGAACAATGTATCATTGTAATGGGAAAGTGAAATATTCTGACAGGCCAGAGAATCAAATGACAAGGCTAGGACAGTGGGACATTTTTAAGACACTGTGGTGCATTAAGATATGGGATAGAACCAGGCCCACTTGTGATGAAAGTGAAGGCAATTGTGACAGATGAGCATTCCATTGTGATGAAAGAATGAACTATTTTGGTGGGGTAGTAAAACATGTTAATAAGGCTGAGAACCATTGTGAAGATATAGTTAATCATTGTAAGAGGATAGTTGACCAATGTGATCAGAAAGTAGATCATTGTGTTGGGACAGTATACTATTGTGACAAGACAATGGACCACTGTGATGGGAGGCTATATCATTGCGATAGGACTGTAAATCATTGTGATGGGAGAGTGAACCATTTTGATGAGGGAGTATATCATTATGCTAAGGACCATGGATGAATTTGAGAGGGACTAGGACAATGGACCACTGGAATGTAACAATGGAAAATTGTGATGGAAGCAAAAAATCTTTATATATGACCATGGACCATTGTGATGGCATGGTTGACAACTGTTATAGTTGATAGGACTTTGTACCATCATGATGAAACAGTGGATCTGTGTTATGGAAGAGTACAATATTGCCATGAGAAAGTTAATCACTCTGATTAGACAGTAGATTAACAGTGATAGGCCAGTAAATCAGCGTCTTGAGACTGTGGGATATTGTAAACAGACAGTGGACAATTGTGATGTGACAGAGGTCCATTATAAAGGGAATGTTTATCATGGAGATGGGAATCAACTCAACGAATCATATTTATAGGATGGTAGATCATTGTGATGGTTGAATCATTGTGATGGGATAGTGAATCACGTTGATGGGACATTAGACTATTGTGATAGGACAGTAGAACATTTTAATTTGATTGTAGGTCAATTTGATGGAACAGAGGATCATTGTAATGAAATTGTAGACCATTGTGACTGTAGTCAAATCAATGTGAATGAATAGTAGACCAGTGTGATGGCACAGTATGACAATGTAATGGAAGATAAGGTCAATGTGATGGAAGAGTTGAGCATTGTCATTAAAAAGAGAACCATTGTGGTAGGAGAATGGAACATTTATGGGATAATGAATGAATCATCTTGATTGGATAGTGACCTTAGTGATGGAATATTAGATCATTTGATAGGACAGAGGTACATTATGATTAGAAAATGCATCATTGTAGTGGGATAAGACACCCTTGTAATTGGATAGTGGACCATTCTGATGGTAAAATGCACCACTGTGAAGCTACTGCCACCATTCTAATGTGACACTGAATCATTTTGATGGGAAGATGGACATTATCTTAAGCAACTGGACCATTGTGATGTGGGATTGTATCATAGTATAAGACAATGGATCATTTTGATGAGACAATGTAACATTTTGTTGGATTAGTTAGAGCAATTTGTAAGGAAAGAGGACAGAAAACCATTATGATGGAACAGTGGAAAATCACGATGAAAGGAAGTATCTTTATTATGTTACCTTATACCATTGTGATGAGAAAATTGATCATTGTTATAGAGGATAGGGCTTTGTACAATTGTGATCAAACAGTAGACATTTAAGATGGAACAGTAAAACATTTTTATCATAAAGAGAATCATTCTGATGAGAAAGTAGACCATTGCAATAGAGAATAGAACAATAAACCTGATGGAATAGGGGATAATTGTAATTGGAAAATCTATTATTGTGATGGGTCAGGAGACCATTTTGATGGGACTATAGCAATTGTTATTGGGTAAGACCAATGGATCATTGAATAGGACAGTAGATCACTACAATTAGACAGTGTGTAATTTTGATTGGACAGTGGACAATTGTGATCAAAGAGTGGAACATTCTGATGGGACAATAGTCCATTTTGATAGAATTATGGATTATTGAGATTAGACAATGAATCAGTGTGAATGAACAATGATCCATGACTAGAGTAGAATGGTCTATTTTGATAGAATATTTGATCATCATGATTGTAGAGCGGACAGTTGGTAATTGGACAACAAATCCTTGTGATAGGAAAGTAGAGCATTGTAATGGAAGAGTGAGCCATTTTTCTGGAACAATAGAACACTGTAATTTTACAGTTGAACATTGTCATAGGAGAGTTTATCATTAGGTAGGGACAGTTGATCATTATAATCTGATAGTGGACCACTGTTAAAGAAATAACACCATCATGGTGAGGCTATGGGCCATACTAAGTCAATAGTGGATCATTGTAATGGAACAGTTGGACATTTTAATGTGATAATAGATAATTGTGATGGGTGTAATAGAAAAATGGATTATTATGATGTGAAAATTGATCATGTTAAGTGGAAAAGGGACAGAAGGCCATTGTGATGCAACAATTGACCACAGTTTTAAGTGATAGGACTTTTAATCTCAGTGATGAGGCAGAGCATTTTTTGATATGTAACTTTGACACATCATGGTTGGAAAGTGAATCATTGTTCCTGGGTATTGCAGCATTGTGACATAAGGGAAGATTTTTATGATAGGATACTGGACTATATTTTAGGACATAGACTATTAGACCATTATTATTATTATCAAACATTGAAACATTGTGCTAAGATGCTGTGATGATTCTATGTATTATTGTGATAAAACATTGCATAAATGTGATGACATGAAAAACCATTGTGACGGGACTCCTGGAAATGTGATGAGACAGTTGATCATTTTGATGTGACAGTGGTCCTTTGTGATTGTACAGTGAATCATAGCGTTGGGACAGCAGATTATTGTCAGGAGTATATCATTGTGATGGGAAGTTAGTCAATGTGTTGTGACATTGAACCATTGTGATGGTAAGAAATATTTTTATGGGACAGAATTTTATAGAACATTAATATGTAACCAGTTTAGTTGGTAAAGTTCACTAGTAATACATAGCATATAATATATCCTTGAGGGAGTATATTGGATCTTTGGGAAAGAACAGTGAAACATCTTAATGAGAAAGCAAATTATTGTGATGGAACACTGGATCATACTGATATAGATTGGCAGTAGACAATTGTGATGGGACAGTGGTTTGATGATATGGATCAGTGGCCAATTTGCTAAAACATTGGAGCATTGTAATAAGACAGTCACCATAGTGAGGTAAATAACACTGTTGTCATGGGACTGTGGAGTCTTATTAAGAGACAGTGAATTATTGTGATGGTACAGTAGTACATTTTAATTGGAGAGTGGGCCATTGTGATAAAGAGTATATTGCTGCAATAGAAGAAAGCAACAGTATAGTGAGAAAGTAGAATATTTTGACCACTGTGATATGACATTAGAACATAGACAAGAAACAATGAACCTTTGTTATATTGTCATGGACAATTGTAAACAGTTGATAATATTTTTAGGACTTTTATAGGACTTTTGACCATTGTGACAAGACAGCACATCTTTGACATGTAACAGTGAGTGAGGAGATATTGTGGTTGGAAAGTAAACCATTATGATGTCAAAACAGACCATTGACATATGGCAATGAACTATTGTTTTAAAAAGACATAGAGTATTGGGTCATTATTATTGGATAATATAGCATTATCCAATGGATACTGGTGATTGGACAGAAAACCACTGAGATGGAACATTAAACATCAAGGTCATACAGATGACCATCATAATGGGACACTTAGAAATTGATGAAACTGAATTATTTTGATTGGGCCATTGTTTTTGGAATAATTGCAGAGTAATGAGAGATAAATCATTGTGAAAAGACAATGGGTCAGTCATTATGATATGAGAGTGAACTGCTGTGATGAGGCAGTAGCACCTTTAGATAAGACAGTAATCACAGACCACTTAGATGGGATAATTACACAGGAGACTGTATTGGAGTATTGTGAGAACATACTGAATCTTTGAGAAAAGCTATGAAACATTGTGATAAGAAAATGAATCATTTTGATGGAAAAAATGACCATGAAAATATTGATAAGACAATGGACATTTGTGCTGGGACAGATGTTCAATATAATAGGACAGTGGAGCATGTGATATGACAGTAGACCATAATGATAAGACTATAAATTATGGTAGGACAAAGAATTATTTTGATGGGAGAGTGGATCTTTTTTATGTAAAGTAAATAATTTTGATGGGAGTATGGGCCATTGTGATACAAAAGTGAAAAACTGTGACTCTTTCATCATTGTGATGGAATAGGAGAATATTTTGGTGCAACAGTGAACCATTTTTTCCCCAGTGGATCTTTTTTTTTTTTTTTAGGACAGTGGAACCTTTGAATGTAACAGTGAAGCATGTTAACGTATGGCAAGCATTGTGATGGAACTATGGGCTACAGTTTTGTGAAATGTGTTATAATGATGTGAAGGTGGAACCTTATTATGAGACAGAAGACGAATGTGATGGTAGTGTGAACCATTTTTATTGGAAATAGCACATAGGAACACAGTGAAAGGATATTAGAATATTATGATAGGACTATGGCCTAATGTGATGAAATAGTGGAATTTTCAGTGTGGGTGGTAGAATATTGAAATAGGTGATATCACATTGAACCTTAATTAGTACACTATGAAATACTGATGGTGCAGTGAAGTTTTATGATTAGGAAGTTAATCATTATGAGAGAAGTCAACCATTGTGATAGGAAATAGTATATGGAACCATTATCATGATAAGATAGAACATTGTGACGGGACAGTGAATCAATCTTATGGGACAATAGATACTTGTGAATGATAGTGAACATTTTTATGAGACAATATGTTATTGTAATGAGAGAGTTGGCAATTATGATGAGATAATAGATGATAGTGAGGAGAGAATGGATGATTGTGATGGAAACTGTGGACCACTGTGATTAGACAAAAGAAAAATATCAATGTGATGGAGCATTTGAACACTGTGAAGCAAGAGTGAATCTTTGTGGTGGGACCATTGCTGTTATTTTACAGTGAATACTTGTGAAGAAATTGGACTATTGTTTGAGACAGTGTGCCATTGTAATGAGAGAGTAGATATTTGTTTTGGGGGTAGTGGCTACACTCTAAGTCATTGTAAAGGAAAAGTGGACAGTTGTGATGGGACAATGGACAATTGTGGTGGGGGAGTGAACAATTATAGGAGTAAAAAGAACAATAGAACACAGCCAAGAAAGAGCAGATCATTGTGATGGTATAGTAAATCATTGTTAAGGAACTGCAGACTATTGTTATTTGGCAGTGGATAATTAGGATAAGGGATAGAATAATGGAGAATTGTGATAGGACACTATCCTTTTGATGGAAGAGTGAACCAGTATAAAAAGAGAAAGAATGTTGTGATGGGACAATGAACTATGGTAATTGGATAGTAAAATGTTGTGTTTATATATTGGACCAACGAGATGGAATAACTGACAATTGTGGTGGAATAGTGAAGCATGTAATAGAGGATATAATATTGATGTCTAACTATAACTATCATAATATAACTATTATGATGCAATAGAGCATTGTGATAGAACAAAAGATCACAGTGATGAGATAGCAGATCATTATTTTGGGATAGTGTATCATTGTGAGACGGGATAGTACAGTCAATCACTGTGGTGAGACAAAAGAAGTGATAGGGTAATTAGTCATGATTATGGAACAGTGGAACACTTGGAATTGGCAGTAGACCATTGTTATTGGGTAATGAACATTGTGAAAGGACTGTGAGCTATTATCTTGGGACAGTGTATCTTTGTCCTTTCTTTTGATAGGAAGTTAGACAATAGAAAACTGTTGAAACATATTTTAATAAAAGAAGATTGGACATAGTGAAGAGACAACAAAATATTGTGATGGAATAGCAGCGCCAGTTTGATAGGATAATAGAATATCATGTAGGACTAGTGAAATGCTATAATAGAGTATAGGACATGAGATTATATATATTGGAACTTTGTGGCACTCTAATAGTAGATTAAACCTTTGTGATGAGATGTTGAATTGTGATGGGAGAGTGAATTATTGTTATAGGACATAGGACATTGGAACATTACTAGGTAAGATTGAACATTTTGATGGGAGAGTAAACTTTTTGATGTGAAGGTAGATCATTATGTTGGGACAAGCACTCATTTTGATGGGAGAGTGAATAACTGTGACAGCGGACAATAGTGAACAGACAATGGACAGTAGTGATTGGAAAATGGACCATTATGATGAGAGAGTGTATCATTATGATTGAAGATAGATCATTGTTACTAGACTGTGGACTGATGTGGTAGACAGTGAACCCTTCTGAATGAAGAGTTGACCATTGTCTTGGTATAGCAGATCATTGGAATGGGAGAGAGAGGATCATTCTAATAAGAATGAGCCATTGTGATTAGATAGAAAATCAATGTAAACAGTGGACCATTGTGATTTGACAATGAAGCATTATCATGTGACACTAAGTCAATGTGAAGGAACAGTGGACCATTGTAATGGGACACTGGGCTATTGTTATGTGACAGACTATTGTTGTAGTGGGACAGTTGGCCTTTGTAAATAGACAGTGTACATTATAAAAAGAGAGAGGATCAAGGTTGTGGGACTGCACCCCCCCATTATGATAGAACAGTGTATCATAATGTAGAAACAGTTGATCATTGTTTTGGGATGATGGGCCATCACTATTAGAAAAAAGGATCATTGCAATGGAAGAATGGACTATTTTAATTAAATTGTGAATTAATATGATAGTGGACCACTGAGACTGGAAAATCGATTTTTGTTTTGAGCCAGTGAACCAATGTTATTTAACAGTTGAACACTTTGATGGAATAGTGGACAATAGTCCACTGTATAAGAGACGACCATTTTTATTGTTTTTATTTCCATTTTTAGATCCTGTATGGTTTTGTTCAATTCCTTTACCTACTTGGCTGTGTTTTCCTGTAATTCTTTAAGGGATTTTTGTGTTTCCTCATTAAGGGCTTCTAACTGCTTACCTGTACTCTCCTGTATTTCTTTAAGGGAGTTATTTATGTCCTTATCATCATCATCTATCATCATCATGAGATGTGAGTTTAAATCCAAATCTTGCTTTTCCAATGTGATGGGGTATCCAGCACTTGATGTAGTGGGAGAACTGGGTTCTGATGATGCCAAGTAGCCATATGTAGCAGAGGATGGCTTTTTAAGGCATCAGTGGGAGGAGAGGCCCTTGGTCCTATTAAAGATCAATGTCCTAGTGTAGGGAAATGCCAGGGCAGGGAGAATGGAATGGGTGGGAGGGAACACCTTCAAAGAAGCAGGGGGAAAGGGCATGGGATAGGAGGTTCCTGGCAGGAAACCTGGAAAGGGGATATCATTTGAAATGTAAATAAAGAAAATGTCCAATAAAAAAAAAAGAGAGAGAGAGATGGCCATTTTGGAAGGAGAGTGAAGCATTTTGAAAGAGAATAGAAAAATTAGTAACATTTAACTTGTGATGGTACAATGAATAATTATTTTTTTACAATGAATAATTATTAAGGATCTGTGGATCATGGTATTTGAACAATGGACCATTGTGGTAGGGGAAAGAATAATGTCCATTTATTGTGGGATAGTAGAAAAATTTAATGGGGCACTCATTCTATGTGGTATGAAAGTGAATCATTGTGATAGAGCAGTGAACCATGCAATAAACTGTAGAACAATAGGGCATAGTTAAATGACAATGGACAATTGTGATAGGGATAGAAAGGTGAACAATTGCAATGGGTGTGTGGCCCATCATGATAGGAAAATGCTCCATTGAGATTGCACAGTTTAACTGTTTGATGCAGCACTGAATCATTGTGATTGAACAATGGACCAATGTAATAGATTGGATCATTGTATTAGGACAGTGGATCACTCTGAACATTGAATCATTGTCAAGGAACAGTGGACCATTGTGATGGGAGAGTGGGTCAAAGTTATTTTTCTATGGACCATTTTGATGGATCACTGAATTAACTTGAGAGAGAATTTCCACTGCAATGTGGAAAATTTTGAAGGGAACATGAGTCTTTTTTATGTGAATATGAAATATCGAGATAGGACAGTTAGACATTGTTAAGGATAGTACATTAGAAAATTAAAATAAAACAGTAGATCTTTGAAATGAAACAGTGAAACACTGTGATGGAAAAGTTAATCATTCTGATAGGACAATGGTCTGTTGTCGAATAGGGAATAGGAAAGTGGTCAATTGTAATGGTACAATGGACTGTTGTGGTTTGAAAGTGTATGCTTGTGATGGGTCATTGGATTATTGTGATAAGACAGAGGAATGTAGTAATGAGACAGTTAATTGTTATAGGACAGTGAAATGTCTGGATGGTGCACTGGACCACTGTTATTGAACAGTGAACATTGTAATGGGACTGTGAGCCATTGTTTTGGGACTGTGTATCATTGTGGTTGTAAGTTGGATCCTTGGATGGGATAGTAGAAGTGTGTGAAGGTACACTGTGCTTAGATAAATGGAATGAGGATAGTTGGTCATTATGAAAGGACAGTGAATTATTATTATGGGACAGTAGTGCATTGTGAGAGGACAGTGGAAAGCTTTGTTGGAACAGCAGATCATTGTGATGTCGATAGGACAATGGGCCACTATTACTGGACTTCGGTGCATTGTGATGGTATAGTTAACCTTGAGATGGGATAATGAATTACTGTGATGGGACAGTGGACTATTGCGATAAAGGATAAGATATAGGACCATTAATATGAAATGTTGGAGCATCATGTTGAATGAATCCTTTTTATGAGAGAGTGGATAATTGTGTTTGCATAGTGAACTACTATTATGGACTGAAACATTTTGATGAAAATATTAATCATTTTGATGCAAGGGATAGACCATTGTGGTAAGACAATGGATCTTTTTTATGGAAATGTGTGTCATTGTGTTAGGACATTAAACAATTGTCATGTCCCAGTAGACCATTGTAATGTGACTATGGACCATTGTGGAATGTATGTGACAATTAGCCACTATGATATAACAGTGGAATATTGTAATAAGACAGCCAATCATTGTTATTGGACAGTTATCCATTTTGATGGGAAAGTAGACCACTATTATTGGCTAGTGTACCATTTTTATAAGTGATATTGTATTCGATATCATAAATAGACAGGTCACCATTGTGTCAGGAGTAGACCATTGGGATGAGAGTGAATAAACATGAGAGTGAATTTATTTATTTGATGGACCACTGTGATGTGACATGAATTGTGATTATGGGACAGTTGACATTTGTGGTGGGAGAGTTAACTATTTTATGGGGCAGTGGGCCACTGTGATGTAAAAAAAAGAATAAAACATTGTGATGACACAGTGATGGACACTTTGATGGAATCATGTTGTATTCTAAGAGTATAGTCAAGGACTCCAAGAATAGATATTATCTTGTGATGGTACAGAGCATCATTTTAACGTGATATTTGATTATTATGATAGGAAAGACAATTTATCATTGTAATATTATTGTGGAAGACTATGTTTAGACAGAGGGAATTATCCTGAGAGTGTGGAACATTTTATTGGGATAATAAATTCTCATAATGTGAGAATAGATCACTGTGATTAGGTACAGTGGAACATTCAAGGAATAGTTTGACATTGCAATGGGACTGTGACCACTTATGATGGAACAATAGAACAGATTATATTTTTGGCCTTTACAGTGGGACAGAGTATCATTGTGGTGAGACAGTGGGTTACTGTGTTTGGAGAATGGGTCATTGTTATATGAGATATAATCACTGTAATTGTGTAGTTGCCCATTAAGATGAGATAGTGTAATATTGTCATGAAACCCTGCAATAGGGCTATTTTGATGGGAGATAAAACATTGTGATGCTACAGTAAAACATTGTGATGGTACTGTAAAGTATTGAAATATAAGAGACAATCACTGCAATGGCAAAGTGGATTTTTGTTATGTAATAGAGGAGCATTACAATATGGAATGGGGCTACTGTGACAGTTCAGCAGGGTATTGTAAGTGAAGGTTGGATCATTGTGATAACCCAGTGATGTATTTTGGTGAGACAATGAACTATTATGATGGAATAGAAAAGCAATATATTAGAGAATGATTACATAATGATGGCAGAGTGGGGCATTGCTAAATGAGTAGGGCATTGTGATATATTATTATATAGTTTTAATGAAAACATTATTTTTTATAATAATAGCAACTAGAAGTCATACTCTTTTCAGGGTCTTCAATTTATCTTGTGAGTATGTTGTCTTTATTATAAAAATCTTTCATTTTTGGTTAGGTTCAAGTTATTTTTCACCAACTGTGATAAAGATTGATTCCTGGATTTTCTTATTGGTATATATAACTACTCGTGGCTTTTGAATTTTGATTTGGTATTCTGACACTATGCTGAAAGCATTCATTAGTTCCAAAGGCTTTCTGGTAAAGTCTTTACATTCCTTTACATAGAGATTTGTACTATCCATAAATTTTAATACCTTAACATCTTCTGTCACTATTTCAATTCTTTTATTCATTACTTCTGTCTCATTATGCTATGACTAAAAGTACATGGTTGAACAAGAGTTGTAAATGTCACCCTTTTTGTTCCTGATTTCTGTAGAAATACATTGAGCATTAAAATATTTAGAATGATATTGACTACAGAAATATTATATATAGCCTTTTAGTGTTCTTCTATGTTCCTTTGATTCTTAGTTTCTTTAGGACTTTTATCATGAAAAAATGTGCACTTTATCAAAACGCTATTTCAGCATCTATGGAGATCATGTGATCTCTGTCCTTATGTACACTAATATGATGCATTACATTTACCAGTTTGTATATGATGAACTAGCCCTGTATCTGTGTGAAGAAACCAAGTTGATAATGCTGAATGATTTTTTATATGCTCCTGTGTTTATAAGAGTTTTACTGAGAATTTTTGCATCTATAGTAATCATAAAGGTTGACTTATGGTTTCCTATCTTTACTCGCATTTTATCTGGTTTTGGCATTAGCTAATGCTGAACTTTTAACATGAATTTGGAAATGTTGCTTCATTTCCTGTTTGTATGGAAACAGTTTGAAATTCATTGGTGTTAGTCCTTTGGAGTTCTGATAAAATTTACAGCCCATGTGAACTCTTTTACTAATGAGGTGCTTATAAAATTATTATTTCGGGGCTGGTGAGATGGCTCAGTGGGTAAGAGCACCCGACTGCTCTTTACCACTCTGAAGGTCCAGAGTTCAACTCCCAGCAACCACATGGTGGCTCACAACCATCTGTAACGAGATCTGGCGCCCTCTTCTGGAGTGTCTGAAGACAGCTACAGTGTACTTACATATAATAAATAAATAAATCTTTAAAAAAATTATTATTTCAAGCTTAGTTATTAATAAAGAATACCATAAACTGTTTTTGTCTTGCTTTATTTTTGGTAGGTTAGAAATTTTATAAAAATTTCTAATTTTTTGTTTCTGATTTTATATATATTTTTATTGGTTATTTTATTTATTTACATTTCAAATGTTGTCCCCCTTCCCAATATTCCCTCCTCAAACCTCCATCCCACCTGCTCCCCTTTGCCTCTAAGAGGGTGCTCCCCCAACCATACATCCACTCCTGCCTCACCACTCTAGTATCCTCCTTCTCTGGGGCATCAAGACTCCACAGGAACAAAGTACTCTTCCCATTGATGCCAGATAAGGCTATATTCTGCTTCATATGTAGCTAGAGCCAATATTTTACTTAAGATTTTCTGATATAGTAGTATATTTTTTAAATCTTTTGTTAAAATTTTCTGAATTACTTTAGTATCTGGTCATTTGGTACACATTTCATTTCTACTTCTATTAATTTTGTTAATTTCTTCAATTTTTAATCTTGTTTACCCTTTCTAGTAGCAAACTCTTTGTTTCATTGTTTCTTCATATGTTTTCAGTTCTAGTTTGCAAATTATTGCCCTGATCATATTTTTCTTCCAAAATACTATTGGAGTTTTGATTTGGTTTTCTATGCTCTAAGATATATTATTAAGCTATTTATTTGAGATTTCTTCATACAGGAACTTAAAGCTATGATCTTCCATTTTATGATTTTTATTATATCTTATAGGCTTTCGTATATTGTATTTCATCATTATTCAATTCTAGGATTTTAAAAAAGAAGTATTTATTTATTTTATGTATATGACTATACTGTAGCTGTCTTCAGACACAGCAGAAGAGAGCATCAAATCCCATTACAGATGATTGTGAGCCACCATGTGGTTGCTGGGAATTGAACTTAGGACCTCTGGAAGAGGAGTCTATGCTCTTAACCTGTGAGCTATCTCTGCAGCCCAACTCTAGGAACTTTTAAGTATTGTTTTTAATGTTGTCAATGATCCCTTTTTAACTTAGTAATGTGTTTCACAGTCTCAATGAGTTTGTATTTATTTTATTGTAAGTCTTACTGTTGTGTTTTTTCATTTTACTGTGGCTGAATTTACTTCAAAGAATGGTTTCAGATTTCCTACATTTGCAAAAAAAAATTGTATTCTAATGAACAATGTATTTTAGAGCAAACAGGCTGCTTTGCAGCATAATCTGTATGCAGAACTTGTGTCCCACAGTTTTTTGTGAAGTATTCTATAGATGTCTTTAAAGTCCGTTTGATATACATTGTTATTTATTCGAGATGTTTCTCTGTTGATATTTTTACTGGGAAGAACTGCTTTTGTATCAGTAAGATAGTGAGGTAATGGCACAGCCCAATTAGGGTTTGTATTGCTGTAATAAAACAACATGACCAAAAGCAACTTAGGGAGAGATGTGTCTCAAGGGAAAAAAAGAAAAAAGTACAAACTCAAGGTTGGAATCTGGAGACAGGACATTTAGCAGAGACCATGGGGATTTCTTGCTTACTGACTTGCTCCTCCTAATTTGCTCAGTTTGATTTCTTATAGTATCTAAGGCCAAACCTATCAAGGGCTAGTATCTCTCACAATGAGTTGTGCACACCTACGTGATTTACTAGCCAATAAAATGCACCATAGACTTGTATAAAGGCCAATCTTGCAGACACATTTAATGAATTCATATTTTTTCTCCTAACTTGTGTCAAGCTGACATAAAACTAGCCAGCAATCTGTTACTATTATGTTCAGCTTAAACAGTGCTTATTCATGGAATAGTATGTTTGTCGTGAAATTGGGTACACTTGTATTCAATATGTATATGTTTAGAATTGTAAGGTTTTCTTGACATTGTAAAACATACTGCCCTTTCAAAGCATTTCAGATAAGTTCCCAGCAGCCTCATCAGGCAGTTCACCACTCCTTGTAACCCTAGCTCGAGAGATCTGATACTTTTTCCCTCTGTGAACACAATAATAATGCACATACAAACACACACACATGAGCACACAGACACACACAAACAGATAAACACACACACACACACCTATACATATATAAATGAAACTAAACTATATTTTTTAATTATTAAGCATATAAATAACCCAGAATCCATGAAATTGCTTTAAGGTTTATTATTAGCTAATATTTTACATTTAGAAAACTACAAGTGTGCTTTGTCATGGCCTTTTAATTTCTGAGTGTAAAAATAAATATTTCCAATTAATTAGGAAATTAAAAATATCTTAATACTTTAGATTAATTTATTGTGTTTTAATATGTATGAGAGTTTTGTCTTTATGTATGCATGTGTACTATGTATATTCCAAATGCCCATGGGGGTCAGAAACACAAGTTGGATAGCCTGGAACTACTACCATCTTATGCTATTTGGAATCCAGATATGAATCTTCTGAAAGGGCAGCAATGCTCTTAACCACTGAGCCATCTCGCCATCCCCGAAATTAAGAAATCTTTAGTTATTTTCCTATTGATCATCAATAATAAGTGTTGATATGATATTTCCCTAGACCAATGTCTCTTGTTCACATGCTCCAGAGGCCTGAATGCTGTGTTTAGGTCTCAATAAATTAAAAAAAAAAGTGAAAATGCCTTCAGAAACATCCATATCCTGAAAGGTGAACAAAAACTGTCTACTAAGTGTAGGCAGGGATTATACCTCTCCTCCTTATCCTTCATGAACCCCTCCCTGCATATAATAAGCCATGTATATCAGCACTAGTACTAGCATCTCTGTATTTTGATGTTACAGAAACTAAAACCAGAACTTTTTTTTCTTCTTCTATCCTTTAGTTAAGTGATACAGACCTGAAAAAAAAACAAAGACTATTGTAAAATTAATTTATTCATAGTATTTGAAATTAAACAGTAGATGAATTTTGCTGAAATTTTCAAAGTCCTTAATGTACTATCAGAAACCTGGTATAATGAGTTTTACATGCTGATAACTTGACCAAATACAGGAATTACTCTACCCACCCCACCTCCCGCAAAACCAGTTAAGCAGTCAGAGAGTATCTTTTGATTACTTGCTGAACTATACACTTTAAATCTGCAAAGGTGGAAATCAATAAGGAATAAGTATGTTAAAATTAGGTGGATAGATTGCAATAAGAAGTGAAATCATGAGAGAGTAGCTGGTCCCCATTTCGCCTCACTCTTGTGCATCAAGTCTCTGGAGGATTAGGCACATCCTCTCCCACTGAGGCCAGGCTTGCAGCCCTCTGCTACATATGTGCCAGAGGCCTCAAACCAGCCTCTGTATGGTGTTTGGTTGATGGCTTAGTCTCTGGGAACTCCCATGGGTTTAAGTTAGTTAACACTGTTGGTTTTGCTGGGTTGCCATCTCCTTGAGGGTCTTCAATACTTTCCATATCTCTTCCACAGGCATCCCCAACTTCTGATCTGTGTTTGTCTGTTGGTATCTGCATCTGTCTCAGTCATCTGCTGGGCAGAATTTCTCAAAGGGTCTGCAAGCACAACATGCCATCATTAATAGTGTAAGGTTTGGTGCCTGAACATGGGGTGGGTCTCAAATGGGGCAGTCACTGTTTGGGCATTGCTTCAGTCTGTTACATCCTTATCCCTGCATTTCTTTCAGGCAGGACCAATATTCAGTCAAAAGTTTTGTAGGTGGGTTAGTGTCTCCATCTCTCCACTGAGGGTCCTGAGTTGATACTGGAGGTGATCTCTTCAAGTTCCATATTCCAACTGTTGGGAATTTCTGTTAAGATCATGTGATTTCACTGGGAGCTTCCTTCATCCTGGGTCTCTAGGACTGCACATTTCCATTCATTCTCCTGGTTCTCTGTGATTCTCTCCTGCATCTCCTCATGCCTGATCTTGTGCACCTATACCCCTACTAGTCCCATTACTTACCCAAGTCCCTATACCTCCCATGACTATTTTGTTCCAACTTCTTCATGGGATTCAAATATCCTCACTTCATCCTTTCTTCATGAACAACTTCTTTGGTTTTGTGGGGTATACCATAGGTATTCTGAGAAAGTAGGATCTGGCAGCCTTCTCAGAGGCAAAGGGGATGGGGGAGAAACTCTACAAGTAGAAACTGTGAGGGGACCAACATTTGGAAGATAGATAGATAGATAGATAGATAGATAGATAGATAGATAGATAGATAGATAGATAGATAGATAGATAGATTTTAAAAAGTGGAATTATAACATTATATGGTACAGTGAAGTAGGAGCATCTGCAAACTCATCCCAGTTCTGATTGTCATGCAGTGGACCTCTGTAGCAGGCCATTTAGAAACTAACTATGCTTATAGTGTTCAACCTAGAAGGGTCAAGAAAGAAAGGAAGAAAGAAACAAAGAAACAGAGAAAGAAATAAAGAGATGCAGAGAAAGGAAAAGAATAAGGGAGGCAGGGAAAGAATGAAAGAGGAAAAATTTGTTCTTCTATGTAACTCAAATTTTGGTGACAGATTTGGATACATGAATTCATAACTACAATGGTAATAAAATGTTTACAGCACAAGGTGAAATGGAATTAATAGTATAGTATATGCGATTAACAGCAATAATTACCAAATTTTCTTTTAGAGCTTGGTATATGCAGTCATTATAGTAATGATTTTAACCTCTATAATATTGCTTAATTTTCATTATGATGTAGTGACAATTGTTCAGGTACTCAATGTTACAGAGAGAAAGAGGATCTGATGTGCTGTTCTAGTTATCATTTTGTTGCAATGAACAAAGTTTCAAAGAGCTATAAATTCAGGGAAAATATTTATATTGCTTCATATGTTGCTGTATTATGATAGTACATAGTAGAGTATTTCAGTGCATGGATTCAGGAATCTATGTTGGAAACTGTTCGCATCTCAATGGTACCAGGAGCCAAGTACATTCTTCAAAGTCCTAAACATATGACCTAATTCTACCAGTTAGTTCTCTTCTCCTTGAGTCTGCAAAATGTCCCCCAAATAAACCTGCCAGTTGAGAACAAACTTTCTACCGTGAACCTGTGGTAGACGATTATAAGTCAAACCCTCTAAAACTCCATGTACATAGATTCCCTTCTCTCTCTTTCTGAATCCCTTTGCCTCTACTTCTTTTCCATAAGCACACTGGCAAATATTAGAGCTGGGATCTGAACTTAAGTTTGTTGG
The DNA here is from genome assembly GCF_978045245.1 of Mus caroli. Lineage (NCBI taxonomy): Eukaryota > Metazoa > Chordata > Mammalia > Rodentia > Muridae > Mus > Mus caroli. Next base: position 37,560,628 of record NW_028227262.1, on the reverse strand, counting down.
AATCAACTCATGGACTTAACCTCTTCCTAAGATATAGTGTTTTGAAAGTATGTTTATAATAAGTGAACTCAAAGCACAGTGGGAAAGATAGAAAAGGCCATTGGCATCATGGATGGAAGCTGCTTGCCAGAAAATGTTGCTAGATAAGGAAGCATGGCTCTAGGCAAAGGATAATATTCACATTGGAATTTGCTCACTCCATTTGTTAGCTGTCCCATCAAGACATGTGTGCATGAGTTTTCTTAAGCTGGATCCTGATAACCCATGGTGTTTCTTTACATTACACACAATCTAATAATACCCAATAACAAATACTGGGAAATTGAAGTGTCTAGTTATGAGAAAACTGTTATGAATGAGTCAAAGTAGTCTTTAGAACTAGTATTATAGACACCTACTATCCATCATTTATGACCTGCATCTAAAAAATCATTGTCCCAATTAACCTGATGGACATGAGTACCCAGAACACTTTGTAGCCTCTAGTTATAGTGAATTTGGTCATGGTGTAGTTGCTTCAGTGTTTCAATCTTTACTTTGCTATGGAACAAGCAACCAGTTGATATTTGTCATATTTGCCAATGACCATGAGACCTTTATCATTTTACTTAAAGTTGCATTATACATTAATAATTTTCACCTTCATTAAATGTGTTAAAAGAATGGATTGTTAAATGAAGAAGCAAAAAGAGGACATCAGAAGTCAAAGTACTTCTCAGTACAAATAAACTAATCTTGAGGCTGAAGAGATAATCCAGTGGTTAAGAGCACTTAAATGGTCTTTCAGAGGAAATGGTGCTCAGTGCCCAGCACTTCGTGGTAGCTTAAAATTGTCTGTTATCCCAGTTTCAGAGGATCAAATAATTCTTAGGACCATGGTAGGCTTCTTTATGCATGTTATTCACATACATACACTCAATACATACATACATACATACATACATACATACATACATACATACATGATATAAAAGGATATCTAATATCATTGCCAATGAAGAACAATTAGGGAATACTTCATCTTTGCATTTAATATATATTTTTTCATGGGAAAAGTAAAGTCTCACCTAGTTGAGTATTAAGCTAACATAATTAGCATGTGGGATGAAAGTGCATTAGAATAATAGCATTTGAAATCTTTGTGAAATTTAGAATTGTGATACAACCCTTGTAGAACTCCACAGGCACACAAGGTATCTATTGCTCTTTTAAGGACATTCTGCATCAAATTCTCAACAGTTGAAAGGAAAGCCAGTACTATCTGCTTAATACCTTAATTATCTGTGCCAGTTTACCTTGGTTATCACTGATACCCAGTTTTCTAAATCCTGTTTGCCTTGCTACTCTATCAGAAGCATAAAGGGTCATTAACTTTTCAAAACTCTCTACCTCAGCCTAAGTTTTCTGGTGATAATATCCCAAATGATTTGGGTCTCAGCCAATTTCCTATTTTATTTCTCCATACATGGGTGTGTAAAGAAATCAGATAATAAATATGTATCCTCTGATCCTTCATCCCATACATAGTGCCAATTCCATAGAGCTTCCTTGTCAGCCTTCAGGGATAATCCCCAATTTCCATCAAATAACATTAATAAACAGAACACCAAGGACTCAGAACTCTGAAAGGAAATCCACAGTATCTTTGTTCATGCTTTTCTCAATCCCACAAGTTTTGCCCTTCATTTAAGATGAAACCTAAATACTTAAGTTTTTAGAGTTTGATATGTATCTGTAAATGGGTTTGTTACAAGTAGTAAGGGATAAAGATAAAGAAAAATGAAAGGGCAGCTGATACTTGTTGTTCCTGGGTTATTATTTGTGGAATAGTGCAAATATCTTTGAGATACAAAATACTGATATAGTTGGGAGTGGTGGTACACATTCCTAATCCCAAAATTCAAAACATGGAGGTAAGAAGACAGTGTTGAGGTTTACCTGGAATACAAACAGCGTTCTAGGCTAGCCACAACTATGTAATGAGGCACTAACAAACATACAAAGTTAGGTAGTATATAAATATAAAATATTTACTATTGTTGAACATCCTTTGAAATGACAATCAATGGTTCACCTCTGTGCTGTGGAGCAAGGTTACAGACAGGCATATGTGATTACAGGACCCTTGATGAGGGAGAAATTGCATTTTTTACATGTGCTTTTATATTGCTTAATGTAAAGTGAAGTCACCAAAAGTTACTTAAGGCTTTTATGCAGAAGTAGCACAGGGAGTATGGAAGAACGTTCATCTCAATGTCATGTTGTCTGAGAGAAGCAGCATGGCATGATAAGGATTGAGCCTCTCACATGGTGAGCTCTTTAACCTAAGGCCTTTTATGTGGTGCTTTGTCATCTTTGTTTTGTTGTTGTTATTTGATTATTTGTTTTCTTCTTTCTCTTTCTTTTATATGAGGTGTTCTGAACCTCAGAACAGTCTAAGAGAACACAATTCCTTTTGTAGGACATTAATAACATCGGTCGAACAGCTCTCTTGGTGTACAACCTATTTGAGCAATCAAAGTGTATTTTTATATGCATACATATATACAAACACATATACATAAATGAATATATAATAACATAGAGTACTTAGATTAAATGTAAACTTCAATACTTCAGATGGTGAATGAAAAATAATGGACATCCTCTGGCCCTGCCCATTTGTGACAATTTCTAAGCTTAGATAATATTACTTATGGTTGTCTCTTCAGCTTGTTTCCTTGTATACATATGTGTGTGTGTGTGTGTTCTAAGCTTAGATATTATTACTTATGGTTGTCTCTTCAGTTTGTTTCCTTGTATATATATATATATATATATATATATATATATATATATATATGTGTGTGTGTGTGTGTGTGTGTGTGTGTGTGTGTGTGTGTGTAGGCATATACATATATGGTATATATATATATATATATATATATATATATATATATATATATATACATATGCTATACACATTATACATATACACATATACAGGTAAAACAGCTTCCTTACAGACTTTGTCAGTTCTACTCTTCTCTTCAAAGGTGGATTTGGTAACATTACTTGAGTTCATATTCTTCAGAATAGCGGCAGACACACTGCTGAATATCCCCAGGGAGGATGCTTCATAAAGAATCACTATTTAAGACATGAGTATAAGTAGACTAAAGACATTTTATACTGTACTTTAGAGGAGGGTGTTTCTCTCACAAAGGTAAAGATTTTAGTGGTACCAGATACTCCTTTTCCTTTGTCACATTCATCATGTTCTTCAGATTGTGCTCACCTTACAGAAATTACTATTCCACCTGTATCCTCACAGTACTACTATTCCATCTGAACAGTAGCAGGGAAACACTGGGATATTTTGGTATGGTTATTGTTCTCTGACAACTAGAAGTCTAAGTCATGTGGCATATGTGGAATGGCGACAGTGGACAGTGATGCTGACCACATCCAATGGCATCTGACAGAGTTGAGTTTCCACCTGAGCTTTGTCTCAGGATGTAGAAACCAGATATCTTCATTTCTTTGAATGTACCTTGTCTCTTCTTTTTAAATGCGGCTGAGATTAAAGTGGCAGTATACCCATACACAGCTCTGGACCCAATGTCTGGTGTTCAGAGAGTGCTTGTGGGGTAGGGATGAAGAGAATTATGGTGTCAGTATAGTCATGGGGAATAAGGAAGATGGAATTTTGGTGTAGTAGAAGATAAAAGCTGACATTTGAGAAACAACTTATGGAGTAACAGAATAATTAAAACCATCTTGTCTCCTTGTTGAGAATATATGAAAATGGCCCCAGATGTACAAATCTTTGCCATGCTTGTGTGGCTAAACATCCTGATATCCTTTGCAAGAATGGAAGGAGTTCTTTTGATGAAAGATTCAGTTCAGCTCTTCAAGCTAAAACTAAAGATTCCAAATATAAATACTTACATAACCCCAAATTATGTAAGATTTAAAAACTCTCAGTACCGGTTGTACTAATAGAATTGAGTGTGTCCCTTTGAAACTGTCAAGTCATGAATGTTGCCACTTAGATAACCAAGCAGTGCTCATATTTCTTTACTGTATATGTCACAAATATCTCCATTTGTCTATGAAGACTGCACTAGTCACTCTTAGTGATATGTGACTAGCCATCAGGTTCAATTGCTAGACTCTTGTCACCTCCATCTGTCTAATTTCCCCATCTCCATCTCTGTCCATGTGGTTGGAATCTCAGTTTGAATCAAAAGTACAGAAATTAAAGTCACGGCCTCATGGAGACTGGGTCAGGGAGTACTCCACAGCCCAGTATAGCCAATGGACTCTTAGACATTCAGAGAAAGTTTAGAATTTAAAGAAAATATAGAGAAAGGATTGTGTTTATTCCTCAATACGAGCAATTATAAAATTAGAGTTGACCATCATGTAGCTTCTATGGAGAAGGAAATGGCAGAAAAAGAAAACAGTCACTAATCCTTTATTGTATTTTGTACCTGGAACCCTCCAACACTGAAGTTGGATAGATTTATATGTTAGCTTACACAAATTAAACAAAATCCATTTGCTTAAGTCAAACCAAGTTGGATTTCCATCCCATAAAAGGAACTCCTAATGTGATTATTTGTATTAATCCTTAAGGGTTTATAGGTTCCTCTGTATCCAAATTTATCGACAGCCAAGATGAACCTTGTGTTCCTGCACTTCTTGATAGAAAATTCTATATCATTACTCATGCCATGCTATAATCAATTTTATAACAATGGAACATTGCACATGAATTCTGAATGAATTCTATAAAATATCTTTGGTTAATATTTCATTAACCAATATTAACTAAACATTAATATAATATATTCACTAATATTGCTGATAATCATTCATATGAGATTCTTTGCTCCACCCAAATATAATTTGTTGACTAGCTGAAGAGATAGTTTCTCAATGCTAGCATTCTAGGTCTTTGGAACAACAAGTGCTTAAAGAGTAGAATGGAAGATTCAGCCTCAATCCCTGAGAGCTTATATTATGTTGCACCATGATTCAGATGCCTGAGAATGACATTGTTCTGTGTCCAGGTCGGAGGCACACTTCTTTACTTATCATAGACCTATGTTGTCATCCTGAACTTTCAGGAGCACTGACTAGAAGCTATAGGCAATTCCTACTTGTGTTAGAGCTCTGAACAGGTCCAGTCCTGTGACCTTCTGCTCCATATTGACAAACACTGTAACACTCACACATCTATGAACAATATCCAGATTCTCTTCTCTAGATTTTTAAAGCCTTCTAATTTTCTTCAGTCCCACCTCCCTTTCCTACATTACCTATCTTTAATCCTGCTCTCATTTTCTCTGTTTCTTCTGTAGTCCCTGGTCTCATATACCCCCCACCTACTTGCTGAATGAAACTCCTTAGCTCTTTAGTAGTCTTCTGGCTGCTATTTCTAATATCACCAAAGACATTACTGTTCTAACTTACACTAGAGATTAAATGTAGACAAGAAAAGATCATTTCACTGAGCACAGTGCTGTAAAACCAGGAGTCAGCAATGGAGAAAGTCTCCTAGCTAATTTGAAAAAATAATTGACAAACCTGTTTCTATAGACAAACGGGTCCTGGCAAGTTGTCTGCACTAATCATAGTGACAGAGAATATGGCAGGCTTCCATGCAAACAAATGACTGTGTTTGCATCATTCATTACACAATCCTTCATGCAAATGTGGAATATGCTTTCACTAATCACAAGCACTCTAGCCTAGGTTAAAATGGGTGCAAGGTCAAATTGAGTTCACCAAGGTTTATCTTGCTTACATGGTTGCAATGACCAAGACTGGGCCATGTCTTTCACTGTGGTAACAGTTGTCCTCTGCCCAGGACACCAGAGTGTCTTCAGAGTGAATATTAAGTGTCCTCAGCAACCAACCTGTCATTATGACAATATGTGAAATGGGTGCTTGGCTGATAGCTTCTTAATCAAAGCTACAAGTTATATTGGGCAGAGTCTATCAAATGGCTACTTGCAGGCAATTTTAATAATTGCAAGCATTATTGCCAGGGTGTTTATGGTAAAGACTTATTGGCAGCTCAATATAAACCTGGCAATCCTAATCACACTTCAACACGATTAATAAAGTTTAGTGACACTTAATAGTATTTAGTTCCTGTGATGACATACCAGGAAGCATTTTAATACCCAAGAACTGTTCAATATCTGAAAATTTTATATTTAATAAAAATGTACACATGCACAAAAGTAGAAGTAATAGTCAGTTCCCATATAGACAATACATACTGTTAGCAATTGTCACTGTTTTGCCACATATAACTGACATTTTTATCTTAAAGCTCAAGTACTTGGTAATGGCTAAAGTATCACAGTCTCTCCCCCAGTGATGCTGAGTGTATCTCTAAGAAAAAGACAGATCTTAATGCCTGTTTGCAATGCTGTTGCAATATCTGACACAGATATGATCTGCTCCATTATCAAACTTCTCTAGTTGCCAAAAATCACATAAAATCAAAATGAACGAAGTATTGAAATGTTAGCTTAAAAGAACTATATTGAGCTGATATTGATAACACAGGCTGGCATCTTCTGGGCATTTTAAATGCACTAGCACTGGAGTTAGAGAAATTTCTCAGCAGTTAAAACAGTGCAGTGGGCTTGCAGAAGGCTAGAGTTTGTTTCCCAGAACCCGTATTTGGCAGCTCACAACTGCTTGTTAATTCCATCTCCAGTGGATCCTGTGACCTTTCTAGGCACCTGCTCTCATGTGTACATACACATATGAGTAAATCATTAAAATATTTCATTTTAAAGTATTTGGATGGATATATGTGTGTGGGCACCCAGGAAGAAAAAAAGAATAGCTGTCAAATTCTAGAGATAGCTGTGAGCTATAAATGGGTGCTTGCAACCCAACTCTAATCCTTTGCAAGAGGAATTCTTAACTACTGCCCCATCTCACCAGACTCCACAACAATCCTTTGAAATTTTCTTAGTAGTTTAGGAATGCAACTTACATAAAATAGTCTTTATAAAACACAATTAAATATTTAAGGCCCCTTTCTAGAAAATCTAAAACTGAATATCTTAAGCCTGAAATACTAATAAGAACACCTCTTTCCTCTCCCTAAACATTCTTTGGTAAAACTTTCCTGTAGTTTCTTATACATCACAAAATACTGTGAGTATATTTATACATAGTAAACATATATTTTCAGTGAGAAATTGACCAATTTTAATATATCTCTGAATAAGTCAAGTATATTAATAATCAGTGGTGGGGTATATCATTAATGGAGATTTGTTTTTAAAGCAAATCAATTTGGGGGACATTTTCTAACTGTTTTTTTTAGTATCTAGGACTATGAAGTTGTCCTGAATCCTTATTGTCCACTATCAATTCAAGTAGGCATTTTCTTGATTGTGTTTTCTTTAATTGTATTGGGATCATGATTTACAGAGAATAAGATACCCTTTTTTCCTTCCTTGCCTTCTATGTGAATCCTCAGATCCTCCTGCCTTCTTTCCTATGTTCCAGGGCATCTTAATCTCCAAACTTCCTTGTCCTTTTTATTTTCCATTAACAAATTATGCTGCAAAAAGGCCTATTGTTCCTGTCTGTTTTTATTTCCCCTCTAGCTCTAAGTGATAAGCAAATCCAACAGGTCTACTCCACCAGAATGAGCTCATGAAGAAGAAGGTTGAAGTGGCTAAAAATGGAGAGATTCTGTATTCACTTGTGCAGTGATAAATGCTTTTACCATTTCAGAAGTAAAGAATTATGTAGAGAGTTCTAGAATATTCCTCCCATAAATATAAGACATAACTTGAATGACATAGTTTAGACAGTTTTCAGTAGTTTTCACATACTATTGGGATTCTTCTGTTATTAAGGCTAGAGGTTTTGTGTGAAAAAAGAGAAAAAAATAAATTTGTACTCTGCATGTGTTCAGAAAGTTCTGTATTCTGGGAGGGTACATTTTAACAGACATCAACTAATGTTGGCATACTGTGTTTCATACTATAGTTGAATGACTACCTCAGAAAGGTCCTGTGCATATTACTGTCCTCTGGACATTTTTTCTGGCTTCAGAAAGTATACCTATTGACAAAATAAACACTGTTTTGTAAATTGATGAATCATTTAGTTTCAAGATACCATGCCAAGATGAACTTTATGGTGAATGGCCCAAGCCCTGAAAACCTATCAAAGTGGAGGAATGTAATCTTGCTCTATCCATGCAATTTTTTATATATTAACTTCTTTGTGGTACCAAAGTTGAATAGACCCACAGGAATCTGTTCACTATAAATTATAGCTCCCAAAGATACAGCAAAGTGGTACAGATATCCTACATCTCATTGTACTTACTAAATCAGATGAAATCCTGTGTGCATTCTTCTTTCCAAGTATATAACCCTAAAGGAAGTTGGAATTTTTCAATCATAGCTTCCACATCACAATGAAAAGTTTCTATGAAGAAAGGCTGTGTATTAAGTCACAAGGCAAGGTGAACAAATGGAAATTATAGTAAAAAAGGTGTCATGTGATAGAGGAAGTCACATGAAAAAGCCGAACTCATTTATCATTTCTCCATGCTTAGTTTGGTCCAATGCAAGACTGAGAGCCAATTTTGCTTCCCTCACCTAGATTTCTAAGCCTCATCTATCTACTTCTCTAGCTTCATTCTTTTATTTATGAGACTTCTTTTTTAGTATTCATTTTTTTTAATCTTAAAGTTATTATTTTACAACATTTGTTTTGTAATTTTTGCTTATAGTATTTGGGTCTCTGTGATAAGTAAGTTAATCTGGTCATTTCTTTTAAAAAATCTATGTTATTTTGTATTGTTTATCCATTATTCATTCTTCTACTTATTTGTTAATTTACTCTGTCAGCTTTTACTGAGAGACGCCAAAGTTCTATATCAAGCAAAGAAATGGGCAGCATTGGTGAATGGGAATTCATCAAAGCCTGTTTTTAGTTTATGACTCATTGAGAAAGGCAATGCTTAATGACATGGTCATCTTAACATTTATATAAATATAGAGATAACCTCAGCATGAGAAAGAAAAACAATGATAAATCATTTGATTCTCCAATAAAGTTAATCACATTGATGGATGGGGTTGCATGACTTCTTTGAGCTTTCCATGTTTCATCATTAAAGTAAAAGTAGTAACAGACTGTACAGTGTCAGTGAATAAAGGCACGTGCCACCAAGCTTGATGATCCATATCTGTAACCTGCATAGATGGAGGGTAACAGCGACTCCACAAAGTTCTTTGACTTTCATCCACGTGGACATGGTGGCATGCATGCACATACAGATTCATAGTAAACAAATAAGTGTAGGTTTTAAAATGGAGTGATATTAACTGTACAGTTAGCCTACCATGAGTATTAAATGAATACTCTAGAGAAAGTATTTAGGGAACTGGTTTGAAAATCGTGGAATTGCAATAATTAAAGTACTACTGTTCTGATTTTGAATGTCTTACCCATAATAAGACAATAAGACCTGAATCATATTAGAGCTAGAGCACAAATGTGAGGTCACTTATTTCAGGACACAAGGGCTACCTGGATTGGGATAACTAAAACTCCAAGTATTTTATTTGTGTCCTATGTGCTCATTTTATTCTAAGATTTTGATATATAACTCGTGACAAAATCTTCTGATTTCAAAATGTTTGAGCTGAGAACCATGGCTAGGTCCTCTGTGAAGGAGAACCAAAAGACATGGGTAAGCATCATCTTAGGCATGTCTCCATAATTATCATTTTTGTACTGTGCTATGCTTACTCATTAATGACTCCCTTGTGGGCTCTTTACTGCTATAATTTGGTCTACTTGGGAATTCCATAGTATGTGCTCTTTTTTATTAGTATTAGTATTTTCTTTATTTACACTTCAATTTTATCCCCCTTTCTCATTTCCCCTCCAAAAACCCCTCTACCCCATAACCCCTCCCCCTGCTCACTAACCCACCCACTCCTGCTTTCCTGTTCTGGCATTCCCTTACACTGGTGCATAGAGCCTTCACAAGACCAAGGGCCTCTCCTCTCATTGATGTCCCACAAGGCCATCCTCTGCTACAAATATGGCTGGAGCCTTGAGTCCCTCCATGTGTACTCTTTGGTTGGTAGTTTAGTCACTGGGAGCTCTGGGGTTACTGGTATTCTTAATTTGACAGAAGCTGGCAATTTCTGCGCCAAGTGGATGGTCTTTACCAAGTAACATTAGGTAGTCTTGCTAAGTTTTTCTTTTTCTATAGGCCTGTCCTATACATTAAAACAATGAGAGCTTGTTTCATCCTTTCTAGCCACTTTGCTTCTTCATGCTTTTTCTTCTCATTTGCTAAGGAAGCTTCTATTGTGGTGAACCAGGCTGTGGTACTATGGATATTTGTTATATTTTGTTAAGCTATTCTGGAAATTCTTGTCCAATAATCAGAATCCTATTACAAGCAAGAAAACCTAATTATGACTCATTAAGACTACAAACTCCAAAAGGCAATTTTTTCTATCTTTTTCATCAAAATTTGAGTTTTCTCCAACAGTGACTAGAACATGGGAAATACTCAATGGAATCTTGGTAAATAAAAATAGTAAAAAGAAAACAAAAATAAACTTGGACAGATGAGAAGGTAGCTCACCCATGCAGTCTGTGCCTAGTATGCATGAACACTTAGGTTATATCTACTGGGACATACGTATGCACACACACATACATACACACACACACACACAAACACACACACACACGCTCAAAAATCTATGCTCATATATACACATAGCCACACATGTAGAAATTGAAAACTAAAATTATGTATGTTTGGGGGGAGGGAGAAAGAAATACTGCCTGAAATTTGGCTAGGCTTATCTTGTTAGTTCTCTTGAAGAAACATACTTTGGGGCTGTGAATCTCAGAAACCAAGCTACATAACACAATCTCATATTCCTCAGAAATTTTTCAGTGGGTGATTTCAATTTTGCACCATGAGTATTCTACCTCATCATCCTGGGTGTCCACATTCTTACTCTTCACCAGCTCTGATTTAAAGGAAATAAAGTTGAGTGTGTGTTTTAGCCACCCCACATGCATAGTGGGTTTTTAATTGATTTTTCTGTGCATTTGTATGTAGTCCTGGATATCAGTATTATACCTATCTGAGTCAAACTACTTTTCTCTTCAAACTTCAGATTGATGCTGTTTCTTATGGAAGCATAGACCCTGATAGAAATCGTGTATTTCTCTCTTCATGGATTTGCATGCAAAATGGCTTAAAAAGTTTCAGAAATAAAAAACCTAAAAACAAACAAACAAATAAAAAGTTTCACCCAGGTATACTTTAAAAGCTAGATGCTGACAATTGCATCTTGTAGGGTTTTCTTCCTCTTCTTGTTCTTGTTCTTCTTCTTGTTGTTCTTTTTGTTCTTCTTCCTTTTCCTCTTCCTCTTCCTCTCCTTCTCCTTCTCCCCCTCCTCCTCCTCCTCCTCCTCCTCCTCCTCCTCCTCCTCCTCCTCCTCCTCCTCCTCCTTCTTCTTCTTCTTCTTCTTCTTCTTCTTCTTCTTCTTCTTCTTCTTCTTCTTCCTTCACATTGAATGAGAGACATAGGAACTCAGTAGGTGATATGATTCATGACAGATGAATATAAACTTCATAATTCTTGAAATTGCTCTTAAATTTTAAACACAATAAAATAAAATTTTCAGTTGGCATTTTTGTCACAAATTAAAGGATGTCAAAATATACTGTGTTCTAGAGTTCTATTTCATGAGGAAACCATTCTAACAGTTCTCCTACCTTCCTAACAAATATCAAGTCACATTTGTCACATTTACTTCACCTACAGTGGTGTCATTTTGACATCAGACTAGATAGTAGGATGCTTGATGTAGAAGGTGCACTCAGCATGGTAATTAGATAAACATGGTTTACCTTTTACCTGTCCTAGTCATTCACATTTCCAAACAAAGTGGCCGGGAGGCTAGAATGAAGGGAGACATGAAGATAGAGATGTTTTATAGATATGTGAAAAATGATAATTTCGTGATCTGATTAGATTAAAGAATAGGATATACTATGATATAAATTGATTGAAGACTAGGGGGATTAAAGACCAGAAGTGTAAATGCTTGCCATGTGAGAATCAAGTTTGAAACCCTAGCATCCATGTAAATGTTAGTGATCCCTGGAGCAACTATCTACCATCACAGACTGAAAACCTTTGAAACCAAGAGCCAAATTAACTCTTTTCATTCCTTAATTTGTTTCTGCCAGACATTCATCACTCAGCAACTGTAACTAATGCCACATTCTGATCAAATATATAAGCCCACTTATTTGACATCAGCTTGTATTGATGCACTATGACTTCTGCAAAATCAAATCATTTAAAATCATTGCAGTTCCTTGAAATATATACAATAGACACGTATTTTTGTATATGAAATGGCTCCAGAAAAGACTAAATACATTGAATCTTGCTTTTCTCCTGGTGATTGATACTTTTGGCAAGTTATGGGATTGCGAGAATCCTAACCACCTCAGTGGGTTAATCCTTTGGTAAATTCATAATCTGATAGAACCTACGATCCGAATGGGGTAGTGAGTCAGTGGAGTCTAGTGTAGGCAAGATCCTGTCCCAAATTTTGCTAATGTTGTTCCTCCTCCTCCTTATCTTTTTCTTCCTCAGTATCCCTTTGACCTCCTTTCTTTGCTTCTCCTAATTCTTTCCCTCTTCTGCTTACCTCCTTAGTCTTGCCTCCTCCCCTTTTCCTACCTTTTCCCCTCCCTGTGTTTATCTTCTATCCACTATGCAGTGAGTTGCTCTACTAGCTACAGGCTACAACACCCATGATGTTGTACTTCACCCCATAGCCTCAGAGAGTGAAACACCCAAAACTAGACCGAAATAAACAATCCCCTTTAGGCTGATTTATTCACATATTTTTTTAACCATAAAAACAAATCTCACCCCAGAACATGCACAGAAACACCACACTGTCCATGCACCTAATCTGTATATTTTTTTCTGTTTATGCATACTAGGCACAGACTGTATGTTAAAGGTATGGGAGACTTTGGAGGGAGGAAAGAGGAGGTAGAAATGATATAATTATATTATAATCTGAAAAATAAAGAAAATAACTTTAAAAGATTAAAAATAAGATAGATTTGTTACTATTTTCAAACAAAAAAAGAAACACCTGAAAAAAATAAAAGGAACTTATAGCAAACCACAAATGTGGCTTATAGGCCATAGTTTGGTGGCCTCTACATTCAATGTTTGTAAGTTGTGTCTCTCATTGAAGACAAAAATAATAATGGAAATGTACAGAAAGTCAGAAAATATTTATTGAATTCTATCTCTACATACATTTTCAAGTAAAGCGTCAAAGGAAGAAATTTAAGTTGTAGGAATGAAATTCTCTGTTGTTATAACAGTGGCAATTTGGAAAAATTTAAATAATCACATTATGAATACCATCCAGTTTACATATACAACCACTGTAAGACATAGGCAGAAGGATTCCCCACATCCTTGTTGTCCAAATCAAACATAGGCAGCAATCTATTTATTAATGTCAGAATGGATAATGACAATGCTATATTCTTATCTTTTAAACTGTCAGTATAAAAATTAATCACATAGTATGGGGTGTAGTCATAAGAATTACTCTTCATTATAAGATATAATATTGATCTAACAACGTAACTTGCACAGTACATTCAGCTTTATTAAGTTTGCATTATATTTAAAAAAAGTTGTATTTGCTTAGCGGTTAATTTCATGTCCTTAAATGAAAAAGACAATCATAGAACAGGTTGTTATGAAGTCCTAGATAATGAGCAAGGCTGAAAGGTGAAAGAGTAGGAAGTGCTCCAAGGGATAAATCTGTTTCTTAGACTTAGTGTTGGTGGCGTACATGCTTGTTTTATAATCATTCATCATCCAAGTATGTATTTATTGCTTTCTCTGTTTTCAGTAGGCTTCAAATCAGAGTGATTTCATGTGCATGCACATTTAATTCATTTTCTTCTCCTTCATCTCATATTGTGATGTGCCTCCTATCACACTGTTTAGATCTCTTCCAAATTTTGATTCATAGAGTTATTTGATAAATTTATTAATTTGGTATTCATTCAGCAAGACCTGGATTAAAATATTGATAATTCCTACAGCAGTTAGGTCATGGTTGAAAACTGAGAAATTGAACTATGTAGTCAAGACCTCTAAATGGCTATGGGTATAGTGGTGATGTCACTGGTAGCTACAGTAATAAGCAAGACTCTCCTTATTTTGGGTGCTGTGCATATTCATTTTGCAATATTGGTTTGTATAATATTTTTATGGCATTGCTATCTTGTAACATTGTATTATAATGTTTTTGAAGAGTATTAATATCATACTCAGCTTCAAAATAAACTTGGTCTTAGAAACTTTAACTAATAAGCCCAAGACATTTAAACTACTAAAAAATTAGAGCATGAATGTGAATTTAACTATATCTAATTTCAAAACTGGAGCTCTAACCTGTAACCCCATCACCTTCTTGCCTTGCATTGGCTCATTCTCATGAATATTCAATTTGAGCCGCTGTAAACCTATTAAATAGCTTCTATGCAAGGGGTAGAACCATCAAATGAATATACTCCCAGAAAAACAGGAAAATGTTGTGAATATACTGTTGTATCATTGTCCCCACCACTGAAAGAACTTCATATCACCTTGCTTTTCAAAAGCTATCAACTCTCATAGCTTCTATAAACACCATTTCTGGGAGCCTCCTCATAGTTATGTTCATAGCCCAACCTACTAAGCAATAGTATTGCATAGTTGAACTTTATGTAAATGTAAAAAAACCTAGATTTTGTGTGTTTTTGGTTACAACTTAGTTTTGTGAATTATCAATTTAAGGGACACATTCCACATTAATTTGTTCATTTTAATTGCTGCCAGATGTCAGGTTATGTATATGGTACAGTGTGTCAATCTAGTACATGCAGAGTGTGTCCGTGAATATTGTTCATGGAGGACAGTATTGCTGTTACTGTTATAACTCTGCCAAAAGATCTTGTGAATGTCTTTGATTGTGCTTTGCTGTTTGGGGGGTGTATACATGGAACACTATTTGAGGAAAATATTAACTACTGTCACCTATATAATTATATAATGTGTAAGAATTTACTGAGGAATATTATCGAGATTTTTTTCCTGTATTCTATCATTCCTTGAGATTCTTTAAGAATGAAAGACATTTTCTGTCTGAGATTTTACAGCATTATAGTGCTTCTGATTTTAGTGACTTCTGACTTTTTTTTATTCTAACAAGCATGCTTACAGATTAAATGGTCTGGACATTAATTTGAAATCATTCAAAATTATGATCCTCATTTTTACTCTATCCTTACTTAGCTACAATTCAGTTACCATTTAGGACATTTAATTTTTCCTTCAATTGTAAGTATATGACTTTTCAAAGAAATACAGAGTCAATATAGGTTTTTAACTGCTGTGTTTATTCTGCCTCCTGTCTGAGTTCCATGTAGCAAATATGATGAAGGTTTGTTCCAATATTAAATTTACAATTTAAAAATGTTTTGACCTTATCCTTAAATGTGTGTGCATCTAGGATTGAGGTCTGTGCCAATGAGCAAGGCTTCTCCCTGTTTCTTGCTATTAAGTACAAGTAATGAGACTCAACATTCCATGGTTTCATTTGAACCAGGGGTTTTATTCCTTGGAAAAAACCTTTTGAGTCAAAAGTATGTCACAGTTTCTGATGAGACCTGGGTAAGCTTGGATTTTGGTATAAAATGGATAATTTATCAGTAATTACCCTTTGGAATTTCTTATAACTGCATATTTGGTTTAATATATGCTCTATTTAGAAGTTGAAATGAAATACAGCTATAACCATATAAACTAAAATAACCTGAAGAAAAGGAAATTCCCCTTAACATTCTTGGTAAGCTTATTAATTATTACTTAATTATTTTTTAACACAGAACTTTGCTCTGTATCTCAGGATGTCCTTGAACTCTCTAATCCTAGGTCAGCCTCCCGAGGGCTAGTATTATATGTGTAGGGCATCTTAGAGGTCTTTTATTTTACTTCCTTTTCTAAAAGTATTAACTAGCTATGAAAAGAGACTTATTAAATCCTCACTGATTGCCTACTCACAAATCAGCAAATTTTGTCTTGCATTTTGAATTAAAATATATTGAAGAACTCTTTTTCTGTGTTTCATATTCTTCATTATGATGTTTTCAATAATTACATGTATAAGTATTATGTTTGCATCCATTTCCACCCTTTCATTTTCTTCCTTCAATTCTTCCTTTGTCCATTCTTCCTCTCAATTCATAATTTATTCTTTAATTACTTTTCTTTTATATGTATGCATATTGACATGTAAACACATAAATACAACCTGCTGAATTCATTTAGTGTTGAGTGTCTTTATGTGTCTAGGACTGATCACGTGTGCTTCTACCACCAATTAGGGGGCCCATGAACTGACTCTTCTGCTCTCAATAGCTGTTATTTGCCTCTAGCTATTTACTAGATTAAGAGCTTTGTGAGATATATCCCATTTGCATTGGCATCTCAACTGATGTTGCCATTGTGTAGACCTTAATTAAGCAGCCATCTTGCTGAGGTTTCATGTGTGTAGCTTCCCTACCATGCCTAGAAAGATGCCATCTCACAGCACATTTCTAGGTCCTCTGGTTCTAACTGTATTTCTATCCCATCTTCTGTGATGCTTCCTGATCTTTCGGTGTGGAGATTGCACTGTAGATGTGTACACTGGGGCTAGGTACTCCACTCACATCCATTTTACTTTTCACCAGTTGTGGCTTTCAACAGTGGTCTCTGTCTACTGAAAAAATAAATCTTTGATAAGAGGTGAGCACTACGATTATTTTTGGGATTAAAGACAAGTATTTAGATTGTCATTCGAAATTATACTGCTGCATAAAAACATTATTACAATGAGCATCTAAAGAAAGGTTCAGGGCACATATGCTAGTAGATCAAGAATAGAAGCACATATATTGTGCATGTATGCTGTGTGCATGTGTGTAGAATTTGTGTATGAAATGAGCACAGGTAAGTAATCTCATTCATGAGCAGTAGGAAATATTTTCTATTACCCATAGCCCCACTCTTCTTCCTTAGGACCAACTATGCTCTGTTATGGACCTTTAATTCTAACACAAATTCTAACATTCTACCTCTTGATTATTGAACGTTATTATTTTCCTTTGTGGTCATAAATAACCTTCATATCTTAAAGTACAAAAAATGTCTGTTAGTGTAATAGTCTCCCCACGTCTCGTGAGAATGGGTCATGGGTCCTACAGAGATGAAGGGAAAAAGAAACAGAGTGTCTCATGAGCTGGTCTGAGGCATCTTCACAGAAAAGGCCTGTAGGCTTAGCTCCCTTACCTTCCAGATGTTCATTCTTTGTTTTCACAATAAAAATATCATTTGTCTAGGATTACCAGAACTATTATTTTACTTATAAACAATGGAGAGGATATAAAGAATTCAATAAGTAACTAAACTAATGAAAAGTATAAAGAGAAAACTCAATCCCATTCCATAGGGAAATTGATGCTAATGAAACTTTGGTGACCTTTGTTACAGAAAACTTAATATTCATAAATGACCTCAGGAACCCAACCCATGTCTCACAATGAAAATATTTCACATTCATTTTTCACCACTATTAAAAGAAAACTGTATCATTCCATGAGGAAAATACTATCCATCTATCTAAAACCATCCTAAAGAGTTGCTTTATTATTTGTGTGTGTGTGTGTGTGTGTGTGTGTTGCTTTATTTTAAACAGTGGTTCTCATTTGGCGTCAATCAATTGTGCCTCTCACAAGTCAATTAGTAAAATTTGTAAATTTTCTAATTGTCAAATTTTGAGGTAGTACTATTGGCATGTCACAGGAAGATATGATAGGACGCCCCCAACCCCATCCTTTAGCCACTGCATGAAAGTACTAGGGTTGAGTGACCCTAATTTAAAGAGACTGAAACAACTCAGACATAGCCATCGTTGCATTGACCCGAGTTATGGTAAGTTTCCTCACCTTATAGTTGAAGATGAATTCAGAGAAGTGAAAAGATTGAGTACATATATATGTAATCACTATTTTTTAAAATTTTCAAGGTTACTTTTGGTACTAACTATATCCTTAGAATTGTTAAACTGTTCGGCTTGACTCATAAATATTATTTTTAGCTGTATATGATCTATATTTTTTGTTGCTATGACAGAATACCTGATAGGATCAGTTTTGTAGATAAAAGTCTTATTTTCAAATGATCATTTCAGAAGGATTTCAGTTTATCATGATGGAGTAGATAGGGATTAGCATCTGGATCCTTGGTTATGGGAATATGGTTTTCATGTGGCAATAGATAGGATTAAGTAAGAACCAACTAAAACCAGAATCAATTATAATCTTCAAAGATTTCCCCTAGTGATCTACTTTTGACAGGGAGATGGCAAAGTATCTACAACATCCTAAAAGTAGCACCACCCTGTGAAGACCAAACTCATCTGTCCATGGAGGCCATTTCAGAGTCAAATCATAACAAATAGTTGTGGGAAGTTTTATAAACCACTTAGGGTACACAGGTCATTAGTATTTACTAAGTGTCTGGTATGCACTAAACACATTCTTAGAAGTTGTGAGTGAACAGCTCAGTCTACTGAAATGGAATTTTTTTAAGTGGCATGAATCATGGACATCACATTTATCATAGAAGGATACTGGGTTGTTTTTGTCAAGTGTATAACTAGGAGGGATGCACAAAAATCAGAGAGAAGCAAATTTTAGCTCATCATAATCCTGTGCTTCCATATACCAGGAACTATCCCTAATATATGGTAAATATCTGTGGTGGGAATTTTGCACAATAAATGAGATTCCCTGCAGTTAGATCATTTTCTAAAGGAGTATTCTCAGTGGATGGGGAATTGAAAAGGCAGGGTTGGGAGCATCCCCAAACTGGCTCTATTTTTCAGGAGTATTGTTTAGGAAAGTACTGTGAGCATTTAAATGAAATATTTGAACCTGGGAACTTGTGTGACTACTCAAGGTCACATGCCCTTTAGGCCATGCCAAGTTACAGCATTCTGTAATCTAGTCACTTATGTACCATTTGTTCCTGTCTTAACTTTATTTCCCATTGCTGTGACAAAAAAAAAAAAAATCACTTAGGGTAGTAAGGGTTTATTTTAGCTCACAATTCCAGGTTGTAGTCCATCATATTGGTCAGCTCACTGCAGTAAAGTTTTGAGAGAATTAGCCACATTTGCATCTGTATTCAGAAGACAGCAACAGATGCATGCTGCTCTCAGCTCTGTTCATTTCATGTAGTCAGGACCTAGTCAATGAAATAGTGCCACCCACAGTTATCCCAATTCACAGAATTAAGATATGTTCTATAGTGATGACCACAGGCCCAACCAATCTAGACTATTTTTCATCAAGACTCTCTTTGAAGACAAGTCTATACTGTGTCAATATGGCAATTAAAACTATTTTTTTCAACCATTTTGGCTTTTAGTTCTCTGCCTCCAACTTATAAATCCTACATTGGCATACTCAGATATGAATGTCACTATCATTCTTCAACAACAGACTGTCCCCCCTTTGTTTATATTACCTCTTAAAGGTTTCATGTTTTTCCTTAGTGTCAAGCACCATAGACAGTTTTCTGAACTCTGAAACTATGGCTTCACACTTAGAGGATATCCACAGGTGTTAGAACTTTTAAATGTATTATAACAGGTGAATGGCTTAACAAAGAAATAATAAGATTCAACAGATATTAAATTGTTATTTTTATTATGGCTTTTCTTTTTTTTAATTTGATTTAATCATTTTTTTACTCCAAATTTTATTCCCCTTTGGTCCACCGACTGTTCTCCACTCCATACCTCCTTCCCAAACTACTGTCTCCATGAGGATGTCCCCACCCCCAAAAACCTCCACCCCACCAAACCTCTAAATTCCTTGGAGCCTCCAGTCTCCTGAGGGGTAAGTGCATCTTCTCTGACTAAACCCAGACCTGGCAGTCCTCTGCTGTAAATGTGTCCGGGACTTCATATCAGCTGGTGTATGCTGCCTGCTTGGTGGCCCAGTGTCTTCAAGATCCTGGGGATCCAGGTTAATTGAGATGGCTGGAGCTCCTACAGGGTCACTCTCCTTTTCTGCTTCTTCCAGTTTTTCCCTAATTCAACACAGGGTTCTGCAGCTTCTGTCCATTTGTTGGGTGCAAATATCTGCATCTGACTCTTTCAGCTGCTGGTTGAGTCTTTCAGGGGGCAGTCATGATAGATCCCTTTTGTGAGCACTCCACAGCATCAGTAATAGTGTCAGGCCTTGGGGCCTCCCACTGAGTTGGATCCCACTTTGGACCTGTTGCTGGAACTCCTTTTCCTCAGGCTTTTCTCCATTTCCATCCCTGCAGTTCTTTCAGACAGGAACATTTATGGGTCAGAGTTTTTACTGTGGGATGGCAACCCAATGCCTCACTTGTTTTTCTGCTGGAGGTAGGCTCTCTAAGTTCCCTCTCCCCACTGAAGAGCATTTCATCTAAGGTCCCTCCCTTTGAGTACTGAGAGTCTCCCACCTCCAGGTCTCTGGTACATTTTGGAGAGTCCCCCCACCTCCTACCTCCCAATGTTGCCTGTTTCCATTTTTTCTGTTGACCCTCAGGGCTTCAATCCTTTTTCTTCACCCAATACAAGATCATGTTCCTCTCTTCCCACCACCCTGTCCCCTTTTCTACCCAAGTTCGTCCCTCCCTCCCCCCTTTGCTGTTGTATTCTTCTGCATCCCAAATGGGATTGAGGTGTCCTCACTTGGGACCTTCAGCTTGTTGATCGTTTTTAGTTCTATGGACTGTATCTTTGGTATTCTGTACTTCTTTTTTCTTTTTTTTTCTAATATCAACTTATTAGTGAGTACATACCATACATGCCCCTTTGGGTCTAAGTTACCTTACTCAGGATGATATTTTCTAGGTTCATCCAAATGCCTGAAAAACTCAGGATTTTCTTGTTCTTAATAGCTGAGTGACATCCATTGTGTAAATGAACCACATTTTCTGTATCCATTCTTCTATCATGGGACATCTGGGTTTTTTCTAGCTTCTGGCTATCACAAACAAGGCTGCTAGCTTTACAATAAGTATTTATCTATTTAGTATTTTACAAATCAATTATTATTAATATAGGCTTTACAGTAAATAGACTATAATTAAAACATTATGTCTATCATTTTTAAAGACTTGTTGTGTTTTTAATTATGTGTGTCTCTGTGTGGTATATTCATATATAAGTGCAGATGTTCTTCAGTGCCCAGAATAGGGCATGGAATCTCTTGAAAATGGAGTTTCAGGGGCTTGAAAACAACTTGATGTAGATGAACTCTGCTATTTTGAAAGTTTAGTATGTTCTTTTAACTATGGAGCCATCTTTGCAGACTCAGTCTGTAATGTCTATGTGATAAACTTTGGGGTTGTGGAAATAAGATTCCTAATAGAACTGTAATTTCTTTATCTAAGAATAGGCATGGTAGTTACATTGTACAGAAAACATTGTATGAAACAATAAAAAATTATTTTTGTATAACCATGCCAGTCAACAAATGTGGAATCCCCACCTAGTGCTACAAATATGTTCTTCTTGAGTAATATGATGATCATTCTTATACAAGCTGGCATTTACTCATTTCCCAAATAACAATAGCAATCGAAGATAACTCATAGGTAGTTGGTAAAATTATATTATTGTCTTTTATACTTTAGGTCCAGCATAATTATTTAAAACATTTGCAGTATAAAGTAGTCAGAATGGCCATTATTGTGGTTATTTGTATATCCCTACCTACCAACAAACACTGAAAATGTCTCTGGGACAGGGAATATGTAGCTTCTTGATTTAATTAATTTCTGTTGTAATTAACTCCTCTATCATGCTATTTTCTGATTATATCCAAGACATACTTGAAATTTCTATGATAAAGCCACCTGCACCAATTCAAATGGAAATGTGTTTCCTCTGGATAATTGCACACTAACCTGGGGAGTAATCAGACATGGACACAGCCTGTACCTGTGTCTTTGCCTGTTAAGAAACTCTTGCCTGGCACTCTGTGCGCTCCACAGAAAAAAAGGAAAGCTGTCAATAGGATTAAAGTTAAAACAATACTGTCCCTATTTTGTTGTGGGAAATATTACATCCAAAGCAAGACCTTATTGTTAAATGCTACCATATAGTTTGGACACCAAAGCCATTGCATGTCTCATTGAATTACAGATTGCAAATTATCCCTAGCAACAGATTTCTGTTGAGCGCAAAGCTAGGACATTTTCCTCTGAACTAAGGGGCTGTACACTGAGTTTGATCACTCTCAATGCAAAATACTGAGTGGAATTTTTGCTCATTTAACACCATATCTTTAAGGTCATTGCTCTCCAACATGATTTGATCCACCATGATGAAATTAAGAAATATTTGTTTCTCCCTGTGAATACATGTATTAGTGCCTCTATAGAACTGCTTCTTTGCAATCTCCTTGAGCGCAAGCTCTGTGTCTGAGCCTCTATCAGTGTTAACTGCAGTTCTGTAGATTCAAATACAAGCAAGTAGTGAATGTTCTAAGGCAAATTGGAGTGGTGGATTTACTCTAAGAAGACATGGATATCTTATAGATCCAAGAGCAAAGAACACATCAGGGGCTTGGAAATTAGCGAAATTCCCAAACTGCAATATCCTTTGCACCATCTATCTCTCTTGTTTTTTGATATCCATTTGATCTATTTCTCTCACCTGAAGCAAATGTCTTCTTCCAAGGCCATAAAGCTTCAATTTGGTCTTAAGTTTAGAATTCCAGTGTAAAATTCAAGCAATGTTGGTTGATCTCAATATTTTACTGCTAAATTCAATTTACCAGTCAAGGGGATTTGGTTGGGGTCAGGTGTTCATCTCAATGCCAGTCATTCTACTGCATCCATTCAAAACTGTGCACAATGAAAGAAAAAATGTCTATTAAATATAATTTGGATAAAAATGGTAAAGTCATGAGTTCAGGACAGTTCACCTTTTAAAAAAAACCCATAGGAATATCCATTTCTCAAAAATATGTGAGTAACTCATGTTGGAAAAAATGAAATGTTACAAATTGTCTTCCTGAAATAAAACTCTTTTAAGGGAAGACATGTTTATTTATAAGGACAACTACTTGCTGAATTATTTTATGTTTCCAAAAAACATATCTTTGTCAGTAAGCCAAACATATGCTAAAAAATAATAACATTCAAACTAGAGGGCTTTAGGACCTGCCACTACATCAAGATTTTAAAAGTAGAGAAAGGGCAGTGAATTCTGATCAAAGCTGAGAATGTCCCTAGGTGGGAATGAAGTTTGAAACTTTAATGAATATTAAAAGTATCATTCCTGTGTATGTTCAGAAACCAGTTTTTCATTTCTTTTAAAACATGTTCAATCTTTGAAAATTTCATACATGAATATGAAGTGTTTTGATATCTAACCCCTATTTCACCTGGAATACTCTCTCTTCTAACTTCAACTCTTTTTTTAAAAAAAAATTCAATTAGTTAGTTAACCCCATATGGCCATGGGTGTTATATCATCCCTAGTGCATGACCAACCTACTGGTAGTCACACCCCCAAATGAAATTGATTCTACATTCTCCAACAACAATCAACTAATAGGTACTCCTCCACCAGGTAAAAGCCTGGGAATCCCTTTTTGTTCTCCAACAGAAATTTTAATTGGTTTCAATTAGTGGAATCTTTTGCAGGAAAGCTGTGTATCACTTTCTTAGCCATAGACTTTGAACACACAAAATCAGGATTGAATTCTCTTCCAGAGAACAGGCATCAAATAAAATAGGACAGTTTGTTATTCCCATAAACACTCTTGCAGGTATTGCAACAGTGAACATATCTGCCTAGTGAGTCAATATTGTATCATGCAGAATCCAGTAGTGCAGAAGACCATCAGTGTCTTTTTACTCCAGAAAATTGGACATAGTACTACTGGAGGATCCAGCAATGCCTCTCCTGGGGATATACCTAGAAGGTGTTCCAACTTGTAAAAAGACACATGCTCAACTATGTTCATACCTGCCTTATTTATAATAGCAAGAAGGTGGAAAGAACCCAGATGTACCTCAATAGAGGAATGGATACAGAAAATGTGGTGCATTTACACAATGGAGTTCTACTCAGCTATTAAAAACAGTGAATTCATGAAATTCTTAGACAAATGGATGGATCTGGAGGATATCATCCTAAGTGAGGTAACCCAATTACAAAAGAACACACATGATATGCACTCACTGATAAGTGAGTATTAGCCCAGAAGTTCACAATACCCAAGATACAATGTGCAAACACATGAAACTACAGAAGAAGGAATACCAAAGTCTGGATACGTCCTTGCTTTTTGGAAGGGGAAACAAAATACCCATGGAAGGAGTTACAGAGACAAAGTTCAGAGCAGAGACTGAAGGAATGACCATCCAGAAACTGTCCCACCAGGGGATCTATCCCATAAACAACCACCAAACCCAGACACTATGCCAGATGCCAATAAGAGCTGTTGACAGCCTGATATAGCTGTCTCCTGAGAGGCTCTGCCAGTAACTGGCAAATACAGAAGTGGATGCTCACATTTATCCACTAGAAGGAGCACAGGGTCCCCAATGAAGGAGCTAGAGAAAGTACCCAAGGAGCTGAAGGAGTTTGCAGCCTCCTAGGAGGAAAAACAATATGAACAACCAGTAACCCCAGTGCTCCCTGGGACTAAACCACTAATCAGAAAAAACACATGGAAGGATTTTTGTCTCTAGCTGCATATGTAGCAGAGGATGGCCTAGTCAGTCATCAATGAGACGAGAGGCACTTGGACCTGTGAAAATTCTATGCCTCAGTATGGGGGAATGTCTGGGTCAGGAAGCAGGGGTGGGTGGGTTGGGGAACAGGGAGAGGGGTGAGAGGATAGGGGCTTTTCAGAGGTGAAACTAAGGAAGGGGATAACATTTGAAATGTAAATAAAGAAAATATCTAATTAAAACAAAAAACAACAAACAAACAAACAGAAAAGAGAATGTTATCTATCAGGGAGAGGGTTTCCTGGTCAGTTCAAGAATGACATTTTTTGTAGTGTGAAACCAGTGTAAGCAATAAAGGCTTATATCTAGTTATAATGAACCACTAAGAGCAATGATAATAGCCTATATTCCTATTCCAAAAATTATAACAATAAATGGCCATGCATTTGTTACTAGTGTTAATATATGTTCTTTTTCTGTCTAGTTCCTTATTCCTTTTTATATGTTCTTGTGACATGTCCTTCTTTTGAAATTTTAGTGTTTTCCTCCCTCAACTTTTAGGCAGTGGAAGCATCTTTGATCAGAAAGAAAATGAAATATAATTTTGGATAAACCCCCTTGGGTTGTTATAGATGTTTGATTACATAAGTTTAGATGTTCAAGCTTAGCAAAAACTTCTAGCTTCTGAGACATTTTTAGAGCAGAGTACAAAATGAAGATGGTAACCAGGCAACGTGGTTCTTGTACGGTTATTAAAAATAAAATGTGTAGCTTCTACCATGTAGAATAATTCTCTGGCTTTCAATGTGTTGTTTTTTTTTTTTTTCTATCCCTTGGAAGAATAAGCAGATCCTACATGCTCAAATGATCAATAATTTTCCATTTAAAATTTATTATTGTGTTAGATTATTTTTGCTAGAGAATTTTACACAGATAAATCAGTCATGATAATTTGATATGATTCTTTAAAAGTGTGTTTAAAGATTTTGCATAAAAATTATTTAAGTATTCACACAATCTGTCACACACAAAATTCAATGCTTGGTCATTAAGATGACATCTGGCTTGAATAAACATATATTTTTTTCCAAATACCAAAGTATTACTGATTAAAATTTAGCCAATTTTCATATCGTGAATAACATTTTAATAAGAATTAACCATAACGCTACTTCAAAATGCTTTTGACCATGACAAATATTCTTCATCTGTGTCCATTATTTGATATTTTTATCATGATTTATAATACATGTATATGTATAAAGAATCATATGTTCAGATTAGAAGACTTTGTCTTCTGGATTTCTGAAAGAGTTCGTGTAGGTCTTCCAAGACTATGTACAAAAGATGCTTGTGTGGCTTACATAGTGTAATTTAGAAGACTGTGTCAAGTCCACTTATGTACCAATAGCACCTGGGAAGTGAAAGGCTGGTGCCTTGAACCACCAGTAGGTACTCCAATTTTGTTTATGTGGCTTATTGTCAAAGCATAGGTGAATCATTTTCTACACAGGCCACATATTGCTTAGAGTATGCCCAGGCACATGAACAGCTGTTCTAGACAAATGTTCTGCATGTAGATCAGGGCATTAAGTCTTCAAAAGAAGGACTCTAGACAAGTTGTGGTTTATAGGTTGTTGAAAGGATTTCCTAAGAGAGGCATACAGAGACATTGGGTCTTCATAAACATTTCTCTAAATATCTAAAGGCCACTCTTATTGGAAGTCAGAACTTATTTCAGAGGTACCCTGTGAGACTTTTGGAAGTTGCCACTGATAATAAATATCACCTAGCTCATTTGTTGAGCAAAGTTTTAGTCTGGAACTTTACTTTCAGATTTTTTTCTTTCTGGATATTGGAAAAGTAATAACATCTAACATGAGATATTCAAGTTCCAGTCATAGAAAAATATAAATAGTGGTATATACCTGATTCTTTATCATTAATATTTTAATTATGCATGTGTGATGGGAGTTCTCTGTATAGGTTTGTGCACACAAAGGCAGGAATCCATGGACGAAAGAATCTTGAAACATCCCTGGAGTTGGGGTTTTTATGCAGTTGTGTACCACCCATTGTATGTGTTGAGATTTTAGCATACAAGAGCAATATGTGCTCTTAACCATTGAACTATCTCTCCAACTGCAAATTCCTGAATATTTCAGACTGCCTGTTCATCTCTTTCTATGAAAAAAGGTTTTACTTTAGGCTTTTAAATCAATCTTGTTATTATCAGAAATGATGACACATGGCATTCACTAATACAAATTTGCATAAACAAGTGTAGCTTTGAGTTGCATGTGTACCAGTAGAAATCTCCATCTTATCTCCCAGAAATCCTCCTTTGTCCAGCAGTCACAATTGTAAATTATCCTGGGCTTCTTTGAATCCTGTAGGAAATAAAATGTGTTTTTAATACAAATAAGAACAATCCAACGCCACTAATTAATAAACAATTTTTGCAGGATACCTTATTATTCTTAGGTCTCTGAAAGTTAGTAATTACCAACATTCATACTTATATCATGAAGAATGTAAACAGACTATACTATACAAAATACCAAATGCTTCACCTTATGATTTTTCAAGAGTTGTTAATAGACTAAAGTTCATGAATTCAGAAAAAAAATGGGATTACACAAAAATACACCCAAGAAAAGCATTTAAAATGATGCTTTGGGCATGGTAAATTACCTTAAATGTATTATTATTAATTTAAATTTCATATTTGACTATAAAATTTGTAAATAGTAAGTTTGTACCACCAGTTTATTGGAAACATAAATTCTTCCAAGAATGGCTCATTGATTTTATATTAAATTTAGCTTCCTAAAGACTTAAACTGCAAAGGAGATAGAGAACTCAGTATAAACACTGATTTTCAGGATTAATTATTCATGACTGCTATGCTAATGGAAGGCAATGGCATGAATATATTTAGTATGCTCACTTCATATACAGTCATACATTATTAATAGATTATACCTGTGAAATATTTGCATAGGAACCAAAATTACCTTCCCTTAGAGAGTAACCATTCTACAAAGTTTTAATACTTAAAGAAACCTGAACATGGAATCTACCAGTAATGTTGTAAAAATATACCCATACAGTGTACTCCCTCCCTCCCTTTCTCTCCTGTTCCTATGTGTGTTTGTCTCATGTAAAGAATCAATGAATATATAAGCAAAGAGTAAAGAAATGAAATTCTGCCATTTATGACAATGAATTAGAGGTCATTGTGCTAGTTGAAGTAAGACAAACGGTAATTTCACCATGCATGTGTTATTAAAATATTACTATTTTGCTAAAAGAACCAAGAACGGTCATTATCTCACTAGAGGTTAGGAGTGAAGGTATTTTCTAGAATAATATTGTATATCTCACTTTCTCTGCCTTATTCATAAACATTTCCCATGGGATTGTTTGTTTCATTGTAGAATAATTTCCATCACAATAACTCTTGTTTGCTTAAAAAATAATGGCAGCTTGCCACCAATATCATGAGTAGACATAGTCAGAGAATTTCTAGGTGCATCTCTGATTAGCTTATTTCATGAGGTCAGCCAAAATGATTTGTATTTGCTCACCTTAATTTATGTTAGTAACATTTTTGCAGAAATGCAAATGAGAAAGACAGGGTGTGAGTAGGGTAAAGATGATGGCCTCTAAGCCCAAAAGTCAAGACAGGAATATGCAGACATGGGCAGAAGCAAGAAGAAAGGCTTGAACGTAAAACTCCACTCTGCACCTGAGGAATAGATGAAAGAGACCCCTATTCTCATAAGTTCTTATAACCAAATAATTAGCAGTCCTCTTCTTTATTTTTTTCATTTTTTATTGGTTATTTTATTTATTGACATTTCAAATGTTGTCCCTCTTCCCAGTTTCCCCTCCACCAACCTCCTATCCTCTCCTTCCCCCTGCCTCTCTCCCATTCACCTACCCAGTTTTGTCTCAGTGCCCTAGCATTCCCCTACCCTGGGTCATCAAGCCTCCACAGACCAAGGAACTCCTCTCACAGTGATGCTCAATAAGGCAGTCCTCTGCTACATATGCAGCTGAAGCCATTTGTCCCCATTTGTTCTCTTTGGTTGGTGGTTTAGTCCCTGGGAGCTTTGGGTGGTCTGGTTGGTTGATATTGTTCTTCCTATAGGGTTGCAAACCCCTTCAGATCCTTCAGTCCTTTCCCTAACTCCTCCACTGGGGTCCCCATGCTCAGTCTGATGGTTGGCTACAAACATGCATATCTTTATTGGTCAGGCTCTGGCAGAGCCTCTCAGGCTCCTGTCAGAAAGCTTTTCTTAGCATCAGCAACAGTGTCTGGGTTTGGTGTCTGCAGATGGGATGGATACCTAGGCAGGGCAGTCTCTGGATGGCCTTTCCTTCAGTCTCTGCTCCACTCTTTGTGCCTACACTTCATTTGGACAGGAATAATTTCAGATTAATATTTTTGACATGGGTGGGTGGCCCCATCCCTCAACAGGGGGCTGTACCTAACCTCTGGATATGGTCTCTATAGGTTCTATCTCCCCTTTTTGGGTATTTCAGCTAATGTCCTCCATGTTATATCCTGGGATCCTCTTGGGTCCCTGGCATCTGGGACTTTCTAGTGGCTACCCCCAGTTCCTCCTCCCCCACTGCTATTCTCCTCCTTTCAAATTCTTGACCCTCTGTACTTCTCCCCTATCTTCTTCCATATCTGAACCTCCCTGCTCTCTCTCCTCCTCCTCTCTCCCTTGCAGATCCCTCTCTCCCTCTACTTCCTGAGATTTTCTTCCTTCTTCTGAGTAGGACTGCAGCATCTTCTGAGAGTTTCAAAATCACTGACTTTCATTCATAATTATCTACCGTAGGTTTCCCAATAAAATAGTGGGCTAGAAAATATTTAATTCCTGAGATACGATGTGATGACATCACTAACCTCCAACCTGTTGATGATTGTTAGATTATTGTAAGAAGTATTCTGTTTTCCTACGGATGTGAAATACTACATTTATTCTCAAGTCCATTCTACCTCCCCATGCCTACCTGTGATTCTTTCATCATGTTTTTGTGGTATCATTTCTTCTGTGCCAGATCCTCTCTTCTTTTCTCCTAGGGAACTAAAAATTGCATTATCATGAGATTTTTGATATGCTTATCTCTCCTTTTCCACCTCCAAGCAATCATACTTACTTCCTCTTTTTTCTCAGAATATAATGGCTCTTAGATATTTTTCCATATGTTAACATTGTTATTCATATAAGGTAAAAATTAGCTTTGAAGGATTTGTCACGGAAAGAACTGAACTCTCATTACTGATATTGGTCAGCCTAAATGGAAATATACCATGAGAATTTAGATGCGATATTTTATGTTTGTTTTCTTTTGTAGTTATTTCAACTCTGGGTTTGTAGTCCATCTTACAATGAGTTGATATCTGAGTATATAAATAGTAATGGCTTCTCTTGGTTATATCTTGCTGTTTTCTCAAGTTCTTTATGTTTTCATTGGTTTAATCAAATTCATTGAAGACATTTGGCTTGGTCTTTTTCATTGCAGTGAAGCTAAGACAGAGCTCAGGAGTCAGCATCAGTACATTGAAAAGAAGAGAGATGCAACTTTTAATGGTAGAATGCTCCATATCTGTCTCATGAGATGCCAGATCAGTGTTCTGATTTTCCAGAGGATCTGAGAGTCAAACTCATGTGAAAGCTTATAATGTCTATAATTCAGTGCCCAAAGATCTGACATTCCTTTCTGGTCTCATGCATGTAGTGTACAACTATACGTTCAGGCAAAGCACCATACACATAAAATAATCAACTCTTTAAAAGTAATTACTATTATATAGTCATTTCCCTCCCATTGAGACATTAGCAGCAAGTCTGAGGTCACAATAGCCATGTACCGCTTCTCCATTGTGTGTCTTTTTCCTTCTAATTCAAGCAATAATGTCTTTCTCAGAATACTCTTTCTACCACATCACTTGCATTGTTCTCCTCCCAACTCATATTTTCTTGTGCTGTGGTTCTGTCTTACCCTTACCACTGAGCCATTGTCCCATTCTTCCTTTGTGTTTTCCTTTCTTCTGTTTATTGGAGGTTTCATGCACTGTGTACTATGCATGGAGATCTTGTGTATTGTGATGAAGAAGAGCATATTCTTTAACTACTAGCAGACTCCTTGAGCTGGAAGCAGTATAGGAAGCATTGCAGAGGGCTCTTGTCCTTGAGCTGTAAAGTCAGAAGTGCTGGTGCTGCTTGCCACTGGAGCTGATGAGGATGTTCCTCTGACCTGCCACACACTCCCTGAAGTTCAAAACCTAGCAATCTTGGCTGCTGCATATTTCAGATGTTTTAGATGGCAGGCAAAGCTTCACTTGGCCCTGTGACCTGCTAATGACATTCTGATAGCATTCCTCATAGCATCCTTTAGGGAGATCTTCTTCCCATTTCAGCTAGAAGGACCTTTTCCTAATCATGACTCCCAGGATGAATCATGCCTCTGCCGAGAACATTCCATAATCTCAGGAGGTACAGGAGGCCATCACCTCATTTCAGAGAGGAGAGAACCTGCCATGAACAGTTTGTAATGCCGATTACAACCTTGCTCCTTCTTCCTCTTTTTAGAATTAACTTCCCAAATGATGGCAGTTGTGCTCCACATATGCCAGTGGGACACTGCTTTATACTAGCCCAGAAAGAAATTTAGGAAATTAAATTTATCAGTTCAACAAAAGGAGCAAGTTCACACTAAGAATTCCATCTGCTTCATATAAAAGAATAATAGTTTTCCTTTAATAAAACTTTGATTCTGTTTCCTTTGAATCAAAACTGTGGGACTTGGTGCCTTGGGTTATATTTCAACTCTCTGGTAATGGTCTTAATTGTACTAAGACATATATGTTCAGATAATGTTTCTTCTGAAATTTAATAGAGATGTGGGAAAGTCTTATTTTACATACACACAAGAAAGAGTCAGGCAGGCAAGGAATGGTTATTAGTTATTCTAAGTTGTGATAATATCCCTACCTCTCTGTCCCACCTGAGTCACTGAACATCTTTTAAGATGATCGGTATTTCTAATGGTACATAGGTAGAATCTTCAGGCTGCTGTAATTATAATGATAGACTATGGGTAGGGGCTTGAATGCTTAAGCAAAAAGGAGGCCTTACCCTTCATCCATGTCAGAAGCATGTTATATGCCAATAAGGAGCTACAAACTACTCCTAAGTGAAAGGGGTTCTAAGAATACTGTCAGGCACTGTAAGCATCTGGCTGCAACAGGAGTTTTTGAAGCCATGAAGACCTGTGTGTGGTTAGTTTTCTTCTCTCTGAATAGAAATGAGTAGAGAGAACTAACAACAATTTATTTATCTTCTTCCATGATGCTGGTAAAAGGTAGAACTAAGTTTTCAGGTCCTACAAGGAAGTCTGACTTGCACAAGCAAAAGCAAGGCACTAAAAATGGCCTACTTGAATGATACCATTTTATCTCTGCCTCTGCCTCTTAGGTTGTCTGAAAAGACATGTTTTCTTAACCTGGGTCACCTCCGCACTATCAGACCACAAAAGTATGTACCAGGTTGATTTTTTCCTCATTCTATTGCCAGACGACATAACGGTTTCTCTTCTCATTGTTAAACTACCAGTTTCCCCTGTAGTATAAATTGTTTCATATTGGGGCATCTTCTAGGAAAAGAGAGAAATTGCTATGCTTTGTGAAGAAGAGCAAACGCCATAGGACTTCTCTAGACCTTTGATGGGTATGAAAATCTCCTGAAAATGAGAAGGAAAATAAAAACACAGCGTTCCCCTCCCTCCCATAGTTAGTCTGTTCTCCATTTCCCTGGTCAGCTGACCAAATAATTCAGACACTTACCAAAATATAAGCCTACTTTATAGCATATGTAATAGTTATCAATGTCTGAAACTAGGCACCCTGCTATCAGGTTCTTCTGGTTCCTCATTTCTGACTTTGAAGTATGGTTCTGAATCATAGCTGCTGCCTAGAGTTAATGTGACACTTAAAGAGAAAATGCATGTAAAATGCTTTCTGCTTTTGTCATTGTAACCACTGACACATCTTTTACGGCATATGGAAGAGCTGTATATTTTAAGTATGTGGTATTAGGTCCATCTTTGTCTAGGATTCTTGGACTTAAAATTTCTAAGTTTCTGGATTCTTTCCACTACCACTGATGGCACTGTGCAGACTGGCAAAAGGGGATGGTGCCATCTTCATTTCTACAAATAGACAAAAGGAAGATCAGCAGTGCTATGTGTAGACATTCCTGGGTTTCTGTGATGTAGTGACATAATGGCACTGGCATTCAAGACTAGGCCTTGTGATATTCTGAGTCTGAGTCTGATCTTTCCTGGTGTTTGTTGGTTTTTGTTTGTTTTATCTTTGATTGTCTTGAGACCTTATGCCTCCATTGCAATATTTAAAGTACCCAATCCAGAAACAGCAACCAGAGAATTGTGTGGTACTTGGGCTCTAATGTTTTTGCTAATATAGATGCTCTAAGAGTAGCGTTGAAGTGACATGCTTTCTTACTTGTGGCCTCTTTAAAATCAATTTATTTCCATTTTGACTAGGAAACCAATTCCATGATGCGGCAAAACCAAAAGAAAACACCTTGAAATGTTATTCACTAATGAGTAGCTGAAATAGCCAAGTACAAAGACTAGACCATAATGGCTGACTTTTGGCATGTTACATATTTTTTTTCTCAACTTATGCCTTATTTTCACCAAGCTAGAACTGAAACCCATGTTACTAAGGGAAGATGAAAAACATTAGTATATTATAAGTTCACTTGATGCTACAATGAAATACTTGACCAAAGTAATTTAAAGAAGAAAAGGTTCATGGGAGCTCAGAGTTGAGCACAGCCTATTATGTATTCAAGGAGGTATTTCGGGAGTCATCTGGTCACAGTATACCCACAGAGGCAGAGAGCAATGAATACTAGTACTCAGCTTGCTTTATTCTCTTTATTCTGCCCTGAACCACAGTCCAGCCCACAGTTAAAGTGGGTCCACCACCTCAACTAATCTAATAAGACAATTCCCATTGGGATGCCCAGAGATTTGTCACCTACATGAGTCAACATCCTTAGGCTGGTAGTATTAATCATCATAACTGAAGACATTTATCTATGATTTAGCTCACTAGAAATGTAAAACTAAATTTTTTTGCTTATATCATTCTTTGTGTCTTCAGTGAAAATAATGCTTATATATCTCCCTTATTGAATTAGAGGTCTTCTTATAGTTTAGCCAAATATATGTGTATTTATGTGTTCATATATACTTATATATATATATATATATATACATATATATATATACATATACATATATATATATGTAGTATTTGTGTGTGTGTGTGCATTTGTGTGTGTGTGCATAATAAATCTTCTACCCTACCTCCTATCACAGGTTACTTTTTTTCCTTCTTCATATGCCAGTAGTGATCTCCATGATTTCTGACCTTCTCATGTAACTCTTTTTAGGATTTGATGCTTACTTCACATCCCGGACACTTGAAAACAACAGGAGAAATGTATGGTTTGCTGAATACTGGGAAGAAAACTTCAACTGCAAGTTGACAATTAGTGGGTCCAAAAAAGAAGACACAGATCGCAAATGCACAGGTAATTTCATTCCCGTTGTCCTCCTCCTGCAACTTTACATGGAAAGCACTGA
The DNA here is from genome assembly GCF_978045245.1 of Mus caroli. NCBI lineage: Eukaryota > Metazoa > Chordata > Mammalia > Rodentia > Muridae > Mus > Mus caroli. The sequence continues at coordinate 37,526,034 of NW_028227262.1, read as the reverse complement.
GACAATTGCATGCTGACAGAAGGAAGCCTGGCTAGAGACAAATTGAAAAAGTAAATTAAATTTTACTAGATTGTTCACAAAAAAAAACAAAAAAAGAATGTGAGCATAACTCTTGCAGGTCAAGGGAAGTGGAGATAAGAATGTATTCTTTTCAGCATGTCTATCTGTACTGTACTTGGCATTTCTACTAATTCTTGAGATCTCATTGCTTCAAACACTTGTGTTGATAATATTGGTTCATATTCTATCCAGAAGAATGAAGCCATTTTCACATAAACAAAATCCCCTAAGAAAATTCCACACAAGAACCAATGGTAACTGTTAACAGAATGCTTATATTTACAATAATGAGTATTCTTAATTATTTTCATATTGTGTAAGTAAGGAGTCATTTTGGTATTTATAATATGCTTAAAATATTCTCTGCTTCTCATACACTTCTCTTGTAAATTTCTTCCCAATTAAAAGTGTATTTGTGGTAGATAAAGGGGAAAGCAGGCATTAGTTCATTTAGTCAGTTTCAGATATTTATTAATTAATCTTTCTGCTAAGAACTATTCTAGGCACTGGTGGTCTTAGGGTGAATCAGGCAGTCAGGGTCTCTGCTTTCATGAGACTTAGAATATAGCATAGGAGTAGGAAGTAAGTCAGTGACATTACTCCAGTGATTTTGTCATCTAAAGTAAAAAGTGAGATCTGAGGGTAATAGGGACATATACAAGAGGAATTTCAGTTGTGTTGAAGGCCAGAATGTTTCCCAAAGACTTCCTTCAGAGAATAATGTTTGCATCAACATCTGGAAAATGGATTAGACAACAGCCAATGGGTGAAGGAGAAAAGGGGTGAAGAAGAGCCACTGATGTAGATAACCATGGTACAGATCTGCAGAAGAGGATTAGTGTGACTCTGAGGAGATAATCAACAATAACAATAAAATTGGGAACGAAGGATTCTTTGAGGAGAATATGGTGAATCTAGGGAGAATGAATGAGGTAAGACTGTAACTGCTAAGAGAAGAGGAAATACTACCTTGTATTTGATCAAATTTTATCTTTATTTGCAATTAATCTTGTATTTGATATTTGAGTACTGAATAACTATAGAAGACAACATAGTCTAATTATGCTCTGGTACATTCACTATTTGTGATAGTGACTCTCAGGTACCACAACACCCTAGAGAGTGTGCAATATGATGAAGCATACTGAGAGCAAGGGCAGCGGGAAAGCTAAGGCAGTGAAGTTCTTACCATATATGCATGAGGACCAGAGTTCAATTCCCAGGATACATACAAAAGAAAATGAATAGTTATGGTGACAAGCAAGCAAATTCCAGCACTAGAGAGGCAAAGACAGTCCAATCCCTGAGGTTCATGGACGAGCCATTCCAATTGTTGAGTCCTAATGGTTAAGTCTAGGCCTGTGTGAGGCTTTGTCTCAAAATGTAATGTGGATATATTCTAAGGAGGAATGAAGCCCAAGGTTGTCCTCTGGTGTTTACACAGACACACACACACACACACACACACACACACACACACACACACACGCATGCACATGCACACACACACGCACACACACACACAATGTTAACACCTTAGATACTAGTTTATTTTGTTTATCTTATTTAGGTCATCTTTGCAATATATTTTTTAAATTTTAATCACCTGAATGTTGTCTATTAATCTCTTCATTAAGTAACTGTGAATTAGGTAAGATATATAGTACAAAGTACTTAAGATATCACGAAGGATTAGAGAATACTTAAGAGCCTACTTTCTCTCAAAGAGAAGATGTATGATAGAAAGAAAGAAAAACACTGCTGTAAAATCAATAGAACACATATCTTGGAAGCATCCTGGTTTAACTAGAATGTCAGAGTAGCCACATGCTCTGTTCAGACTTCAATATATAACAGCACAATGTTCTCAGAAACACAGTCTTTCTATTGTTGGAGAGAAAAGGAAGAAAATTGATTCAATGTTGACTAGACCTAGGTGACACAAATCTTCCAAGTGGAAACTGAAAAAATTAGTTTGACATCTGGATAATTTGTCTGTAAGACAGGGAACACTGAAGTGTACAACAGTATGCAGATGATGGATGACAGTTTCCAGACTGTTTCTGACATCTGATGTTCCATAAGAATGGCTGGAGTTGGAATGGATTGTCAGATGGGACTTAGGCTTGTTTCAATCTAAGGCCAAGACTTGTCTTTATGCATGCTATAGTCGAAGATGCTCTTTGGACACCCACATTTTAGTGCTTAGCATAGAGAATTGAAGTTTATAGAAATCATCTGTGGCCAAACTACCATCAGCAATGGAAAATGTGGTTTGTGTCTTTCTGTCATACTCATTCTATGGTTGCAGTTACTAAGTTACTGGTGATCCACAGCTATCCTCTTGTTGTCTCTTCATTTATTCTTTTTCATTAGGCAATGATGTCACTAGGGAAAGGTACAATTATGTAACATTAAAAAAATTGTGTTTACTAGAGTCACTTACTCAATAGGTAGTCTAATAGTGACTATCTGCATACTGCAGAGACTCAGACATGACAGTGTCTCAACCATCATAGCAGGGTTCCTCAGAAGTCCCAATGTAAGGATATAGAAGGCCTGGAAAAGGCCTGAAAAGATGCTGGTCTTCAGTTCATGTGGAAGTCTGATATCCAACAGTAATGGCAGCAGCAGCATCAGTAGCAGCAATCACAACCACCAGCAGCAGCAGCAGCAGCAGCAGCAGCAGCAACAACAACAGAATAGATTTGTTCTTGCAGAAAGAAACAAAGGCAGTGTCTTAGTCAGGGTTTCTATTCCTGCACAAACATCATGACCAAGAAGCAAGTTGGGGAGGAAAGGGTTTATTCGGCTTACACTTCCATGCTGCTGTTCATCACCAAAGGAAGTCAGGACTGGAACTCAGACAGGTCAGGAAGCAGGAGCTGATACAGAAGCCATGGAGGGATGTTCTTTACTGGCTTGCCTCCCCTGGCTTGCTCAGCCTACTCTCTTATAGAACCCAAGACTACCAGCCCAGGGATGGTCCCACCCACAAGGGGCCTTTCCCCCTTGATCACTAATTGAGAAAATGCCTTACAGTTGGATCTCATGGAGGCATTTCCTCAACTGAAGCTCCTTTCTCTGTGATAACTCCAGATGTGTCAAGTTGACACAAAAATAGCCAGTACAGGCAGAAAGCACTGATTTTTCCTTTAACCTCTTTCTATCTGGACAACTCCTTGAAAGGTGCCAAATATTAATGATGGATCTTCCTCATTAGTGATTTTCTAGAAATCACCTTCACAGACATATCCAGAAGCATATCTCATTGTTAATTCCACAATCTACCTGTTAGGTTACAAGCACAGTTAATTAACATAATACTTTCTTCAAAGTATCCCAGTTAGTAGACATGGTCTATTACATAGTAGCAAATACAATTACTATTGCTGTTATTCTTCCCGCCTTTAGGTCTTAATAGATAAGAAATGGAGGATAGCATAAGTATTTTTTTTCTTTCCTTTTCCAAGTCTAAATGGGATCTCTTATGTTGCTTTCATAGTATTTTGAAAACACTCTTTAACAAATCTTGCCATTTGGACACTCCTCCATCTTGGAAGTGGAAAATAATGCTGATTGACAGTTTAGAGGGAAAAGGTAATGATGGCAATAGATGGGCGACAAGTCCTTAAAGCTACAGTAATTAAGTTTAATCAAGGACATGGACAGGAGAAGGAAGCATTGGTGCCCATTAGCATAGGGAAGATGTGAACTGAAGCTGCTTTGTGACTACATTTAGGAATGAGTAAACAGAATGAATGTGTCAGAAAGCATGTAATTATCAATTTGACATCGTAAACTGACATCACTGAGATGGTGGTTGTTTTGGGATGAGGACTGCAAAAACAGTGTCCCTCATTCCTTCCTGTAACTGAGGTTGATGAAAAATTGAGTCTTCTAAATATTATGAAGGTAAAATGCTTAGAATACTATTTTTTTCTCGTGCACTATGTGGCCTCTTACGCCATAAGAAGTTATGAGCCTATATTAGCTCTTGACAAACCAAGAAGAAATCTGTCTTGTCATGAACTTTGGTAATGAGCAATGAAATCCATATCATTTGAAGAAAGCAAATTGCTTTTGCAATGCTGTAATTAAAGCTGGTAGATCCTATAAGTAAGAGGATTCTGAAAGGAAAACTAATATTTGGAGAAATGATAATAATATTTGCTTCTGTAGATTTTGATGGATTCTGGGTTATAGACATTCTTTTTTATTTTTTAATTTTTTTGTTAGATATATTCTTCACTTACATTTCAAATGCTATCCTGAAAGTCCCCTATACCCTCCCCCTGCACTGCTCCCCTTCCCACCCCTCCCACTTTCTGGACCTGGCATCCCCCTGTACTGGGGCATATAATCTTCACAAGACTAAGGGCCTCTCCTCCCAATGATGGCCAACTAGGCCATATTCTGTTATATATGCAGCAAGAGACTCTGGGGGTATTGGTTAGTTCATATTCTTGTTCCTCTTATAGGTTTGCAGACACTTTCAGCTCCTTTGATACTTTATCTAGCTCCTCCATTGGGGGCCTTGTGTTCCATCCAATAGATGACTGTGAGCATCCATTTCTGTATTTGTCAGGCACTGGCATAGCCTCACAAGAGACAGTTATATCAGGGTCCTTTCAGCAAAATATTGTTGGCATATGCAATAGTGTCTGGGTTTGGTGGCTATTTATTGGATGGATCCCTGGGTGGGGCAGTCTCTGGATGGTCCTTCCTTCTATATCAGCTCCAAAATTTGTCTCTGTAACTCCCTCCATGGGTATTTTGTCCCCTATTCTGAGGAGGAATGAAATGGTTTTCCTTCTTCTTTGTGGAGAGCCGTGCCGCCAACAATCGCAAGCCGGGAGCAATCACCATTATAAGATGGCGCTGGCCTCCTCTGTGCCTAACTAGTAAACAAGTGCGAGAGTGAACTCAAGCTTAGTCACTGCCCATCTCGGGACATAGTCGTGGGGTGATGGGCGAGCAACAAATCAGGAGCTGACACACCAAATCAGGTGCTGAAACGCCATGGCTGAGGGCTATATAAGCGACCCCATTTTCCGGGGTCTGGGTTTTCCCTCTTGAAGAAGCAATAAAGCTGCAGAAGATTCTTGCCAGCGAGAACCGTAGCTCGGGATACTTCTTGAGTTTCATGTGTTTTGCAAATTGTATCTTGGGTATTCTAAATTTCTGGGATAATATCCACTTATCAGTGAGTGCATATCCTGTGAGTTCTTTTGTTATTGGATTACCTCACTCAGGATGATATCCTCCAGATCTATCCATTTGTCTAAGAATTTCATAAATTCATTGTTTTTAATAGCTGAGTAGTACTCCATTGTGTAAATGTACCACATTTTCTCTATCTATTCCTCTGTTGAGGGACATCTGGGTTCTTTCCAGCTTCTGGCTATTATAAATAAGGCTGTTATGAACATAGTGGAGCATGTGTCCTTATTACAAGTTGAAACTTCTTCTGGATATATTCCCAGGAAAGGTATTGCTGGATCCTCTGGTAGTACTATGTCCAATTTTCTGAGGAACCGCCAGACTGACTTCCAGAGTGGTTGTACCAGCTTGCAATCCTACCAGCAATGGAGGAGTGTTCTCTTTCACCACATCCTCGCCAGCATCTGCTGTCACCTGAATTTTTGATCTTAGCCATTCTGACTGGTGTGAGGTGGAATCTCAGGGTTGTTTTGATTTGCATTTCCCTGATGATTAAGGATGTTGAAGATTTTTTTCAGGTGCTTCTCAGCCATTTGGTATTCCTCAGGTGAGAATTCTTTGTTTAGCACTGTTTCCCAATTTTAATGGGGCTATTTGATTTTCTGGAGTCCAGATTCTTGAGTTCTTTGTATATATTGGACATCATTCCCCTATCTGATTTAGGATTGGTAACGATCCTTTCCCAATCTGTTGGTGGCCTTTTTGTCTTATTGACGGTGTCTTTTGCCTTGCAGAAGCTTCTCTACACAAAAGATAAATAGGCTGAGAAAGAAATTAGGGAAACAACACTCTTTACAATAGTCACAAATAATATAAAATACCTTCCTGTGACTCTAACTAAGGAAGTGAAAGATCTGTATGATAAGAACTTCAAGTCTATGAAGAAAGAAATTGAAGAAGCTCTCAGAAGATGGAAAGATCTCCCATGCTCATGGATTGAAAGGATTAATATAGTAAAATGGCTATCTTGCCGAAAGCAATCTATAAATTCAATGCAATCCCCATCAAAATTCCAACTCAATTCTTCACTGAGTTAGAAAGGGCAATTTGCAAATTCATCTGGAATAAAAAAAAAAACCTAGGATATTGTTTTATTCTCAACAATAAAAGAACCTCTGGTGGAATCCCCATGCCTGACCTCAAGCTGTGCTACAGAGCAATTGTGATAAAAACTGCATGGTACTGTTACAGTGACAGACAGATAGATCAATGGAATAGAGTTGAAGACCCAGAAATGAACCCACACACTTATTATCACTTGATCTTTGACAAAGGAGCTAAAACCATCCAGTGGAAGAAAGACAGCATATTCAACAAATGGTGCTGGCACAACTGGCAGTTATCATGTAGAAGAATTTGAATTGGCCCATTCTTATCTCCTTGTACAAAGCTCAAGTCTAAGTGGATCAAGGAACTCCACATAAAACCAGAGATACTGAAACTTATAGAGGATAAAGTGGAGGAAAGCCTTGAAGATATGGGCACAGGGGAAAAATTACTGAACAGAACAGCAATGGCTTGTGTTGTAAGATTGAGAATCGACAAATGGTTATAGACATCCTTACAGCAAATATCCCGAGAAACCATCTAACCACTTGTCCTGTAAATTACCCACATTCATTAGCTTTTTCTGTAAGACAAGGAATACTTCTTAATTGCTCCATGTTTTGAAAAATATTCCAAAGCTCCTGTATACCCAACTCTGATTTTTCTAATTCGAAAAGCTGTCTGTTTTTCTCCTACCATGATTTGAAGTTGTTTTCTCTGCAATAGCCAAACATTAGTGGCAAGTGATCTTGCACATGGATCCTTCTGGATGATATACTGGAAGGGAATATGTGTAAGATGATCCAGTCTTTTACAGAAGGCAGAGTCCGCAAGATAGGTATTAATATCATTTATGCTATTTCATAGTAGGCATATATCATCTCATGGAGACTGTTCGAGCCACACACTGGGAAATAAAACCTACTATATATTTTGACAAAAAACACATGTCCTTCAGAGGCAGAAGGAGCATATAGATTGAACTTAATCATTGTACATATGATGACTGACTCTAAGCCCACTAATTGATATATACCTCCTTGAGACTTGGCACATTACTGTTAACATGGAGATATGGTCCGTGTCTTATCATGTTGAGAATGATGGTTCTGGGGAGATGCTAAGAAGAGAAGAAAAATAAAATGGCACCTCAGGAAACAAGTAAAGGTAATCTCCAATCAAGAAAATACCTTTACCCATATAGTTATTAGTTTTAGAATCAATGCGGGCAGCGTCTGCCATCAAGGCCTATGAGTGAGTTGTTCTATGAAATCTTGGACAACATTGCCTCACTTTTCAAAGCCGTTCTTCATGCTTAAGATGAAGAAGGGAAAAGAAGCTTCCCACGCTGCTGTGGGGATTAAATTACACAATTCAAGTGTAAAATCTGAAGTGACATTAGCACATGGTCCCAATTCAGCACTGCTAACGCTGATTCACCAATCTGGCTGAATACAATTGCCTGTGAGGAATTCACGATTCTCCCATTGTTTATGTGAGTTCTGAGGAAGAGAAAATCCCATAGAAAGCTCAACAGGAAAAGAAAACCTGAATAAATGTAAAGGTGGAGAGGGGAGCATTCCAGGGGTGCAAATTCAGTGATGCTGCACCAAGGTGCTAAAATATGCACAGACAGACATGAGGCCATGCTAAACTCTGAGTGGATAAACTCGTTATCAAAGAAAACTCATTGTCAAAGAAAGCACTATGACAGAGTTTACATTCAAGCATTGTCTGGCACTCAAATAGCCTGACTCATTTCCCATATTCCCCCCCTATTTTCAAAAAGAAATAGGATATGTTCACAGGCTCTGCTCTCAAATGTATCCTTTCTATTTAGTACAAGTTTCCAGGAATCTGAATGTGTTTGCTTATGCCAGCCATAAAGAAATATCTGTCTCTCGTGTCTTGCAGCTCCCGCAGAACATTTGTCTAACTAACATTACTGCTCTGCCAGGTACCACTTTGTGGACACTGATTCATCACAGTTACCTCTTCACGGAAAGGAAGGAACTCAGCACTTAGGAATCCATCATCTCGTGAAGGGACAATTTGGCTGTTAGAGATTTGTTTTCCTTCAGATATGACAAAGGATAAATAAATGAATAGAGCCATTTTTCCCATAGCAACTCATTGTCTTTGTTGCCTGTGTTTTCTTTCTTGCATTATTCTCTCTAACATTGCATCCCGACTGCCTTTTCCCTTCCCCCACTCCTCCCAGTCTCTCCATCCAACCTCACCTCTCCCCCAGAGCTGTTCCCTTTCAGAAAAGAGCAGGCCTCCCAAATACATTTAAAACAAACAAACAAACAAACCGTAGTATAACAAGTTATAAGACTAGCCATACAATAAAAAATTCAGTTTGACTTGTGTCCCAATATCCTGAACTGAGATCAACCATGCAAATATATGAAAATCTGAAGAGCAGACACTGTTAAATGCCTACTTTTGCTTATTTTGTTTGTTTTTAAAAATCATTTAACTGTGTGACCCTGCTTGGCTTGGCATTTTCATTGTAGTGCAGGATGTAGGGAAGTCTGCTTCAGCCTCCCGAGTTCTCAGATCATAGATGTGCCATCCCATGTGGACTTTAATGTCCTTAGTGTGTAGTCAGACTTCTTAAGTTTTTTTTCCATCTCAAGACTAATGGTTTAAGTCTCTTTCTTTTAAAGTGTTTTTTAAAGTTATTAATTAATATATTTACTTTATATCCCAATCGTAGCTTCCCCTCTTTCTTCCCAGTTCCTCCCTCTCACCTCTGCTCCCCAGCAACCTTCTGTTCTCTCTTTCTCCACAGATAAAGGGAAGTTTCCGCTGATATCAACCTGCCTTGGCATATCAAGTTACTATAGGGCTAGGTACATCTCCTATTATGATTGGGTGAGGCAGTCCAGTTAGGGAAAAGGGATCCAAAGGCAGGCAACAGAGTCAGATATAGCACCTGTTCCTGCTGTTAGGAGTTTCGCATGAACTGCACAAACAGTTATGTATATGCTGAAGGCCTAGGTCAGTCCCATGTATGCTCTGTTTGGTGGTTTTAAGGGGATTTTAGTAAAAAAAAATGGTTGAAAAAAGCCCTCTAAACCATATCATCCATAAGATCTCATTTATGCTGTAACCCAAAGACAACCTGTTGTTCACAAGACTATGCAGATAAAGGAGTTACATTTACGAAAAAGCCAAGTACTCTGAGAACACATATGCAGAAAGAATTTGTGACAGAACTAGCTAGTTTTCTCCATCATTTTCTGCTTCCTTTCTGAGTTGATCTTGTTATATAGATAATATATGATGGCACTCAATTTACATAACATGATTTTAAAAGACCACACCACAATGTACATAGGTGAATAGCACAAAACTCTTTCATGTTTCAAGAAGAGTTTTTGAAGCTGTTTTGATGAGAAGCAATGGGAACACTTTTTCATCCCTTCATTTTATCTTCAATAGAAATATAATAAACTGTGAGATAGTCTTTATGTTCAAATATTCTTGAATTGCTTGTGAATGCAGCTTTTTTATATTTTAATTACATGGCTAACCTCTAAAAGTTTTGTTGAGAGTCTTTATGTTGTTGTCCTTTGAATCATCTACCTTCCTGCTTCCTACTTCTGTGAAAACAGGAGAGCATGTCAAATGGCTTTGAATTTTTCATTTGTTTCTTTGTTTTGAATGGCAAATATCAAGAAGCAAATATATTTGAATCATTGTATAAATGTTAAGGCATATAACATTTGACTTGGTGTATCATTTTACAACAATTGCATGGATGACTTTCCCTGTGTGGTTTTGATAAATGAGGTAGCAGTTATCTTAGGATTCCATTACTTTCTAAATTGAAATAAGATGAATATCACATGGAAAATCCTCACAGAAAACCTCTAAATCCTTTTGAAAATGTGGGGATATTGTGTAAAACTTATGTGTATACATAAAAGATCAGTATGTTTCTAGACTTTGGGTTCCCATGTACAATAAATACTCAGAATGAGAAGTCAGTTCTGCATTGAGTTGTATTACCTGCTATGCCAATTCTTTCTGTTAGGGGGTGCACATGTGTCGAATACTAGTAGAATCCAGAGATAAATGCCATGTATCTTCCTCCATCACCCTCCTCTTGTTCTTTTGAGACAGCGTCACACACTCAACCTAGCACTTATTGATTGACCTCACTGACTGTTGTCAGCTGTGAGGATTTGTGTGTCTCTACCACCCAAGTGATTCAGTGACAGATCTCCGTGTGACTCTACCCAGCTTTTTTTGTTTTTGTTTTTTCACCTGAATGGTTGTATCTGAACTCAGGTTTCCATGATTGCAGTATGTATGTTAACGACTGAGCTTTCTCCCCATCCTTCATCACACTAATTCCACAGCTTTTATTTTCATTTATGTATATATGAAGGTATATTCCCTTGTATTATTTTAGTAACAACAAAATTTATTTTAAAAGTTTGAGAACTAAAAGTCAATTAAGTTCTTTCAGTGGTAACATATTACCAGGTATGTCCATTGTCAACTGTTTCTGGAACTGATCTGAGAGAAGCGTTACTGGCATGAAAGCAAGCATTCATGGATCATTTCTGATCCTTACCAAGCAACAGTGATGAATCTATAAATAGGACCATCAGTTCAAGAAACACAACTTTAGATTCCTTTCCATACCTTGCTTTTGTTTCTTACATCTTCCCCCTGCCCTGTGGTTTTTCTTTTTCTTTTTAATTTTATTTAATCTTGTTTTTACAGTCAAATTGTATCCCCTTCCCGGTCCACCCTCTGACTGTTCCACTCCATACCTTCCCTGCCCCTGTCTCCACGAGTATGTCCCCATCCCCCCACCACCAGTTCCCACCCCACCAGACCTCCGAAAGACTGACAGCCCTCTGAAAGACCCAAGAAGCAGCTGGGCCCACTCCTTGGGGCCTCTAGTCTCTTAAGGGTTCAGAACATCTTCTCTGACTGAGTCCAGACCTGGCAGTCTTCTGCTGTATGTGTTGGGGGCCTCATATCAGCCGGTGTATGCTGCTTTGTTGGTGGCCCAGTGTCTGAGAGATCTCAAGAGTCCAGGTTAGTTAAGACTGCTGGTCCTCCTACAGGGTTGCATTCCTCCTCAGCTTCTTCCAGCTTTTCACTAATTCAACCACAGGGGGCAGCAGGTTCTGTCCATAGGTTGAGTGTAAACATCTGCATCTGACTCTTTCACCTGCTTGTTGGGTCTTTTTGATGGCAGTGATGATAAGCCCCCTTTTGTGAGCACACCATAGCCTAGCAATAGTGTCAGGCCTCAGGGCCTCTCCTTGAGCTAGATCCCAATTTGGGCCTGTTGCTGGCCCTCCTTTTCCTCGGGGTCTTCTGCATTTTTGTCCCTGCAGTTCTTTCAGACAGAAACAATTATGGGTCAGAGGTTTTGACTATGGCATGGCCACGGCATCCCTCACTTGATGCCCTCTCTTTCTGCTGGAGGTGGGCGCTACAAGCTCCCTCTCCCTACTGTAGGGCATTTCATCTGAGGTTCCTCACTTTAGTCCTGAGACCCACCTTCCAGGTTCTGGTACACTCTGGAGGATGCCCCCACCTCTTACCTCCTGAGATTGACTCGTTCCATTTTTTTCTGCTGGCCCTCAGGGCTTCAGTCCTGTACCCCCAATACCTGATCAAGTTCCCCTGTTTCCCTCCCTGTTCCCTTTCCTACCCAGGTCCCTCTCTCTCTCCCCCCTCATGTGATTGTTTTCTTCTCCTTCCCAAGTGGGATTGAAATGTCCTCACTTGGGAAGTGCATTCTGGGTATTCTGTATTTTTTATCGGTTAGGCTAATATCCATTTACTAGTGAGTACATACCATGCATGTTTCTTACATCTTAATTTCAGTTCTCCACGGGAAAAATAATGAGGCTTTCTATGCATTTCATCTTTCCGCTGATGATTGAAATTTACCCATGACTTCTATCTGTCCACAAGCTGTCTCTAAACCTGTCTTACCTGTTTCTACTCTTGGTAATGGTGCCATGGCAGCTGAATAACGACTGGATCCTGTGTCTTACCTGGTCTCACTCTAGTTCTGAACACTTTTGAGAACTGTCACATGACGGGGGAAGTGTTTCTCAACCTGGGGGACTCTACCACTTTGGCAAGCCTCTATTTCCAAAAATATTCACATCATGAGTCATAACAGCAGCAAATTAAAGTTATAAAATAGCAGCATGCATAATTTTATAGTTGGGGTCATCACAATATGAGAAACTGTATTAAACGGTCCCAGCATTAGGAAGGTTAAGGACCCTAGTTCTAGGGGAAGTTAAAGAGCTTTGAGCTTCTAGCTGCATATGCCAAATGTTAAGTCCATGCAACTCCTCAGCCATTCATTTCTCATTGTCTATTAATGAACAGCTTGTAGAGGATTTTAAAGGGACAACCCAGATAATAGTTGAGTCTATATCCATCTTTGGTATATAATTGACTTCCTTAAACCTTAAAAGATTCAGCTTTGAAGATCAGAGCCTAAACTATCAGTTTGACTTTTAAAATGCCAAAAATTGTTTACTTGTTTATGTATTTTTATTGCTCTGCTTCTCTTGTGTTTTGTTATAACTAACCTTTCCAAAAGCATTTATTTGAGAGTCTGTCATAGAAAAGATAAATTTAAAAATTCAGAAAGAAGAATAAAATGCTCATGTACTTGTAAAACACAAAGCAAGACATTAACTTCACTAAATAATGTCATCACTGCTCTAAACTTAAAAGATCATTTTCACAGACGGTGATGGTGGGGCAAACTATCTCTAGCCTTATGTAGTAGAAGATTATGAATGTATTCTTACAGAGTAAATGAACTCTGCTTTCTTCAACCAGAACCATACAACCCCCAAAGGGGCATCGTTATATGCCATTTTGATCCAGGTTGTTCAGAGTATCGAGACATACTATATTTAATACTGTATAGAATCCAGACAGAATTAAAACCATAGAGGCATCTAAGGACTATGCAGAACTACTTCTATTGGTGCTAGGAACCATACCTAAGTGGACTGCATCATATTTTCTCATGAACTCTAGCATGTCATGGCTTTAAATGTGGGAATAATGGCTCTTGCATATTTGGAAATCCTTTCCAACTAAAGGTGTTAATGAAAAGAAATGTTTTATCTAGGAGAATTAATGCCCATGATTCTCTTAGCAACAGTCTGTAAACAAAGTGCCTCTAATGGGCTACATAAGTGTTATAAATTGGATACTTTGTATCATTTTAGCAGGCATAAGAAAGTGCTTTTGAATGACTAACCAAGTGTCATTAAGCAAGTTGGAATGGAATATAACTTTCCTTAGGAGGAGCGTCTGGTAATAGAGGTTGCAATCTACCTCCTTTCTGTCCCCGGGGAGAAATATGGACTCTAAAAGCATTTTTGGATTTTACAGTGTATACAGCATCATATTCATTTTATAGAGAATAAAACAGTGCTCACAAGATAAATATCAACCATATATAAAAACCCAGATACAAACTTTTTAGAGCTCCCTTTAATATCAGCAGCCTCTTTGAAGAAATGAGCATGAGATACACAGAGTTAAGCAGGTGCTTGAAGGGCTTTGGATTTCCTGGTCCTCAGAGGCTCCCACTTCTGAACACAGTTGCTATGAGCTGACTTTGTACAGCCTCAGCCTCAGCCTTGCAGCAGTATAGGCTCCTAGCTCCAAGAGGATGGAGTCTCACTAACTTATTCAGGATACACATGATAACAGGGTGGGGTTTAGTGCCAGCTCATTCTATGTCTGTGTCATCCTTTCTCTCCTCCCTTATATGTAGAGTCAGGAGAGCAATAGTCCTCACTACTGGAGATCTTTCACAGAATAGATAGAAGCTGTGTGGAGAGATCCACAGTAACTTTCAGTGCCATCATGTATGATGGTGGTGACTGAAGTAGATTTTGTCTTTGTGGGGGAAAAAAAGGACTCAATATCTGCTCTTTCTTTATTTTCAGTCATATACTTATCTTTCCTCTGGACACCCATTACTTCATAAGTCATGCTGTGTACATGGCCATGACCTTCTACACATTCAAAGCATTCTCACTGAGTTCCAATTAACTCAACTCAGTGAACTACATAAAGAAGAAACCATCTGCCCTTTGCAGGTGAAAGCAGGACAAAATTCAACTCAGTTTTGTGACTTGCCTGAGAACATGGCCACTAGTAGGAAAAAAAAATGGACAGAAATACCCCTAGGTGTACAGTGGCCTTCTCCTACATTCAGTTTTCATGCATTTGCCCAGCCCATGAGGGTTGATTGTGGCATTGTTGCATCAGTCCTATGCTGTACCTGTGGTTAGAGGTGGGATCTTTGGTATAATGGGAGTATTTTTTCCATAGTGGAGATGGAAAGAAAAATATAAATAGACCTGTTAAAGTATTATAAATTGTATTTAGTGTTTTGAGAGAAAGAGAGGAAGTCTTAGGTGTGAAGGGACAGTAAAATAGTCATCACAAAAATTTGAACCCTAATCACAGCCTGTCTGTTTCTACTAATTTGAGGGAGTTCCCACTATACAGAACCTTAGATACTCTCACACTCTGATGCTTCAACCAAGTGGAAAAGAAATCTTATTTCTTGCAAAGCCTTTTCCTTCTGCTGTCTTGATGCCTTCCAAGTCACTAAGGGAAGTGAATGCGTTTGTTTTCCTAGCACCTATTTTATATTGTGGCCCCCAAGGGTTCTTAAGAGGCCATCTTTGATAATGAGCCTCAAATAACTCCTTTCCATCCTCATTACCAAACAGCTTGTTACAGATATAAGCTGACTCCATTTCTTCTTCAATTAACTCAAAATAGGGCTATATTTTCAGTTTATAGTCAGATGTTATTACATTGATGAAAAGCTAAAAATTAGCTATTTTCCAAAGAGAAAATAAGAGTCATGATTACACAACAGGGAATTATAGCCATAAGTAGAATATTTTCAGAGTCTTCCCCCTTTTCTAGGGTCTTTTTTTGAAAGATCAAGGCAGTCCATAATAATACTAACTAACTCATATTAATTTTAAAGGGGCCACAACCTTCAAACATGGTCTGAGTCTCCAGCAGAGTTGGATAATTTACTATGGAAAGAAAATGTTGAATGTTCAGAAGTAATCACTTTTCCTTTGAGGAAAAACAAGCGGTTATGTATAAATCTCAGAGGAGTTTATAAAAAAAGATTGCATATTGATTTTTTTTTATTTTAAAGCAAAAAAGAAAGAATATGATATCACTTGGCAAGAGAAACATTTTCTCTTCTATGGCTAGAAATTCACAAAAATAAGCCCTTCATGTTTTACAGTATACCTGCAGTAAGTACAAACACACACACACACACACACACACACACACACACACACAAAGAGAGAGATAGAGAGAGACAGACAAAGAGAGACAGAGACAGAGACAGATGGAGACAAAGAGACTGAAAGAGAGGATATAAAGGATTTGCTGTCTTCTCACCTTTTTCCTCCTTCTCTTTTGAAAGACTCTTGTCTTGGCTCTTGGTGATGCATAGTCAACACTTTAATATGTGATAATTTTCTCCTTCCTGTGAGTAAATGTTGGGTGCCAATATTCCTGGGAAGACATGAATGATCATGCATTCAATCAAAACTTGAAATCAATAACAGACCAATGAAATGATACTATCAGATTCCAACTCGGTATGCCCATGATTTTCAGGGATACCCATAGGAGTACTGATGAGTTGTAACATGCAGGGGCATGGACAATTCAAGTATAACTGCATCTCTGAAAGCTTCCCTTAGCAGGGGTTAGGAATCGTGAAAGCAGAATATAGGACTCAGCGTTACCATGTTTCTCCTCACTGCTCATCTATCCTTAGAGAGGAAGGAGCCTTCGGAATATGGTCAACTTTAGAGGCTACCTGAGAGTTGTGTTATTTATATCTTAATCCTAAGGACCCCTCTATCAGAACATACTCTTCCCTAGATGCGAGCTCTCAATTCAGAAGAAATTTGCTAAGTAACAGTAAGCTCCAAACGTCAAAAAATCAAGCACTTAAATTTCTTGATTGTCCCCAGTTTCACTCATATCATCAATCCTAGGTCATTATTTAGATTATAGCAGCAACTAGTAAATTACTATAAAGGAACTGATTTTCCATGCTGAAAAGTCAATCTATCTGAAATGAACAATTTCAGTGCAACAGATCTTAGGGGAAGAAGACAGAAAGAGATGGAGCCGTACTGTTACTTTGCACATCTTCATTTAACTCCAGCTTCCAAGAGGAGTCCAGTGCTAAGACGTACTCACAGAGTTGGTCTGTCACTCAGTTACTGGAGAAGGAGAAAATGTGACTAAATGTGGGGGAAGTGACTGTCTTTGAAACACATCTGTTACCTATCTGAGGGAGATAGATTACAAGTGTCATTGGTCCCAGCAATGTGCTAAACAACCGCCCTCCTTTTGGCACAAGCCACAGGGTAGTTTAGTGTGGGATCTTCATGGCCCAGAATAATGAAGGAAGGGTAGAGGAGAGATTTAACCATGCCTGGATACCTCAAATGAGGCCAGCAGGAGTTGGCTCTCTCTCCCTCTCAACCTGGCCCCATAAAGTCTGCTGCCCCACAATCAGTCCTAGTAAGAATGTATTACTCTAACAGTTATCAAGCTTCACTCCTCGCTTGACTTTATAAGGCCCACACTCCACACACACAATCTCCTCCATCAACAACCTATAGACTGAAAATGAAGCATCTTGCACACCTTTATCCTGGCCAATTGTATACTGTCTTACAAACCTTGTCCCAGAGACCCTGGCTATCTTTCCAGGGGCATAAATACCCCCCTTTCCCCATTATATTGATTCAGTTTTCTGAAGTTGTTCCTGGGTATGTATAATTTGCCCAAACCATCACTGCTGATCAAGATTCTGCCTGTATCACCCACCCAGCTAAGCATCTCTTCTTCTAATCTAGAAGCAGACATGGAAACCTGCTTGCCTCTTTGACCTCTGATTTTAATTCCAGAGTGTGTGCTCTTCTATTTAGACACTGAGCTGAACATGGCCTTTTCATGCTGTTGGTGCAGCTTTGATGCTGGTTTGTCATTCCTAGGTGATAATCCTATGGAAAAGTTACAGGGTTGGCACTGGCACAGACCAAAGTTTGTGGAATCCCAGAGTAGACTAATGTTTATACTTTCTATAAAAATTTAAAAAAATTAAAAAGACAGCATAAATACTCCCAGCGATCTTTGAATTTGCTAAGCTACCCATGCAGGCCTCAAACTTGAAATCATTTTCCCTCCAAAGGATTGCCATTATGTTACATAGCCATATCATTACAGATATAAAGCACCAATTCAGCCCTACATATCTTAATAGTTTCTCATGTAACATGCATATTATAAACGCTCCACCCATTGTTAGTTTACTTGGGTGTGAAATAAAGACCTGTGCATGCATTTCTCACAATTTGCCAGCTCTTGACTTTGCTACTACTTGGTGAGTTTACATAAAATGCAAAGGGAATTTAAGCCTTCATTCCTTTTCTTTCCATAGGAGTGTTCCCTTGCACACAGTTTTAGAAGCTCTGAGATAAAGGAATGAATGAGGACTGTGATGCCCATTCAGGTCAGATCATGCTCGGTTCCTGTCTGATACCAGCCATGAAGCATGAGCCAAGTGGCCTTGCATCTCCATTGCTGTCTGCTCCTTTGTTGACTGCTCAGATAATGCTAATTGTCTGAGAGGGTTTCATTTTGATTTGTACTGTGAGGAGACACTATGAGACAGTTAGATTGTGTAAGCAGCTGCTTGCAATGCCAGAGACACAGGAAGCTTTAAGTGCTAACAAAATGTGCATTATCCATTTGCATCATTACCAATTCAAGGAGGGTAAACAGTTTTTGGACAATTGAAATATATCACCATGTTTGCTTTCAGAGGCAAATACTAATCTGTTTTGCGACTGGCAAAGCAACTGAAATGTTACCTCTGTTTTGATTTGTGTTTCTTGGAAAACTTGCAAGATTGAATATATATTTTTTTGCCTTATGTTTGGGTACTGATTTATCTTTTATGAGATTCACTTTAGAGTCTTTAAATTGTTTTAATATCCCTTGTGTCACTTGATCATCCCAACAACTCAGCAGAGTTAGCAGGACTGGTGATATTTACAGTCTACTAAAGAGAGATAAAAGGAAAGTTCTTGCCATTTCATTAAGTGGCTTCCACACAAGTGGTCGGTATCTGGCAGAGCTGGGACTTGAACCAAAACATTTTGCTGTCCTCTTGTAAACAATAATTCAAGTAGCTGGTGTCTCTCTGACTAGAAAGGATCCATGCCATAATTAAAAATAAATAAATAAATAAATAAATAAATAAATAAACAAACAAACAAACAGTGCCTACCACTTTTCCCTCTAGGGAATTAAGCTCTTGGGAGTATATAATTCAAATATGTTGCAAGTTGCTTCCTTTCACTCATTTCAAACCCACAAGGTAAGCTATATAATTTAACTACCTCTTTATAGGATTTATTATGTGATAAAAATTGGACAGGCTTAGAGGTAGTTTGGGTGATGTAAGTATTATTTGATGATTATAGAAAATGTAATTATAAATAAGCAGTGTAATGTGAGAACATCATTAAGGCAGTAACCTGCCACAGCTCAGGCAATAGTAATCGATCTGGCAGAAAAGAGGCTGAGAAGTTTGACCTGAAAGATGTGTCTAAGGCAAAACCTTCCAATGCAGTTGGCTCATGGGAACCTGGAGGGAAAATATCATCGAAAGTACAAAATAAAGTCAGTGAAATTTCACTCCATGTAGATAAAATGAAGAGGATCAATAATGTCAGGTGCTGGAGAAGACAGATGAAGCCAGCACTCTTGTACATGAGTATTAGAATGGAAATAAAGTATGAATGGTTGAACCTGTGAACAACTCTGCTCCTGAGCATCCATCGGGGAGATGAAAGCCCTAGGCCATAGGCTTGTCCATGATGGAGAACATGCTTGGTGCATTTCAGAAAGGGGACATCCCAGTGTACTTTTATTAAGAAGGCTACTACAATCTAAGACATAGACTTTCCTGATTTTCTTTGTCCTGTTAACAAAGGCATTGAATGCATTTGTAAAGAAAGTTGGAGGGGTGCAGAATGTACCAGTAACTGAGTTCACACACACATTTGATTGTGACATTCCTTCAACAGAACAATAGAAAAATAAAGGGTCAGAGACTTTAGAATCCCCGAATTGAGAAGGACTCATTTATACATAGGTGAGAGTTAAGTGGGAAGAAATTTATGTTTTGAATAATGATGGTTCCTAAGGTGTCAGAAGTCCTGTGGTGTGTGTCTATGTGTATGTGAGTATGTGTGTGTGTGTGTGTGTGTGTGTGTATTACACAATCTTGACTTCAAAAGAATCTTGGTAAATTAGTTATTCTTTATATTTGAAAAACAGTCCAAGTAGAGATAAATAGAACTTTTGGGTTTGAGCATGTCTCAAGGAGGGTTATGAACAAGATCTTACATATCAGCAGAAGGTACACAGCTCTCTCTCTCTCTCTCTCTCTCTCTC
Organism: Mus caroli; assembly: GCF_978045245.1. Classification (NCBI taxonomy): domain Eukaryota; kingdom Metazoa; phylum Chordata; class Mammalia; order Rodentia; family Muridae; genus Mus; species Mus caroli. Next base: position 37,506,147 of record NW_028227262.1, on the reverse strand, counting down.
TCTCTCTCTCTCTCTCTCTCTCTCTCTCTCTCTCTCTCTCTCTCAAATCATCTAGTCACCTGAATGGAACTCTCCTTCTCTACCACCCATGGTCCAGAGAGAAGGGCCATAAGCCTTCTTTTCTATCATCCTCCATGCTATGTGTGTTCATTCCTTCTACTGTTCCATAAAGCATCAGTCATCCTCTCAGACTTCATTGAGCACAGATGGACTGCCTACCTGTGAGATCACAAGCCCTGCTGTGGGTCTTTCCCTGGAATGGGACTCAAGACCCCATCTTGTCTCAAGAGAGTTCAGTTGGATATGTGCATACTTTTCCTTTCTACTGGTAATGACAATCACGAAAACTGTTCACTGAACAGTGGAGCTGAATCATGGTTTTGATTCTATTTGTTTGTGAAGTAAGCACTCATCCCAAAGACAGTAAGTAAGTCCTTTCGAACCTGGAGTCTGCCTATGTTTTCTTTGTGTGTCTGGAGGGAAGCATGACTATGACACAAAAGCATCCCATATACCATTTACCTCAGTTCTAGGAAGTGAGCACAGATTCCTATAGCACAGCAATCCTGCCCAAGGAGATAGCCTCAGCTGTATGCGTGTCCTCCATAAAATACCTGGAAAGCAGGACAGTGTATTAATGTTCATAAAGTCTGACTGCAGAGCTGGAAAGCATGTGATTCTGTAGGTGTGTGGCTAGAGCTGTGAGGGGCAATGAGAAACTGCAGTGTGTTGGCATCTCTGTCCCTTGTCTAGTTGGAAAATGTAAATGAAGAAAATAACTAATTAAAAAAATTAAAAAAAAGAATTAGAAATGTGGCTGCTTTGAATTGAGGTATAGACTATATATATATATATATATATATATATATATATATATATATATATATATATATATAAACCACGGCCTCAGAGGAACTGAGCAAGTAATAGAAATTTGCTCTGTACTTGTCATTCATTACAGAAAGGTACTTTCACAGATAAATATAACTCACACAAAGTTACTGAAAGTGGCTTTCTTGGGTCCCTACCCCCACTTTCTTTCTCTTATTGCCTCCTTCCTTTTCTGCCTTCTCACCCCAATCTACTCCTTTCTCTCTGTTTCCTCTTCATTTGCTTTGTCTATCCCCCCCCACTTCCCTTCCCACTGCAGCCTCCCTCCTTCTCTTCCTTGCTTTCTCCTTATTTCTAAGACTGTCCACCTGATTATGTGTTGTATTTACTATTATAGCACACAAGAAAGCTGATCAAACTGGAATTTCAATTTTGTGTGCTAAATTCACAAGAGAGAGTAAGTTTAATTCTATTTCAGAGGAAGATTATTCTAGATTTTAAAAAGAAAAAAGAAAAGAAACTAGCACTTTTCTTTCTGTTCTAAATTAAAATGAATGTTTCCTGATGCTTCTTATGTGGTCTTAGTACATAATTCAGGCTGATGTGGAAGTCAAGGTCCCCTGCAGTCACCTTTCCAGTGTCGGATTATAAGCATGAACGAGTCGACCATGTTCCTCAGAACAGATTCCTTACTCCACTTTTAATTCCAGCATCTCACCAGTGATTCTAGATTTGTGTGAGCATAAGACTCAAAAAACACACAAAATTAAAAACTGGGCTTAATAAGACAGAAGAGGCATCTCTATGAGGACTTACTTGAAACTGAATCTACGACTAAATAAAATTACAAGTTAAAATTCAAATCAAAAAGAAAAAAAAAAGAAACAAGAAAATTACAGAAGTTTGGAATTGTACAATAACAACGTATAAGTATGGTTTTATATTGGTTTTAGGAGCAAACAGTGAGGTTGTGTTTCCCCTATTCTGTTAACTGTACCTTCAACAAATTGCTCTTGGTCATGAAATCCTGTGTTTATTCTCTCATAAGACCTTTGACTTGTTGAGGTCTATAAACCTTGGTCTAGAATAAAATGCCTTTTTAAAATTTCTCTCCCCATGTACACTCTACCTAAGCCATGCCCAACAACCCTGCTAGCCCTGGGCTTAGTCAATGTATAGATCTTTACATGGATACTCCTGGAAATTGAAAATGAAGTTGCAAATGAAAAAAAAGTCGTAAGAAAGTAAAAATCTTTCCAGGAACATTCTAGGTCTCACAGGGGCAGAGAGTGAGTTCATTTGACTCCACAGTTTGGTCTGATTTCTGGGATTCTGTGATCCAATAAAATAACCTGCTAATGCTTTGGAACTTTGTCATCATTCTTCTGTTGACATCAGCTTGTACACACCTGGTTGGAGGATGAGTTCATAAGACTTCTTTTTCCTTTACTACTTTCCTGGTTTGTCTCTTCTACTTTGAACTTGCCAGTTGTTTTGAGTGCTAACTTGCTACTCACAAGAAAATCAGGAGCTGAAGGGGTTTGCAGCACCATAGGAGGAACAACAATATGAACTAACCAGTACCCCCAGAGTTCCCTGGGACTACACCACCAACCAAATAAAACACATGGTGGGACTCATGGCTCTAATTGCATATGTAACAGAGGATGACCTAGTTGGTCATCAATGGGAGGAGAGGCCCTTGGTCCTGTGAAGGTTATATGCCCCAATATAGGGAAATGCCAGGGCCAGGAATCACGAGTGGGTGGCTTGGTAAGCAGGGTGAGGGAGAGGGCATAGGGGGTTTTCAGAGGGTAAACTAGGAAAGCAGATAACATTTGAAATGTAAATAAAGATAATATCTAATAAAATTAATTAATCAATTAATTAAAAGAAGAAGAAAAAGAAGAAAATCGGGGATAAAGAAAATGGAGATTGCCAAAACCATTCATTTCCTCCTACAGAAAACTCTAATGAGCCACTCACAAAGGATCAAAGAAAATAATAATAATAATAATTAACAATAATGTCTAGGGACTGGAGATAATAGTTCAGACAGAAGAATGCTTCTTGAGCATTCAGGAATCCCTAGGTTTGGTCCAGAGCATCACATAAGCTCGATGTAGTACATACTTGTGATCCAAGCATGAAAGAGGAGAACACAATTGGTTCAGAAGTTCAAGGACATCGTTGGCTGCAGAGACCATTCAAGGCTATCCTCCTGTTTTAGAGACTATGCCTCAAATATATACATATTTATTATGGCTAATGTGAAATTTGGAAATGTATTGTGACCCAGAACTTAATAAGATCATGAAAAGAATGTGGCAGGAAAGCCCCAAGTAGCTCCCTTTCCTATGTGTAAAAAAGATATTCTTTCACTGTCTATGAAGTCCAGCAAAATAGCAATAATGCAGGAAAGGGGCATCAAACAGAAAAAAATGAACTTTCTTCCTTTCTTACTTGAGGGTCTTTCAAGGGTTAAATGTCAGGCCAAGAATAATCATCTTCACAGAGCCTGGATCATAGAGCATCACCCACTGTGAGCACATCAGGGTTTCCCCACCTCACTCTTCCTGGTCAATTCTCACTCATTTTCACCTAATAATAGGGATATAGCAATGCCATCTACTTTCTAGGCTCAACACAGACCTCCTCATGTTCCTTATTTTATATATGTGTAGTCGGAGGGAAGGCAATGTGTCTTTACACTACAGTTATATAAGTGTGGTGATTATAAAAGTTTTCAATGAAGTGGATGTCTGTAAATTTGAATCTGTCATTAATATTTCCCTCCAAAAGAGAACTGTGAACTCATGAGGAGAGTAGACTAAGTCAGTGACTATTTACTCATTTATTTTTACTATTTACTATTTATTTTTTAATTTGTGGAAAGGATTTCAGCAGGCTCTTCATGAGTCTTACTGGGTTACCACAGGATTTCCTGCAATACCTCTCAAGTCTTCAGCATCCATCCTCCTCCATTATGTACCAACACCCTATTTGGCTAGAATCTAGCATTGTTGATAGGAGAAGAATCTACACTAAATTATGTTTTTAAATGCCCTGTAACATTGTTTTCTTAATTAGAGTACTTGTTGTTTTCAGTAGATCTAAGCATCAACATTTGAAGTAATTAATGATTAATACTGCAAGAAACTTTAACCTCAATACATGTAAGAGCCTTTATGTTCAGTACTTATTTATACTCAAAATGTACATAACACAAGGTTGAAAAATGCTTCCAGCACTAGGTAGATGACACAGTGGCTAAAAGAATTGCCACACAACCAAGAGAAACTGAGTTTGGATCTGTAGAACCCACATAAAACCAGACCTATTATAATATCTGTTTATACCAACTCTAATACCAGCTGTATACAGATGTATAGTGTCTGTAATACCAGAACTCATAAAGTCAGACTGCAGGCAGAGTTAGAAGCGTCCCTGGAAGCTTTGAGGTTAGAGATCCTGGCATTTGCAGCAATGAATCAGAATAAGCATTTTCAACAAACCTATAATCTGAAAAAGAATAGAATCTAGAGGACAAGCTAAGCAAATCCTTCAAAGTCAAGGGCTCCCCAGATGAATAAGCATTAAACATTGCGGTGGTAAAAAATCATGTGTCAGTGATTCTTATGTGGGGAAGCTAATTCTCGTTCCACAGAAAGTTAAGATGGTATGTTTGATCAAAATTCATTATATGAAATCCTAAAAGAATTAATCAAATCTTATTTTTTAAAGGGGAATATACCTTTTAAAGATAAAGACTGGTCTCTGGATAAAAGTAACAAGCAGAATGTCAGGAGAGTTAGCACTGTTAGCCTCTTTTCCCATCAGAAAACCAGATTATAATGCTTCTGAAATCTTTATCTCAATCGCAGGGACTTCAGTGGGAAACATGGTGGTAAAAGTGAAGTAGAGCACATGAAGGGTGGAGCATAGAGCATCTTCTTTATGAAGTGAGGTTAAGAGAATGAGGTTTACATGATAATTAATTGGAAAGTATTGCCCTTCTGCTGCTGCTTTAAGTGTGAGGTTTATGTACTTAGTGTTAGTCCTTTGGAGGGTTGTAAATTAGTATGTGAATAAAAGCAGCAGTTGAAGAAACCTAGAAATACTGGATAATAAGCTTTATTTGGTAATCAAACCATTAGGATATTGCATGGAAAAATTTTAGTTTTGGCTAATTCACAGTGCTGATACTTTCCTTGTATTTGCTTACCATGTCTATAAAACATTATTTCTTCAGGACCCTAAAATGGCTGCAGTAATTGCCAGGGTGGTGGGGAGTCAGGGCAACTGTGGTAGAACTGACTAATCTCTTCGCCAAGGTAAATCAATGCTTTTAGAATTTTGTAAGAAAACTCTTTCATCTCATTGGTTACACTTATGCCCCATGTCTCTACATTGGTCTATATGAAAATGTTATGTGAGTTTTGCTTGTGAGAGAGGAAAGATACGCGAACAAACGTCTATTTTCCTTTCAATATAATACCTATGGAAGACCAGGCAGACAATAGATAGATGATAGATTGATAGATAGATGAATAGATAGATAGATAGATAGATAGATAGATAGATAGATAGATAGATAGATAGATATGTAGGTAGGTAGGTAGATAGATAGATAGATAGATAGATAGATAGATAGATAGATAGATAGATAGATAGATAGGTAGGTAGGTAGGTAGGTAGGTAGGTAGGTAGGTAGGTAGGTAGGTAGATAGATAGATAGATAGATAGATAGATAGATAGATAGATAGATAGATAGATGATAGATTGATTGATAGATTGATAGATAAATGTAGAGATAGAGAGAAGGATATCACCAAAATCAGGCTTACTGGGCTTATTTATGGGAGACTTAGCAAAGGAGAACTTAGCTAAGTATAGATGAAAGGTTACTAACAGGTACATTAGTGACTGAGCATGACTGAGCACATACAAAAGCTCCATCCCTGGAGTTCCCTGCATGTCCCTGTAGGATTCTCTGGCTGCTCAGCTGGTTAGCTGGGAATAGAGTCCTCATTTATGTCCTTGAGGATGGACATTGTGACTCCTATATATATTGGTATCATGCAACTTGTTAGTTTGGTTTACTTTTCTGAGTACCTTGGTTTTTTTTGTTGTTTTTTTTTGTTGTTGTTGTTGCTGTTGTTTTCATCTTTTCTTTTTTCTTTTTCTTTTTTATTGGATGTTTTATTTATTTACACTTCAAATGTTATCCCCTTTTCTGGTTTCCCCACCAGAGACCTCCTATCCCATCACCCTCTCCCTGCTTCCATGAGGGTGCTCCCCTACCCACCCACCCACTCCTGCCTCCTTGCACTGGTATTCTCCTATACTGGCACCTTGAGACTTCACAGGACCAAGGGCCCCTCCTCCCCTCCAATAAGGCCACACCTCCTCCTTCTGAGGGTAGATGCAAATCACTACCCTACAGAAAGAAGGTCATAGGTTTTGACAGATTAGGACCATACCTGAATGTTCCAGAAGGATTCAGTACTCCTCACTCCCAGTGGTTGCTATCAATATTGGAACAGAATCAAATATCCAGCAGGTAAAGAGCCGGGAGTTAAAGGAATAGTTCAGGAGTAACCAGAACTTCAAAGTGACTAAATATTTGCAGTTGCCTGCTGTGGTTTAAATGTGAAATGCTCTCCATAGTTTTACATTTCAGATTTGTACTGCACAGTTTGTGCAGCTAGTTTGGTCTAGCCTGAAAACTGTACAAGAGGGACTTACTCAGAGGATATAGGGTGCCATGTACAGGTTCTTGGGAGTGGATTATCCTTGGTCATTCAGTGTCACTATCTTCTTCCTCAGAGCTAGTTGTCCTCTGCCACAGGTATTTTCTACTGTGATGTACTGTTCAAGTACACAGGGTCAAACAGGGTGAAGCCTCTAAACTGCCTACCAACATATCTCTTTTCTTCCTTAAACTATCTTTTTCAAGCTGTTTTGTCATAGTGACATAAGCAATTGCCACAGTAGGAAAATATAATTTAACTGATATCTGTGGTTATTAGTAAATAAACTCCCTCTTCTGGTTCTCTAAAACTAGGCTACAGTTTTCAAGTTGTGTTAGTTTGACAAATTTATTCCTGAAGTCTTCCCAGAGCCTTTAGCACATTAATGTACCTGGTGACTCTCCAAGAAATGCATAAAGCCTGAAGTATTTTTCCAATAATAAAATATTTCATTACCAAAAACAGTTCTATTATTTTTCAAAGCGTTCTTTCTGGGATGAATGTCCATATTAAAGCCTGCTAGAAACTGTTTTTCTGCATTATTGGACTGAAGTCATTTCATAGTGTGAGTTTATAGTGCTCATAATATTTCCAATATTGCCTTTTGTGAGTACTATAAAAACAGGAAAAATTTGCAAAGTATCATGTTAGAAAATTAATATTAAAGAACGAATAGGCTTATAAAAGAAGCAAGATGGCCCTGTTAGCACAATAGACATGACCTTACAGCATCCACATGATGCTAAGATCTAATCGATGAACTTGCTCTAAAGTTCTCATAACACTGATTTCTGTTTTAAAATTTTGTGATTAAAAGTTGGAAGAAGGTGAAATGTTTAAAGCGTTATATCAAATGCATAGATAAAATCCAGTGAGAAATGAATGGAAAATAAAAACAGGGTAAGAAACAGCAAAACTAACTGGCTTCACTGAGACAGAACCAAAAATACACTTAATAGTTACTCAAGAGGGCCTAGAGAGATAGCTCAGTAGTTAAAAGCTCTGGCTGTTCTTCTGAAAGATCCAAGTTCAATTCCCAGCACCCACATGGAAGCTCACAAGAGCAAATAACTTCAGTCCCAGGAATTCTGATGCTGTCCTTTTGGCCTTGTCAAACACTAAGCATGCATGTAGTGCACAGATGTACATGCAGAAGAAGCACTCACATAAAATAATTAAAAAAAAAAACTTCATGAGATAAACATGTAAATATAATTCAACAAACCAAAAAGAAACTCAAATTAATTAAATGGTACCTTGCATATTAAGTAAGTTTTCTGTCCAAGATTTAAAAAAATGTCATTGTTTCTTTAAAAAAATTATTATTTTATTAATTTACATCCCAAATGCTGGTCTCCCTCCTGGTCCCCCTGAAAGAGTTCTCCACCTCCATCTCTCTTTCCCTTCACCCTTCTCCCTACACAGAGGCATCAAGTCTCTGTAGCATTAAAGGCACATCCTCTCCTACTGAGGCCAGACAAGACAGCCCTGTACTTCATATGTGCTGGGGGCCTAGGACCAGCCTGTGTATGTACTTTTGTTTTGGCTCACCCTCTGGGAGCTTCCAGGTTATTTGATACTGTCTGTTCCTCTGTGGTTGCCATCTCCAGTTCCTTTCATCCTTCCCCTAACTCTTCCCAACCTCAGTCGAATGTTTGCCTATGGTTGGCTGCATCTGTCTCAGTCAGCTGCTGGGTAGAGCCTCTCAGAGATATGCAATGCTAGGCTCTTTTCTGCAAGCACACTATAGCATCATTAACAGTATAGGGACTGAAGTCTGCCCAAGGGATGGATCCTTAGAACTGGAGTTACAGACGTTTGTAAACTTCCATGTGAACTAATCTTAGTCCCATGCAATAGGATCAAGTGCTCCTAACCAATGAGGTATCTTTCCACCCCCAGAATATCTTCTCAAGCATGATTCAGCGATCAGAATTAATAAAGAAAATATTAGTATAAAAATGAATAACTTTTTTATTTGTAAAAAGATACATTAAAGAAAATTACAAACTAGAGGAAATGTTTGCAATTGATTTCTTATCTGTATAATGAATACATCGTTTAAAAAATAGAGGGGGAAATAAGAATTAATTTTTTTGTAGCAATTGTCTAGATTGTGAACAACTGGAATTCTTTTTCATACAGAGATATTAGAATTTCCATATGAGGAAATGGCAAGCAATGGACTGCAGATATGACTGTGTGGGTAAAGTGTTCATTGTGCAAGCCTAGGGAACTGAGTTCTAATCCTCAAAATTTAAGCATAACCATGTGCATAACTGTAACCGGAGAGCTATGTGGAGCAAAGACGAAAGATGCTCTAGGGCCTGCTAATTCCAAGCATAGCTTTCAGTTAAGTGAAAGGTCCTCTTCCAAAGGAACAAGGCAAAAAGTGTGAGAATAAAATATCAGATGCCCTCCTCTGGTCTCTGTTGTTAGCTATGTGTATATATGGCACAAACACACACACAAAGAAAAAAATCATAAATAAAGAGATAGTTGGAAGTTGTCCTTCTATATTTGATGATTGCATAATGAAATTTTGCAGTCTCTTCTGCTGGTGTGGTAGGGAGGAAACAAAACATTTCCTGTCTTGTAGTAGCAAAGTGATACAGCTCCTCTAGAGGGGAGTTTGTCAGTATTCATCACCAATAGAGATACATTTACCCTTGCTAAGGCAGTTCCATGTTTCAGAATCTATCTCCCAATCAAAAATTGGTCAAAAATAGTACATGCAAACACCACAGAAACACACACTCACAGCCACACATACACACACACACACACACACACACACACCCTACACACAACATGGCTCTTCATTACACTGTAATGAATTTTATGTTCTTAGGGCATTCTTGAGAGCACTATTAGTTATTATGCAGTGACAACAATAATAATTATCCGTTGCACTATCATTAGGAGCTAGGAATTTACTTGAGAGGAAAATTAGAGAAAAGAGTCAAGAGTAGGTAAAACTCTTTAATTCATCTCGACAATAGCAGTCAGTTTGTGATGATTTTCTCTTAAACGGAAAAAAAAAAGCCTATTCTATTCTACATATAGTTTACAGCTCACGCAGGAGGCAGTGAGCATGATTTATCTACATGTGATGGGAATGTAGGTTTATAATGTAATTAACTATCTACTACATGAAATATCAATGTGTACTCTTCAGAGGAAAACATAAATTTACATAGACATGCTAAATTTAATGGTGATTATACTTTATAATATTAAACACTTTCTCTGGACATAATGGATCACACCTGTAATCCCTGCATTTTAGGAAGTCAAAAAAGTAAGATCAACATGAGTTCTAGGCTACTCTGGCCTACAAAAATACTAGTGAGATGATTCTAGGATAACTGGAGCAACAGATTGAGGATCTAGATTTAAAACTCTGACATATGGAGAAAACAATTAAATATTCGAGAAAATTTCTCAGTTAAGAGACCTAAAACTTATTTTAACATAGCACGTATTATGAGTCCTCTGTGTGTTTTCAGAAAGAATGTTTGAGGTGATGGAATTTATACTGCTTCATTATAGCACAAATGTGCCCTAAGAAACAATAAGAAATGTTCATGTCAAGCAAAGCATAATCATTGGATACCTCTTTTTCACATCGGGACAAGACTCATGATATCATGTGCTTAGAGAAATTATCATTTATCTACTTGTGGGCCAGCAAAATGTCCCAGTAAGCAAAGGTACATGCTTTACAGTCTAATGAGTTTGATCTCTAGGTCCTGTGTCACAGGATAGAATCAACTCTTGCAAGTTGTAGTCACCAGTGCCTAAAGAAGTACACACACACACACACACACACACACACGCATACATTCAAGTATATACACATATACATTCATGAATATAATTAAAAAATAAAGTCATCTGTTTTATGATGTATTCATCCATTCCCTTTTTAAGAACAGGTCTCATTTGTGCAAGGTTAGCTTTAAAATCTTGAATTTACCACCTCTCCCTCACAAGTGCTGGGTTTACAGGCACCTGCCAACCACCTGATCTGAAGATATAACACACAAATTATTTAGAATCTGCTAGATATTCAATGCTCTTCTTTGTCATGGAGATAGAAAAAATGCAAATTGCCAGGGAAACCTATAGGTAGATTGTGATAAATGCTGACCATAGGAATAAAATAGAAGTTTGTAATGTTTAATTTGATTGGTAGGCAAAGTATAGGAACTTTGTGCTTACATGTGAAATAGAAAATTCAATCATAAAGGGCAGAAGCCAGGACATAGGTCTTCCTGGCAAAAGAAGACAAAGAATGTGCGAAAAGTCAGGGGAGATTAACAATTCATACATATATGGAAGAAATGGCAAAAGAAAAAATGATGTTACTATATGTCTTTTGGTGATATCAGAAACTACCCATAATGTCTTACCAAAATGGTTGGATAAACATGAGCTGGAAAAGGGTAATACAGTGGACACACAAGAGATGATGGGGAAAGCCTCTGAGACCTCAGTTCTACACAAAGAACTACAGGCGACTCTGTAATGCTGACAGCAGGGGAAATAGTCTTCTCCAAGGAAAAGTACAGCAATTGTCTATCCAATACCAAGTGTTTAGCCCTGAAAATACATACATACAAATAACATTATGCAGATGGAGTAGATTGTATTTAGGAATATATGCATACATATATGCATTTAACAACAATTCATGAAAAAGGAGCTCATGAATTTGAAAGAAAGTTGGGAGAGTTATATGGGAGAGTTTAAAAAGAGAAAAGAGAAGGGGCAAATGATATGATTATATTATAATCTCCAAAATTAAAAATATACAACTTACAAAATGAAAATTGAAATTAGAGAAGCTGAGTAGCTTTTCCAATGTGCATAATAACTGAGCCCTTGTCAGCTCTCATCAGGAATGGGCAGATGGGGCAAGCTGAAGAATGACACCTCTTTGCGGGTGGTCAAGGGAAGAGGGTTCCTTCCTATTCTATGGGCAGTGGAGGACTGGAGAGAAGTCTGAATGAGTGTTCTATGTGATTGTCAGCTCTGCCATTTGCAGAGATAAACATGGAGAATGAATCATTGATTGGAGGCCCTAAGCCTCACATCCTGATGACAGATAGAGATAATAAAGCACAAACATTGGCAGTATACCCAAAACTCTGTGGATTGTCTGAGGTAGAATTGGTAAGACTGTTCCATACATTCTATCTCTGTGTGTGACAGTGGAGAGTGAAAGACAAATAATGGGCCAGTTTTTGCTCTGACTACCCGTGTCTTTAGTAACGATCATAATGTGCACAGGAACACACCAAGAATGCATGTTTGGGATAGATAATGAGGTCAGACTTGAAAATCTTTGTGTTCCTATCTGTCCTGTCCACATTGTCCCTTACAGAGCAAACAACCATTAAAGACTCTAATATAGACCCCTCACCTCTCCTTAGAGTAAGATAGAAAACATAAAACCCTTGGTGCTGTGGAACATGCAGGTACCATGTTGGCTCATGACAAAAGCTGTCATGACAAAAGCCCCTTTGAATTCCTGCTTCTGAGGCCTACCTAATGAAACAGTCAGTGTGACAACCTCCAAAGGAAAATTCCATAATTTAGAAAAATAGGACCTGATGGCCTCGAATGGCTATGTGGCTTGCATTTTTGATTTATGGAAGATTGTTATCTTCATACATGATCAAAAGGAAATGGAAGTGTACCATCTCCCTCAACACCGATCTTTGTGTGTTTCTTGTTTTAATGTGCAGGACAGGAGCGAATTGGAAAAGACTCTAATTATGAGCAGGAGGGTAAAGTACAGTTTGTGATCGATGCTGTCTATGCCATGGCACATGCCCTTCATCACATGAATAAGGATCTGTGTGCTGACTACCGGGGAGTGTGCCCAGAAATGGAGCAAGCAGGGGGCAAGAAGTTGTTGAAGTATATCCGCAATGTTAACTTCAATGGTAAGACTCCAATGTCCATAGTGTTGGCAATGCTAAGCAATTATTTCCTATTTCATAAGGTACAGAAATTACGTGATGGCTATGCCATTGACTCAAGTAAGATCGAAACTTGGTTAATTGTGGGGATAGTGAAAAATGAAACTTACAAAAGAGAACAAAGGACTACATACTAGAGGGCTGTGGTATTGTCTTAGTTATGTTTTCTCTTGTGCAACAAAACACCATGAGCAAAAAAGCAAGTTGGAGAGAAGAGGAATTATTTGGCTGACACTTCCATATTGTTTATCATTATTGAAAGAAGTCAGAATGGAAATTCAAACAGGGCACATCCTAGAGGTAGGAGCTCATGCAGAAGCCATGGAGGGGTGCTGCTTACTGGCTTGCCTCCCCTGGTTTGCTCAACCTGCTTCCCTATAGCACCCAGGATCACCAACACAAGAATGGTACCACCCACAATGGGCTGAGCCTTCCCAGACAGATTGCTAATTGAAAACAAAAACAATGACTTACAGCTGGATCTCAGGGAGCCCTTTTCTGAGCTGAGGCTCCTTCCTCTCTGTTGATTCCAGCTTTTATCAAGTTGACACAAAACCAGCCAGTACAGATATGTTCTATTCTTGGAATCTAGGTTTTCTACATGAAGCCATTTTATTTCTTTTAATGAGTGTAGGTGACAGAGAAAAGAAAGAGGGACAGAGAGAGAGACAGAGGCAGAGACAGAGAGAAAGGTAAAAAGACAGGAGATGGATGGTTCCAAGATAAAAAAGGATAGTTGAAATTTGTAATACAAACACCTCAGTTTATGATTCACCCCTCAATCTACAAAACCCTGCTGTGATAAATTACCAAAAGGAGACTATTAAATGTAAATGGAGAAAATGAATAAATTGTAAATAGTGCAGGACACATGGAGGGGGGTCTGCAATAATACATTTCCTATAGTATGAGTCTTTTGATGTCTTTATGCTTTGCATACAAAATTTTAAGGGATTAAATTAAAGCTCATTGTGTGTGCAATGTAAAATTCAGTAGTTTGTAACAAATAGTTCTACCTGTATCACAAATGACCAACATAACAATAATAAAAGCAATTAAGAAGAAAAATATGTACAAGTAATTTGGAGAAATAATATTACTATAAAACACTAGTGATAACAATTACCATATTCAGGCATTGTACATATCTAGTGTCTTAGTTACAGTTTCTGCTGCTGTGATACACCAGAAAAACCAAAATCAACTTGGAGGAAATGGGTTTATTTAGATTGTATCTCATAGAATAGTCCACTATACAAGAAAGTAATGGCAGGAACTCAAGGCAGGAATCTGGAGGGAAAGACTGTATTCGAGTGCTGCTTACTGACTTGTTTCCCTATGGCTTGCTCAGCCAGCTTCTTTTATATAAAACACAGGAATACCTCCAAGGGGTTGCATCACTTTCAGTGTGCTAGGTCGTCCCATATTGACCATTAATCAAGAAAATACCCTACATGATTGCCTGCATAGAATAATATGGAGGAATTTTCTCAACTGAAGCTCCTTTTCCCAGCTAACTCTAGCTTATGTCAAGATGACAAAAATCAATCACACAACAATAAAAGTCAACCAGAGTAGGTAGTAAACATGCATTTGGTAGAAATCCATAACTCTGATGATAGCTTTTACATAAAATAGAACAGAGAAAATATTAATTATATTATTTATAATGAGATGTGTGTCAGGGAAATAGATTAATAGAAATTGTGTATGATGAAAATTGCAGAATCAACATGAATTCATGTACATATGCAGATAAATATTAAATAGATATGATATGCAAGCAGATATGCATATGTATGTATGGCTCATGCTATCTGTCTATCTAGAGGTGAAAGAGTGATTGATGGCATCTCAAAATGAATATGAATACCTAGTGCTAAGGTCTTACTAGAAATATGATTTTCAGTCCAAAGAACCAGAACACCGTTCAGAAATATTTTTATTTATGTTTCTCATTTTAGACAAATTAATCAATGTCCAAAAGGAGAAAATATCTGGTTCACACTTTAAAACTACCATATGGCAAGGACCATTCTATAACTCACATCTTTTTCTAATCTGCTATGAAGAATCCAGCCTTCTTTTTTGCATAGTAACAAAGATTTTGTCTGGTCTTTTGGTTGTTAAGTATGGTTGGTTGTACTTCTCCATAGCTTTGGTAGGAAATTCCATTTACCCCTAGGAGCTTTTCTGTAGACCAGTAGAGTACACTTCATAATTCTGACCTTCACATTCAAAGAAGCGTTGTTTTAGTTAATGGTAGTACTATCTAGAAAGAATCAGTACAATGTCTCCAAGTAGGTAACCTCATGAGGTGAATGGGAAACAGGTGGGAGCTAATTTAGAGATTTTTTTCACCCCAGTCACCTTTTTCTGCACCATATATATATATATATATATATATATATATATATATATATATATATATATATACACATATATGCAGAGACCTGAGTACAATCACATTCTAGTTCTCTCTATGTTAATTAATAGGCCTAAATGAAAATATTTCCTAATGTAACTTTAAAGAGTTTGGGCTATAAAACTATGAATCACTGTATAATTAATTAATTAATTAATCTAGTCAAGACTACACCTGTATCTAGACTTACTTATTCCTAGCAAAGAAATGGGATCCAGGTGAATATTGCGAAAACACAATGCCTCAAATATTTTGCTTTCCTCCCTAGAGAAGTGAGATCCATGTGCAATTTATCTAAATATGTCTGAGAATAGTTTGTGAGGAGATTATGGAATTTCTAAAATATATAATGAAATTGATTACTGAGTGGTCTTTTTGATATATTTGCACTATAAAGAACAAACTTTATAGTACCTGCCATGTCAGAAGCAAAGCAAGATGCTACACTCATAAAAGTAAGTGTTCTGGTCATATACAAAGCTAAGGTTTTCATGACAGCCAATTATTTATACAAATAATTCCAAGTTACCTTTGCTGATGCAATGGATCTAGAAACAGCTATCTACACTAGCCAGGCTGAAGTATCGAAACCATGTTCTCATTGGCTTTAGGAATATAGGTTAGGGTAGCTTGTTGAGCAGAAAGATTAACAGAATATGAATAAGTATAGAAACTTGGGTGCTACATGGCAAAGAAAAATGAGAAGAGAAAACCTTTTGGGTAAATGCTTTTATGCAAAAAAATAGTTTTGTCATCTGAGTGTCAGGATCCTCAGATCAGCTTCTCTGTTCTCCAAGAAAAGTGGTTTCTGTCACACATTGAGGTCCAGCACAGATTTCAGACTTGGCTACGTTCTGAACTGTTTTTTGTTCTTCTGCTCCCTGTTAGATCATAGACCCTCTAGTGCCCCTCTCTTTTCTCCCTTCTCTCTTTTCTCTTTTCTCTCTTCTCTCTCCTCCTCCTTCTCTTCTCTCCACCTCTCTCCTCTCTCTCTGTCTCCCTCTGTGTCTCTCTTCCTGTGTGTCTGTCTCTTTCTTTCCTCCTCCTCCTCCTCCTCCTCCTCCTCCTCCTCCTCCTCCTCCTCCTCCTCCTCCTCCTTCTTCTTCTTCTTCTTCTTCTCTCTCTCTCTCTCTCTCTCTCTCTCTCTCTCTCTCTCTCTCTCTCTCTCTCTCCTGCACTTCTCTCAGTTCTCTCTCTAGACATAGTTGATTAGAAAGTGTGCTGGGTTGTGCCCTTACCTGTAAAACACTCCACACATACACCAACGCCTTGTCCCTGTAGGCAAGTTCACTAGAACCTTAAATCTTTGCCGTCTTGCTTTGTAACTTCTGGCAGATAAGGTAAGCCAATCTAGATCACATGGTTTAGAGCCACACAAAAATGAAAATTCTTTAGGAATTAGAAACTCCTTTTGCCCTATTGGAATGGAAAGTTCTCTCCCTTTAAGACCTCTCTCATGCTCACCTTTATGATGACCTCTCTTGTCATGCTCTTAGTACCCTCAGTTCATTTCCAAAAACAAGTGTTGGGTTTCTCACAATTGCCTATAACTCTAGCTCCAGAGCATTTTATGCTCTCTACTGGCCTCCAAGGAACCTGCTCTCAAATGCACAAACATCCCTCTCTTCCTTCTCCTTGTCTTTTATACACATAAACAATTTAAAAACAAAATAAAATATATATTCCTTTATAAACTTTATATTAAGTTCTTATGAAGGTCATTTACCCACCTTTCTGTGATCTCTGATCCATTCTGACTGGTATCCATATTTCTATTACCTTAGTGTTCCTATGTTATGGTCCTGACACCCTGTAGGATCTCTGCAGTTAATACCTCCTCCCTGATATCTTCTTTCCTCTTTTCAGAACTTTTGCTTTATTGCTTTCTGTTCTCAGAGTCCATTAAATAGAGTCTTATTTTCCTTTATAATAAGTTCTGGGATAGGTACTGTCAAAGGAAGTGTAAGAAGGAGAAAAAACATCCTGGAAATAATAAGCCCATTTCATTAAAGAATACTTTCAGAAGGCCAAAGCTACACAATACACTATTAGAAATTATCATTTAGATAAAGTATCCATGCACTCTGCTATAATTTTTAACGTGGATTTTAATAGGAATAGAAAAGGTATGACAAGAGTCATTTTCCCTCACAATGATTTTGAGAAGGAAGAAAGATAAGGCCATGTGTCCTGTTCTGATGAAGACTGAGCTGATGAACATGAGATTGTTTGAGCTCCAGGCCTCGGGTATGCTTTCTCTCTCCTCTCTGAAGGTGCAAAAGCCTCCAGCCACATAAAGAATAAAAGATGCAGTAGTCAGAATAAAGCACAGTAAGAATCAGAGCACCCAGTCTGAGAGGAAATACTGGGCAGCTGAATAGCAATGTCTTATTGCACCGTAATAGGGTTCTCATTTCTTGCTAATGATATGCAACATCAAATTTCATCTTTTGTCCTTATATACCTGGATTATTTGTTAAAAGCAGGACACCCATGTTGAAAATTCTCTGTCGTATCAAGTGTCATTTGTTGCTGCTGTTTGGTAAAACTGTGTGACAGCAATGAAAGTGGAGGAAGGGTCCATGAATTTTAGAGAGAGCAACTTGGGGCGCATGGGAGGAGCTGAACAAAGGGAAAGAAAGGGAAGGCAATAGAAAGGGAAATTTTGTGGTTGTATTATATCCTCAAAGAATACGTTTAAAAAAGTTTGTATTAAAGATTTTTAAGGTCTCTGGTGATTATGTCTTAGTATGCAATAGAATGAAATGGTTTATTTATCCACAAAACATTGACTCAAATTTGTGAGACCAAAGGAGTATTTACAAGCTTCTAGTGCCAACTGCCACTGTTGGTTCTGTACTGTTGCATGGGAAACAGAAAAAAGATCCTAGACATGGGAAATTTCTAATTGGATCTCAGGAGAGCAACAGGAGTGCACTGAAACAAAAGCGTCTGTCTGGCTAATGGAAGCTGCATGTTATTTCCATTCTTGAAATATAGGGAAATAAACACTGACAAAATAAAAACTCTTCAAAAATTTTCTGGGGAGATAGTTCGGGAGTTAAGAGTGCTTACTGCTCTTGCAGGGGAGCCAAGTTCAGTTTCCAGCACCCACACTGATTGGCTTTCAACTGCCTGTAACTCCAGTTCAAAGCCCTCTTCTGGTTTCCACATACACTTGTACAAATGTTGCATATAACCATCCAAGCACACCCATACACAAAACTAATTTTAGCATTACTGTTTGGGTGGCTGTTATGTCATGGCACAGGCAGAAGTGCATATACTGTTGTGTTATTGCATTCAGTAGTGATAGATAGTTGGCTGAAATTAAATAATTTGCTAACTTCAGAAAGATACTTAGAAACCAACCCATAATTTGAATCTATCCTCAAAGATTAAAAGTCCAGTTACTAAAAGATGATTTGGGTTTTAATTTTCTGAATCACTGACAGATGATATTTTTCCTCACTGAACTTAAACATCTTAACTGTAAGGAGGAAGTTGAGTGGTATGTGTCTGCCAGCTTTATTTTGGCTTCCTACCTGACACCCATCCCCATATATAGCTATAAGCTAACATGTTAATACACACATGCCTTACTCTGGCTTTCTGTGACTGTGATAATGACAATGTCCAAAAACAACTTAGAGGGAGAAAATGTTTATTTTGGCTTACCCATCACCGAAGGATTCCAAGGCAAGGGATCAGCACAGGAGACTAGAGGCAGGAACAGAGGCAGAGGCTAGCCCTTAGGAATATGGCTTACTGGCCTGCTCACATTAAACTTCTTTTCTTATATAGCCTAGGCACACCTGCCTAGTGATTGTACTCCCTACATTAATTAGCCATGAAGAAAATGCCTCAGAGCATACTCACAGGACAATCCAATGGAAAAACATTCTCAACTAAGGTTCCCTATTCCCAGGTGTTTCAACCTTGCCAACACGTTAGCCATTGCAACAGACCTTGGAGGTCTACAGTATGAAAGAGCACCATATCTTTCCCTGGACATCAGTAATAATGAATATAAGTCTAGGTCCTTCTACAGACTGAAAATCCACTCCTTCAATTTCCTAGATTCTGGACCTCATGGCATTTGTAATGCATGTCTCCATCTACTTCTCCTGTTTTCATAACACACCACACACATACACACACACACACACACACACACACACACACACACACAGCCTTTGGCTCCCCTTGTCTCTCATGTAGACTAGTATAAGGACATTGGGCCAACTCACATTATACAAAAATTTCTCTTTATGTGGCCTTAAACTCTGCCACATCATAAAGATCACAATAGAAAAGATATGTTGGGACCATTATTCTTCCCATCACAATCTCTGATTCCCCTTTCTGATATCTGGCTCTGTCATAGAATCTTGCAATTGGTAACCACAGGAAGGTCTGTGCATTAGATGTCCCTTTGTCCTAGCTAAGATGTTATATCATTCAGCATGGTGCTACACTAACCCAAACCTTTGCTCTGTCTCTGGATCCTTATCGTGGGTTTGTTCTTGGTATTTGTGTTTGTTTGTCTAATCATGAGTCTTCTTCATCCTATTTCCTTGAGAAAAATTTTCACTTCAAATCAGCTTTCTATAAATTAGAAATAATAAACACAAGAAATATTTTAAATTCATTCAGTACAGAAATTCACATTAAGTGAATTATTTTTTGCTTAATTATTATGATGTATCATTTTTAAAATTACTATTTTTGATGTTAGTCTTTATTGACTAAAATGTTATCTTAAATGGAAACAAAAGTAACAATTGCCATCATGAGTATTGCAATTACAGTTAGCAACAGAATGATATTAAAAAAAAGTTTGTCTCTGAAAATTAATAAATAGATTCTCTCTTACTTAGAAGGAGAAGGGCTTAGAATGAAAAGCTTCTGAAAGATCATGAATAAAACCATTCAAAGGAAGAGACAGGACATCTTTCTACATTCTGTGATCACTGTGCACACTCTGTAGAGATGACCTACTATGAGCTGAAGAGGATGCTACAGATCATCTGACTACTTCCTAATTCTGGTATTTTCTTGTCTCCTTCAGGTAGTGCTGGAACCCCAGTGATGTTTAACAAAAATGGTGATGCTCCGGGACGATATGACATCTTCCAGTACCAGACAACAAACACCACCAATCCTGGTTATCGTCTCATTGGGCAGTGGACAGATGAACTGCAGCTCAATGTAAGTCCTGATAGATCCTTTTCTTAACTGGTATAAGCATTTTGGTATAAAGTGGATGCATGTTTCCTGTTAATGTGCTTTTCCATGTATAGAACTGAGCATGCAATTTGGTCCAGGCTTTATGAAGAGCTAACAACCATTCATCCAATAATACCTTAGTAATGATGATAATAATGACAGAATTGTGTGCACTGGGTTTTTATGTCCTTATATATATATATTTATTAAGGTGGTTGGAGAAATACATGCATACAGAGGTCAGATGACAATTCACAGGAGTCAGCTCTCTTCTTTCACTATGTAGGTTTCTGAGATCAAACTCAAATCTTCAAAAGTGACAGCAAATGCCTCTACCTGCTGCGTCATCTTGAGGGTCTGACATTGAGGGTGAACATTAGTCTAAATTTCTAAGAAATCCTACATTTATTCTGATTCAAATTCATAATGAGTTATGTGATAACAGATTTAAAGATTCTTTTTGAATGGAACTGTTACCTCTTCCTTTCTCATTTGATAGCAATACTTTTAAAAAAAACTGATTTCAATGCCAAACTATTTCGCAAATTATTACCTTATACTAACATTTTGTGTCATCTCTCCATTTTTCTATAGAAGTTGAGATTGAATGAGCAGCTACTTCCTTGTACCAATGTGCCCGTTAAAGACAGAGAGCATTCACTTTCACACCATTCTTATGTCTACTTTGGTCCTTGGCTGAAATACTTGCAAACTTGGGTTACGGTGGTCTATATGCAGGACCATCTACTTTACTCAATCTCTGAGGTATTGAATTTATCTAGAAATAGCTTTGCAAGTATCCACAGAATAATATTTTACCAAACATCTGGGAGTCAAGTA
The DNA here is from genome assembly GCF_978045245.1 of Mus caroli. NCBI lineage: Eukaryota > Metazoa > Chordata > Mammalia > Rodentia > Muridae > Mus > Mus caroli. The sequence goes on along the minus strand of NW_028227262.1, from coordinate 37,485,079 downwards.
GTCCAGTCCTGTTGACAGATAAAGTTTATCATCATGCTCACTGTCTCATTCAGTCCTTTCTGTGTCTCATCAAAGGGAGGGAAATTATGCTCATGGTACAAGAATGAATGGAATCGAGGATGACAAACACAAGGTGGACTGCTTTGGGGATCATGAGGACCCCAAGTGTGATCATGATACAAATTCAAGGGAGAAGTATGTTGGAAAGTCACAGTCAGAGACAAAGATAAGAAATGAATTGAAGTAAATGTGGAATGTATTCGAAGGTTTCCAAAAATAATAAAAATAAAAATAATTGTAACAGTAGGCTGTGAGTAGAGGAAGCAATGAACGCACTGTTGGCTGTTTCTCTAACTCACATGTCAAGCTTGTGGAGTTTACTTACACTTGGAGTTCTCCCTCTTTAAGGACTGCTATCCAGATGCCTGTGATCTGGCATCTAAGCATAATAGAGCCCGTTAGCACGTGCCAAGCATGACTACAGGCACAAGCCAAAGAGGCAGCTGAAATTATGCCAAAAAAAAAAAAAAGAAAGAAAGAAAGAAAGAAAGAAAGAAAGAAAGAAAGAAAGAAAGAAAGAAAGAAAGAAAGAAAGAAAGGAAAAGAAAGAAACTCTCAGAAGGTAAATCCACAATTTAGTTATCAAAAGTTAGAATCAAATTTATAATTCTAGAGTTTGGAAAATTGATGCAAGATGGCAGCCAGTCTGAGGCTAGCCTGGGCTACAATAGTCGACTCTTGTCTCAGAAATCTAAATGATGATGACGATGATGATGATGATGATGATGATGATAAATTCTAAGAGCAAAATCAACGCAGTGTGGCCTGTCTGTTTTTCATTGGTGTCAGTGGTACAAATGTAGTCATCCAAGATTCAAGGCATAGAGTCAAGGAGTATGTTGACCTATATTGTTGCAGAAATATATTATCACACCTAGGAAAGGGGATTAAATTGCTTTATTAGTGTTTCTCAGCATACATGCTTCAGCACCAATGTTAAATTTTTAGCAGGTGTGACTTTCCCATGTGCATAAGAATTATCACTGTTAGTTACTGAATTAGTTACTGTTCCTTAGTAACTAGAGAATGATGTGGGAGTCCCTATGCCTGCTCATTTTGCTTTATTTTAATTGATCCCTCATCAGAATTGTATGCAACTGGCTACTCGGCAAATTGTCATTCTTTCTTTCCTTGCATATCCTTCCTAGGATAAATACTGTCATAGGCAGTGGGGAGATACAGAATGGAGATTAAAACAATGGCAATCCTACATCTCACACAACTGACCACCTAGCATGCAACTATAAGATATATAAGGATTGAAGAATCATGCATGCAAAAATTCCAATGTGTGATTGAGAGATGGTAGGAGAGAAGATGCTAGAAATGGGAAGCAAGAGACCTAAGGAATAGAATGCTGCAATGTGAGAAATATGTGTGAGAAGGCAGACTAAAAGGCTTAGCCAGAGATAGTGTGGCCACAACAGAGTAAGGGAGAAGAGGTTACAAGTGGTAGCAGATTAACATATAGCCATAATGATGCAGTTCCTTGGACACAATGGGAAAACTGCTCACTTTTATTTCTGAGATAGTTTAAAATCCATTAAAATGTCACTTAAGCAAAGATGTGACTACATAGAAACTAAATAAACATATTTTTAAATTTATTTTAAAGTTTTAAAAATAAAAATCACTTTGAGAGCCTGGGAAGATAGCTCAGATCTGCACAAACACAAGGTCCTAAATTCAATCCTCAGCACACATATTAATGAAAAGAAATACATGTGGAGGCATACATGTGTAATCTCAATGCTGGAAAAGTAGAGATAAGACCATCCCCAGGACTCACTGGCCAGACAGCCTAGCATAATTGGTGAGCACCAGGTTCTAGTGAGAGACCCTTTGTCAAAGAGCAAAGAAGACGTCTTTGAAGTAACAATGTAAGAGTGTGATCTTTTGTCTTCTCACATATGAGTGCTTATGTGCACACACACACACACAAGCACGCACCTTTCATTGTTGGACAGAAATCCAATTGGAAAGGGGAAAATAGGAATGAAAATCAGATACTATTTGTTTGCCGTTCTCAGAGCAGAATAGGGGAGGGCGTAGCAAAACCACTTTCAAACAACTGTCAGACTTCACTGTTCATCAGAACCATCTGGAGGCTCATAAAATCCAGGAAGTGGAGCCCATACCCTGAATTTGATTCATTAGATCTAAAGCTTATGCAGAACCAAATGTTTCCCTTTCCAAGATGTCCCCAGGGAGTGAGCGCTGATGATCCTTTGAGAATCCCTGCCTGAATATTCTATCTGACCATGAAAATGAAGCTAAATGAGTGGTAGATGTGTATTCCTTAAAGGGGTTTGTGACACGTGACAATATTTAGAAGAGAACGGATGCTGAGAGTGGGAGGGGTGAAATCAAGAATGACATTTATTTGGAATTTTAAATATGTGGGACTTCTTAGATATGTAAGAATAAGATGAACATGGAGAAGTGTATGAGGTACAGCCACACAAAAAAGTTTCCATTTCCAATCTATAAACGGCTATAAAATAAGGGAGGAAAGAAGGAAATGAGGAAAAGAACGACTCCCCCAGGCCTTGAATATCTTATTGGAAATGATACCATTATTTTCTACTACTCCATACAGAACCAAGTTTAAGATAGTATATCCAGTATGCCTGGAGATTTGAACCAACCACATGCTTTGGATTTTTGTATGGTTCTGGGAGGAGGACTGGAGGTCTCTGTCCTGGCATTAAATGAGCATTTTTTTTTTATTACACTTTATGACACTAAGGGTAGTGTGTTAGAGTGAGAGTGTTGGTCACCCAAATCTCACAAGGATGTCTCAGTTTACTCTTGTGTTGCATGAGAAGTATAAGCGTTGGCAACTAAGGCACATACAGGGCCATTTTGACAAGAATGACAGATGGCAAATTCAAATGACATGGCCATTGAGCTATGCTGTCTGGATAGGAGGCCACTATGTGGAAACCTTTCATCATTAGTGTGCATTTAATCATTTGAAGGAGCTGATAAAAATAAAGAGGAATTCTAGTACACACACAGAACATCACCCTGCTCATTTGGAGCCATGGCCCAGGTATCCCATCCTGTCTAACCTAATTTGTCCTCCTGGTCCTTTTTGTGATGACTATTGTGATTCAGTTTTTTTTTTCTTTTAAACTGCCAGTGTGGAATTTGAGCAAGCACTGCTATGTGTTCACTTTCTTCTTTTCAGTGGAACAAAACAAAGCATTTGAAGTAATGGTTCTACTTCTCATTTACAAAGACTCAAGGGTGCTCTTTCAATCCCCAACTACATCTTTTCTAGCAAATGAAATTTTTAGGAGTGCTTCCTCTGAGGTCAGTAATTGCAAATTAGTTCTGGAGCCAATGAAGTTTTCAGTTTCCAGCATCCCAGTGCTGCAGACCAGGCTGCCCAGCTTTCCAGGATGTGGTTTGTCTGAATGTGGGTGCCTAGTGGTGTGCCATCTATTACAAAGCATCTCATGTGCCCTTCCCACCCGCTTTGTCACTCTGAGACTTTATTCTCCTGTAGCTTAATAAGAGATGACTGCATGCTATGAAAATAGAGTATTTCTGCATGAACAATAACAAGTACAAAATTCTGCAGAAGGGGATTAGGGACATAGAAATCGTTTAGTCGGCCATTGGGAAAGTCCTATAGGAATAAACTTGACTCAATTGCTCGTGTTTCTATTCTGCTGTCAAGAGATTCCGTAAAATAACTGCAGGGGAAAAAAAAAGGGAAAGGCACTGGTTTTGGCAATGATGGTCCACGAGGATGCTGGGAAAAGCAGGGCTGCATCCCTGTTTTGAGACCAAGAATGAAATGAGTAGTTTATAATGTATGTAACACGTTTTAAAGTTCCACATAGTTGTTGGTTTAAGGAAACTTTTCAAAATGTTTTAATTGATCAATATCTTAAAGGGTCAGTTATTTTTTCCTTTAAAGAGATGAAATAAAACATGCTTGACAATGAATAATATAGTTCCGTTTCAGAGTTGAAATAGATACCGAGAAAGAAGAAATGGAATGGGTGTACTTAAACTTTTTCCATACCTGTGATTAAATCAATTTTTAGACTGTTATAGAAATATAAGTGACTGCCTTTTGCTTCAATGTAGTCACTTTAAAAGGTATATATATACATATATATATTCTGTAATGTTTGTAGTAGGGAGGGTTGCCAACCCCACCCTGGAACCCACTGTTCTTCCCTTTCTTAAAGATACCTTTTTTAAAACAAAAAACAAAAACAGTATCATCTTTAATTTATCTGGAACTAGTAGAAAATTCAGACATTTCCAAACTGTGAATCATGCAAATAAATGAAATTCAAATAACAAAACTTTAAATTTTTGTTATTTTCTTTTTTTTAAGAATCATTTTTATTTGTTTTACTCATGAGTGAGAGTATGTGCACAACAGTGGGAAGAAAAGAGGGTCACATGCCCTGGAACTGGAGACACAGATTATATTGGAATCAAGCTGGGGTCTTTATGAAGAGCTATGGACTCTCTTAACCAGCAGCCATCTCTCTAGCTGCCTTTAGTGCTAGAGTTAATGGGCTATTACCAAAAAGGTTTGATGAGTTAGAGAGGAGACCAAGGGGATCCTACTGAGCTATGTATAAATAGTTCAAGTTATCATAAGCACCCTCTTCTTTGCTACCACAGAATAACTTGGAGGGATCCTGAGGTTTACTGGGATTTTTCAGCTCTTCCTATTGTTTTCTTTTCATTGAACTTACAATTAATAGTTAAATATTCAAAACTCCAAGAATTGATTCCAGGTTATGGTCATGGTTTATGTGTGATAATATTCCAAGTGTTGTGATTTTGTTAATTGGTATGTAAATCTATGGAGAGTGAAGAAAGGATTTTTTTTTTTTAGCATCCATTTCTCCTGTCTTATCCTCTATTTCTTTTTAAATGGTTTGCAAATTCAGGGATAGCATCAAATTCAATGTAAATTAAACAATGCAGCCATAGTGATGTTGAGGGACAATCAGACACGGTTGTCCACAGAAAACCTACTGCATGACTACTGCCCTGACTGGGTAGTTGTGATTGTTTGTATAAGCTTAGCCCAGGGAGTGGCACTATTAGGAGGTGTGGCCTTAGTAGGTCCTTCACTGTGGGCATGGGCTTTAAGACCCATCTCCCAGCTGCCTGGAAACCATTCTTCTCTTAGCAGCCTTCACATGAATATATAGAACTCTCAGCAGGAGATATAAAAATTCCTTCACCATGCCTGCCTGGATTCTGCCACCTTCATAATAATGGACTGAACTTGTAAGCCAGCCCCAATTAAATGCTGTCTATATAAGAGTTCCCTGGGTCATGGTATTTGTTCACAGCAATGGGGACCCTAACTAAGACAGAAGTCAATATGGTATTTCTGTGAATAGCAAGTAAATGTACTCCCTGGAGTTCAGGAACCTTGTGTGTGAGCCCATAATGTATAGTTACCAGGGAAAAGAGGACAAACTTAGGAAGAGAAACTATATCTATGTCATTCTGTTTGAGCCTTAGAAGCTCTTCACTAGAAGCTGCTCTCTTCAGTCACATTGGGAGAATTCAAATGAGATATGGTTCATTTACAAACATAACCACCATTGTAATCAACAAAGAAACAATAATCAAAGTGTGAGAAACACCTGTATCCCCAGTACTTGGGGGTAAAAGGCTAGATGGTCAGGAATCCAAGACCATACTGAGCTACAGTGGCAGGGGTTTGGGATGAAGGGCTTCTCTAAGAAGTCTCAGAGACCCAGGAAGAGGGAGTCTTCCAGGAGTTAATGCAATTGACCTTAGAAATGCCCAACAGTTGGGATATGGAACCAGAAGAGACCACCAGTAGCCAGTACATGACCTCCAGTGGAGGGTTGGGAACACCAACCCACCTAAAACACTCTTGATCCAAACTTAGTCCTGTCTAAAACAATGCAGAGACAAAGATGGAACAGAGACTGAAGAAGTGGCCCACCAGTGACCAGCCCATTTTGAGACCCGTCCCATGGGCAGGCACCAATCCCTCACACTATTAATGGTGCTATGTTGTTCTTGCAGACAGAGGCCTAACATAGCAGCCCTCTGCAAAGCTCTTCCCAGCAGCTGACTGAGATAGATGCAGGTACCACAGACAAATACTGGTCAGAAGTCAAGATCCCTTGTAGAAGAGCTAGGGGAAGGATTGAAAGCCCTCAAGGAGATGGCAATCCCACAGGAAGGCCAACAATGTCAGCTAACCTGGACTCCTGGGAGTTGCCAGAGACTGAGCCACCAACCAAAGAGCATACATGAGCTGGTTGTGGAGAAAACAGGAAGTGACTGGCTGCTTCTTAGAGGCTAAAGAGATGGAGTGAGGGGAGGAAGCCTGCAAGGGGACACTGGGAGAGGGACAACATCTGGAAAGTAAATAAATAGAAAAACTGAAATGGTACCTAGTAAATGTACCTGCTTTCACCAGGGGGCAGTAGTGAGGTTGGGGGTGGGAGTTGATGTGAGTTCAATAACTGACCTCACAAAGTGGTGGGAGAGAACCAACTCCTGAGAGTTGTCCTCCAACCTCCACATGCATTTTTTGACATAGTTCACACACAAGCATTAGATTAATTAATTAGCTAATTAAGTAAATTTTAAATTAATGAGCTACATGTAGCTTAATGGTAGAATGCTTATGTGTATGCTTTATGCCCTGGGGTCCAGCAGCAGCAGTAAAGAAAAATGAAAAAATGGGTCTGAGTAATGCTATGCCGAGTGAAAAAGGAAAAGAAAACTCAACCTCCTTTGATCAGGAGGAAATTTTCATGGCACTAATTAAAAATTAATCCCAAAATTTTAATTTTGTTAAATACTGAAGAATCTGTCATATTGGTTAGAATTTCAAGGGTTCCAGACATTTAAAGGCCTAAGAATAGTTGATTTCTAAAACTACCATTGAAAAATTAGTCATCTCAGAATCAATACTTCTATCCACCTGTAAGTCTACTAATCAGTCTATTATTTAATAATTGCAATAGTAAAATGGTTATTTAAAAAGGCTAATCACCCTTCATTTATAATATAACTGAATAACATAGAGCAATAGCCATACTTATACCTATGTTGGCAGAAAGAAATATATGTGAACTGTCAAAATATAGTACTTCAGGATAGAAAGCCAGTTGAGCAGTTAGGAGCATCTGAAGACTTTCAGAAGCCCAAAGTTCAGTTCCCAACACTTGTGTCAGGTGATTCACAACTCCAGCTTTAGAGAATTCATCCCCTTTTTATGACCTCCATAGCCACTGCAGTGGGATGGACATAGACATAAAATAATAAAATAAAATAAATTCTAGCAATTCTTCAACTTCAGATGAAGACTTACTTAGTGAACTCAGCTTGTTGTTGGTCATCATTAATAGCTCTTTTCTCTTAACTTGCAGTTAAACCTACAGCCTTTGGACGGGTTATGTAACAGGCTTTTCTGGGGCAAACATAATACTCAGGTCTGCTCAGCCCAAAAGGAGAGTTTAGGAGCAGACCAACTTAGGGACTCTACCAATGTCCAATTTGTCCAGACTCTTCCACATTTTTCTTCTCCTGCACATGTGAAATTTTGGTGACCTTTTGTTTACCACCTGAGCTTCATGTGCTTCCTCTTCCCAATTGCAGGTAATATTTCAATTTGGAGGGAATGCTGCAATTCAGAGGAGCGTGCCAAACAACAGAAGGTGAACTGCTGGGTGGATATAAGTCTCAGTTCTACTGTTAGTAGCTTTAAATCAGAATTATAGACATAGCTATGAACAGAGTCCCTGAATTAAATACATGTAACATACATGAAATGTAGTGAATACTCAGCACTCCTTAGCCACTGTAGCAGCAGAGACAATGATTATGGAGCAGTAATAGTTCTGCATATGATCTGTAATTCTTTAGAAGGTTAATGTCTAGTATTAACTAATGACTTTTCTTGGTAACAGCATTTAGCCAAATACTTAACATATAGATATATCTAAGTAAACATGAAATAAATGAGGAGATAAAAAGCTACTATTTTCTATAAAATATTTTTAACTTAGCATCTCAATGGCAGCCTAAATGCAGAATTCAACTCTAGTCAGGAATTCAGCATCATTCAATTAAATGATTTAAGAACTTCCTCTACAGCTGAGCAGGTTGTATACACCTTTAATCCCAGCTCTTGAGTAGCAGAAGCAGACATACCTCAGTTGAATTAGAAGCCAGCATGGTCTAAATAGAGAGTTCCATATCAGATATGGCTACATAGTTAGATCACATCTCCAAAGAAAAACTCTTGATTTACCACCTCAGTCCCAAAGTCTCCTTTAAGAACTCTGTATTCTTCTTCAAGTCACAGAGATAGAATGCTTTGGCCTTTAAATGATATGGCAAAAAGAAAAGAAGCAAATGGAAAATAATTGGTTGGGGTTTTGCTCTCATTGATCTGTACTTCTGGAAACGTGCTCATGGCTGTTTGAGAACATGAAGTGGGATAACCGCTCTTGAGGCATCAGGTCAAGTACAAGAGACATTGGATACTTCTGCTTTCAGTATGGAGCACTAAATAAGGAAAGGATCAGACACTATTATAGCTCTTGCTTTGCCATCTCCTCTCTCATGCTGTTTAGAGGACAAATGAAGTTAGAAAGATTTGGGATAGCAGGTATCTGGTCTATAATTATGTCTCTGTCTAGTTGTAAACTCTTTGTACCTTCACAAAGAAACATTCTCTGAAAGGATGGCTTTTAGCTCACCACCAGTGTGCCATCGAATACTTCCATTTGTCAGCAGATCTGCTCTGAAATTGCACAAAAGACACACCCCAGTGTTGACAGCTTTGCACTTGTCAGCTAACCACATCTGAGATATCCCAAGCTGAATATAGCAGGAATGTTTTGACATTTTTTGTCTTCTCTAAAAGGTCACCTCTGGCAATAATCTGACTTATTTCTGCCCAGCAAGAGCTGGCTAGGTGAAAATCACAGGTTTGGGTTCTCTTATTAACATGGGCCAGATCATGCCCTCCAACCTGTCACCCAGCTGACTCTAATTCCATCCATAGGATCCCCATTATTCTCACAAGCATGCGGTTTTATTCACACAAACTAGACTGTAAGTACATGCTGACTGACTTCTACTAACTTGGTTTGAGCATGTGTTTCACTTTTTATTTATAGTCTCTGGAAATTAGTTTCCAGGAAATCAACAATAACATATCAATAGAGTTAATGATGTAAAACACCCCTAAGTGGGTAATAATACTTTTTATAGAGGGTCAATAGCTGCAGTATGCAAGAGAAAGAAACCTTCACAGAGACAGTAGCTTTATTTGGAAACATCTTTGTGCCTGTTAAAAACATGTTGGAAATGAAAAAGACAGCTTTTTCCTTGGTTTGTCAGCATCTCCTCTTGAAATCAATGGTGTATGCTTGAGCTCTTTCTGTGTGTGTCTGAAAGATTAATAGTTTTTATAATTATAAATATGGCTCCACAAATATGTACATTACAGAAACGTGAACCGCCATAAATTCTTGTTTGCATGGTAGGCATTCAAGCAAATCACTTCATATGTATTAATATACTCTGGGATCTGCTGGGAAATTGTTGTATTTCATTACTATTTACATCTTAGGCTCAGGCAAGGTATATATAGAAAAAAAGAAACAAAATGGATGAGTTTAGATAGCGCAGCTATTCTATCAAGAACTGATCGTAATTATTGCCAATCCAGAACTGTGAAAGGTAATAATGCAAATTTATGTGTCCTCTCTCAAACTCCTTTGTGCCTAGAAAGCCAAAACTTCTAGAATGATCTTATTATTTTATATTAAAATATATGAGATACATCTGAAGTGTTGCCAATAATTAGAAGATGATTATAAAATGAGATACCTACAACAGCCTCATTTGAGTCCCAGGCTTTACCACCAAGTGCGTTAGGAAAATGATATGTAGGCAAATAGGTAAGCTAACCAGGTTATGAAATTAAAGGTTTACTTGGCACATAGTATGGGAGTTTTGAACCTATAATCCACATGGCTTATCCTTTGGGAGTCTGTGATGAAGAAGATGTTAGAACAGGCTGATTACTTCATGGTGTGAAGGAAACAAAGAGGAAGACAACACCAGGCCCGAAGTCCTAGTATCTTTTCAAGTGTTTCCACAATGACACAGAACCTCCTATTAGTACACATATCTTAATCCAGTTCAGCACAACTTAGTTACCTGGTACTGACTTAAGGTTCTAGAGTCTGACACTAAGCAGTTTAGTTTAGACATATTTATGTATAGTACAATATTGGAAAAAAATGTTTCCTGGTAGCAATTTTCTCAATTCTATGTGCACAATAAAGCTTACGGCTTGATTACATCAAACTATATTGCAAAGTTAATGTAATCTCCACCATGAAGATGGGTTCTTAAGGACCTAGAATCTGGTGTAGTCTCAGTAATATAGATAGCCTAGAGGGCATCAGGCTATAAAGCACATGTGATATCCTCACTAAAAATAATGTCTTACTTGGGGTCTTTATTGCTATGATAAAACACCATGATCAAAAGAAACCTGGAGGGGGGAGGTTTATTTGGCTTATATATGGCCATTTCCTTATAATCCACCATTGAAGGAAATTAAGACAGGAACTCACACAGTATAGGAAAGTGATGGGTAAAAGCTGATGTGGAGGCCATGAAGTGGGGCTTACTGGCTTGCTCCCTCTAGTTTGCTCAAACTGCTTTCTTATAGAACCCAGGACCACCAGTCCAGGGATGGCACACCGACCATGAGTTGGGTTCTCTCCCATTAATAATTATTAAGAAAACACCTTACCTCTGGATCTTATGGAAACATTGTCTCAATTCAGGTTCCCACCTTTCAGATAATTCTAGCTTATGTTGACACAGAACTAGCCAGGACATATGTGTTATATTGACTGAGATGCAATGCTCAAGGTAAATGTATAGATAGGAAAATTTAGGATAAATACAATAGCCTGGGTGATTTTTGTGTGGCCTGGCTCTACAGGTAGCACAGATCACCAGGCTGCTAATAACATCCACTCCTGGGCTTCTGTGCAGAAAACAGGTCTAGACATCCCCTCTATGGAAAAAATAAGCATGCATGCTTAATATTCCTGAATTCTTTGGTGCTTATCTATAAAAATGAGGACCATGGGCCCACTGAATGACCCTGCTCACTTACATTTTTAAAATAAATCCATCTAAATTCCTAAGACAGTCACTTTGCAAATGAGTTAAGACTACCTCCCATGATAAGAATAATTACAATATTTATGTTTATATCTCTTATATGGGCATAGCATGCCTATAATTTAAAACAAACAGAAAATATTTTAAGTGATGCACCCCTGGTGATTTAAAATACCACAGATCTGGAGTTCATGAGATGGCTCCCTACTTAAGATCACTTCCTGATCTTTCAGAGAACTTAGATTTTGTTTCCTGATACCACATGGTAGTTTATGCTGCCCATACCTCCATTTCCAGTAGATCTGCCATCTTCTTCGGGTGTCTGTGGCATCAGACAAGCATATTGTGCAGATACATAAATGCAGACAAAATATTCCTACACATAAAATGAAGATAAGCCAATCTTAAAATACCACAGATTCATTACCTTGAATTTCTAGAAGTCAATAACCCACAAATATTTTCACTAGGCTAGAAGCTTCATGTCACCAAGATACCATACCTTTCTTGAAGCTCTCAGGAGAATCTGTCAGGATTCTTCACTTGGCTGAAATAATTCATTCCCTTATAGTTCTGACTCTGATGTCCTTGAGACTGCTGGAAGCTCTATCTCTGTCCTAAAATCACTGGCCTCTTGGATTAGGACTCCATCCTTTATCCTCCAAATTAGGATGACAGGTAAAGTTCATCTAATCATCCTGCTTCTCTTGCATTTTTTGTCTGTCAGAAGTGTGTGTGTGTGTGTCTGTGTGTGTGTGTTTCTTTCCATGTGACTGTGCATGTATATTCAGTATTTATGGGGGTCATAAAGAGCATTAAAATCCCAGAAGCTGAATTATAGGTAGTTGTAAACTACCTGATGTAGGGGTTGGGAACTGGACTTGGGTCATCTGAAAAATCATTACACCCTTACCCAATGAACCATCTTGCTGACCCCTTTAGGCACATTTCTTTGACTTGTCTACCATCTCACACTTACATTTTGTAAGGTCGATGTGATTGAACTGGGCAACGGAGGGTTAGATCTCTAATTTTAAGGTCTGTTACTTCACTCCATTTACAAAGTCCCTCTTGCCATGTAGTATAATGTGTTTCAGGTTTTCAGAAATTGGAAAGTGGATGGATGGCTTTGTGAAGGATTGGGAGAAAGGCTCTATTTTTCCCTCAAGTCACCATTTACTATTTTGAATAACTTTATTTTCCTGGGAAGCCTAGCATATGCATATTGGACTCCTGTTCTTCTTAGCTGTATAGGTGGTATGATTCTGAAATGTTGTGTGAAGAGAGGTGTTGTTGAGTTGAGACATCCTTTATTCTCTATTGCTGGATACTCTATATGAGAAAACACCAAGTGAAATAAAAAAAAATGGATTCCCCTGGCCTCAGAGCTCATATCCAGGTGTACAGATTAACAGGAGAAATTAGTGAATGAAGTCATCACAGGAAACTTAGCTGAGCTTCAGGAGATCTGTTCATCTCCATCATTTTCTCATGCTCCCTTCCCAGGATATAACTCCATCTCCCAACTGAGTAGAATTCCTAAAGAAGTAAGTTATGAAGCATAAACTTTGATCAAAATATAGGAGACACAGTAATCGATAGGTATAAGGATAAGAATTGATATCACAGTTCATTAACATGACCATTTGCCATGTTAGTATTAGGTGCTCCACTAGGGCCTATTGTTTCAGGGATATGGCCCCTGAGAGGCTACCCATGCTACAGTAGAGGGTCCCACAGCCATTCACATACAGTTAGCTTTTAATATACTCATTGACATTAAAAAAAAAGACATAGAATACATAAAGTTTGGAGGGGAAAGAAGTTGGCATAGAGGTGGAACAGGAATGGAGAAAAAGAATACATTTGATGAAATCCCGTTGTATGCAATTATGAAATTCCCAAATAATAAAAGAAATAATGAAAGAAAGTGACACTCTTTCTCTTCTCTCAAGCCACCTTCTCTGATCCCATGATTTCTTCTTGTGTATAGTGTGATAGTCCTTGTGGTTAAATTCTTGTGCTTAAATTATATTTCCCAATTCACCTCTCCCCAGTTGTGTTTCTGATTGCTATTTTAGACACAGATTCCTGAGTAATTTTCTTTCATTATATTCTAATGAAAAACTAATTAAGAAAAAATAACCAACTCCTTAAAATACCAATCATAGCTACCATTGGAACCCCAACTCCATGTACCCTAGATAAGTAGTAAAGTATAACACTGTCTGGCCTGTGAAGAACAGGGAAGCGATAGAACATGCTTAGGATATTGAATGCTAATTATTTTCCCTTTGAAAATCCCTCCCATACCCTAACAGCTATGATGATAAAACAGAGTCATTTTCATTGTTCATTTCCCAGTGCAGTAAGATAGAATATCATTTTGTCAGAGTCTTGATAGGAGAGAACAAAGTCACTTGTTTTTCTGACTTGGGGTATAGATTAAGGTCTATCCTTCAGTACAGGTATCTTGATCACAAACAAGGAGAGAAAATATGGTATATTTCAGCTTTAGTTTTGAGTTCATGATCATAACAATAATGCTATTGTTAATTATTTTTATTAGCTATTTTCTTTATTTACATTTCAAATGCTAACCCGAAAGTCCCCTATACCCTCCCCCCCGACCCCGCCCTACTCCTCTGCCCACTCACTCCCACTTTTTGGCCCTGGAATTCCCCTGTACTGGGGCATATAAAGTTTGCAAGACCAAGGGGCCTCTCTTCCCAATGATGGCCAACTAGGCCATCTTCTGCTACATATGCAGCTAGAGACATGAGCTCTGGGGGTACTGGTTACTACATACTGTTGTTCCACCTATAGCATTGCAGACCCCTTCAGCTCTTTGGGTACTTTCTCTAGCTCCTCCATTGGGGGCCCTGTGATCCATCCAATAGATGACTATGACCATCCACTTCTTTATTTGCCAGGCACTGGCATAGCCTCACTCAAGACAGCTATATCAGGGTCCTTTCAACAAAATCTTCCTGACATATGCAATAGTGCCTTTGAATATGTCATCAGAAAAGCAATTTTCTAGGTAGGGGGCTTTGCCCAATTCATTAATTATTTGTCCTTAAAAGATATTTACTCTTTAAAAGTATTTATTTTCTTGAGAATGTGGTAACTTAATTCTTATGTTGAATGATCAAAAGAATTACTAAAACAAATGATCAAATCATTTCTAGTTTCATCTTTCTGGGGAAAATACCTTAGAATAGTCAAATCACAGTGTTGACAGTTTGAACTTTTTTGACCCTTATAAATAGGTTAGTTGTTCTGGGAGGATGACTATATATGAATCTTCTAGACTAGTCTAGAAACATCTGTTGCTAGAGTCAACATTAATAGAAATCTATGGAACTAAAGGGGTTTACATTAGTTACTTCTCGAGTTGCTTAACTAAATATCTCACAAAAGCAGCTTAAGAAAAGAAGGGTTCACAGGGCCCCCAATGGAGGAGCTAGAGAAAGTACCCAAGGAGCTAAAGGGGTCCGCAACCCTATAGGTGGAACAACAATATGAACTAACCAGTACCCCCTGGAGCTCGTGTCTCTAGCTGCATATGTATCAGAAGATGGCCTAGTTGGCCATCAGTGGAAAGAGAGGCCCATTGGACTTGCAAACTTTATATACCTCAGTACAGGGGAATGCCAGGGCCAAGAAGTGGGAGTGGGTGGGTAGGGGAGTCGGGGGGGAGGGTATGGGGGACTTTTGGGATAGAATTGGAAATGTAAATGAAGAAAATACCTAATAAGAAAAGAAAAGTAAAGAAAAGAAAAGAAAAGAAAAGAAAAGAAAAAAGAAAAGAAAAGGAAAGGAAAGGAAAGAAAAGAAAAGAAAAACGAAGGGTTTACTTTGGATCATGGCACAAAGAAGTGTATTTGTCTTAATGACAGAGGTTTGGCAGAAGAATAGGCCCACAGTGGCTGAATCCTGTGGCAGCTACTACCTATACAGAACTAACCTAGATGCAGAAAAGCCTTGACTTGAACCCAAGTGAGACTATAGCTCTCAAGGCCACAGCTTGTCATCTACATTTTTCAGCAAGACTTCAATTCCAAAAGACTTCCTATATAAGCACAATAGTGCCTCCATCTGAGAACAAATTGTTCAAATGCCTGTTGAGGAACATTCCACAAGAGAAACATGGTAAGTTGTTGGCTATCGCCACCTCTAGCCATATAGACATGTAATTTTTACTTAAATGTTACAGGGCTTAATAAAGTTCCACTAGACTTTCTCTTCCAAAGCCAAATGGAGCAACTCTAAATTCATGGTCATCCCAATCTGTTCTTAATGATTCAGTATGCCAAAGCAGGTGCTTCCAGAGCCTTTCTCTGTTCAAGTCACTAGGTCCAGGTCCCAAATGTGAACAGTAGTCTGAGTTTATTTTTCCAGACGTTCTTACTGGAAGCCCCATCCCTACTCCATTCCCTCAGTTAGGGACTTAAGTCTAGCCCTGGATGCTTACAAGTAACTTCTCAATTGAAATATGAGCTATAACCGCCCCCCCCCCCCCCGCCAGCTGATTAATACACAGAACTGTGCTTGGAGCAAAATTGCTGAATCTTCATGAGTTCAGGTGTGCTCTTTGTAAAAAGGCATCACAGTGATCTTATAGATTGTCACCATTCCTTCACAGAAGGAGAGACTGGCAGGACCTTGAATACACACCTAAGTGTAGAGTCCTTCTCCTGACCTATTGTATGCAATTCTGCCCTAATTGCATGTTTATTAAGGGAGGAGTTAAAACTATCCAGGCTGGAAAGGATGAAGAAAAGGAATTCATCCATGTGGCTATGGGGAATTCATGATTTATTCTGTGCCCAGTAGACCCTCCAGTATGGCTGTTATAAGGTCACTTACACTGTTCTGTAGATAAGCCAAATAAACCTATTTATTCAATCTGAGAGAACTCTGTCAGAATAGTTCCTCAATTTTCTTCTTGGGACTTGAAGGAGGAGTTGTTGTTGTTTATATCTTCTTCAAGAAAGGGACTTTGGCAACACTAACCCACTCCCAATCCAAACAGCTGAATGTAAATCTCCCAGTTGTGAACATTCATAAATGTATTTTTCATTCATGAAAATGAGTGCTGGCCCATGATGATTTTACAGCTGGATAGTAAATTTCCTATTGTTAAGTGGGGAAGTAGGCTGAACAGTCTTTTGATGGTAAAGCTTACATGTTCCCATTAGGCTGATTGTGAAGACCAAAGAGAAATCTCAGTCTTGTCTATTCTGGCAAAACAGAAAGAGTCAGGTCTGAGGATGATATTGGATACATCTTCTAGTGACATGCATTGAATTATAAAAGTACTTGCTTGCACAGCTGACTGGCCAACTGTATGTGCATTCTTATGGCTTGTTCAATTAGCACTCTCTTATTTATATGTGGTGGATACTGGTAATCACTCTAGACAGCCTTCCCAGAGATAACAGCAAGTAAGATGTAGCAAGGTCTGAACAAGGAACCAAAAAGGATGGGCTGAAGAGCATGCAAAGTCTAACGTTCTCATTAATAGCAAATGTGTTCCTGATTGATTGTGTGGTATTCTGTGATGGAACCTTTTTGATGACTGAGTGAGACAGGAGAACCTCTATCTTAGCAGGCAGTCTTTCATGGGAAATCATGCTCTCCACATAATCCTTAACACATTGACACCTATATATTAGAACACTAAGTGGCTTCTTGAAATGGCCTGAATCCTTTATGCTTCTGTAAGGAGCTAAAATAGAAGTTAGTAGTCAGATATGGGATTGGTGTGTGTATTTTTGGGTAGGTGATTTTTTTCATTAATGATATAGATCTCCTCGGCTGTAGATACTAGCTGTCTGTGATTCAATCAACAGTGTCAGATGTGGGGGACAGAAGGAGAAGACCCACAGCTCCCTCTTTCTCTCTCTCTCTCCCTCTCCCTCTCCTTCTCCCTCTTCCTCTTCCTTCCCCCACTCTATGACCACTGTCATTGTTACACAAATGAATGTCATTGCCACTTGAGGCCACAGTGATAAAAGGAAAATTGAGCAGGTGACTAGACTAAACTGGGTTTCTTTGTAGTCACTATGTGACAGCTCTGTAGCTAAACCTTTGGCTATGTTACAGCTACCTCACAACTTTCAGTGTCTAGCATCTCATTGGATTTTAGAGTATCTGGGACCACTTTCATAATGGAACTGTCAAGATTCAGGGACTAGCAATGCAATGCTGTCTTCTACCCACCTCTGCTTTGTACCTAAATTTGTTTTTAAAAATATCAGGCTCTACTGTCCTCAGTGACACCATTTTGCAAAATAATATTACCAATGATCATTCCAGACAAGTCTGCTTCTCCCACCTTACTTATCCTTTCTGAAAGATAGAGAAAAACTTAGTAAATCCATATTAATGGTATATGCTAGCATCCATATACAGTGGCCTCAGGGCAACTGTTCAAATGGTTGGCTCTTATGTAAGAAAAATTAGTTCATTATCAACCCTGAAATTTGCTGCTCACTGAATCTCTCTTACATGAGATCAATAATCCTTCCATGAAGCCCACCATTGTCTAAATTGTACCTAGAACATTAGCAGGTATGATTGACAGACTTGGCTATTGTTGCTCTTTTTCTTTGTATATGTTTGTGTGTGCAGGTGCAACCTTGCATGTTTGTGCCACTCTCTCTTTCTCTGTCTCTCTCTGCCTCTCTGTCTCTGTCTCTATGTCTCTGTCTCTCTCTCCTCCCTCTGTCTCTCTCTGTCTCTCTCTCTGTCTCTCTCTCTGTCTCTCTCTCTGTCTCTCTCTCTGTCTCTCTGTCTCTCTCTCTGTCTCTCTGTCTCTCTCTCTCTCTCTCTCTCTCTCTCTCTCTCTCTCTCTCTGTGTGTGTGTGTGTGTGTGTGTATACAGGTATATGTAGTTTTCTGACACTGAGTTTTTTACTAACCTGTTCTGGAATTCTGCTATGCCAGCTGCCCAGAGATCCAGATATGTTCTTTTCTATCTCCCTAGATAAGCATGCCTGGATTTTTTTACATTGGTTCTGGTGATTGGACTCAGGTCTTCGCACTTACCCAACAAGTGTGTTACTGAGTATATCATCTTCTGAGCATTCTGCTACTTTTTTCTCAAACATAAATGAATTGTGTCATTCCCTGTACCAATCCTGCCAAAACTTTGGACATCAGTACACACTCCCTGCCTTCTCTCCCTTCCCCTCCACCTTGTTTCACTTTCCACATCTATGTTGGCTTTTTTTTTCCTCACAGGCCTGCTCGAGTGCTCCATCTGTGGCTTTCTCTCTGATCCTTCTTGTATACATTCTTATGTGCACAACCCCTTCTATATTGCTGTACACACTCCCTTTCAGAGCACCTCCTTCCTGAACCTTCCTGATGGAACCCTCCCTCCTTTTTGCCATATAGACATAGATTCTTTAACTTCTACCAGGAAATTCTCCACATCACAGTACCTGCAAAGACATATCATAAAGATAAGCACCATGTGGATATTTGGCAATGAAGTTGTGTGGCTGTAAAATCTCAGATCCCTCCTCTGGAACCAATTTTGCTTTCACAGAGAATACTGCAAATAGGATTGGAGATGACAGAAACCACCAGCCTATATGTAAGGTATGTATTCAACAGAACAAGATATCTGGCTGCCTTTAGCACATCAGCTATAGATAGATGATATATAGAGAGATATAGATGATATAGACATATAAACACATAGAAATAGATATACTATTCAATGACTTTTCAAAATCATTATTTTCAACAATGCAGACAGAAGTACATAGCTTAAGGGAACAGATTTAATTACCTGTGTTAGGTGGCTTCTTCAGGAAGGACCACTGCCAGCTTGTATCACTTTAGGATGCTCCCACATCTCATTTTTATTATATCTTTCTGAAATATATGTCTGTGTTCTTTGGGTTCCTTTGTTTGTTTCTATCTCATTATAATGCACATAAAAAGAAATCCTGTACACTTTCCTAGGATTTAAGCCTTTTGTAGCTTTATTTGAATATTCTATACCCCTTCTTTCAGTCATTTCTCATGAGCTTGCAAAATTCCTTCCTCACTCACACCAAAGTCTGAGCTTTCTAATTGAAAGTTAAAAATAATATGGATATGCCTTAGCACACATCAACTTCTACTGTAGTTTATAAAAGAGATGTTGTTAACTAATGGTAAATAGCACAGAGTTTGACTTGGCTACATGCACCTTCCCTTTCTCACATGTCAGAGACGATAATGTCATTAATATGAAAAAAAAATACCACTCTCATACTAAAACAAACGGTAACTTGGCCTTCCTTGCTTATCTGTTGAAGATAAATGTCCCTCATGGCCACGCATGTTTCTCCTGCTCACATAACCTCATCCTCACAGCATGTTCAGTAAACATGAAATCACAGCCTTAATCTTTTCTATGCCATCAAGAGAGAAAGTTGCAGAATCGGTGGCCTGCAGAAGGACCATATGTTTCTGTCCTTTCATGGATGGTTTCTCTGCTGAGCAGTGGGAAAGATACTGACTGGGTAATTGTTCATAGCATTAAAGTTTTATGTTGGTCAATGTATCAAGGAGACATGTATTTTTTTTTTTTTTAGCTGAGAGATGAATGGGAAGTTTTGAGAAGGAGGGGGCGAGAACGAAATATGGGGACTTGCCAGGGAATCTTTTTACTGGTGATCTTGCTTTTGACAAAAGGACATGGTTCTAAACCTTTAATAATTAGTAAGTTTAATAATAAACAGTGAAGTGATATAGTCATCAGCTCTAGCTAAAGGCGGGTCCTGAAATTCACCTGTTGAATGCAATCCATAGACCTTGAACTAGCTGGAAACATTCTAGGGCATCTAATGCTAACTCCTGGGAATAGATTTCAGAGCCACCATAAGCATAACCTAACAGGAAAGATTTCCTTCTCTTAATATTTACAATATTACTAGTAGAAAACATGGGTTGACTCAACTCAACCTAGCTTTCCAAGGCATTTAGAGACCTTTAAATGGATAGTGTTGTTTTATTCCGTTGGCTTTTTGGGTCTTTATTTTTTTTCCCTTGGCTTGTAAAAACTTCTTCAATGCCCTTATACAATGGCACTGGGACTTTATGGTAGATATCAGAAGTCAACACACAGCCTATGAAGTCCAGCAAGCTACTCAGAAATCGATGAATCTGTCTATAAGGAAATGATATCAACACTGCCCTTACCCATATCCCACCCCCCCCCATAACAAAGCAGAATCTAGGCTCTTTATCTGAGAGGTGGTCCTAGAAAACATATAAAGAAGGAGACCAGTGAGGCCAGAAAAAGAAAGAGGCCCTTATAGAGTATAGTGAAACATTTGTTGGGATGGACACTCAGAAGTGGGTCCTTCAAGAGACTAAGAGTATCTAATTCAGCCCAAGTATTGTAGGAAAGAAGATGGTGGAACTGCCCTAAAGCCCCATGCCTTTGCATATTAAGACATAAGCCTTGCAGGCAATCTCCACAGAATTCATACCAACATTGCCAAAAAATACTCTCAGGTAGGATCACAATGCCATGCCAATGGTTGCTCTTGAGTATCTCAACAAGTACTAAGTATATATACCAGGAAAGAACCAAAGTGGCCTGAAGAGACATGAGCATACAGTGCCTTCTAATCCTACAAATGTTTCCATCCCAGAGAGTCATTGTTGCTTATACAGAAAAATATGGTTCATTACTAACCTACAGGGACATCTGCAGCAATAATAACTAATAATTCTAAAGTTTTCAACCACATATTTTAAGCCTGTCACCACAGAACCTGCTAGTTTGTTTAGTGCTCATCACTCACTTACTACATAGGTGCTATCGCTCATTTTTCAGTTGAGGAACTCACAGTCCTCAATGGTTTGGTGAAGTCTTTCAGATAATAAGTTGGAGTGAGGAATGAGTCCAATAGTCTGACTCCAGATTCTGCATTCAAAACAACTCTGAATAGTTCCTGGGAATATCCCTATGCGCAAAAGAGGAAAATATTGGCCAAAATGATATTTATGCCCCCATAAAAGTTAACTAAGTCTAACCTTTATTTTTACTTTACCACTCAGGTAAAAAATGTGATGCCCAGATAAGCCCTAACAAACAAATGACTTGACATTTTTCTTCATTGAGACCCTGCCCATTCATTTGCAGTGCACAATGGAGCCCATACTTGTCAGCCACAGATGCAGTCATCAGTCAAGTGAGGTGACTGAAGGTCTCCTGTGTGCAAGAGCTTTGTTCTCAGAGCTGTTGGGAGTCTCAGAGAGAGTGGGGGAGACAGCCCCATCCATCACAGAGTCTAAGCAGGCAGTACAGATGCTCAGAGTTAACCATCTAAGTGGCAGAAATGAAAACTAAGCATGTGCATGTCAGAGAGGCCCTGCCAGGGATCAGAGCTGGGTTCTTCCCCCACTTAGCTTCACATTTTCTTGGTACTAACTGATGCAAGTGCGGATTTAGTCCAACCTCTTAGGAAAAGAAAGTCACAAGGAGGGCAAGAGTGGGAATAAATGTGAGTCCTATACTTATCGTCTACATCGAGAATAAGGCTATTATCCCTTTGGTTTCAGTTGCTATGATAAGATACCTTGATGGGGAAGTCACAGGGGCAGAAACTGGAGAGAATTAGTCACATTACACCTACGGTCAAGAGCAGAGGTCAGTGAGTTAACCCATGCATGGTCAGCCTACTCTCTCCTCATGCCTGGTATTGCTCAGCCTGCTCTCTACTTGGTTGACACCTGGAACCTAAGTCCAGCAAGTAGTGTCCATACTGGTCTGGTCTTTCTATATCAATTAACATAATAAAAAGAATTCCTCATAGACATTCCTAGAGGCATGACTTCTCCACAGTCTTATCCGTAAACCAACTGATACACAAGTTGTTTTTCAATTGATGCTCCCTCTTCCAATATGACCATAGTGTGTATCAGGTTGACAAAATCCCAGAAGCATAAACAGGGATGGCAAGACTGTGGAAAAATTAGTTAACTCAATTCTGCTAACCAAATTCCTCTAGTTTGGCGATGTATCACAGATTAACTAAAATGGAGGAACTTTACAAAATGCCATGACCCTGGCAAGGGTGAGTGTAATGATGAAGCGATCTAGAGAGGTCCTTCCATTTGTTTTCATGGCCTTATCACAATAAGGATTTGGATGCCAGAGTTTAGACGTCTCACTCTACTCTCTCCAGTTGTTCAATATTCTGAAATCCATTTCTTTAAAAAGCATTTGTATTTCTTTCCAGAAAAAAAAAAGCAAAGCCTAATACCCAGTGAAGTTGACCAGGATAGGTATCAAATAATGCTTCTCCAGATACAGATGACAATGTAAGATACACCAACTCTAATATATCCAATATATGATGATTATACGTGCATACACATATCTATATGCACACACTTATTTGAATGAGGTCTCTAATAACAAGCACATTTTATAGCACAACTGACACAGAACACACATACACATGGAAAAGGATCCATTTCCTGTTTTTCATTTGTTTGAGTGGTGTTGGTTTTGAATGTCAGCCATGTTCTCCCTTTCTCTCATCTCTCCCTCCACTACTGCCACCATCTGTCAAACAGCTAGTGTAACTGGTTTCACATAACCTACAGTATCCATGACAACTTGCATTGTTCATGTTGCTTTTCTTCCATTTTACAACTGTGCCTCAGAAAATAAATGCAAAGCGTAGATTAGTACGTGCTGGTCCATAGGACTCAGAGTCAGGACTTGGGTCTCTACTCTGATGTATAATGATGTTGCAACTATAGCCTCTATCCATAAGTCTGATGCTGCCCTGTAGCTTGCTGTGCTGTTCTGATCATTTAGCCAGGTGCTTTAGGAAGAATGTATAGATGCTTGGGAGTATGAGTCATAAATATGTATATAAAATATTGCCTGAGTACATTATAATTTAATTAGTGCTCTACTATGTGTTATGAATAAGTGCTCTTCATGTAATTATTTACTGGGCTTTATGCACTTAAATTTAACTTGAAGATTATTTCAGGGGGCTGGAATGACAGCCCATTGGTTAAGAATTCTCATGAGGAGTAACCAGTTTCAGTTACCGGCACCACACCACAGCTCATAACTGTCTGTACCTCCAGTTACTGGGCACAATTCCAGTTTTTAGCACATCATGCTGGCTAACTAGAAAATGGCTTGCTGCATAAACAGTTAGATCCTTCTAAACCTGGAAATCTAAAACTGAATTTAGGACCTAGTATAGTATATTTGTATTTATTGTCTTGGACTAAAATCCACAATGTTTCTTGTAACATGATCTAGTTTATATGTCACTTTTCTGCAGCATGTGATGAAAGAACATGCACAAGACAACTTAAAGAAGCATTTATGGGAGCTTATGGCTCTAGGGGAGAACAATCTATCCATTATTGTGAGGAAGCATGCCAATAAGCTCTGGGTTAATGGGAAGAGCAGGAAACAGAGCTCATGTCTTCAAACACAAGCACAAAGCAGGAAAGGTGAACTAGAATGGTTAGGGCTTTAAACTCCAACTTTATATCTAATAACATTCTTCCTTCAGCAAGGCTGCACCTACTACACAGTGTCATCAACTGAAGACTATTTCTTAAAATACCTGAACCTATGGCAGGCATTTCTCATTGTGTTACCACTCCGTTTTAATGACATAGTATAGGAGTGCTAATAGTTACTGTTAATACTTTATACATATAAGTTTTATGTATATGTTTTATACATAAGCGTCTACTAAACCTTTATCACTTACTTTTGAAAAAAAAAGACCAATTTTCAAAGGGTTTCAAAAATCATAATACACATAGTTGCTATATAAGTCATAAGATTCAGTTATTTTCTTATGACCTGTTTGAGATATGGACAGATGTTTGAGAAATGATATTATGGATGGGTGTGTTCTGATTCCACAAATACATTTATTATAACCTTCAAAATCCACAGCTCTATTTGGGGGAGGGGAGCATTTTAAGGAAAAGAAAAAAATCTAAAACAAAGGTAAAGTTTTAACTAAAAATTTGCAAGCAATTAAAACATATATTTTGAATTGTATACCTAAATTCATAAATTGAATTCTATGATGCTTAGAATTCACTTCAACCCTGGACTTTGTGGGATTCCACCAATGAGATATATTCCCAGGCCCTAAATAGTATATAGTTTTATTATTTATTGTATTAGTGTCTGTGCACTATGAATATGTGTGGTGACACATATAAAAGCACATGTAGAAATTAGAGAACACATTTAAGGTGTCCATTCTCTCCTTCTACATTTTCATGCAGTCTGGGGATCAAACAGACATCATTGGACTTAAGCAGCAAGCCCCTTTACCGGCTGAACCATATTGTACAAACTTTGAACCATATTGTATACTCTTAAATGGTTTTGATGGCTCCAAATGTTCTTATTTCAGAAAGCAGCAAGGCTTTGATATTCTAATAATAAGTTTTTGATCCATGATTACCTATGTGTCATTAGTAACAAAGCTTGTCTAATATCCTATTTAATACATTCAAAAACCTTAGAAATTTTTTAGTTTATGCTAAGTTACCACCTTAAGCATACCAAATGATAATGCTAATAATTATTAGAAATAACTTACATGGCTAAAGAAACACACACACAAGCTCACTGGCTTGGTTTTTAAAATTTTGAATGGGTGAATTATTTTGTGTTTTTTTAATTCTTTCTGTTTTCCATTTAATTTTGAGAAATGTCAAAGAAAATGACTTGATAGGCTATCTAAGAATGGGATGGACTTCTCTCTTTAACATTTAGAATTCCTTATCATTTCTGAGAGACATTTGCTGGTTCTCTATAACATTGATGCAGGATCCCAGGAAGGAAGGCATAGGAATTCCCAGCCTGTGATTGATAATTGGGTGTGCTAGTCTTCTTTAACTCTGCATTCTGTGAGCAGGATCTATGAAGCCTGGTCACTATGAGAAGTGATGAACATTAGAGATAGGTTTAGGATGGAGTTAGATACCACCTAGTTGATGATCTTGAGCAAGTCATCTTTTCTCTATTGGTTTCTTTACTTGAAAAGTAAAGATGATAGTGAAGAGAAAGTGCTATTCATTATAGAAATCCTATGTAGTATTTAGAACATGCTAAGACTGTTGCAAATTCCAGAATGACAAGTACATTTTCACTGAGATTTCTAGAAATATCTTCTGATTTTTCATAGGAAAGATGTGGGTGGGTACCAAAACAATGATAGTAGGGTCATAAGATGGTTTGTAGTATTTTGGATTACATTGGTTGGTTTTTAATGCTGAACCATTCTTCCCTAGTATACAGTTGTTTGTATATGGTTGAATTCTATTTTCTATTCCTTAAGGAGAGTTTTGAATACAAATTAATGATGAATATGTGTCTATTAGATTTCATAACAGAGAAACACTGGCTTCCTAAAATAAGTTTATTTTTTCCTGTTCTGTTTTCTAACAGAGACTTAATAAAATAGGTAAATCCTTACATGGTTGATGAAAGTCTCAAAAGGAGCCACCAGACCCTAAAGCATTTACAACGTGTTTAAAATTACAGATTGATTTTATGGTTATCAGATCATTCTGGTTGTCTCTTTTATCTTGATAGAGTTCAGGTAGACTATGATTTTTGTTTTTTGTTTTTGTTTTTTTAAGTTGCTGAATTCATGGTTATTTAGTGGTTGGCCATAAGTGATTGTCTTTTTTATAATTGAGTGTTTGTTACTTACGTTTTCTCTATCATCAGTTTTAACAGAAGATCATCATTATTACTTTGAAAAACCATATTTTTCATTAATTTCTACTCATGATACTTTGTATATCCTTCCTCTTGCTTTGGGTTAATTATTGTCTTTTTTCTTTCTGGTTTCTTTAACTTTAAACCTGGGTAATTCTTTGGAAATCTTTCCCCGTATTTTTAAAAGATGTATGTATTTTATTTTCTTTATTTGGATGTCTTGCCTTGATGCATGCATGTGTGACACATGAGTATAGTGCATGCCAAGCTCAGAAGAGGGGATCAGATCTCTGAGAACTGGAGTTACAGATGGATCTGAGTCAACCATCTGAGTGCTAGGAATCAAGCCCAGGTCCTCTGCAGGAGCAGCCAGTACTCTTACCTACTGAAACTTCTCTCAAGCCTGTATCTATCTCTTGGATTCAATGGAGATGGTCATGTCTACATTTCTCTGTCACTCCTAATTTAGTTGCACCCTACAGTTGAAATATATTTCTTTGATCTCATGTCTTCTTTGTGTGTGGTATATATGTGTAGTGCATAGGTTTACATGTACAGTAGGGCAGGATAGACTATATGCCTTCCTCATTCACTATCTACCTTATTGACTAGAGATGGAGACTCGTTGTGAATTGGAAGCTTTCCATTTTTGCTAGGCTCACTTGCCAATGAGTTCTCAGGATCTGCCTGTGTTTGACTTCCCAATGCCGGGGTTATGGGGATATGCAGTCAAACCTAGCATTTAACACAGATGCTGGGAATTGAAGCTCAAGTTCTCAAGTGAACAGAATGAGTCTTCCTGCCCACCCTCCAGATTAATTTGTATTCACTTTCATGGTAGTTTACTTTGGTCTTAGATATTCTCTTTAGATTATGTAGAATTGTCTTGCTTTCCTCATATAGATTTTCTGTTGTCTTTCTGCCATTGATTTCCTGTTAAGAGTGTTGTTCTTGGGCAGTATCTATTATTTCAATTACACTACATTTGTCCAGTTTTGCTTATAGATAGAGGACTATGTTCTATCTTAGCTAATATTCTTTGGCTGTTTAGAAATGTTTGTATTTCTGATATGTTAGAGTAATACACCCATGCACATTGCATGCTTGCACATGTGCACATGCACATATACACACACGTGCATATAAGCCCACATACTCACATGTAATTTTTCTCACATGTTTTTCTTATAACATATTAGTAATAGTTTTGGCTCAGATATCCACTTTTATCATATATTAAAATCTAGTCCCTTTTAAAAAATTTGCATGGTGTCTCTTTCCTCATCCCTTTTACTTTGATCCTACATATGAAGTACAATTTAAAGTAAATTGCTCATTCAAAATGCATACTTGTGCTATATTGATTGCACTCTACTCTGACAATTGCTCTTTTGATTCATGGTTTGAATATCTACATTCAGGATAATTGAAAGTCAGTGCTACAGCTTCTTGTTTTCTTACTGCTTCTCTGATATTTGTTCTTCTATTTCTTTTGATGCTGCCTTTTAGGCTATGTAAACACATTTTAGAGTTCTGTTATGACTGATATTTGCTATGTTTGAAGGCATCTATCTATTTTGGCAATGTCTCTTATTGATATCTTAGTATATGTATCGAAACCCTCAACTCAGTTCAATGTTTTTCTCCTTGAGTAAATCACAGAAGCCTCAGTTCTGGTTGGAACCTCTTACCTCACCTCTTTTTATTGTCCTTCATTATCTTAGGTAACAAACTACACCATTTTTAGTGTCAATCACAGGATGTGACTTAAGAAACACCGGAGGAAAATGTTAGATTGAGTAGTTTATTCTAGTCAGGGAGTTTTATAGGACCTGTCATTCTTCAAATTTGGCAATTATCATCTGTAAATGTTTGGGTGCTATTGTCCTTCCGGCTTTCATTCTTTCAAAGAGGAACCTTCCATAGGAAACATGTCATTTCTGTCAAGTTTTGGAAAATGTATTTTTTGGTTTTTGTTTTGTTTTGTTTTGTTTTGTTTTTGAATTTTAGTTTCCAAATATTTAGCTATGGTGTTCATTTGTTTGGGTTAGCCCTGCTGGAAGTTAGTTAATATTCTTAAGTGTATAGTTTGTCTCTTTCTCCAACTTTGGGGAGATTTCAGCCATTATTACATAAAATTCTCTGCAGCTTCAGCTTCCTCCTCATTTCCTCTGGTAGTATATTATACATACAGCTTATCTCTTGTTCTCACCACACAGGAAACTCTATTCATTTTATCCAGACAACTTCCGTTCCTTTGTTCCATCTTATTCATGATTTTTCGAGTTTATTCATCATATCCTCTGTTATATCCAGTCTCCTATTGCTCACATTCAGATTATTTAAGTTTTGTTGTTGTTTTTTAAAATTTCAGTTGTATCATATCCATTTGTCGTTTTTATAACCTACTCTTTATAAGATTGTTAAAGTATTTTTCATTTGTTTTGAGAGCTTCCATAATTGATGACTGAATCATTTTGATGATGACTGCTTTAAACTTTTGTCAGATGAATCCCACAGCTGATTCAGAAATGACATCATCAGTTTTCTTTTATCACTTCTGTTTGGCTTATTGGTTTTGTTTGTTTCTTTTTTTGTTTGTATGAGAAAAGATCAAATTATGTAGCCTAAGTTGGGTCTAGAACTCACTCAATAGACACAAGGAAATTTGCCTATCTCTACCTCCTGGGTGCTAGAGAGTGTTGCATTGTTTCTTAGTGTCATGTGTAAATGCATATTCATCTATACTCTAGAAAGGATTATATTTCATTAGCATATGGTTACTCTACTCCATTATATCAAGCTAAAAGAGTCAGATGAAGATATTTGCACCCAACCCATGCACAGAAGCAGTTGATCCCTGTTGTTGAATTAGGAAAAGCTGATAGAAGATGAGGAGAAGGGCAATACTGTAGGAGGACTAACAGTCTCAATTAATTTGGACCCCCAAGATCTCTCAAACACAGGAACACCAAACAGACAGCATACATCAGCTGATATAAGACCCCCAACACACATACAGTAGAGGACTTCTCAGTCTGTGTCAACTCAGATATGATACACTTAATCCTCAAGAGACTGGATGGCCCAGGGAGTTTGGAGGTCAGGTGGGATGAAGAGTGGAGACATCCACCTTGAGACAGGGGGCTGGGGAGGAGGTATGGAATGTGAAACAGTCAGAGGGTGTATGGGGGCAAATAAAATATGGACTGTAAAAATTTAATTTGAAAATATTAAAAAAAAAGAAAAGAAAAATGTGAGTGATGGTTAATGTGCTTGAACACTGCCCCTAGCTCTTGCTGATATTTAGGAAACTTATGGACTCTTTTAGGATGAGGAGCCTTGCTATAAGACATAATCTCCCTGAGAGCAATGTTTACTCACACAACTTCTAGTTCATTCTCTCTCTTCCTTTCTCTCTTTCTCTCTGATTCTTTTTTTTATTGGCTATTTTCTTTATTTACATTTTAAATGTTATTCCCTTCCTGGTTTCCCCTGTCCCTGAATCTCCCTACCCCATCTTCTCTCCCCCTACTTTTCTATGAGGGTGTTGCTCCACTCAACCACCCACTCCCACCTCCCTGCCCTCAATTCCCCTACACTGGGACATCTATTGATTCTTCACAGGGCCAAGAACCTCTCCTCCCATTGATTCCTGACAAGGCCATCATCTGCTATATATGCAGCTGGAGCCATGTGTACCCTTTGGTTGATGGCTTAGTCCCTGGGAGTTCTTGGGAGTCTGGTTGGTTGATATTGTTGTTCCTCCTATGGCATTTCAAACCCCTTCAACTCCTTCAGTCTTTCTCTAACTCCTCTACTGGGGACCCCACACTCAGTCCAATAGTTGGCTTCGAGCATCTGCCTCTGTATTTATAAGGCTTTGGCAGGGCCTCTTAAGATACAGCTATATCAGGCTCTTATCAGCATGGACTTCTTGGCATCCACAATAGTTTCTGGGTTTGGTAAATGTATATGGGATGAATCCCCAGGACAGTCTCTGGGTGGCCTTTCCTTCAGTCTCTGCTCTATACTTTATCTCCATATTTGATCCTGTGAGTATTTTGTTTTCCTTCTAAGAAGGACTGAAGCACCCACATTTTGGTCTTCCTTCTTCTTGAGCTTCATGTGCTCTGTGAATTGTACCTTGAGTATTTGGAGCTTTTGGACTAATATTCACTTATCAGTGAGTACATACCATGTGTGTTCTTTTGTGATTGGGCTACCTCACTTAGGATGGTGTTTTCTAGTTCCATCCATTTGCCTAAGAATTTCATGAGTTCATTGTTTTTAATAGCTGAGTAGTACTCAATTGTATAAATGTACCACATTAGCTGTATCCATTCCTCTGTTGAAGGATATCTGGAATGTTGAAGGGTTCTTTCCAGCTTCTGGCTATTATAAATAAGGTTGCTATGACCATAGTGGAGTATGTGTCCTTATTACATGTTGCAGCATCTTCTGGGTATATGCCCAGGAGTGGTATAGCTTGGTGCTCAGGTAGTACTATGTCCAATTTTCTGAGGAAACACCAATCTGATTTCCAGAGTAGTTGTATCAGCTTGCAATCCAACCATCAATGGAGGGGTGTTCCTCTTTCTCCACATCCTTACCAGCATCTGCTGTCATGAGTTTTTTACCTTAGTTATTCTGACTGGTGTGAGATGGAATCTCAGGGTTGTTTTGATTTGCATTTCCCTGATGACTAGGGATGCTGAACATTTCTTTAGGTGCTTCTCAAAATTTCAATATTCCTCAGTTGAAAATTTTTTGTTCAATTCTTACACCATTTTTAAAATGGTTATTTGATTTTCGGGAGTTTAACTTCTTGAGTTCTTTGTATATAATGGAATTTGCTCTCTATCGAATGTAGGATTGGTAAAGATCTTTTTCCCAATCTGTTGGTTTTCATTCCCAAAAATTCCACCAGTGAACTACTAAACCTGATAAACAACTTCAGCAAAGTGGCTGGATATAAAGTTAACTCAAACAACTCAGTGGCCTTCCTCTACTCAATGGATAAACAGGCAGAGAAAGAAATTAGGGAAATGACACCCTTCACAATGGTCCCAAATAATATTACGTACCTTGTTATGACTCTATCCAAGCAAGTGAAAGATCTGTATGAAAAGAACTTCAAGTCTCTGAAGAAAGAAATTGAAGATCTCAGAAGTTGGAAAGATCTCCCATGCTCATGGATTGGCAGGATTAATATAGTAAAAATGGTCATCTTGCTGAAAGCAATTTACAGATTCAATGCAATCCCCATCAAACTTCTAACTCAACTCTCCATAGAGTTAGAAAAAAACAATTTGGAAATTAATTTAGAATAACAATAACAAGAACAAGAACAAGAACAAAAACAAAACAAACACAAACACACAAACAACAACAACAACAACAAAAAACAGGATAGCAAAAACTATTCTCAACAATAAAAGAACTTCTGGGAAAATCACCATCCCTAACCTCAAGCTGTACTACAGAGCAATAGTGAAAAAAAAAAAAAAAAAAACGCATGGTATTGGTACAGTGACAGCAGGTAGATTAATGGAGTAGAGTGGAAGACCCAGAAATAAAACCAGATACTTATGGTCACTTGATCTTTGATGAAGGAGCTAAAACTATTCAATGGGGAAAAAAAAACACTATTTTTAACAAATGGTGCTGGTTCAACTGGTAGTCAGCATGTAGAAAAATGCAAATCAACCCATTCTCATCTCCTTGTACAAAGCTCAAGTCCAAGTGGATCAAGAGCCTACACATAAAACCAGATACACTGAATCTAATAGTAGAGAAAGTTGGGGGAAAGTCTCGAACACATGGGCACAGAGGAAAAGTTCCTGAACAGAACACCAATGGCTTATATTCTAAGATCAAGAATCAGCAAATGGGACCTCAATGGGACCTCATAAAATTGCAAAGCTTCTATAAAGCAAAGGACACTTTCTCTCTGACTCTTATGTGACAAAATATGATCAAGGTGCTACCTTCTGCCATTGTCCTCTGCTATGTCTTCTTCACCATTATGGACTCAACCTCTGAAAACATTAGCCAAAATAACCTTGTATTTCTGTAAGTTGCTTTTGGTCATGGTATTTTATCATAGCAACAGAAGTGTAAATAGCATGGTATTGGGACTTACATTCCTTTTGCCACTTTAATAGCAATTAAATATTAAAAGCATTTGGAGACTTTTTGTTGGTTCTGTTAATCAACACTGAGTGATCACTGGTAGCTGATGGTGATACATGAGGTTTCCCACACAAAGCTCCTGTGCTGATTGGTTTTGTGTCAACTTGACAGAAGCTGGATTTATCACAGAGAGAGGAGTTTCAGTTGGGGAAATCATCCATGAGATCCAGCTGTAAGGTACTTTCTCAATTAGTAATCAAGCAGGGAGTGCCCCTTGTAGGTGGTACCATCTCTGGGCTGGTAGTCTTGGGTTCTATAAGAAAGCAAGCTGAACAAGCCAGGAGAAGGAAGCCAGGAAGTTAACACCCCACCATAGCGTCTGCATCAGCTTGTGCTTCCTGACTTGCTTGACTTCCAGTCTTGACTTCCTTTGCTGATGAACAGCAGTGTGGACGTGTAAGTTGAATACATCCTTTCTTCTCCAACTTCTTCTTGGTCATGATGTTTGTGCAGGAATAGAAACCCTGACTACGACAGCTCCTGTGTATCTAGGTGGATAACGGATTCATGGATTCCTCCTATTTGTCAATCAACTTTATTTTTCTAAGTGAAGAAGAAAGCAAATGGGAAAGTCTTAGGACTATAGACACAAAGAGGGTTGTGACCCTTCATTCTTGCTGTTGCTGAGTCCCTCATTTACTTCCTCAGTAAAGGGTTCACCTTCCAGAGTGAATGAAGCTCTGTACCGATGTATCTCTCATGGGAAATTGGAATTCCATCCTGTTGTAGAGTCTCTACATGTTAAAAGAATGCCTCTCATATACAGAAGACTATGCTGCAGCAACTTCTGGTTTACAAAATATTTCTGAATCTTCCACCTCCTGCAATTTTCTTACAAGCCCATTCTAAAGAAGAGAAGGAGACTTGGGTTTCCCTGTGTACATGGGTATGAGCTACTTTTCTGGTCTCCTTCTTACACATGTTACAGCAAGCAACTAAAGGGTAGAATTGCTTATTTTGGCTCATGGTTTGAATGCCTGGCCATCTGGTGGAGTAGGGCTGGTAGCAGTGGTAGCTTGAGTCTAAGGAGTTACAAACCCATGGCTGCTTGCTCACAATTTTGTAAACTCAGAAGCAGAAACAGAGAAATGTTGGTACTCAGCTAGCTTTCTTTTTCATTTTATATTCATTCTGAGACCTCATCTCATGGGATGGCCCTACTCATGGTCAAACCATATCTGCTCTATTTAATTTGTTCTCTCTAGAAAGGCCATCAAAGGTTGGGTATACCTCACTAATTCAGTAGGTGATGTTTTTAATGTAACAAAGTTAACAATGAAAATCTACATCCTAAAATTCATCATTCACTATATCATTGAGTTGAATATAACCTCATCCCTGCAGTCTAATGTAATAACATATATTTGAACCAGTCTTTGAATCCTGTGTTTTAATCCTCTTTCTACCACTAGATAGCTATAGATTGGGCTAGTATTTGATTTCTATAAGCTTCACTTTCCTCATATTCTTATTATAAATACAAATGTCTAGACCATGTGGTAATATTAAAATCCTAAGAGAGCAAATACAATTTATAAGGTATGATATGGTTTCAAAAGGCAGTACTAATAGGAAGGAGTTTTTTTGTTTGTTTTTTTGTTTTTAGTATTTTTGTTCTTTCTGAAAGACCAATTTCACTGACATGAAGACTCAATAAGGAAATACATTTCACTGAAAGATCTTTCCTAACTGCTGTTGACATTAATTTTTGATGTGGTTAATCATTTAAAGTCTTCTACCTATTCTCTTCTCATCACATTCTATACATTACTCAAACACACATGCATGTACATGTGCGCACTCGCATGCGTGCACACACACACACACACACACACACACACGGAGGGAGGGAGGGAGAGAAAGAGAGAGAGGGAGAATGAGATTTCCCATAAATCTCCACTCAGTAAATGTTTTGGATTTTTTTTAACCTATAGATAATCACCTATTCATTAAAAATAAATGTGTGAAATTGTTTTAATTCATTAACTCTCATAACAGTGGCCTATGATATTTTCTTTGCCTTAGAGAATTATGTGAGTTGTGTAATATTTTCTTTTTTTTAATTTTTAATATTTTTATTATGTATTTTCCTCAATCACATTTCCGATGCTATCTCAAAAGTCCCCCATATCCTCCCCCCCCACTTCCCTACCCACCCATTCCTATTTTCTTGGCCCTGGCATTCCCCTGTACTGGGGCATATAAAGTTTGCGTGTCCAATGGGTCTCTCTTTCCAGTGATGGCCGACTAGGCCATCTTTTGAAACATATGCAGCTAGAGTCAAGAGCTCCGGGGTACTGGTTAGTTCATAATGTTGTTCCACCTATAGGGTTGCAGATCCCTTTAGCTCAAAGTGTGGACACTGTGCCCCTTCTTAGAATTGGGAACAAAACACCCATGGAAGGAGTTACAGAGACAAAGTTTGGAGCTCTGAGGAAAGAATGGATCATCTAGAGACTGCCATATCCAGGGATCCATCCCATAATCAGCTTCCAAATGCTGACACCATTGTAATATTTTCAAAGTCAGTTGAGCGAGAAAGTTGATACCCAACTTGTAAATCAACATTACCCTTCTCACAGCTGTCCTAAAGAAGCAGTACCATTGTTCCTTATTAAGGTTGATAGCTCTGTTTACTGCTTTTTTATCATGGGAGTATGGACTCTGAGGTCAGATTGCCTTGGTTCAAAGCCTGACTGCTATTTCAAAGGTAGTTGAGCTTAAGCTGACATCATGAGAACTTAATGATTCAGTAAATGAAATAAGTACTTTCGTAGTGTGTAGGCCATTTACCATAGACTCAAATACCGTATTTACAAAGGTGTGAATCTGGAAGCTATTTGTGATAGGATCAATTTCATAGGCTTTCTCATTTTTCTAACTAGCAGTAGAAACCATTTTTCTTCCAATAGATTTGCAAAAGAAATTAATAGATGAAATAACTATCAGGATTTGCCATAGAACCACACACTAATAGAATTCAGCGACCCACCCTTTCTTCCTACAGCAGCTTTCTCCTTCCCCTGGAGTGGCTGAAGTATCATTTCATTTGAATTGTTGCAATCTGGTTATGAACTGATGAAGCTGACTCAGGAATAAAGAGTGACAGAAACTCACAATGGACCTCATGTAATATTTGGTCAGACTCTGCTTAGCAGTCATTGCCAGGACTTTGCCATGCCATTACAGACTATAGTTAGGACTAAAGAGATCTTGAAGAGTTCATTTGTTTCATGTCTAGTCCATGAATGGAAGAGTCTGGAGTGTCCAAACCATCTGTCACCTACCATGGAGTATATATAAGTCATGTCTCTACATTGTGACCTCAGAAACACTGAACTTCTGACATGGCATGTGACCTTCCTCAATAACAGTGTCCTCTCTTTAAAGAGTAAAAATTTTAGGGCTTTTCTGTCACAGGCTCTTATAAAATCTATAGCATTTTCTTCCTCCAAAGATGCACCCAATTTCAATGGAAACAATGTAGATACTGCTTTGTGATATTCAATAAATTTGTAGTGCTTTAGGGAACCACCAAACCATAGTGAAACAAATCTACTCATAATGTATAAGAATGGCAGGTCTGTTAGTCTCACTAAAAACTGATGTGTTAAGAGAATATTCTCCAGTGAGTGCTGTCTTTAATGATGTTACATATCAATTCTCATTAAATCCCTAGATGTAGGTTTGTATTTCCATTTGAGGAGATAGTCATGGAGCCTGAGTGTGACTGATGATGCAGAGGATAATGATCAATTATATATTAAAGCTCACATGTTCAGTTCTAAGTTCATGCTTATGTGCTGAGAAAGCTATTATTCAGGCACAGGCCATAATGCCATTTATAAAGGCAATGGTAGACTCCATCCTTTCTTCTTCTCTGTTTCATGACCCTCTCACATTCTCACATCCACTTTTCCTCATGAGCCTTCTGCAAACCTGTTTGGACAAACCAGGTTGAAGTGTCACCTGCAATTGACTGTGAAGTTCTTATGAGTTCTAGCCCCTTTGATCACTATTTCTCTTTTCAAATGACCATGTATAAAATATTCTATTCCATCACAACCCAACATTCATATATCACCCATCATTGGATTGAGAAGGAACTCATTTCTTCTTTGAAATATATTGAAGGTGTCATCCTGCTTAACAGTAATAAGAGAATAGAGTCTGTATTTGATTCTCTCTGCTAAGCTTGATAATCTCCTGCTGCCTTTGTTTGGGGCCGCATATGCAGCTGGACAGTTTTCTTCCCATAGGTCTGCAAACAGAACATCTTGAGGGAGAATTGAAGGGTTATTATTTGATCTCACTCACTCAAATACCCAAAAGTGTGCCAATCCAGAAGCCTGAAGTGGATGCCTTACAATACTGAATGATATTGATAAGATTTTTTCTTTTGTCAACATTATTAACAATTTGGATCCAAACAGTTATTAAGTCAGATTCGCACTCCCATTCCTCATCTCCTTGAGCAAACACACTCCCATTTTTTGCTGACTTGTGCTGGTCCATAGGATAAATTTAGTCAATGGATTTCTTAGTCAGTAGACAGGTAGTCTGTAACAGAAATATAGACTGGCCGGGGCTTAAATACTCCTTACTCACAATGATACAGGCAAGGAAGGCAAGAAATATGAAAGTGATTTTTGGTTTAAAGTTCTGCCCTACTTCTCCAGCAGTACACTAAAAGTATGAATGCCTAATGTCACTTGTTCTGTAGGGTTTCTCTATCCTTATCATTGTGCAGATAATCTTTTCCCATTGGCTTATTATTAAAAAATCTGTATTTCAAAAACTTATTGAGAATATCTTGTCCTAATTTGGTACTTTGCTTAACAAAATGGCTTTTGATGAATTATTCTAATTACTCTTGCTGGGGCTGTCTAGGAAACATGACTGGCAAGAAGTCCCATGCAACTTTTTAAAAATAAAACTCAAACACCCTGATTAATCCTAAATTCATTTAATGAAAAGTTCTCCAAAACACTCAAAGGCCAGACAGAATTCATCCTTCATATTCTTCTAAGATGCCTCTCACCCAGATGCTCCATGCTACGAGGACCATTACAGATCAGGGTTCTTTCTTAGATGATAAAAACCTCCTCATAAACAATCACCAAAACCAGACACTATTGTAGATGCCAACAAGAGCTTACTGATAGGACCCTGATATAGCTGTCTCCTGAGATGCTCTACCAGTGCCTGACAAATACAGAAGTAGATGCTCAGAGCCATCCATTGGACAGAGCACAGGGTTCCCAATGAAGGAGCTAGAGAAAGGTCTCAAGGAGCTGAAGGGGTTTGCAGCCCCATAGGAGAACTAACCAGTACCCCTAGAGCTCCCTGGGACTAAACCATCAATTAAAGAAAACATATGGTGCGACTCATGGTTCTAGATGCATATTCAGCAGAGGATGGCCTAATTGGTCATAAATGGGAGGAGAGGCCCTGTGAAGTTTCTATGCCCCAATATAGGGAAATGTCAGGGCCAGGAATCAGGAGTGGGTTAGTTGTTGAGCAGAGAGAGGGGGAGAGAATAGGGGATTTTCAGAGGGGAAAATAGGAAAGGGGATAACATTTGAAATGTAAATAAAGAAATTATCTAATAAATAAATAAAAAAAAGAGTCCCAGTAAGAAATGTAAGATAGATAGATAGATAGATACGCCTTCTGTTCAAGGATGTGTAAGAATAAACAATAGTCATTTCCAAGGGCTTGCCTAATATGATATATAATATCTGACTATTCTTTGGCTTCTAAGAAAAGTCCAAACAATTTATATTTCTGGAATTTTTCACATCCCTGTTATTCCTCTGTGTGTGTGTGCTTGTGTGTACATGTGTGTGCTAGTGTTTGTGTTTAATCATCCATAATAAGATCATTTTTAATGGCCCACTGCTGAATGGATTTCACTTCATTGCATGTTGCATGCATGTTCCCAATAGGGTGCTAGCGTGTTGTACTAAAGATTAGCCTTTGTTAGAAGGGGTTGAATGTGCTGGCATGCTTGTCATTGTTTGCTAAAATCTCCAAAGTCAATTGCTAATTATAAGGGCTTGTAACTTTAGGGACTTAGCTGATGAATTCAATTGAACTGTCAGCTTTTTCAGACTAGCCTGGAAATACAAAGAATCTCCAACCTAATTGCTTTAATTAATGAATGCGGAGATAAGGCGACCCACAGAGAGAAACGCTGCAATTTCTCCAGCATTAGGGCTGCCTCTGGTAGCAGGCTAATGGCAATCGGTTCTCTCTGGATGAGCACTTGGTGAATCAGCTGATGCTTTCTGGACTATGGGCCATAACTCTGATGTGAGAAAATGTGGACAGTGACTGGCTCGTCCCTAGCTCAGCAAGGCTTTTAAATTGTTTGGGAAACTGGATTCAAACATATAAAATATTTTGAGAATTAATCTTTTTAAAATGTATGTCAAAAATAATTCCATGATTTATTTTTAATTCTGTGATATTTTGAGGGTCAAATCAGATGATGGAGATTTTATACTGATAGGTGGCTGAGTAGGCAGATTAAGGGCCAATCTATTAGGGGAGGTGTCTTGAGTACTTTGCTTAAAGTTAACAAATTATTCCAAATCACTTTTCTATTTATTCTTTCCTCTGGAATAGAATATTTGTTTATAAGTGGATGAATGCACACATGGATGGATGGATAGATGGATAAAAGGAGGAGTTGCACAACTGGCCAAAAATTTGTTAAAATGCTTTGCAGCTTTCTAACCCCTGAAATCTTTCTGTGTAGCGTATCTTGTTCTATCTCTTATAACAGACACCTCCTTCTCTTTAGTTATATCCAAGCTATGGTATTATAATTACTTCCTAGTATCAACTCTAGATCACAGTATTTAAAAGGACTCACTTGTCTTCTAGCAACTACTATGTTCCAATAAATAGTCTTAATTTATGCATTTATTATGTATGTATACTACCTGCATACCTGGTACCTGTGGAGGCCACAAGAGGTCATCTGATTTTGGGGAACTGGCTTTATGAATGGTTAAAAGTCTCCATATGGATCCTGAGAAGCCAACTAAGATCTGCAAGAAGTACATGTACTGGTAACCACTGTACCATCTCTCTATCACCACACCATATGGTTATCTCTTACAAGATGTGAATTCCTATGAACAGAAACTCTACTTTGGCCATCCCATAAGACAGCGGATATCTCTGTATGGTTGTGTTTTGGTTTTGATTTTTGCCTCAAACTCAGAGATTCTCCTGCCTCTGCCTCCTAGATGCTGGGAGTAAAAGCATG
Source organism: Mus caroli (assembly GCF_978045245.1). Lineage (NCBI taxonomy): Eukaryota > Metazoa > Chordata > Mammalia > Rodentia > Muridae > Mus > Mus caroli. The sequence continues at coordinate 37,445,597 of NW_028227262.1, read as the reverse complement.
TACCCCAGGCTGATGGTAGATATCATAACACTTCAATGTGAATATAATCTTTCTCGGGTACAACATGTTATAAATAAAAACGAGTGTGGTTAACTTCATCAGAGGGAAAAAGAATGGAGTTTTCTCATGTGAAACTGTAAAACCCAACTAGGAGAAAGGCAAGAAAGGTGCATTTTAAGAAGTTTGACAACAGACATTAAACTGATGGGTCCCAAGCTGCTAGTGTCTGATCATGATGCCACTATGGAGACAACCAAAGGCTAAATGCCTGTCTTTGGACATGTGCAAAACTATTTCTATAGAGAGAGGAGTCAAATTATGTCCTGATAGAGAAAACACACAAACATTGTTTGTCTTTATGGGAAACTACTATGTCTAAGAAATCACTTGCTCTGAGCCAAAGATTGGCCAGATTAAAGAGACTCGCTTGTCTCTGATAAGGTATGTGAGCTAATTGCAGCCAATTAACTTAGCAGCTGATAAAGGCTGAAAGTAAATCCAAGCTTGATGCACAGCCCCATTTGAGAGCTGGCTGGGTTGCAATGGCTTTAGACATTCAGGACTTAGTGAAAAGCTCTGAGCTAATTAATTCACAGTGAATTACTGAGAAAATGTGGATGGTGACTGGGGCATCTGCACTACAGATGATTTCACATCCCAAATATTGGTTTTGTTTTTATAATCTAGCATCTTTTCACTTTGTAAAAATTCATATTGTCTGCTGTAGTGGTGTTCAATTATATTTCAAACACAATTGAATTCTTACTATCTCATAATCTAGGTGAAGAAAGATATACTATTTCCCAGCAGCCTTTACTTACAACATTCATTTTCATTTTCTGATACCTATACCCTGGCTGCTTTTTTCATGCAGAGGATTCAAACAAAAGCAATGGATTTTTTGTTTGTTTGTTTGTTTGTTTTGTTTTTAAGGTGAGTTGTTAAAACTCTCTAATCAGGCCATTTGTCATTTTCAGTTTGGGTATATTCCATTAATAGAGCTGGTGAGGGCTGTCACAACAGTGACCCTATCAACCAGAGGATGCTTGCAAGCTTTGGGTGATAAGATAGCCCAAGAAATAGAAATCTGGGTCAGTAAGATGGCACCTGCCACCTAGCCTGATGCTTAATTACCCATATGGTAGAAGAACAGAACTGACTTACAAAAGTTGTCCTCTGCCTTCCACAGGTACACCCATGCAAACTAAATACATATATGTAGTGAAAGAAATCTTTTCTAAAGGAAATAGAAAGTAGGGGTGTGTGCGTGTGCGTGTGTGTGTGTGTCTGTGTGTGTCTGTGTGTGTGTGTGTGTGTGTCTGTGTGTCTATGTGTTGGTAGTCATGGTTTTTTAACTACCACTTAGTCATGGGACTAACGCCTGTGAGAAATTTTAGATTCCCACCAACATATTTGTGAAAAATTTGGAGAGAAACAGAAAAAGAAATTCAGAATTTTTAAATATTCTGGGGAAGATATGGATATTTGTATAATAAACTCATCTCAAAGTATTTTTTACTGATTTCCTGTGCATTTTGACTTGTTACTGTGTGTCCCATACCTCTGTCTGAGGCTAGAATGTTAGGAAAGTATCTCTATAGCTGTGCCAGGACTCAATGAAGCAGAGTTTCAGGGCTCTATACTCCATTCATGTTAGTAAGATCCAATCTGTGCCCTAGTAAGCCCTCTCCTAATGGATTTTGGCCATAATTCCCCAGGGAAGAGGAGTGTTCCTCCAAGTTAATTAAGCCAGATGATAACAGTCTTAAGGTCAATGTTAGGCGCAATCTTTCTTTAGTAGCACTTGAGGAAGGCTTGGTGGAAAATGCAGTCCCAATCCATTTCCTCTGAGGACGCAATAAGTGAAGCCAAGCCGGTGTTCTCAGTTGGGAAGATGTTCTGGAGTATTAAGGAAAAGCTCTGAAGAAGTGTCAGTGGATTAAAGTAAAAGAACATAGGAAAAGATGACAGGAAACTGCCAGTGAGGACATTTTGTAGTTAATACTCTGATTTTTCTTGTTTAATTATGTTTCTTGAAAAATAATAGCTAAAATAGACACTTCATTATATGGGATTCTATTCACTCTTGACATAAACAAGTTGGGTAATTTGTGATATTTAGTGTTTCATTTTAGCTAACAAGAAAAGTGCATTGTAAATGCTCTGAACCAAAAGATTTTCGTTATGGTGGTGCTAGGAGCTGAACGTATGTCCTTGCCTAATGCCAGGCAATCATTGTGCTTCTAAGTTACATATGAAGCCATTTGCTTACTGTATTTTGAGATGGGTACTCACTCAGTTGCCCAGGTTGATCTTAGGTCACTCCATCACAGACAGGTCCAAGCAGATTGGATACAAGAATAATCAAGTGAACAACAACTCTGCTGTTGAGGAACCTGTTGACAAATCTCCTTTAGATAATAGTAATACTACTACCTTTTAAAGTCTTTCTTCTTTCATGTCACATAACAGACCTGGACACCAGTTTTCTGAGGCAAAAGAAAAGAAGTGATTAGGAAAGAGATTGGTTAGCTGAGGGATATAAAGCTGAGAGATTAGGTCAAACATGTATTATTTGGAGAAGCCCACACACATGGAGAATAGCTTTCACTGTCCCAGCAGCTAAAGAAAAAAATGGATGGAAATAAATCATGGTGTGTAAATAGTACACACATACATATATACATACATACACATAACTCAACACATAAACATACACATAAATACACACGTAAACACACACACACACACACACACACAGAGTCAAATTCCTGTATCTTAATATAAGGTTTTATTGGAGGTCAGCCATGTTCATATGCTTGTAGAGTTTCTATTCTATGTTTGAACTGCCATGGTATAGAAAGATAATAACCTTGAGTCTGAGAAAATCCTCGGTCCTTTCGAGTAAAAGTTCAGTTATTCTTAGGTTAGCCCACAGAATCAGACTAGCACCAAGACCTCAGAGATTGGTAAACCAAAGTAATATGAGAAATCTAGAGAGAGTTACTGTAGTTTAGCATGTTACCTGTTTGAAGAGTCTCTGACACTCATTTGGCTATTTTAATTTATTTTTTTATAGAGTGTGTGTTGTGTGTGT